>NC_133575.1:13263392-13883571 GCF_048773025.1 Camelus bactrianus
CCAGGTGGGTGGCTTCACTGGGAGGAGCTGGCTGGGGGTGGCACCTAGGTGTGCCCAGGTGACTGGGAGGGGCTTCGTCTGGCTGCAGCCCACCTGTTGCCATGCAAGATTTTGAGTCTTAGGTGACAGTTCTTCTAATTTTTCAAAAGCCGATTTTAATGTGAAAGCTCCCAATTTTAAAATGTAGGCTTAAATATATGAAAACACAGAGTGGTTGGCTTTTATTTACCCCGTGTCCTTCCTCGAGGGTCTTTCCTGTTCTCCGCCCCCATCGCAGCCTGTTCTTCCCTTTCCCCTCTTCTCTCACACACACCCCCCCCACTCTCATCCCCCAACCCCCCAACTCCCCTCCCCCCCACCCCCCATCTCGGTGTCAAGGAGCCAGTGGAAGGGATCCAGTTTCACAACCACTGGGACGCAGGCTGTGCTCTGTGCCTCCTTGGGCCTTTCCATCTTTACAAAGAGAACACAGCTGGTCACCACTTCTGTGCTGGGCACTGCATGGAGAGCAGAGCTGGGCCCTTCAGAAGCTGTTACAGCTCCCCCGGCGATTCTGGGTGCAGCCAGGGTCGGGAACAGTGACTAGTGCCCTGGCCGCCCTCCCTCAGGGGCAGTGGCTGGAGTCTGGGCTCCACAGCTCGCCCACCCTTCCTCTTCCAGCTCCCTTGAGGACCGCTCTTTCCATTGTCCTCTCTGTTGCATCCCCAGAGCCCCACCAACCTTTCTCAGCTCTATTTTTCTCATCCCCACGAACGTCGAGGTCGTGGCTTCAGCTCCATTCACTGTGCAGCAAACGGCGTACCTCTGCTCCTATTTCTACCTGTAAGAGAAGCTGGAAAGGCCTGGGCCGGAGAGCCTCTCCCTGGCTTCCTGGAACACAGTTTTCTGTTACTAGAGGGTGAGGAGGCTCCTTCCTGAAAACCTGGGCCCTTGAGGATTTTCAGCCTGGATCCTTCCATGCATGATCTAAGATGCCCTCAAACCAGCTTCCTCCAGACACTAGCCGGGTGCCTGTGTCCCGACCACTCCGTCCGGGAGGGCCCTGTTGTCGCCGTGGCTGCCGGCAGAGGGCGCTGTCCCTCGGCTCAGACGGCGTGGGGCCAGGGCACAGAGAAGCAGCTGTTTTGACTTTTAGATGATTTTTTTTTTTTTTTTTTTTTTTGCTACAAAGGCTCCTCTTCCTGTGCTGGAGAGGTCAGCAGCTCTTACACAGGATGAGTGATTCCTTTTCTATACTCACCTCCGAAATCCTTTTCTGTACTTATTTCAAACACAGTTGCCCCGGGTGTATTTAGTAGCTGTGTTCCTGAAAGGTTGCCCACGTGGGAGATTGTGTTTCAAGGGCACCCAAGAAAACTCTCTCATTGACAATAGAAACTGCTGTTATCTCTTGTCAAGCGAATTTATATTTCTAACTCGAATAGTAGATTTCTCTTCTCTGAGACATCAGAAATTTATAGGAAGGGTTTGATAAAGGGAGTATATAGCTTTTTAAGGTTTCCTGGGCATAAGGGCCCGTCGCCCTGCTCACCAGGCTGCAGGCTTATGGGGCTGCACAGGCCCACGGGCCCACTACGAAGCCTCCCCTGGGGCATGGCCTGCAGTGGGCCCTGGGGCTGGGTGGCAGCCTCTGGACACAGCCTGCCCCCCCCCACCCCCATGCCCACCCTGGGGGCCTGTCCACCGCAGGAGAGGAAGGGAATGGTGACCATGTTCCCCTCCCACTTACAGGCCCTGGGCATGTGCCTGGTATCATCAGCCCCCACATGAAAGGCACCTGACTCACGGTTTTACAGATGACGAACCCAAAACAGAGATCTTGCCCTCGAAGTTTTTTCTCCCAGTCTCGTCTCTTTTTCTCCTTTTCTAACTCGTCCATTTTCCAGCTGATGTTGGAGAGATCAACCCTTCTCTCAGGCCAAAGGGACAATGAGATGACATTTATGTCGCTTCAGCTATTCATCAGTAGTCTGGAGGAGCAGAGCAGTGCCTGGCTAGAAACCCATCTATGCGGGGCAAAGTGGAATCTAAAAATATACTAGCTGCAGTGAAAGGCTTTGTAAATCAGGCATTTCCACGACCTGCACTGTGTTGGCCTCACTCCTCTGTTACTATCGGTAAACAAGTATAATAGGAACTCATTTATGAAGCGCTCTGTGCTTGGGGCCCTGCACGTGCGTACTCGTACTCGAGGATACTGTCTCACTCCCATTTTACAGATCAGGAAATGGGGGTGGAGAGGTTAAGTGACTTGCCTGAAGTCATACAGCCAGGAGGAGGCGGAGGTGGGAACTTAACCCAGACTCTGCAGCTCTAAAGCTGGTACTAACTTCGACCCAGGGTCCCCAGTCACCCCCTGTGTCACAGGTGTAGTGACACCAACTGTTCCTAATGCTGATACAGAAACATCTTGTGCCTGGGTATTTTCCACATTTCAAGACAGAGCATTGCCTGGATTTAAAGGTTCATTCATTCAGCTGAAAGGTTTAGAATATTTTCATTTCATGATAACCCAGTGGGGTACATAAGATGACGAACTGGGGTGAAGAAAGAAAATATTGAACCTCTTTATATTTGTTTCATTCTTTGAAAATTTTGATTTTTGCACATATTTTATAATCTATGCTTTTATGGTCCATGTCTGTAACTTACAAATAAATCCACAAAGTCTGAGGAGGTACATGCCAAAACATTTTCCTTGTACACCACTGATGAGATTTTAACTATGGATTGCCGTATGTCCTAAGTATATTTCTAGAAAAGTGCAGAAACCACATTTGAAGAATCCACCTTCTTTTGAAGCATCGGGAACCATATGCTTTAAAAGAATCCATCAGTACATCTTTTTTTTTTTTTACAAAGTGAATTATAGATTGCAGATATTTATGTATATCTGGATTTCCACAGGCTGTACTGATCCGTTTAAGAAGGGCTCAGTTCAGTCCACACACATTTATTGAGGGTCCCCTAAATGCCAAGCACTGTGCTAGGCATATGACATGCAGTGGCCTTGACCCTGGCTCTAGTTTATGGTGTAGTGGGGTGGACAGAGGCATATTTCCAATCAAATGAGGCGGACAAGACGATATTCTTATGCATGTGTCGCTATGGGAGGGCAGGAGACGGCCCTTAGCTATTGCTAGAGCAGTCGTGGAAAGCTTTCTGAAGGAGGTGTTGTTTGGAGCTAAATCTTAAAGGATTAGACAGAGTAAGAAGGTGGGGAAAGAGTGACAGGGCACTCAAGAGTAGAACCACAGAGGCTTGTGCTGGGGACCGTCAACCTTCCGTATTCCTGGAGCTTACACATGAGGGCGACGCGCGGAGCTCCAGCCACAGAGGTGGTCTGGGGCCGATCTCAGGAGGCCTGGCATGGGAGGCCTTGGCGGGGTAGCGGGGTGCATCCAACACCAAACGCTTTTATGCAGCAGGATGACATGGTCAGACTTGATTTTTACCAAAACTATTCCAGTGAAAGTATAAAAGAGAGATCTGGGGCGGGGGCTGAAAATGGAGGCTCGGGCTTACCCAGTTCTGAGGCCATTTCCAAAGTTGAGGCAAAGGGTGATGTGGGCTGAGTCAAGGACAAGAAGTGTGGAGGAAAGGAATAATGGACTTGAGGAATCCCGAGGAGGCAAGGTTAGCAAGACAAGGCACGCGGGAGGTGAAGGTGAGGGAGGAGTCGTGGAGGACACGTCCACGTTTCCCACTGGGCAACCAGGAAGAGGGCGGCAGTAGAGCAGGGCAGCATGGTGGGGTCTGGGCCAAGGGGGAGGAAGGGAGATGCTGAGTTAAGTTTGGCAGATGATGAGCCTGAGGTACCTCTATGACCTCCCTGTGAAGATGGCAGGTTGGACCTTGGGTATCTGAGTTTGGAGGGAGAGAGAGAGAGAATGAAAAGCGATAGAGAGAAGGAGAAGTCGGGGCTAGAGATGGAGGCATAAACACAATAAAGATGTTGGAAACAACTAGGAGAAGGTTGAGGTCACCGCAGGAGAGCGCAGGAACAGGAAGAGCTCTGGGCCCAGAACAGAGTCAGCGATGGAGGGTGGAGGGAGAAAGATGGGGAGCGTCAGCATCAGCATCTGGGGAGGGGCCAAAGGAAGAGGCAGCAAAAGCGACAAGAGGATGAGGACAAGGCGTGTCCGGAAATCTAAGGAGGGAGACGCGGGTACCAGCACCCCCCAGCTCTGCAGGGCCAGGAAGGTGAGGTTGGAGAGGCAGCCAGGGCTCCCTTCGTAATTATTGTCACTTGGAAAATTCCACAGAGGCAGCACTGCTGGAATTTAAAAAAAAAAAAAAGAAAAAGAAAAGGGAAATAAAGAAAGAAAGGGAGGGAGAAAGGAAGGAAGAAAGGGAGGAAGAAAGGGAAGAAAGAAAGAAAGGGAGGAAGAAAGGGAGGAAGGGAAGAGAGGGAAGGAGGGAGAGGGAAGGAGGGAGGGAGAAAGAAGGAACTTAAGTGAAACATTGATTAAAACTTCATTAATTCGGAAATTTGCAGTGTCTCAAGCGGGCTCTGCAGGATTTTAACCTTCACAGTGGCAACAAGAGACGGTGTAAAGAGTAAATAAACAGGCGGGGGGCGAGGGGGCAGGGAGTGCACGTCTAAAACACAAAGCCCTGTTGGTCTCGGGCTTGCACAGATCACCTTCAATCAAGATCCAGGTTAGGCCCAAAGCCGAAGGGCCTGACAGTAGCCAAGCCCAGGGCAGGGGCCCCCAGAGCCACGAAGTGGTAAAGAGTGAAGAAGGCACTCTGTTTCAACTCAGTAAGCACTTGCCGAGGCTCTCCAGGCTCCTCTGCACCGCGCCGCCGTGGGCCAAGAGCTGAGGACTGGGCAGCCACTTCTACTTGGAGAGCCTTCCCTAGCAGTGTCACTCCCCTGCAGTGGGGCTCAGGGGAGCACGGAGAGGGAGGAAAGGCGCTGGGGATATCTTCCCAGAGGCAGCATGGGGGCAGGGCCTTGCAGGACGGAGAGGAGACACTTGCTAAGGGAGTGGGGACCTTTCCTGCTATGGGTCAGCTTGTGGATGAGAACCAGTTGGCCAGCAGTTGTTGTCCAGGATCCCCTGCTGTCATGGACACTGAGAAGGGACACATTTGGGAAAGATTTGTTTTGAATGAAAAAGAAGAGAGGCACCAGCCTGGAGGAGGTGCTGGGGACCAGAGAGTCAGCACTGCCGGAGACAAACAGCTCTCCTTCCCTGGCGGCCTGGGGGCATCGTGGCCTTCCAGCCCAGGCCAGGCAGCAATGCCAGAACAATGACCGAGTCAAGGAAGGGTTTCCTCTGCCAGATGCTTGATGCATTTTGAAAAGATTCCCATTGAAAACAGTTGCAATAAAAGGTCTCGGAGCTTAAAGAATTAGCCGTCCATTATCTGGTTCGCCCACTGCCTGCCTGGTGGCATTCCCCAGCCACACAAAGAAAACAGACTGTTCTCACCCACTCTCAAGTACGTTAGGAGCACCATTCACTTACAAAGAGTTGATACCCTCTTTACAAACAATGTTATCCCTGTGTTAAGACGATTCCCCCAAGGACTTCTGCCAGGCAAGACCTTGTTAGCTGGTTGCCATGAGTGCAGTACTTGAAATCATAAAGCTGCATTTAGAAAAAAAATCGCTTGTTAACAAAAAAAACCTGTTAACTTGAGTGCTGGTCTGGCCTCAAGGAAGACTGAATTCCCTGGGGCACTTCAACACTTCAATTGTCTCCAGTGCCATTGTGGCCACGTGGGGGGCTAACACCTGCTGACATTCTGTAATCAGGGGCTGAGTTTCTGCATTGCGAGGATGGTGCTGGGATGGAGCCTTGGATCCTTGACTGTTTTGCCAGAGGGGGCCCAACTTCCCTTCCAGAGGAGGGAATGATGGCTGGGAAACTGGTCCCCTAATTCTGAGTTCAGAGGTCGTTAGACCATATGATGGGGAAACTGGGGAAAGAGCAGCCAAGGTGAAAAAGGGAGTATAAAGTAGGAGCTGAGAGAGTGCGAGAGGAGATGGGAAGGGAAGGAGGCTGCGAAAAGATCTGGTGTTTAAATAGGAAACTACTAAAAGGAGATTTGGCCTTCGTTTCCATTAAGGACAAACAAAAAACTGGGCTTGATTACAGCAAGGATTTAGGTAAAACATGAGGGGGAAAAACACACCCAACTTCTTGGCTGTGTTTGTAAATTCCTGGGTCATGCTGCTCTTGGAAATAAGACTGATGAACAGTCATCATGGGGTGAGTTTTGGATAATGGGTCCTTCCAGTTTCATGGTGTGGGTAAAATCATGAGGTAACCTTTCAGAACTGGCTGAGTGAGTGCCTCACCTTTCTCTGACGGGGAGTAGTCTTGCTGAACCATGTTTACTAGGGAGAAACTTCTAGAAGGCCCTGTTATATGCTGGATGAGTGATGGCCCTTTGGATGGATGAATGGAGGTTCCCAGTAATAGTTTCCTAGTCAGATCAGCCTCGAGTTAGTAAACCAGAAAATACGAGTAGGGCACCAGAGACCAGAGCTACGCTCTCTGTTTCTTGATTAAATTCATTCTTCAAAGAATTTTGAGCTCCTGCTGTGGTCCAGGTGTTAGACAGATCCTAGAGACACAGTAGTAGTTCTCAGCCAGGGGTGACTTTTCCCCCAGGGGACTCTTGGCAATGTCTGGAGACATTTTTCTTGTCACAATTGGGGCAGGGGGAGGGGTGCTACTGGCATCTCACGGGTAGACACCAGAGGAGCTGCTAGAACATCCTACCATGCACAGGACAGCGCCCACAGCAGAGAACCACCCAGCCCCAGATGCCAATAGTGCCGAGGTGGAGAGACCTTGAGATACATAAGATTCAGTCCCTACTCTCAAAGAATCTGGTCTGTTCATTGTGGTGGTTCTTAATATGGCTTGAAATGTGTCCTAATGAAAATTTCTGCATTGAAAAAATCTTTTCAAGTTCCTTATTTGAAGAGTTATAAATAAAACTGAATTCCTGACACCATTCAGGACTGGCAGCACGCGCTACCGATGGAAAGGGTCTCATGGCATTCCGACTAATTGACTGGGTTATCAAAACTTACATTTGTAAAGAAATGATTTAGCAGGTGGAGGACAGGCTCCAGGTGACCTTTATCATCATTATCTGCAGTGCGAGCCTACACTTTTATTTGCCTGTCTATATAGAATATAGTTGGATGGAAAATAACCTCCGAGTCGGGTTAATATAGTAAACCTCAACAGTTCATCTCCTTTAACTTGAACTTGTTCATAATTTTGGCAGAGCAGAGCTCAAAAAATCTCACTTTGCGTGAAAATCCCCTGGTCTAATAACAGTTGCAGATGGATTATTTGCAGTATTTTGGAACTAGTTCTTTCAGGTACTCATATATATTATGTACTACAAAATAACCAATTTGTTCATTAAAATAAAATCTCAATTTATTAAAATGCCACCCTAAAGACCTCAGATACACTCTGTTTTGTTCCCCTGATGTGGGAGGTTAGTTATTTGACCTGGTGGTAGTGAGCTGTTCTGGAAAATTGCCTTTTTTTATTTAACGAGGAGTAAAGTCAGCCAGAAGGATCTCTAACACTTTTTCCCCTGCTGTTAAAGTTTTCAGCTTAGCAGCTTTTGAGTGTGGCTTCTAGAGGCTTGGCATCCTCACCCTCAGCTTGAAATCTCCCCTTTACCATTGTGCCAAGTGCTCTGGGCATTCCAGTTAACTGGAATGGTCTTGAAAATAATTGGAAAAAAATCTGTAATTCCGACCCTTCACTAATTCGTACTGGTTTTTTGCCCCCAAAGGATCCAAATTCCTGTGGGTTCATTGGGCTTCAAACCCAGTATTTAAGAATCATTGCAAAGTACATATTTTTGAGTTGTTGATGCTTTAAAAACTGGAAGCAGAAAACTCTTCTGAGCCTCTATTTTCTCACTTGTAAAGTGAAATCTAAATCCTTTCCTGCTTTGTTTTATTAATTAGGCTACTTATAAAGATAATGACTATATTGACATAGTCTCTCAGGAATTGGCAACCTTCCCCACTTCCCTCCTTCCTTCTTTTTGGAGTTTGGGGTTTTCATCATTGCAGACATATTTTTTCATGCTTAAAGTGTGAGAGTTTTGCCTCTGAATCTAAACAAATCTTTGACCTCACTTTAAAATTTTCTACTCACTGTCAAGGACTTCCTTGGTTAGGGTAGTAACTGTATCCTCTTTAAATCTTTCTTTTTTTTCCCCTCTAGACCAACTAGGTTTTACCTTACCAGGAGGAACACCACCCCTAAATACGGATCTTTGTAATTTGTTCCAATTTTTTATCATTTCTGAACTGAAGCCAACTAAAGCCATCTTGACAAGTCTGAGTAAATATCAACATTCCTGGGAACTAATTATATTTCCTAAAAGACTCTGAAAAGCTGTTCTTCAGGCTAGTTGGCCAAAACATTTTTTTGAGAAGAGAAGGGAAATTAAGTCATGAGCAAAAGCCTGATGGAAATCCTGCCTGGCTGAAAGCTGGCAGTAGGTTGGCTGGCAACAGCAGTGAGGCCGGGGAGAGAATGGCTTGTGGACTTCAGCAGAACAATGATGGGGCCTGAGAGTCTGATGGGCCTATGCACCCTGGGGTGTCATGTGCCTCAGATCAGGAACCACGGTTCCAGGATGATGGTTCTTACTTAAGGTTTGTATGAAAGGCTGCAAACTCCTGACTAGGAAGAGAGTGTGGAAATGAGCCACCAGGGAACCCTAGACTTGCTCTGGCTGCAGCAGCATGTCCTTTGCACTTATCCTGAATCCCTGGCCCAGTAGATTCTGGTTTCCATCAAAGGCTGGCAAGGGGGGCAGGCAGAGGGGGTTACTGCCCCCAGTAGCACAACCCTGGTCCCAACACAACACTCTGTGTCTCCCAACGCGACAGCCAGTCCCCACCGTGAAACCTCTCTCCAAAGACCCCAGCGAGGACAACGCCTGGCAAGGCTCACGGATGGGTGTGGCTGGGGTGGGAGAAGAAGCCTGTTCTGGGGCCGGGGTGGGGGGCTGGCCTACGGTGGCTCAACACCCAGGGATGGCGGTGGAGCCAGCATTTCCCACCCAACCAGAGCCGACATCCAAAGAGAAAAGGGCATCTCCAGATACAACACAGAGAAATTTGCAGCTTGATGTGTATAATGTGATTACAGGCTACAGATGCTTTCCTTTCTACCTATACGTCATTCAGCTTTAAGCACTTGCTTCTAAAGGGCAAATGGAGAATTCTGTTCCCTCAAAGCCAGATAAGAAGCCGCTTTTCCCAGTACACTGTGAAGGTGGGGTCCCTGCTGGCTGGTGTAGAAAGGCTGCCTGGCACTGCAGGGGCAGCAGAAACAGCCCCAAACATGAAGAGAAAAAGACATCCACTGAAGGGGAAGTGCTAGTCCCTAGGCACATTTGCGTTGGTTGTACTGGAAACTGGAATTACACATGTCAGGCTCAGGAAACATGGCCAAAATCCCACTATGGGAGTAAAAATGGAAAAAGACTGCAGCACATAGCAGCTGAAAGGATGGGATCGGGTTGGTGCGAGGGAATGGAACTAGTCAGCTTCATGAGAAACAACTACTTGCTTATTTACCATCTTGTCACACTTTGAAAAAGAAATTTTAACAACACAGGCAAAGAGCAGGAAAAAGAAAATCCATTCTGGGTGTACGGTACAGGACCAGCTAAAACTGTAACCCTATCCACAGAGGGCCTGGTGATAAAAACAAAACAAAACAAAACAAAAAACAAGAAAAAACCCCAGTCTCGCAACTGGTTTCCCTCCTGTCTGTGTTCACAGTTAACAGCTGGATACATACTAATTGCAAGAAGTGAAAGAAAGAGTTTTAAGTTTAAAAGCAGGCATGCCATAATCAATCTCTTGTTAGCACCGCTTCAGACCCCAGTGTGCTGGGCCACCTGGCAGATCTATGTTAAATGTACACTCACAGTTACTGATTGGTGCGGGTGGCTTTGTGCTGTCGAGAAGAGTGATCCGCTGTCCTCTTCACCCAGGTGCGTGTCTCCTGTCCATCGAGAAATGGTTTCATCACGGGTTCTCAGCCTCGGCCCTGCTGACACTGGGGTTGGATCATTCTGTGCTGTGGGGGCTGCCCTGTGCGTGGTGGGATGTTCGGCAGCGTCCCAGTCTCTACCCACCAGAGGCCAGTGGCACCCCCTCTTCCAGCTGTGGCAACCCCAAGTGTCCCCAGGCATCGCCAGATACTCCCTGGAGGGCACACTCACCCCCAGTTGAGAACCACTGGGCTAAACTAACAAAGTATGGCTTTCTCTTCCCTACAAAACCCTACTCCCAAACATCTCTACCCAGGGTTGGGAACTCTTATGAGACACCTCCTAATCCAGCAAACCTTCCTCTTGTTCTGAGTGGCCTTGGGTAATACTTTGACCTGCAAGACTTCCAGTCATTGAGAACAATACTCCTACTGCCCTTAAAATGAAAGTCCTTCCAGCTAAATTCTGGAAGCAGCGAGGGGAGGAAGCAGATAAATTTTCCTCAAGAGCCATTTGTCTGTTTTAGTCTATGTAAGGTTTCAGACACAGATTTTGGCACATCCAGGGTCTATGTGAACTGGAGGGGGTCTTGGGTATCTGAAGCTCACCTCCCCACCCTCTCTCTTTGCTACATTTTTACAAGTGAAGAAAAAGGCCAGAAGGGGAAGGGACTCACTCAAGGTCATACCTGTTCCTTGTCCTCCTCTTCTGAGGGCACAGGCCAATGTGATTCTTCTCTGCCCAAGATGCCTGAAGAGCTTAGGTCTCTCGACACAGAGAACTTGTAGCGCTTTACCAGTGACAGTTTTGGTCAAACCATGTCAGTTAAGGAATGCAAATCTCATAAATGATAGAATACTGTGACCAATTAGTGCAAACAAACATTTATTGTGAAGTATTCATCCTACCCTTTATTAGGTATTACATCATCAAAGCACTTTGTGGCAATGAAAATAGCTTTTTTACCCCTCTGATTCACCCAATGTTCCATTAAAGCTGCAAAAAATGTGCAATCTGCTTGAAAAATAGGTTGCTCTTATTTACTCATTTGTGAAAAGTCAAAAATTAAAAAAGAAAATGATACTAGCTTACAGGGCCTTTAGAGCCAATTCACCTTCCCACTCCCCAACTACTCCCCAAAATAATTAACAAAGATAATTTGTTTTAAATGCCTTTTTATAAAACCAATGCACCTTTCCCCATATTATAATCATAAAAATTTTAAAAAGCCATTATTCACTTTCTTGGAAAAAAGGTGGCCAGCCGTTGTTTTTTGATTGGGAGCATGTGTATTTCCTGGGAGTTCACTTTCTTTAACTTTATGCTCCGGTTTTTGATGGGTTTCCTAAGGGACTCCGTGTTTCCCATGGATTCTTCTCCTTGGCTGTGGATGTCGTAGCCCTGAAGCATGGAGTCTTCTCTTTTGAAGGAGAAGTTTTTGGTGGACACCCCCGAGAGGCCTTTGATCTTGCCACAGAAGATGGTAGGCACAGTGTCTTCCACAGAGACAATGACCTTGGCCGCCTGGGACTCGCTCACAATCTCAATGTTATTTTCAGCCTTTACCTCACCGCTGGGCTGGCAGGGCTGGCTGGGCTGGCTAGGCTGCTCAGTGGTGTTGCTGCCACCCACATGAGTATCCATCATGGCTGAGGCCTCGTGGGGCGCAGCAGGGGCAAAGGGCATTTCCACACCACTGGGAAGTTTCTCCATCACAGTGTGACCTGGGCTGTCCACTGACCTGCTGCTGTTATATAAAGTCTCAGGGGGAGGCCCAGATTTCCGGTGGGTCGCCAGTGACAGGTCCAGGGCTGCATCTTCCTGGCAGATCGGGGGGCTGACTTCGCCAGCCTTGAGCCAGGGCACCGACTTCATGGAGAGATCCAGGGCCTCGTTCTCACTCCCCATCTTGATGACTGTGTGGCGGCTGAGCTGGAAGTACTCCCTCGGCTGGAGGATGTCGAAGGGCTTCAGTTCCTCCTTTTGTAGAGGGGGCTGGGTGCCTCTAAAGGGGTGCAGGCCGAAGGAAGATGGTGGCTTGGGGAAACTGGAACTGAACTTGGATTCAGAACTCTGAGGCACTGGGATGGGGATGGGGATGGGGACCGGTACAGGCAAGGGGACGATCACAGGGTAGGGCACCAGGAGTGTGGCCGGCGGGACCAGGGGGGACAGTGGGGAGTTAAAGGGTTGGGGGGGCACAGGGGCATATCCCGGAGGAGGCGGACAGGGTGGGGGGCCAAGAGCACCCTGCGAGGGGAACAGATTCTGGAGCACAGCTTCAAACGGCAAGGTGGGCTCCTGCGGCTGGCTGGGGATCCTCAGGTCCAGGAGCTGCGGCTGGGCCTCGGGGTCCTCGGCTCCCTGGAAGAGGTTGTTGTGGATGGCGTTGGAGGAACACGGGGCCTCCTGCGGCAGGACCAGGGGGGAGTTGAGGTGCTGGAAGACGTGCTGCTCCAGCACCACTGGCAGCTGCACGGGGCCCTGTGTGGTCATGACGTAGGTGGCATTGCCGTTAGGGTTGAGCTCGGGTGCGGAGCTTCCCTCCACCTGCATGTGAATGGGCATCACCACTGAGCTCTCCCCGAGGCACAGGGGCTGCAGCACAGTGGCCGCCACCTTCAGGGCCACGCCGCTCTGGGACTCGGCCGGGGGGTTCAGAATGGATGGGGCCGGCACGGTCACCAGGGCCTTCTTTACCAGGTCGGTGGAGTTGATGTTCCAGGCCTCAGTGGTGATCAGCTGGGCCATGCCATTCTCCAGTCTGTTATTGGTCAAGGTGGGAGAGGAGTCGGCCATGTCCATGGAGAGGTTCTGGGACTGCAGGTCGTCCATCACTCGGCTCTGATGCCACTCAGCCTGCAACACAGAACACACAATATGACTCTTCCTTCAGAGACTACTTATAATAGCCTCAAGAACTCCCTCCACATCTTTCTCAGTTTCCGTATCTTAGTTAACTGGGGAGTACACCCATCTCTCTGTATATACATACATGTTATAAATATTTCCTAATATATACGAACACACCCATATGATCAGCTGTGCATGGACAGCCCCAATTTAACAGACGATTAAACTATAAACACAGATGATGTAATGACTAAATAGCCAAGTGAGGTTAAACAGAGTATTCTGAAGCCGAATACTCAGCTATATGTTTAGCCTTCAACAGACACAAAGTTTCACCCCACGTGGCTCTACCGGACAGTTAAGATATGCGGAGATTTGATGGGTTCAAATTCAAACGAGCAGCAAAGACTTACTTTCCTTTAAGAAAAATATAGCACCCTGTCACATTAGAATACTCTAGGAAATTGGAAGGGGGCCATCCCAATTATGGAAAGCATTTAAAAAACTCCCTATAGCAGCAATCATTCTTCCAAAAGAGGTCCGATGAGAGGGACAGCAGTGTATTTACACAGGGTCATTACAGTTGTCTCCCTCTAACCAAAGACACCCCTTTCCTCCTGTAACAGGTGAGGCCACTCTGCAGAGCACGAGGAAGATGGGCTAACTTGCACAAACGCTCATCGGGTCCAGCATCACTTTCCCTCATCGACTCATCCGTCTGACCCATGACCTCTCCTAACTTCTCGCTGTCAAGAGGAGGGGATGTTGATGATTCCAGGCCGAAGGAAATGGAACCCTTGTTGGAAACAAACATCCTCAAAGGTAAGATATGCTTTCTTGATGTCTGTGGCACCTCTGGCCACCTCCTGAGATGCGAAAGGAGCCCAGTGTGGGTGCTTCCTGGAGGAAGCGGGGCTGCAGCTGCAGTATGGCTCTCCATGGAAACACGCCCATATTTAGCCTTGTTACCATGGAGAAGGCAGGCACCATGTCTAACTCAGGGATCTGTGCAGCCCTGGAGTCTGGTTGGGCTCAATAATAATTCAATAATCTGCAGTCTTGCTGGGCAGGCCTTGGGCAACTCTGATTCTTGTCCTCACCTGTCTGAGCTATCTAGAGTTTTGTCCTGTGGTCAAGTTGTCCTCCTCACCTTTAAATGACTAACACAACCTCCAAAACAAGCCAGAGAGGTGGCCCAGCACACCATGGGGTTAGAAGCAAGCATGAGGCCTCACTACGGGAAGGCAGCTTTAACAAATGAACAACTCCATGATGTTTCCAATCAAAACGTGTCAAATGCACAGAACAAGGAGTTTCTCTGAAGCAGGAGGAAGGGAGGGCAAAGGGAAGGATGCTGTGCAAATAACTTTATGGAGAAGGATTGGAGTGATGCCCTTTGGCAGGGCACACTGCAGAGCCTCTGTGGCCCAGCTCCAGAGCCTGGCTCCCTAGGGATAGGAAACCAAACCATGAGGTGGCCCAGCAGGGTGGCCAGTGATACCCTTGGGGCAGAGAAGGGAGGCAGTCTGCCCCCAGGGAGGCTGAGGAGGCTCGCCCCAGGGAAGGGCTTGCATTTTTCCTGAGAAGTGCTCCCTGATTCAGCTCAAAAAACGCCATGCCTCCAATACACCATTCATTCATTCCTCCGTGCATTCATTCATTCATCCAACCAATTTGCTGAATGCCTACTGCATGCTGAGGCTTCGTAGGGGGCTGGAGATGTCATAAGTGACACAGACCAGGCTCCTGCTTCCATGGGAATTACAGTCTAGTGGGGCACATGTCCTTGATTGGACAGACTGGCTAGCATAAAAAGGCCTTGCAGTGAAACCAGGGGAGGCATCAGCATTGGTGGGACAGAGCTCTGCCGGCCACCCATGCGCAGTCCTGTGATGGTCTCCTCCAGCACGGTCCACCCTGTCCCTCACAGTGGCCAGAACTGTCAGGGCAGGGTGACAAAAGGCTGAAGGGAAGCTCAGGTGGGGCCGGTGAGGACAAGGACAACAGCAGACATGGCTTCTGATGGTCTGCGAGGCCAGTCACCGGGAGAAATCAGGTTCCGTGCTTTCTGTGGCTTGGGGATTATCCAGCCGGGAAGCTGCTTTCTCCTAATGGGCTACATTGTCTGCCCTTCCAGATGTGGCAGCTTCCCTGCTCCTCTGCCTCCCTAACCCTCCCTCCGAGGGCAAGAAGGCAAACTTCTCAACACCTCCTCTGCCTGTTCTTGGCACACACCTTCAGCTCGGGTGCTGGCTCTCACCATTTCCTGTGAAACCTCACTCCACTCCCTGCCTGGCCCTAGTTCTAGGACTGTGAATCCTCCAAAACCTTCCTGCTCAGAGTCTGAGGAAGCAACCTTGCCAGGTCAGGTGCCTCCTACAGGCCCCTGCTCCTCCCACAGATAGCAGGAACTAAAATTTACTAAGCATTTGCTAGTGCCAGGCCCTCTGCTGAGAATGCTGAGAACCTTCCATATATTACTTCCCTCAGTCCTCAGAACAATCCTATGAGAGGGGTCCTATAATCGTGCCCATTTTCTTGATAAGAAAATTGATTCCATAAGGAAGGTTAGGTAACTAGCTGAAGGGTCCACTGAGGCTGAGATGTGAGTTTAGGGTCAACCACAGGTTCCTTCTCCTATTGGGAGCTGTAAGGGCCACACTCACCATACATTCTGTCTCCTGGCAAAACTGACCGGTATATCCTCTCCATCAGCGCAGAGCTGTGCACTAGAGAGGATGTGAGCAGCAGAGGTCTTTCAAGTGGTAGCCAGGTCCTTTCCAGAAGATTACGGAACTGTTTGCTCCTTCTCTTCTCCCCCAGGGCCCTCCTCTCTCCCTCTTGCCTGGGAGGAACTGAAGGGTCACCAGAGTTCTGACTCTCAGAGAGTGTAGCCCCAAGCAGCTATGGTTCTGTTACTCGAGGGCTCAGAGGCCTCCAACCTCCCAGCCAATTTCCAGTCCCCCCCCCGCCCCCCCGCTTCCCTCCCTGCCTCCCCCGCCCCCCGGCCTTCCTGAGACAGACATCACGTGGGTGGGAGGGCACGTCATCACCCATGAGTTCCAGGGGAACAGGGCGGGGCCAGATGGGCTGCAGAACAGGCCAGGCTGCAGGTGGGGGATGAGCTGTGTACAGCATCTCAGGGGCCAAGGGCCAAAATCTCACTTTTGCCTCCTCCCATATGACAGCTTTGGACCTGCCTGATGACAGCCGAAGTTGGCCCAGTGAGCAGCCCCAGTCCCTTCCCTTGAGATGAGATGAGGCTGAGATGAGGCTTGCGTTTCCCCCACGGAGTACCTGCTCCCCATCGGGTTCCATGTGGGGCCCTGGGCTACACTGGGGAACCGGGGAAGGGAGCAGGGGCCCTGCCTTCCTCACGCACCATCTGGCAGCTTCTTGCTCTCTTCCTCTCTGCTCGTCCTCCACTCTGGCTCAGCAGTTTGGGGGCCGGCACGCACCCAGTGTGGGCAGAGGGGGCGTCACTGCCACAGGAGCCTGAGAATAACAACCAACTCCTGAGATGAGGGTTCAGAGGGCAAGTCTGTCCCCAAGGACAAGCTGTGAAGCCTGATAAGGACTGGAGAGAAGATGGAGGCTGGTCCTCCTCGCTGATTAATACAGAGGAGATGCGCGCGGGGGACCTCTTCAAGTCAAGGAGTGTCACAGGGGCCACCAACTAAAGCTCAAGCAGAGGGTGCACCACTACTTCAGAGGTGGCAGGGAATCTTTAGTTTGTTTTTCAAAACACTGTTTGCAATGGATGCAAATGAGGTCAGCCATCTATTCTACCTGCATCCATTATCCCTGGGGGTAAAACTGGATGGGGAGTGATGGGGAGTGATGGGGAGTGGACCATCAGGATCTGCAGGCTGCTGTACACTCTCCCTCTCTTGGCCCTTGGCCAGCTGCTGGGCCTAGAGGCTGGGGGCTGGGGCCAACCCCGGTGTAGCCTACGTGCCCCTCAGATGAAGACTGTGGGGAAAAGCTTCAGTGCCCAGGGCAGATGGGGAGGTGGGCAGGGACTGTCAGGGCAGTAGTTGGGCTCAGAGACCAGCTGGGTCACAGAATTGTCACCTGAACCCTCTGTCTAACTCTCATGAAGATCTAAGTATACCAGAGGCAGGCTATCCCTAGGGCCTGCCCCTCAGCTTGGAGCCCTCTAGGGCCTCTGCCTTCACCTGGCCAACTCCTGCCCACCTGTGAGACTCTAGGGTCTCATCCTCTGAGATCCCGCCCAAACCCACTGAGCTCCCATAGGACCTCCACTTACCCTTGTCCAGTCCGGACCCTCCCCCTCCGACTGGCATCGCCTATTTCCTTGTTTCTCCAGGAGGGAGGTACTGTCTCACTTCCTCATCTTCACATCCGTACCTGGTGAATAGCAGGTGTTCGGTAAATCCTTTCAGAATGAAGGAGTACACGAACGAGTATCTAGGCCTCTCTGGGCCTGGCGTTCACATACTTAGCCTCTTGTCATAAGCCTATCATTTACAGAATCATAGTAAGTCAAGGCTGGCAGGGGCATTAAAGCTTACACCTCTAGCATCTTCCCGACCTCATTTACAGATGAGGAAACTGCGACCCAGAAAAACTGACTAAAACTCGCCCGAGGCCAGTTATCACAGAGGCCACCACGCTCTCACTGTGGAAAGAGCACAGAGTCAGGCCCACAGGCGCCCTGGAGGGTAACATGGCGGCCACCCACCTTCACCGGCCAGTGAGAGACCCTCATGACGAGACAGTAGATGAGAAAGCACCTTGTGGGCAGTGAAGAGTCTGACGGGGGTGACCTGTGAATGAGTTTCTCTGACACACTCAGAAAAAGAAAACCAAAGCAAAGCGGCGTGTGTGCTGTTTTTCTTACAAGGACTTACATTCGTGAAGAGGCCGACCTGAGGCCTGACTCCCAGGCAGTCAGGCAGTGACCTGCCCCACCTCTGCGCCCTGCTGGGTGTCCCTGCAAGCTGGGCCTGCCCCTCAGGCTTCCTGCTTCCGGAGCGTGCACAAAGCACTCAATTTACCCTATGGGCCTCCATATAGAGTGACACTTATTATAATGAGGATTCATTTATGGCTTAATTTCAAAAAATGAAAACACTTAACCACTTAGATAATTTAGACTATTCTGAAGGTCGTAATCCATCTATTTCCTTGTTGTGGGCATTTAACACACACATTCACAAATAACCTAATACTCTCAGCCACATCCTAAAGGATTCCATGTGGACCCCTGAAGAGCCTGCACCAACTCCAACTGAAGGAAGTCTAGAATGTGACCGTGAACCCCACCCTGACCCAGTACAGGGTCCTGAGACCACCGCAGGCAGAGCCTGGTTTCTGAGCTGGGAATTTGGACAAAAGCCCTGGGGCATGCTGGGAGCCCCCCTTGGAGGCCTATATCACCTAGGGAGAGGCTTGATTTTATATTGTGAATTGAGAGCATTTTCAACTCAGAAAAAAGCTCTCAGGATGATCACAAGGCCCCTGGTCCACAGTGCCAAGCACCCCTGAGGAAATGCTTGAGAACTGGGTTCCTGGGTATGCTGGACAGGGGTTACCTCGTAGCTAGTCAAGCCAGGGGCTACTGCCTGTGTGGAAGATTGTGAAGCTCCCAGGAAAGTGAGCTCAGCCTCAGGGGAAGTAGTCTTAGTGGTCAGGGCTGCACTGGGCAACTTCCACCTCCAGGACCCGGATGCTCTAGGACGGGAGTCCCCTGGCCCCAGTCCCGGGGATGCCCCCTTCAGCCCCAACAGCCTGCAGATGTGACCTGCTCTCCTTTCCCCCTGAAATCAGCCTCATCTAGATTCTTTTTATCAAGAGAAACCTCTTCCTCTAAGATATTCATTTTCTAAAAATATATCCTGATCCTGTGTGTTTTCCCATTGTAAGATACTGACAACCTTGGTCCTTATGGAGCCTGTCAGCAGCCATCAGTTTTTCAAGTCAGAGTTGGATCGTCCATGTCCTTGGGGCAGCAGCATCATCACCAAGGAGCTTGCTAAAAATGCAGAGTCTCAGGCCCCACCCAGGCCTCCTGAATCAGAACCTGCACCTCGACAAGCTCCTGGGATGATTTGTCTACACGTTCAAGTCTGACAAGTGCTGGCTTAGCACTGGTTCTCAAACTTATTATCACTTGAGAACTTTAAAAAAAAAAAAAGACCAATGCCTGGGTCCCCCTACCAAGACTCTGACTTAATTGGTGTGGGGTGCAGCCAGGGCACTGGGGTTTTTAAAAATTCCGTAGGTAATTCTACTGCGCAGTCAGAATGGCGTTAATTCAAAGGCCAGATAACGAGGCAGCTTACCTTCAGCCAACCTTCCTAGTGGCTGATCTTGCTTCTTTCTTC
This sequence comes from Camelus bactrianus, assembly GCF_048773025.1. NCBI lineage: Eukaryota > Metazoa > Chordata > Mammalia > Artiodactyla > Camelidae > Camelus > Camelus bactrianus. The sequence goes on from NC_133575.1 coordinate 13,282,607, forward strand.
ACAGAAAAGACTAAAGCCATCAAGCCCCGAATTCCCTCAACTTCCGCCCTGGCCCTGACAGTGTCTCCCAGGTTCCCCTGCCCCTGGTGAAGAGTGAGATGTCTCTCTCTCTTGCAAGGCTGACTTCCCAGACACCTCTGTAAAGCAACCTGCCCCCTTCCGACTGCACAGTAGTCTGAGTCTATTTTCTGCTTTCGATCCAGCACTTAAACTACACTCTCACTGATCGACCTAATCCTGTATAAAAAGCATCAGCCACTTACTATGAGTTAAATGAGCAAAGCATAATTTTCATCCTTTAATACAATGCGGATATGGTTTCACCATTCAGGACCTGATATGCACTAAATATCTAAGAAGTAATTCCAACTGGGTAAAAAATGGTTTTGCTCTCCCCATAGGGTGTAATAATTGTCAATTACTTGCCCCAGTGATTAAATTTTCTGAGCTTTAAACATCAGCGCAGGGCCTTTCTACTGAAGCTGTGAACATAATTACGACATGAATGTATTCCCAAATTGGCTAAGATAACGGAGAATACACAAAATAGTCGCTTGGCTTACAGCTGATTGCCTTTTACATGCAGAGATCCACCCAGCTCTCCAAAAGGACTATGACTTACTCAGGTTAGCTTTGGGAATGAGTTCCCCAACATGTTAGTTAATTTATTAAAACAGGGGTGGCCATGCAGTTTACAAGTGAATCTCACGTCTGTGAAGATGGGCAGTGGCTGTGGGGAACTGGCCAGAGAGGACAGAGTGCAAATCTTAGCTTTGCTGTGATTTGATATTGGTGGAAAACGGGAGAAAGGGGTGAATCAGGCAGAGGAAGCACTGAGCCCGAGCATCGTAAACTGGCCACTGACACCAGGGTTCTCTAAGGTCTTCCCCGGGAGCAGGGTAAGGTCGTCATAAAACTTATTTATGTTCATTTCACTATCTCATCCTTTTAATTCCCATTTTTCTATTTTACAGCATATGTAATAAATACAGAAAGACATATATAATTTAATGATGTGTGTATGTTGAGGGGATGTTCAGTTCTTTCTTTCCTTCTGATAGGAGTGCATGCGTGAAAAAGTTGCGACTCAGCAGGAGAGACAAAGCTCCCAAGGCCCAGCGAGACTGCCAAGGGTCCCCCTGCCTGAACAAGTCTTGGGGTCCCCGGGCAGCCCACCCCTCCCATTTTGTAGAGTAGGAAGCTGAGGTTCAGAGGTTGAGGGAGGCTCAGAGGTTGTAGCTGCAGGACTCCCAGACCTGTGCTCCTTCAAAAGCACAGTCCCTCACCCATTGCTTTGGGTTCACATCTCACTTGAGTCTAACGGGTCCCTTGCTACCCCTCTATCCCGTAACCAGCATACAACACTGAAGTATGTGGGATGGTCCGATTCAACCATCAAAATGTCATAGAGTTTGATGGGTGAGGAGCCTGATAAAAAAGATGATATAAATCTTGAGTCCATGATATCTAATAGATAAGTTATTGAAATGGAAGTAAGAGATGAGATTCAAGGGGGGAGGGTATAGCTCAAGTGGCAGATCCCATGCTTAGCATACGTGAGGTCCTGGGTTCAATCCCTAGTACCTCCTCTAAAAATAAATAAACAAACCTAATTACCTCTCCCCACAAAAAAAAGAGAGATGAGATTCAAGACACAAGACACACACACGCGCGCGCGCGCACACACACACACCCCAGCCCTTCGTGACTGTAGGAAAGTCATTTTATGTATCTGGGACTCAGTTTCCCCTTCTAGAACGTGCGGTACTGCCCCTCTCATGGTGAGGGTAAGTTAAGTCAGGCCTCCCAGAAGTGAGTGGTGCCTGCCAGGAAGGAGTCAGACCTGGCCTTCTAGGAATTGCTCCAGGCCCCTAAGGATGGGGAGGTGTGGGCATTCAAGAGAATCTGATGGAAGAAGGAAAGGACACAAAGGGGTTGGGGAAGGGTGGAACTGGGAGGGGTCTTTCTGGGCCACTCCCCTGACCACTGAGAAGACCCCCCTCCCCACCCTCCCTTCCAAAGGCCATAGTGTGAGTGAGTTCTGGTTCATCTTTAAACCAGACTAAGGGAGAAGTGAAGGCTGAATGGAGGGGAGATGCTAAGACCTCTTCAGCTTCAGTCAGAGCAGGGCTTCTCTCTCTTGGGACTCAACTTTCCGGAGCAGGGCAGTGTCTGTGGGTTGAAGACACCACAGTGCTGGTGAGGAACCCATCATGTACCAAAGGGACTTACAATGTGGTGTCTGCAGGGTCTCAGGTTAGGGTTGGGCCTTGCCAAGTAAGCAACTGGTGGAAAAGAGAACTATTACAGCTGGACAAATCCAAAGAGCACAGGGACAACTTCACAACCAGAGCCAGCAGCTCACGGGCCTGGTTTTCTATCAGTGGCAGGGCTCCACCAGAGCACAAGAGGGATCTGGGGGTCTGGCTGGTAGGGCACCATGGGGTGGCCCTGCCTCCTTTCTGGCCCAGGAGGAGAGTGTCAGATGCCTTAGCATTTCCGATCTCCTCTGAGACACCCAATTACCTCTAGCCTTCCTGCAAAGGACCTATGGCAGCCCTCGGGCTGCAGAACTGGGTGCAGGGCCAGAATAGGAAACTAGGTTCATGTCCATTCATTTATTTATTCTTTCAGAAACAATCTGAGCACCTATTGGGTGCCAGGCACGCATTTCCTATTCCTCCATCCTGAAGCTGTTTTTTCCATAGGCTCGGTGCCTTCTCTCTTGGCTTGATTCCCCAAGTCCTAACCAATCACTACTCTCCCAGGGTGATCTGCTTCTAACTGAGCTCCTTCAAGGCCCACAGTTCTTGCAGAGGTAAAGGAGTAAGTCTCTACAAGGAGGATGCCAGTCCCCAGACAGCAGTGGGAAGAGATGTTAGTGTGAGGACCTCTCTAAGGTAGAGAAGAAATGCTTGTTTTCCAGGGAAGGCTTCCCCTGAAACTAAGAGGAAAAAAGTGCTCTCCTCAAGTCTTGGCAAACCCCATGGAAGGTGAAAGGCACACCTTGGAATCACTGGAGAAAAATCATCAAGAGCTGCTGCTGGTGGCAGGGGACACTCACCTGGACAGTGGGCTGTTAGAGCCAATGACTGTCTCTGCATTCAGCCAAGGCCCCATAGCCTTCAGCTGGACACACAGGGCCCTGAACATGCTCCAGTGCTGCTGGAGTGGCCACCTTGTGCAGGTGCACAAGTCACATTCAAGATCTCGGGCCAGGGTCTATCATCTTAAAAAGCTATGGCTTTTGGAGATTTTTTTCCCCCTGGCAATAAAGAAGCCTCTTAAATAAGGAGCAAAGTGGGGAAAACCTGCCCCTGAAAGAGAAAATACTTCTAATTAGATTGAGATACAAAGGTTAAATTTTTGTTCTGGGAAAAGGACTGTTTATAATCCCGTGTCATTAGCAGGACATTTTCCAGAGACTAGTATGCCAGAAATAGACCCTCTGAAGGGTCACTGGAAGGAAGGGGTGCAGACTCGTGAAGTGCAAAGGACTGGAGTTCAGATTTTCTCTTTCTCCTAATGCATGTGAGCCCTTCACGAACTCTCGGCATGGAAACAGTGCCAGCCTCACCCTGGGCACTGCTCTAAGAGTGGTCAGAAGTACAAACTTTGAATTCAGACAGGCCGAGGTTCAAACTGCAGCTCCACCTAACTTTGATAGCCATGTGACCTTGGGCAAGTTAGTCCCAAGCCTCAGTTTCTCTCTGTGCAAAATGGAGATTAAAAAAGATGTGGGGTGGTTGTAAGGATGAAAGGAAATAATCAATGTAAAGTACTCAGCACAGTGCCTGGCATGTAGGAAGTGCTCAATAAAACATGGCTAATGTCACCATGGTCACTACCATCACCATCGTCATCACCATTGTCATTGTCTTCATTTTCATCATCTTCATTCTCATTGTCACAGCCATTATCACATCATCATTGCTGTCATGTTGTCACCAGTATCACTGTCATTATTATCATCAGATCCACTGCCTATATTCCCTCTCAGCATCTTAAGTAGCATTAAAATTGCTTCCAATGGGTTTGTACAGTCAGTTCCTGAGTTAAAACTCTGTTTGTCCAAAGGTTCATTTTAAAATCAGCTGCTAGGAACTGGGAAGGCATTTACCATAGAATTAAGGTTACATCTGATGGTGAGGTTTCCACAAAAATTCATTTAACCCCCAACATAGCTGAAATATTGAATATTTGCAGTGAAAATAGAAAACAACACTGAAATGAAAGACAATGGGAAAACAATTCAATAAATACAAAAATCTATTTCACATTCAGGCTGAGAGGCTACGGGAGAAAGAAGAGGTGGCCAGAGCCTTTTGTACCTTGAATATGAACTCAGAAGCACTTGCAAGGTGATGCATAATTGCACTTCAGATCCTATCGCTTACCTTCTCCTTGACACAAGGGCCTAAGTAGCTCTCTTCTCATACTTACCTGAAAAATCAGGGGCATTTTCTAACTCACAAGACGAACGAAAACAAGGGAGGGGTGGAAGAGGGTAAGGACAAGAGGGAGAGAAAGCAGAGGAATTTCCTGAGATTACTGGGCAACAGTTGAAGGAAATAATGCAGTGGTGGATGGGGAGAGATTAAAAAGTATGGGCAGGTCCAAATGAGAAGGAGGCTGCGGAGCTGGAAGAGATGAAACAGAGAAACTGAGGAAAGCTGTGGGGAAAACACAGAATGCGCTTTATTCAGCTGGCCACAGGGGGCACTGCTGAGCCACCACAGCTTGGTTTCAGGACGTGTGGTAGAGGGACGGGCGGGACTGGAGCTTCCCAGTAGAAGGAGGGCGTGGGGGAAAACCAGAAATTGTTCACCAGCACTAGAGGTACATAAGGGAGGTGATCCATTTTTGGGGAAAGCTTGTCCCATGCTTTAAAAACCACCAAGCACATTCACTGTGACTTGAGCTGCCAGTCCTAGAAAACAACATACATTTATCTTCTTTTGGTGCCTGATCTTTATTTTTGCCCACCTCTCACCACTTCTCGGGCAGTGAGAATTGGGTTTCCTCTCTCAGAATTAGGTTTTCCAGAATGAAGCTGATAAACTCATTCTCACTGAGGTCTATGACTCATAGGTTCAAGAATTATGTTTCCTTTATTGGTATAATCAACTTAATTCAGTCAGTGATAACGTTATGGACAAAGAAATGAAACTCTAATTGAGAGGTTTCAGATACCAATCAGGGGGAGGAACCTTTTTACTTATCTTGATCTCTCTCCACAGAGACAAGAGCCTACAATTGTGACCACATTTGCAGGCTCCATTAAAAGGTACTTGATGTTCAAAAAGGGGATAGGACTGGCCTCAACCTTTAAGCCCTCAGATCTAAGAGAGGAAGTGAATGCAAGTCAATTCTTCATTCCTTTAGAGACTCAATCAACAAACACTTGTCATTCATACACCAGGAACCAGATGAGTATGTGGCTCCCGGGTCCAGAGATTTTAGCAGTATCTGGAATTGTCCTCACAGGGCCCTATTACTAAACTGGCTACCTTCTGCAACTCTGGTTTCTGTCTTACCAGGTTTCTGTGCAGAGGTTAGGTGCTCTCAAAGGACTGCACCCCCAAGCACACCATACTAGTGCAGTGCCACGGCCACAGTGGAAACCTCACGGCTACCAGTAGTGGTAGATGTGGTAAGGGAGGGGAGGCTCTTGAGTTTTGGTGAACTCAGCTGGCTACTTCTCTTAGTTTGGGCTCCTGCACAGACTGATTCGACTGAAAGAAGTTTCTTTGGGAGAAGATCCCAGAAAATATCAGTAGAGAAGTGAAGCAGTGAGAAAAGAAGGAAGCCAACTTATCAGGTCCATTACCACTGTGGGCAACTGGGGCTCATCTCCACAGGGGACCGTGGGGAGCCAGCGGAGAACACATGCCTGGGAGTTGGGGAGTTTATTTACCAACCCTCCTCCAACAGAGGTCAAGGGCTGCTCCTGGATGACGTGTTAACTCCTTGGCACTTCCATTCAGCCCAGCATGCAGGCCTAGTGTGCTCCTGAGACCACACACACACACACAAAGCATGAGGGAAAATCACAGGTATTTTCAGTGAGCAGTCTTTGGAGTATAGAGGCCAGTCTGAGAGGACATAGGGGCAGGATATCAAACCATGTCTGCTATACTAACCATGCCCTGGAAAGTTCCAGAGTTTATGTGAAGACCCAAATGTCACCAATTCAGGCCACCGTGACCAGGTGTTTCCCCAACGGGTGGCCCTTCCTGTGACCCTTGTGAAGAAGACACTCTGTTATGATAACCTCCAAGCCACAGAGGAACCCGCTCCCGAGAAGTGTGCCTCAAGATCTCATAAAGAGCCCGCCCACGGAGAGGCCAGAGAAAGCTCTCTTTCCAAAAGCAAACTGGTCCAGAGATGGTCAGCTTGGCCAGTGTGTTTCTTCGCTAGAATATAATTGGGGCCCTCGAGAAAGTTCTTTTAATCATATTTGTGCTGGCTGGGAGGCAAGATGTTCCTGGGATGAGTCATAGAGGGAGTTCCTCTTCTGGTGATCTTGTGTTCCAACTCAGGGACCAAAAAGCAATAAATAAACAAACGCCACCTCACTTCATCAGCTGCATACCGCCTAAAAATAATAACAATAATCTCGACCTGAGTAGTACACAGACAATGCAGGCAGAGGAGGGAGGAGGGTGTGCCTCTTTTAAACAGGGAGCCTTCTTTCTGGAACTCTGTTTTGTCAGAAGCACCCCATCTGCCTGGAGGCAAGCTCTCTCAAGAGCAGACACGGGGCTCTGCAGAATCTTTGGGCTGGTGAGTCTTTTTAAGTTCTGTAAGTTCACTCTATTTATCTTCAAGCAAGGCTCCTATTTGCAGCTAATACAGCATGAAGGACACCAGGTCAGTGTGGGGGCAGGAAAAGCTGCCGCATAACCTCTGGCTAGTTGACGGTGAAGATTATAGGTGTTATTTCTTATTTTCTTTCGGGGAAGAGTTCTTCCGGAATGGGTGTGTTTATACACACCCCCCTCCCACAAGGCGAGCGAGCAGGAATGAGTCCACCTGTTGTCCCTCTAGCACTCAAGGTGGTCCCCACACCAGGAGCCACAGTAATTCTCCTCTGTCCTCACCTGCACCACCTCTGAGTTCCAGTCATTAAACCTTTATTCCTGGAGGTGACATGTGAATTGGGCCTTGCCACAGGGGTAGGATTTCAGCAGAGGAGATGGTGGAATAGGGGAGAGGTGGGGCAGGTTGTCTAGAAGCAGGAGAAAGGGCACAAGAGGAAAGGTATGGGGCCTGGCCAGCAGGCTGCGGGGGCTGGAGCCCAGGGCTGGTGAGGGCCTGAGGGAGAGACAGGGTGCTGGGAACATTAGAGGGGTGTCTGGTTCTTCCAAAGGGGGTTAAAAGTTATCCTTCAGCAAAGAACGTTGTGCACCAAAGGACTGACAACTCAACTGATGCAATTCTGATGTCTTCACAGGCCTGATGAACAGGAGGCCACAAATCAGTCATGAGAACATTAGCTTGGGAGGAAAGGAGAGAGTGGATTCATTTGCAGGACTTGGCCAGCTCACTCCTCTCTCATACACATAAGATGAGAACAATCAACTATTTACTAAGCATTGACTTATGTGCCAGACCCCCTGCTAGGTATTTCACATTCATTTTCTCATCTCCGTTTCTCAGCAACCCCAGTAGATCAGTACTACCTCAGTTTGAATTGGTTTGTTGGGTTTTTCCCCCCAGGAACTGAGCTGTGAATCCCCAGGGAATGGTTGTTTTGATGGGAGGAAGGGAGAGAGCTTTCTAAGAATGTGAACCACAGTCAATGTAGGAAAGACAGGTGGGGGAGGGGCAGCAAAGGTTCCCAGCACCAAGGGAGAGGGCAGGTTGGGGTGGGGAAGGGGTAAGTGTCTTCTCATCTCCAGCCAGAGCCTAGAACTCCTTGGCCTGCGGTGCTCCTGCAGCAGGCCCCGCCCCCAGCTCCCTGTCACACCCCTGCCCCTGCACCAGCCACTACTGGCCCCTGCAGGGCAACTCTCTCTTCCTACACCTTGAATCCCTGCCAGGGTTCATTCCCAGCCTTCCCAGGAACACCCTTGGCTGTTCTTCCTGACTTGAATTGGTTTATGAATGTGGGTTCAGGACCATTCTTTGCTTGGTCTCTGAGAATCTCCACTGACAGAGTCTGTTTCATGGGCATTCACAGAGCTGGCAGGGCTAGGAGAGGCCAGGGGAGTGGAGCTGCTGTCAGGGAGCAGAGGAGGTGGGCCTTTCAGGGGCCTTCGGCCCTAGAGATCCCCAGGGGCACCGTCCCTGCCAGTGGGTGGGGGTGTGGGAGGGGCAGCTGGGCCCCGGAATGACACAGGCAAACAGACCTGTAAGTTGGCGCACTGGGCATCTGGCCAGAGGAAACTGCTAGCGCCACAACACCCCCTTCTTTCTTTGTACCCTTTGATGTTTTGCTGATCTGGAGAGCAGGGAGGCCTGGGACTTCTGCCCTTTCCCCAGCCACATGGGATTCTTGAGAGGAAAGGTCCCCCATGGATTTTCCTTTCTGGGAGTTCACCATTGATGGCTCAGTGGGCTGGGGCCTGCTTTCCCTTGGTGCCCTGCATCAATTGTCCAGGCAGACTGCCCTTTCAAAAGTATCTTCCCCTCCAGCAAACACTGAAGTTTCAGCACTAGCAAGTTCTTGCGTGGCGTTCGACATAATACCCTTTCTGGGTTCCTCTCCAAAATACCTATCCGTCTAAAGACTTTGGGGCATTGCCACATTGGGCCAAACTCATCAGAATACTTTCTACACAGTAGGGGCACCCCCACCGACAGCGGGACATTTCCTGCCCGTGACCTAGGTGAAGCCCTAAGTCGGTGAGTCAGCCAGCGTTGTCGTCAGCGCACACTGCTGGGCAGGGATGAGGGGTTTCAGCTCAAGTTCCAACCAGGGAGGCCCAACCCTGGGCTGCTATTGGAGTTCTAGTTACCTCTTCATCTCTGTCGATACTTGAGGCTGGGCTACAGAGCACAGGGAATATCAGAAATGGTCTTTTGGTGGTAAAGTGGGTGGCTGGTTAGCTAATTAGCATGATGACTGTAAGAAACGGTTAAATTAGCAATATTCAACTAGCTAAAGTATTTTAGAGGCGCTCTCCCATCCTTGTCTGGGCAGGGCTGGAGAAGCCAGGAAAGCCCTAGGGAGGTTGCTCATGCTTGCCACCTAAGTGGTCCCATGCCTGGCAACTGGTTTTGGAGGCTCTCCAGTTGCCTAAGCCAACTGGAAGGTAAGAAGATTCTGCCTTGGCAATGTTGTTATATCTCCGTTGAGTGGATATGGTATGTGATATGGTATGAAAGCTCCTGATAGCAGCTCAAAGGACAGCGGGCTGGTGACATGGTCCATGCCTGCCGGCTACTGACATGTTAGAGTCTCAGTGACCGTGTGCACACAGCAAAATCTGCCCTGAGGCCGGTCCTGCGGTTGTCACCCTGTCGTTCGGAGCTCCCCATGCAGGCGCTCCCTCCCACCCCGGAGGCAGGCCAGTCAGAGTCTGGCAGTTTCACAGTCTGACTGGCCTGCCTCACCCCTCTGGGGCTCTGGCCTTCAGCTTGCCCTGTGGTAGGCTGCAGACAGCCCTCAGGGCTGGAAAGACTCTGCTTCAAGGACAGGGATGATGAGCAGAACCTCCTGACCATAAACATGTAACACTTTGCTTCTGCTCCACAGGACCTTTCCAGTGTCTGAGCTGGCATTAAGTGGCATGCCTGAAAGTTCTTTAAAATGTACTTAAATAAGAAAAATACTAAGGGATCACATTACATCCATTAGAATGACTAAAATAAAAAAGACAGTTATACCAAAAGTTGGTGAGGATAGGGAGCAACTGGAACGCTCCTGTGCTGTTGGTAAAAAGGGTCCACCCACTCTGGGGAACTGCCTGGCAGTTTCTAATGAGGTTAAACAACTGCCCATCCTCAGGCTGAGCAATTCCACTCTGAGGTATCCTCCCAAGAGAAATGAAAACATATATTCACAAAAGACTTGTCCACAGATGTTCACAGCCGTCTGATCATAAGAGCCACAAACTGGAAACAACCCAAATATCCATCAACCGGTGAACGGATAAACACAATGGGCAACGCCCACACAGCAGACTTCCACTGACAATAAAAGGCAGTGAATGCCTGCCACACACAATGACATCGTGGTCTTGAAAACACTGTGTTTCGTGAAAGAAGCCAGATGCAAAAGTGTATGTACTGTAACACTTCAGTGACGCAAAATTGAAAAACAAGCCAAAAAATGTATGACAATAGAAATCAGAAACTGGTTGCTCTGGGGAGGGGGTAGGGAGAAGGACTTTCCTGGGGTGATGGGAATGTTTATAGGCTCTTTCAGGCGGTGGTTACATAGGTGCACACAATTGTCAAAACTGATGCATCTGAACACTTAAGAATCATTTGATTTTATGTTAATTGTCCCTTGATTTAAGAAACTAGACAGTGAAAATACCATCAAACTGCAAAAAAAAAAAAAACCCACCCAAAGTGGTTCTGTGTGCATGCATGGTGAGTTTGACCAATTCTGGAGTACAGTGGGGGAGAGGAGATGGAGGAGATGCTGCTGCTGGTGAGGGGAGCTGGTGCCCCCACCTCCGCCCCTGGCACCTGCCAGCGGCCCTGTATCTCAGGTACAATCCAAGGCAGCAGCAACCTCAGTCCCCAAACAAATGCTTAGTGAAATAAAAGAACAGAGGGCCCCAAAGAAAGCTGGCCCAGGAGTGTGGGATAGCTATCAGGCTTTGAGCCAAAACCACTTTCCAGGAAATGCCAATATTTTTGTGTTTGGGAAAGGAGAGGGAGTACTAAGGCGAGCAAGCGCCAAAACGTGTTGGTCTTTGCACAACAATTGCTGCCCAACTGAGAGGCCCTGTGGGACAGGCTTCAAAGTGCTGCTACTGAGACCTCCTCCATGGGTCTCTGGGGTAGGGCATCCAGAAAAGCCCCGGCTGGAGCGGAAGTTGGAAGTTCCTTAAGGGAAAAGCTCCATTTTGCCTGGGGGAGAGGAATCTTCTATTTCCCCAGTAAGAGGCCACAGCAGTCTCGCCCATTCTCGGTGTTCAGCCCTCAAATAGCCCAGGGTGGCTTTATGACGTACTGGCACAGGCAGGAGCGTGCGAATTGGGCCGCAGACCCTGGCTCTTCCCCTTCAGAACTGTGTGGCCTTGGAAAAGTGACTCAGCCTCTCTGAGCTGCAGTTTCCCTGCCTGTGAAATGGGTAAAATAATACCTACTGCTGGCGAAGTAGAAATTGCCTAGTGCCCAGGAAACACTTGACACAGAATTGTGTCTGGGCAGCAAAGGTCTTTCCCAGGCACCTAAGCCAAACTCCCAGTTGGAGTAGAGACCCCTCCAGCCGAATTAGCATTCATTTAAAAATCTCAGGACCTCATGTGCACAGAATTTGTGTAATCATCATCTTTGGTTCATAACACTTTTCCACGCATGGCTTCCTTTTTTAAATTTAAAAAACTGTTTGTTTTATTTTTAATATTATAACATTTAAAATAACAAAATAAACACTCATGAAGGCCCGACCAACTCAACAACATGTAGGTCTGTTTCCAGACTTTCTATTCTGGTCTCTCAGTTCCTTTGTCTACCCCTGTACCAGAGTCACAGTGTCTTATTAGACTTTCCCATGGTGTGAAGAAGAAAGTAAATTGGGGTTAGTGACATGGGGGGATAGGGTAGGGGAGAGACTACTTCAGGGAGCACAGACCTGAATGATGATGAGGCACCAGAGCATAGCAGCATTCCAGTGCTGCCAGATGTGTGTGTGTGTGCGTGTGTGTGCGTGTGTGTGTGTGTGTGTGTGTGAGAGAGAGAGACAGACAGACAGACAGACAGAGACAGAGAGGCAGAGACAGCGAGACAGAGACAGAGACGGAGAAAGGGAGACAGAGGAGAGAAATGAGCACGTTCAGAGTGATAGAAAAGGCAAGGGACTAGATCACGCCTGGCCTTCTAATTTTCATTTCACAAAGATTATCTAGTACAACCCACTTTACAGATGAGGAAATAAAAGTTCAGAAAAGGTGACTTGCCCCAGGCCATGCATTCATTTATGGGCAAGATTATGGTTAGAATTCAAAGTCCCCTCTGTTCAAGGCGGTGTCCCTGGCAATGCGCGGCTCCTCTGGGCCCTCAAATGGTTTGAATTCCAAATAAAGCCTCCAAGTGGCTTCCAGGTAATGAGGTAATAAATAGCATACTGAAATGGCGCTCTTCTAAGCAGAAGTTCTTTACCACGAAAAAGATAACTGGCTGACTAATCAGGATTCTGACAGTTTTTCAATGGCCGTAGGGCCATGCTAAATTCCATTTGAATATTTCCAAGGTATTTTCTGATCATGGGTGATATTTATTCTAAAGAGAAAAATCAAGGATATGCTAGTGATAGTCTTTGAAATTTAAGTTGGGTGCTATGATCATATAAGCAGAAGCAAGTATTTTTTTTAATAATCTACAAATAATTGAGAAATATACAAGTACTAGATTAACACTTTTACATGTATTTTAGTGCCATCCCTTCAGTTCAACACATGGTAAGAATTCTTATTCCTAAAATATGGATGGAAATATTAAGGTCAGAGTTTAAAGACTCACCTACCCTTCTCTTTTGAAACTCTGAGCCGGTACAAGATAAAACCCGCAGAGAGAGCTGTGACTAAAGACACTGGAGTCAGTCTGACCTGCATTCCCTATTAAATCTTCAGGGTAAATGGATTTCTCAAATCTGTTTTCCTCTTTGACCGGCTAATCCCTTCCTTCCAGGGGGAGATTTCAGCCTGTCCACCCTGCAACTCATCTATGGCAACAGACCCACGTGCGGTTTCCCTCTTGCGTCCTCACACTGGGCTCTGATACAACTGTAGAAATTATGACTCAAGAGATCACAATTACTGACTTCCGAGAGCCTCTGACTTCTCTTGGGAGAATAAGCAGATGAGAAATTCTACGTATTTTCAAAGAGACAAATTCAGGCTGTTTCAAAATCACGCCCAGGCTTTCCTCTGCCTCTCGTTTTTCTTGTGAGGACAATTTTGAAAGTATGCAGATGTGAGGGTGCTAATGGCAGAAGGACCCGACATCTTTTGGCGCAGGTAAGAACCATCTGCTTTTAGTTACTTAAGCTGTGTCTCCACAGTGGATGCAATTAAAGTGACTCAAATGTTGGCTGAGAAGCTGCTGAATGATGCCCTTGCTAAGCTCTCTGTGCCAAGCAGCCCTTGGCCATCATGAGAGCTTTGGGAGGCCGGTAGACAGCATGGGCGCACCTTCACTCATGCCCTGTAGCTCTAATTTGAGGAAGAAAACCCAATGCTAAAGCGTAACAAATTCAAGACAAACCCTTCTGACTGGCAGAGAAGAGCCTCACTTAGTGCAATAGGCTGGAGATGCCCAGCTCAGCCACGGACGGTCTGTGGGAGCAGGAGCACGTTCCGGAATCTCTGGTGGCCTCAGCGTCCTCATCTGTACAATGGGGGATATAACAGTATCTACACTGCGGCTGCGGAGTGAGTGAGTTAACGTGCAAAACACTTAGAACAGTTCCTGGCATACAGTAAGCGCTCACCAGGGGTTGGCTATTGTTATTATAATAAAGACAGGGTGCCAAAGGACCCTCACTGTGGAGTGCTAAATAAATGAGGTGAAATTTTCATTTTAAACTATAACTATGCAATAAATAGGATGAAAGGAAGGTGATTTTTCTTCTCAGCAGTTTTAAGCCTGGCATGGTGCTGGCCACTGTGGGCAAGGTGCACAAAGAAACAGTAACTGCCAGCAAGTCTGAAGTGACAAGTGTAAGGTCAAGAGCAGAGACAGTGGGGACCTGGTGGAGGGTTTTCATTAGGCCAGACTCCCCGGGATACAGGGTACGGAGGGACAATCAACTCCGGCTGCAAATGAGACTTGGCTGGGGAGCTATACCCGGGCCACATCTCAGACCAACGAAATGAGGATCTCGTGTGGTTGGCTCAGGCATCGGGATTTGTTAGAGTTCCTTAGGTGATCCCAACGTGCAGCCGGGGTGAGGACCCCACCTTCAGGTCTGCCACACACACACACCCCCCCCGCCCCCGACATGAATGAGTGCTCATCCTGGTCAGTCCTCAACAGGCGCAGACACACAGTCTCAATTCTCTTCACAGAGACAGAGAAAAATCCCCACATCACATCCAGGGCAGGAACTGACCAGGACTGTGTATGAGTCCATGGTGCCTGGGACACCGTCTTGGTGTGGAATTAATGAGTGAGTACACAGAGATGTGGATGGGTGAATGAATGAATGAGTGAGTGAGTGAATACTGCACCATAGCAAATGTCTGCTGATATGGAAGTAAAATTGGTTAAAAACTTTCTGGAGGCCAATTTAAAAGCATTCATACCCACTGACCCAGAAAATCTACTTCTTGGAATCACCCCAAGGCAATGTAGGCCCTGGCTGGATTTTCTCCCAAGTGCCTGCAGTTCTGATGAAAGAGAGATCCATCGGCAGCAGAAGAGGGAGCCTACAGTCTAGCGCGACCACGCTCTTGCAATTCCCGTTCCGTGGGCAGAGGGAGAAAGGAACCCTCAGGCAAGGCCAGTTTTTTTCTTTCATTAGGGATTGAGATTTGCACAGACTTTCAGATAAGAACTCAGCTTAGACCCCCCAGAGTTCAGTGGCATAAGCACAAGACAGGCCCTCTTAGATAGGAGATCATAGAAAAGTCCCACCAACCAGTCGCCTAAACTATTTTAAAAAAAATCACAGGAAGGCAGGGCCCGATGTTAGAGTTGGAACAGAGCAGCCCTCTATCAGCCCCTTCCCTAGTCCACGATGGGTTAACTGCAAAATGTGCCCCCACGTGGTGACTGACCTGACCCATTCCTGCTGGCTGGTAGCAACAAAGGTGTCGGCACTCTGAAGCCTTGTCCAACACACTGAAGATGGGTATTGAATTTGAGGGAGTTAAAACCTTCCCTTTTCTGAAAACAGGATGGATTCGCCTTTGAGTTCATCCTGAAGGTACCATACATGAGGGTGAATCCATTTGCCCAGAACCAAGGTCTGCCCCTCAGGACAGGACCTCTACCACGAAGGTGGTGAGGGATTTTCTCCATTATCTGTGCAACAGCATTAAAATGATGGGACTTCGACTTAGGAGCTGACTCAGGAGCTGGAATCAAGAGGAACAAATTTTGCAAACATGCCCTTACAAAGTCAAACGATCCCATCTGAAGCTATTAAATGTGTTTGTCTGTGTATGTACTTCTTGGTACTTAAGAGAAAATAGAATCATCTTTAAATTTAAAAACATTCCCCGGGTAAGACCACTTATAAGAAGTTTAGTCCAGAAAAAATATTATTCTTGTGTTACAAAATCAAAGCAGTGGAGGCAAAAAAAAAAAAAAAAAAGAAAAAAAAAATCAAAGGGAACGATCAGTCAGGAAAAATGTCAGGGTTCCAAAATGCTGTGGGAGACCACAGGAAAAGCACGGTAATATTTAAGCTTGGGCTAAACATACTTTTTTTCTACAGTCACTTTTCACCAAGTGTAAGTTTATATATGCTTTGTCAAATGCCTCTTTAAAGATTTATTCTGAAGGATTTCCTACCATTCTTGGGCTTAAAAGTTCAGGCAAGGTTAAGGAGATGGGTGGACTTTAGAAGTGAAAGGCCATACAGAGGACAGCCATCAGAACATGGCACCAGAGGCTGAGGTCACCACTCCGAGCCCTGCATGGCCCACTTCGAAGGGCCCTGGGTAGTTCTGTGCCACAGGCAGCCCCCAGGCTTGGCTAGCCATTCTGCAATGAACACGGGTCATGGACCGCCCAAAGGCCCAGCGGCTGTGTGTGGCCAGGCTGGCACTGTCCCACAATTGGAAATCACTAGAGGTATGTGGTGATGCCATGGACATCAAGGATGACACCACCACCACCACCATCGTTGTGACCATTGTAGTCAGTCTCTTATTAAAGAGAACATTCAAGCCGAATAACTCCCTGAAAACTGACCAAAGTAGTGTTAAGAAATGTTATCAAATTATTGATCCCTTCCAATGCCAATGCCTATTCCTTGGCGAGACTGTATGTTCTAAAACCAAAAGACAGAGGGTGCAGCTGCTGTCTCCTGCTCCACCACAACTGCTCTTGTGACCTCACGTTGACCACGTGGCCAGACCCACTGAGAGCCAGCCCTCATCTTACTCATCTCTGCAGCATTCCACATGGTTGGCCATTCCTTCCTTATTTTCAAACATAAATCAGATTGTTTTACTCAGCTGCATAAAACTCTCCAATGGCTTCTCATTGTACTTTAAACTAAAAGCCCAGCCCTACAAAGCCCTAGCAGATTGGCCCCACTTTAACCCTTTCCAGTTTCGGCTCCTATCACTTTCCTCCTCCATCAGAATACTTCTCTCAGAAGTTACTTTGGTAACTTCTTTGGTAAACTCTTTCCTGCCTCAGGGCCATTGCATTGACTGTTTCCTCAGCTCGGAATGTCCTTCTCACAGCTGGTTTCTTGTCATCCTTTAAGTCTCAAATCAAAACAGTGTTGTTAGAGAAGATTCTATGACCATCTGTAAGCCCCCTCTTCATCCCAGCTATTCTCTCTCATCTCAGTTTCTGTGTGTCTTTTCTTCAGCATCTATCACCTTTGCAAATTGTCTTTTTTCCCCTTGATTTACTGTTTATAGTCTGTCTCCTCCCTTCCCTGGAAGGTAAGCTCCCCACCTGCCGTGTTCATGGCAGTATCCCCAGCACCTGGAATCACACTCAGTTCACAGACAGTACTCAATGAAGATCTGTTTGGAGGAAGGAAGGGAGGAAAGAAGGGAGGGAGGGAGAAAGGGAGAAGAGAGAGGGAAGGAAGGAAGGAGGGAGGGAGGAAGGAAGGACAGGGTTCCAAACTAGTGCACCCAAAGACTGGAATGCCTCAAATTCCTCACAGAGGTGCCCCTAAATTTTAAATCACGGGTTGCACTGATTGTGGCTAGAGCTGAGGCTATGTAGGACTGAGACGCTGTCAAACAGCATGCTGAGCTGAGGGCAAGGTAAAGCAGGGTCCACTTCTGATGAATGAGAAGCATCCCGTGGGCGCTGAGGCCAGATGGTGGGCCTTCCCTGGGCTCTGCGGGAGAGCACGGCCAGGGCTGCACTTCAGACAAACTCACTGACTTACACTCGCAAGTTGTTGTTGGCTCACGGCCGAGCTCCGAGCACCTGGAAGGTAGGGGTGCAGCTATGTTCAGCACCCAAGAAACATTTGTTGAGCGGCTGTATTTAACAGAGGTTCTTCATCCAGATTTTTTATGTTTTCTTTACAAAACACTTTCATACAAAGTACTTTTTATGTGCTGGTTCTCTGCTAAATGTTTATAAATATCCAATCCTCACCAACAACCCCACAAGGGGGGTGCTACTATTATCACTACTTTATGGATGAGGAAATGGTGGCGTGAAAAGAACAGGGGACCTGCTACTCAGTGGCAGAGCTGGGATTTGAACTAGGGCCCCAGCACTGTGTACCAAGGACAGGCAGGGCAAATGGGAAAGTTGGGGACTGACCCCTTAAGGGAACCCTGGGTGGTGAAATCACACACTTGAGACACCTGAGGGTAGGTGGGGAGATGGGAATTTTGGGGGTCCTGCCAGCACTTCCACCCAGCACTCCCTCTCCCCACAGCAGACCTCTCCTTCCTTTACTATTTCTACTCTAGGTCCAGGCCCGCTGTTCTCAACCTGGTATGATCCTGTCCCTGCTGCCAAGGGGACATTTGGCAATGGCTGGAGATATTTTTTGTTGTCACAACTTAGGAGAGGAGGATGCTCAGGCGTCTGGTGGGTGGAGGCCAAGGATGTTGCTAAACATCCTCCAATGCGCAGGATGGTCCCCACAACAGATGATCTGGACCCCAAAGTCAACAGTTCTAAGGGTGAGTAGCACTGGTGGTCCAGAGACCACCTTTCAGAAAATTAATACAAATGGTGGTAAGGCCAGCAAGGGAAGGCCCATCTGAGAATCCCCAAGAAATGCCAGCCTGGCTCCAGCTTCACCTCTACAAAACTTGAAGGACAGAAGGCAAGAGCCTTTGCTTGCCTGCCTCTTTGCTGCCTCCTGGCACTACGGCCGCTCCTGCCTGCTGAGCAGCTAAGAGCAGCCCCAGCTACAGGACACACAGCAGAGGCTGCTAATATCTGCTTCCTCTGGCAGCTTTGTAAGACGCTTGGCTTGGAACTTGGTATTCCTCGAGCCCTTTTTCTTAATTACATTCTAGAGATGAAGGGAAGCCTATGTATAATTCAGAAACCAACAGTCCTACCTTTGCTTGCTCTCAAACATGCTAAATCAGGACAGAATGTGCCATTCCTCCGACTAGATTACAGAGGTCTCTTGAGAAGCAAGTGGACCTGGATGAGGCCAGCTGGGGCTGAACCAGATCTCCAAGCTGGACCCCAGGGCAGAACCCCAGAATATTTCAAATGCTCTTTATTGCTGATAAGAAGATGAAAACTCGGAATCAGACTTGGGGTGGGAGAGAGTGGGGAACTAGGTTGGGGGGAAATCTTGAAGGCCTGGCTTCAGTGCTGCCTCTGCCCCTGAGCTCTGCGACCAGGGATCATCACTTGACCCCTCCCACTTGTGAAGTGGGGTTCCCAGCATCCTTGGAAAGATACTGTGAGGGTCAGTGGGGGACGCTGTAAAAGGGCCTCACACTGTGTGGACAAGAGTAGAGCCTTGTCGAATTTTTGTTCGCTCCCGCGCCAGTGTTCGTCCTTTCATTCTCCTATCACCATTTATCCTTTTAACCACCCCGGAACCTTTGGATTCCGAGGGATCCAAAAGTTATTTCTGTCTCTAGCCCACCAACCCAAGATCAGTCATATGTCCTGAGCACTCAGCAGAATAATAACGAACAAAAATAAACCTTGAGAAACACGGTATGTGACTTGATTCAAAGTCATTTAAAGGAATCATATACTTCATTGGATTTTAAAATTGGGCTTCAGCTAATGAATAAACGTATAATCCAGAGTCAATGGCATTTGCAGAGATGCTATTTCATGGCCAGTTGTGTGGCAAAAAATTGTCTGGGATGGTATGGATAGGATCCTGTCCAGAGGAATGGACCAGGCCAGTGGTTCTCAAACTGGGCTAATCATCAAAATCCCCAGGAGAGCCCTCTGAGCATACAGATTGTCTGTCTGACCCCCAGGAGCCTGGCCCAATACATCTGATGGGGTCCAGGAATGTGCAGGTCCCAAACTTCCCCCAGGTGACTCTAAGGTCAGCCGGATTGGATTTAGGGGCCTCTTGATGAGGTTTCTAAATTGTGTGGGGCAATTTACCAAGCGCCAGGCACTAACCCATGATCCTTAAATCACTTCCAAAATCCTTAACCAAGATATTTCCCAAGCATTGTTTGAAGCTGAGTTTGCTTTTACATCTAAGAGAAACTTTTTAGATACAAGATTTGTTTTCCTTCCAGCAAGATGCTCTACATCACTACTACCAATTAAGCAAGTTCATTTAAAAGCTTTGAATCCATACTTGTAAAATTCCCCCTTTGCTCATCCAACTTTATGTCTAAACAGTGCAGCTGATGGCTGTTCAGTTCCATTTATGAATTCCACTCTTGTGAATGTATTTCCAAAATTGTTTCAGAATTTCTTTGTCCGGGAAAGCCAGGACTGCTGGTTTTAATAAGAACATGGTTTAAACATAGTTATCCAGGTCACTGATATTTCATGGCTGCCCAGAACACAGCACACAGCACCCAGAATACTGTCTCTTTTAAAAATAAAGACTGCCCCCACCTAACTCCACCCTTTCCTCTTACAAAAGGACTACCTCCCCATTCCCTTCTCACACAAGGTTTTCTTTAGAAAGACTAACCTGGCTGACTAGAATGAGCACTGAGGTTAGACCAAGTGAAAAGCAAGTCCTTCCTCTGGTGAAAACTCATTAGCATCACAAAGTGACCCCCAACAGTGGCTCGCACCCCACAGGCGCTCAATCACTAACTGAATGACTTCAACTGTTTGGTAGAGCTCTTGCACCTCTGTTTAAGAAAACCCAAACAAGAGTTCTCCGAACACCCGAGACATTCCACAGCGTTCACATCTGAGAATGTGTTCTCTTACGTAATCAACAAAGTAAAAAGAACTTTATTTTTAGCTACTGAACTTCACAGGGAAGATCCAAGTCCTATTTAAACGTTTCTTTCATCCCTAACCTTCAAATGACACTCCTATGATTTGCTTTTTCAATTTGTATTTTTTAAAGAAAAGACTTGAAGATGGCCTCAGGCATATTTAAGACAATACAAAACAACAAGAGAAATAAACCAGATGGCAAAAAATCATAAATCAGGACAAGCGTGCTGAACTAGCTACAAAGGAAGGCATTGTCAAACTGTACAGGGAAGAGGCACTTTGTTCCTCGTGGCTAAGTCTCCATTATTGCTTCCTTTCGAAGGAAAGCTCAGAGGTCACCTAGGGGAGGGCATCATGGTCCCTCCTTAACCTGCCACAGCTCGAATGGAAAGGGATGCATGATAATTGGGAATCCTCAAAGGGTCCCTACTCAGAGCAAGTGGGCAGTGCCCTGATACTTGTGTGATAGAAAAAGATTCGTTTGGAAGGATTTCAGTTTTAATTACACAGTGGCAAAGGTAGGGAAAGAAGCAAAACAAACAAAAACAAAGAAAAAACCCTTGCCCAATGGATCTGTGCAGTTTCTAACACCTGATGAAAACCCCCCTCTAGAAAATACCCTTCCCATCCTTGCCTTTTCTACAGACACCAATAGAAGGACACACCTTACAGAAACACCGCTGACACTCTCTAGGCTAAGAAATAGAAGAAAGAGGCTCTAAAATTCAAGATCCATCCTGCTTGGCAGCGTCTTTGATACTGGACTAAACGTTTGGACCTTCTCATGGAGAAAAGGGCTATAGTTTGGCGTGATTTGTTTCGTTTTGTTGGCTCCATGTGATAGCTGGGTAGAAGGTAAAATACTCAGGGGCATATATATCAATAGATATCTATGTGATGGATGAATGAATGGATGAACCTGCACCAGGCTAGCCCTGCAGATCTTACAACAGTTGCCATATATTTCTAAAGCATTAAAAAAATTTTTAACCAACAATAACTGGGCCTCTTAGGCAAGACCACATGTCTATTAGTTTTAGATACTTAAAAGTACATGCTGTTCTGTTCTGGCACTAACTTTTCACTCCTAGAGCCCTGTTTACAAACACACTACATTATTAACCCTAGTACATCATCCTTGCCCCCGCCACCACATTTTATCAACACGACCTGAAAAGATGCAGAAAGTTTGCCAGGGCACGCTCACTCGTCAGTGTGGATTCATGGGCGCAGACAACTCCAAGATCTCCTCACCACACAACTGCCTGCTCACACCACCCAATAGGTGCCCTCTGAGTGGGAGAAGAAATGTAGGGAGGCACGCCCGGGGGTCTGAGCAGCACGGAGGGTTACTTCACAGACCTAAATCTTTCTACTTCCTTATCACCCTCACCCCCACCCTCTTTGTACCATGGCCATTTTGAATGTATAGAGTTTGCTGTAAATTGTTTTTCTGAGCAGCTCTAGAACTTTGTGGATCTGCTAAGGAGATAAAGAATCTATAGTGGATTGTTGCCCCCGCCCCCACCCTCCCCCCACCCCTGCTTCCATAGCCTCCAGTATTTTCTCAATTAAAGCACTCGTATCCGTTGCACTGGATTGTAATCACTTCTTCAAATCCCACCATCCTCTCTAGAGGAAGTACTCTGCATGGGGGGTAGAGTACTTGATTGCCACTTGCCCTCTTGATTGCCCTCTTGATTGCCACTCTACCCACAAACCTTGCAGGGGCATGATCTGTACTAGAAGTTCAGTAATATTTGTTAACTGAATGCACAGATAAGTAAGTGAAAAGGTCTTCCTGTTTTAGGATGACCAACCTCCCTGGACTGAGGGGCTTTTCAGGACTTGGGACTTTCAGTGCTCACCCTGAGACAGTCCCAGGCAAGCTGGGATGATTAAACGGCTTACCCTCTCCCTCTGTTTCCACACCACGAGATCCAGCTTGCAGTCCTGCCCCTCCCAGAAGGTCCCAGCCCTCTGCACTTGTAAGTACAGCTGCCTGTCTTACCTACCCGTCAGCAGCGGGGCAGAGGGGAGGGTAGCTTCAAAGATGACAGTCCTTTGTGCCCCGTTTCTGCCCAGTGACAAATGCCTACCCTAGCCCTGCTGCTTGGTCAGTTTCTTTAGGAGAGATGATAATGGGTTCTTTATTTCCCAGATTCAGAGAATGGAAGGTGTCAGAAAAATCAGGAAGGACGCTCACATTTAAGCTGCATCCCTGAATCTGCCCAGAGGTGGGCATGGTGCCAGATACACAGGCACTCCAGATGAGAAACTGCTCCTCTCCCTTCCTAGCTGCCTCCAAATCCACCCCAAGACCCACCCTCCCATCTGTTGGCTAAGCTGTCTTGCTATAACTGGCCGCAGGCCCTGCTCACCTCCCCTCCCTCCATTTCAGGGTTGAAGTCGGCAAGGCGATGAAGCAGTCCTTGACCCACAATTCTGTGGGGGATGGGATGAGAGAACATGGAGCTGGCTTGATTCTTAGGAGAAAGATAACCCAAGATGGTCCTTTCACTCAGGAGACAGAACACTTGCTTATGTGATGGTAAGTGGATTTTGATACCAGTTTGGAACAAATTCACCCTCAGGCATATCATTCTTGCTTATTTCTAGGATGACCTTCTATAGACTATCTAGAAAAATGAGCTAAAACTGAAGGCAAGAGGGAAACTGGAAATGACCCAAATGTCCATCAATAATACATAAACCATTCACAAAATGGAATATTACAGAATAATAACAGAGTGAATTACTGATATGCACAACATGGATGAATTTCACATTGAGTGAAAGAAAACAGACACAAAAGGACACTTTATACGAAGTTCAAAAACAGGTGACTGTTTTTCAAAAACTGTTAGAAGTCAGGATAGTGGTTACCTTGACGGCAGGAGAGGGGGGTTACACTGTTTAGGAAGTGAGCTTTTTGCAGGGATGGAAATGTCCTATATCTTGATTTGGATGGTGGCCATGTAAATGTACACATTTGCAAACATTTATTAAGTTGTACCTTTTAAGATGAACTGACTTGTACTTTTTATAGATCAATTAAGAAAACAAAAACACAAAAGCAACAGAGTTTGCTCTTCGCTTTCAGCCTGATCCAGCAAGCCCTGTTACTGACCCAGGAAGCATTCTCACCCCCTCTGTAAGTACATCATTCTACCTACCTGCTTTGGTTGTCAAGTTAAATTAGATGAAATTGAGTGGCATGGTTGTTCAATCTCATTTGTTAAATGTACGGCTGACAAAGGCAGTGCTGTCAATCTCAATGAAATTAGGGTTTGTCAAACGAAGGATCTGATCTTTTCTATTTTTTTAAACAAAAGACAGCTTTCTGCATTTAGGACTCACTCTCCAATATCTTTCCAGCAGCTGTATCTCTTAGCCTATTAGTCAAGGGCAGGCATCCAGCCAGCTGTTTGGTGGATTTGACTTCCCTGTACATAATCATTTCAAAGGTCGTGTATATGTTAATTTACTACCTGGTTGTTATTTAAGAGGATTTATTACACCATTTTATGTTGATTTACTCTCTCTCCTCTAGGAAATTCTGGATTCTAAAGCAACCAATGGCATGCTAGCTCTGGGTGAGTATGAGCCTTCAAAGAAATCACTGTTCTCATTTTTCAAATTAAACATAAACACACACAAGCAATATGTTTTGGTCAGACACGATTATGACTGCCATTGTCTGGAGCTAGAAGAAAGAAGTGGTTTAAACAAAAATTGCTCATATTAAAAATTACAAAAAAAAAAAAAAGAGCGAGCGAGCAAGAGAGACACAGCACACCATACCTAAATAATGACCTGACAGTAGAAATGCCCAGATGGTGAATTTGACAATGTCTGGGTCTTAATAATTTGATTCAATTTACTTTTTTCCCGAGGGCAACCCAATGGCTTAACTATTTTATCATAAGGCTATGCAGTGTCATTTTCTATGGGTTCTGTGTGGCCAATGGTATCCTAAAGCTGGAATAATGTGGGAAGAGAAGAAAGCATGAAGAGAAAAAAGAAGGAAGCTCTGAAGAAGAGGTGAGATGGTCAAGCCATGAGAGCTTATAGGAGAGGAGGGAGGGGCGATGGGACAGGGAAATGGCAGAGAGCCACCAGAAGAGGAGATGTGGAGAGCTATGGCCCTTCTTTACTTCTAAATGAACAGTCCGGTGCTGGCTCACTTCTCCACAGCACCTGCAATCCGCAAGACCGTGCCCACACGTGCTCCTGTTGGAGAAAAGAATGACTCACGCTCAAATCATCAGTGAGTGATCACCATTGTTCTGCTCTAATGTCACATCCAGGCACCCTGATACTGCCATTCAGAAATCTATTAGCAGCATGGCGAAGTCAGGAACTTCCCTGACCTACTTTTACCAGACAGAGTAGGCTTCTAATTCCACAATCAGTGAAACAGCAAAAAACGTTCAGAAAACGTGTGCAGTGTTGTGCCGGCTCAACACAGGCAAATACAGCCCTGGGGAAAGGTTAACAGAATGTAGCTGAAACGGCTTGTGTGCTTCTAAATGTGCCAGGGCAGTGATGAGAACCAAGCCAAAGGGAGACTTTCAGAACCCAGAACCCACCCGTCCCCTCTACCATCTCAATCCCTGTAAGGTGAGTTTATCTGTGCCCTCAAATGCCCCCCAACACAGCCCTGCTGCTCCAACTGCGCCCTCCACATAGATGGACTATTATCTGTATCTGCAGTGTGACATCCTGCCCTCCCTCAACGCAGGAGGCCTCCGATTGCCCCAGTCCCACAGACATGGATCCGTATGTTTATCCTTCTAGAACTGCAAACTCAAAACTCAAATCATCGAATGTTCTGTCTAATAATAGCTCTCTGCCCCAAACCCCACCTTCCTCCTCTGTTTCCTTCCTTTGGTTATGTGGAAAAATATCTCTCCAAGAAAAGATTAGAAAGAAACTGGACAAACTGCCTTGCACATTATGATTTTTCTCCCCCTAATGATTCAACTTAGAATTCTTTTCAAATGTTCATACCTGCATTACAACTGCATTTTGGAAAATCAAAGACAAAAGGAAAAATTTATTCGGGAGTCTTATGCCCTCAACAAATTGAAACTATTCGATTTTATCGTTTTATTTTTTTAAAGAAATGACCTATCATGGAAGAGATATAATTCCTGTTGTTTCTTTCTCGTTCTGTATTTAATAATAAGCCATTTTTCTTGGGGCTACAGAATGGCATGGAATCTCCTGAAATTGCAATGCCCACCCCCCATGCTGCTCCCTCCACCCCCACCTTCTCCACGTCCCTTGTGGGTGTCTTAAATGATTTCATTTAACCACAACTTTCTAGTGTCACATCCATTGTGCACAGTATGGAGAGCGACACTGACGGGGAGCAATGGGATGAAGGCTGGCTGTCTTCATTGTAGCTTGAAAGTGAAATACGATTTATTACTGCTCTCCCCTGGGTCAGCCACTGATCTCAAACTTCTCCACAGCAAAGAACACTGGCGCTGGTTTGGCTGAACCCCGGAGTGGGTGGTCAAAAGGCACCATGGAATTCACAAAATTCCCAGACAAAATGAATCTATGTGCCAGAGAGTGTTTTAGTTTGGGGAGAAGCATGGCTTCGCTTGGGATCCCTCAGTGCAGCCTCTGGGATGATGTGGGAGGGGGCCCAGGCAGCTCCAGCGCGGGGTTGGGGGAGTGGGAACGGGCAGGCAGCTGGTCTCAGGCTCCGTGATGAGGTCCTGCTGTGGGCAGCGGGGCTCAGTCCCTCTGGGAGTTAACCTCAGAGGTAGCTCTGCTGAGATGGCGAAGCTGCGGGGACTGCCTCCCATTTCCAGTGCAGCGCTGGTTCCAGTTGTATCTCCAGTGCCTCTTGCTGGCCCTGTGTCTGGGCCAAGCATACTCCAGGGCCGGCATGAAGTTGGCCATGGAGAGCCATGGGGAGACAGGGTGGCGGGGGGTACACAGGCAGGTGGAAGGAATGCCAGGGACACAGGGGTCGTCCCAGAGCTCCTGCTAGAGAGCGGGGCCAGAGTTTAGGTGCTGCAGACACCAGGAAGTCGGAAAACGCCACAGGTGCAGGCCTCTTTGTTCCTTTCTTCACTCCCCAAAATCCCTCCTGGAGGCCCAGGGTCCGGCGGCAGGTCAGCTTTTCCCAAGGCCCCAGCTCCCTTATAGTTAAGTTGAGCATCTTTTGAAGTTGTCTGGACCCAGCCTTATAGGGCTCCCAGTGGGAAAATCTTGGCGCTGGAGATTTTCAAGTCACAAATCACAGCCCACAGAACCTGCAGCAGCCAATGGCCCTTTCAAAGACCCCAGCTGACACCTAAGCAGGAACTTGTATACTGGGAAACCTGGCTCCAAAAAAACTGCAGTCCTCAGAGGTGATGCCTGTTTCACAGCAGCCTGAGCTGCAGACAGCCTGCCACTCTCCCACACGTCACACTCTCTTCGCCCAAAGCCAGCGAAGGAGGCAGAGTCGAGGCCGGCCCAATGCGAGCAAGTCAACTGCTTCATTCTTCCTGGGAACCCTGCTGCAGTAAGTTGGGGGTCTCGCTGTTGTTGTTTGATTTTTGCAAGCTCTATCTTTGTCAAATGCTATCACAGGCGACATTAAGACGGCTCTACATACGACCACCAAAAGACATGTTCAAGAATGTTCAGAGCAGCTTTATTTGCAATAGCCCCAAACTGGAAACCACCCAGCTGTCCGTCAGCAGGAGAACGGATAAACAAACTGTGATACATCCATACAATGAGAACTGACAAGGCAGTAAGAAGATGCAAATGCCGACACACACGGCGATGCAGCCGGGTCTCAAAAGCACTGTGCGTGGGGCCGCTGACAGGAAATTCTAGAACAGACCAAACAAATCTGTGGAGACAGAAGTCAGAATCTTGGCTGCCTTTTGGGGGATACTGACTGGGAAAGGGCTCAAGGGGGGTTTATGAGGGGCTGGAAATGGGTCCTGTTTTGATCTGAGGGGTGGCTACACAGGTGTGCACAGTAGATTAGTGCACTCCACGTGCTTCACTGCATGTGTTATATGTACCTCAATGAAACAGTAAAACAGAACAGTAAGTAAAAAAAGAATAAAATAAGGCAGCTCTAGAGAACACTGCCTCCCTCTCTCGAACTCTGTCAGGTAATGTGATGACCGGTGGAAACTTAAGTGCTTCCCTAGAACTTGGCCTCCTGAGGGAGAGAAGGATATGGAGAAGGTTCTCCTGGGTGGAGCTGGCATTTTTGCCACAGGAAACAGGGAAGACAGGAGGAAAAACTCAAAGTGAGCAGCGTGGAGCCTTTGGTAGGCCACACAAATGCCTCGGGGGACTTAATCGGTGCCCCTCAAATATGTGGACACAGTACACTCCCACACGACCACTGGGACCCCCCACATACCCCACACGATCACACACACCCAGAGCACTGCACACATCACACATTCACTACACATCACACATACACATCATACTCACATACACAACCACATCACGCTGCACAGACCCCCTGCCACACACACAGCAGGTGCTCAAATCACACGGGATTACACACACACACACACACACATATACAGAGGGGAGGCAGCCCTTCTCACAGGTTCAGCTCTTAGCACTCCAGGGCTGTCTGGCTAATCATCTCCCTTCTCCTGCTGCCAACCAAGGCCACTGTCATCATCATTATCATCAGGATCACCGTTCTGGGAACATCTCTCATGGACAGAGACGTCTCAGTGCGCACACAGCTATGCCCACAGACAAAGACATCTGCCCAGAGCGGCCTTCTTTCCCCGAAAGCTGTCCAGGCACATCAGGTTTACGTCTGGTCCTGAGGAATGAGTGTCCTGCAACCTTCAGCTTCAGCCCCAGCAGGAACCTTGCGGCGACGGCTATACACCCTCCTCCCCCGTCTCTCTCTGGCCTACTGGCCACCACCCCATCCCTTGAAAGAAAGCCTTGCTTTACTTCTTAGTGCTAGATGGTGTCTTCCATGGGGCCAAGGTCAGCCCTGGCCTTGCAGACAACGCTGACCTTGTTGCCAGAAGGAGGCAGAGAAACCAGCCAACAACAGCCAGAAGGTGCCACCTCCTCTAGTTGGGATGCCAGTGCCTCCTCACTGCTAATCTTTGTCTCAGGCTTGGTGCATATCTGTGACAGTCTGAGACTCTACAAACCCTTTCTTCCACTGTTCTTTGTTACCTTCACTTGAAGAACTAAACCCACTGAGTCCATTTCAGTATCTGTTGACCATCTGGACCTTCTGCAGTGATAGGTTTCCATACGTGGAGGAGAGTGAGACATGCCCGTGGGTGTATTCACAACTCTGCTCATCCCACCCCAGAGATATGCACAAGCATGTTGATCATAGCTCCTATGTATTATAAAGACTGAAACAACCTAAATGATAACCAAGAGGGAACTGGTTAACTATCACAGACTATTACCAGTCGTTGTAAACTATGACACAGATTGGTATGTCTTGACATGGAAATAATGTCCAAGGAAATTATTTAAGGGGAAAATAAGTGAAAAGGTCACGTGGTAGGAGAGAATCTAGACTTTCTATACACAAAGTGAACTAATTTTTGTTGAATAGGCATATACGTTAAGAACTTAAAGAATGAAACCAAGATTGTACCAGTTTTCTCTGGTAAGATTACAGAGTGTGGTTCTGTTCTTCGTTTTTGATGTCTATGTTT
This sequence comes from Camelus bactrianus, assembly GCF_048773025.1. Taxonomy (NCBI): domain Eukaryota; kingdom Metazoa; phylum Chordata; class Mammalia; order Artiodactyla; family Camelidae; genus Camelus; species Camelus bactrianus. Next base: position 13,311,484 of record NC_133575.1, read on the forward strand.
TCACTTTTTAATATGTGTTACTTTTTCCAATCAAAAGTACAAGTTGACAGACTAAAACCTTTTTTCTAAGGGCTCATCACTGGCTCCTCATCCATTCTTTTTGAAGTCTTTGGTTACATACTCAGAGGTAGCTGGACCTTGAAACCAGGCAGACCAGGGTTAAACAGTGGGTCCAACATTTTCCAGCTGTGGGCCCTGGGCATGTGACTTCACCTCGTTGAGCCTTCTTTTCCTCCATCATCAACAAGCCTCATTGATAGCCCACTCAATGCTACCCTCTGTGCCAGCCCTGGGGACCATCAACAAAGGGGACAAAATTCTCACCCTCTTCCCTCTTGGAGTTGTACCTATAGCTGTAAAATGAAGTTAACTTGGCAGGGCTGCTAAAAGGATTATTATTAACATAAACAATTCCTGGCAAATAAAAGGCCTTTGAAAACTGTTGGCTACTCCTCTTTTTTTTTTTTTAACATCCAAAGAATATGACTTAGTTAAGGTAGGATAGGCTGCTTAATAAATTGCTCCCTACTTGCGATGGCTCACTAATGGAAGCTTATTTTTTGTTTACATAACAGTCTAGGGTGGGGGCTCCAGGTCAGGCACTTCTGGTCATACAATGATCCTCGCCAGGCAGAGGAGGCTCTGCCATCTTCCAAGGTTACCCTGGGACTTTGCTCTATGCCAGACAGCCAGTGGATGAGACAAGGGCATGTAGGAAAACCTGGAAAGCTTTTATGATTGGACTAGAGGTGTGCACATCATTTCCACTCGCAATCTATTGGTCAGAACTTAGCCAAATGGCCACATAAAACTGCAGGGGAAGCTGGGAAATGTAGTCCAGTTGAATGCCTGGGAAGATGAACAAAACAGGTTTGGGGGACTAAGAAGCAATTGTCACAGTGAATAGATGAGGAAACACACCTTAGAGACTATGTTTATTTGTGTCTAGTCTACAAAATGCCAATGCTAAGGAAGCCTTTGTTCCAGAAAGTTCCAAAGCTCTTCTTTGAACTTTGTTTTCTGGAAGAACTCTAAGTGACATCTTCTTAAACCTCTCTTTTTTATTATCAAGGTTGTCCTGCCACCATCTGAGATATTACTAAAAAACAACATCAACCCCCAGCTCTGACTTTCACAAGATTTGAGATGCTGTCAAAAATAAATGCCAATTCATCAGATTCTGAGTGAAAGAGATGCCAACACATATATAACTCAAAGAAAAAGCTGCAGACACAAGCTTTACCGTGCACATATTGTCAACCCTCTCTCCTAAAGAGCCTTATACACCAGTCAGTGAATCCATGGACTTAATCATGGGAACTAAGAGGGAACGTAATTTTTTTCGTAAGCTGGTGCTTTGCAGAACCAATACTTATGCATCGGTCTGCCAGAAGCTTACATTATAGATTCAGAGGGCTAGAGACCTAATTCTACAGTCTGGGTTGCTTTTGTCATCCAGGAGACTGCAGACAGCCCACAGGCGTGGTTGAGATAGGGCAAGATGTGTACAACAAAATGCTATTCATTCATTCATTCAATAAGTCCAAATTGAGTGACTCATCAGTTACAGCACTGTGGGTCCCAGGTTGAGGATACCAAGATGGAAGGCCTGCCCACTGACCGTCTAGCAAGGGTGCCAGCTAGGCAGACACCACAGTTAACAGTGCAACAAGACATGTGCTGCAGGGAAAGCATGTGTGACATCAGTGAAGGCACAGATTATTAGAAAAGTCCCTTGATTCTTTGCTACTGAAGAGTTACTTGGCACAAAAGCATAAAGTAACTCATCAGAAGGTCTCCTATGCTCATTAGATGAAACAACTGGAAATGCAAGGAGAAAGGCAGTGTTCTAGGGCCCCATGGGCTCTCATTTATGCTGTCACTGGAAGAAGAAGTGGCAACAATCCTAGGAGCTACAGATTTTGGATCCTCCTGTGCACCAAGCATCGTGCATACTTGTCATTCATTTTGCCAGGTAGGCATCATCACTGCCCATTTTACAGATGGCATCTCTGAGGCCCACAGAGATTAAGACACTTGCTCCATTATGTAGTAATCTGCAGACCTGGGAATTTGGTCTGTTTGACTCTAAAGACTGAGCATGGAAGACATGGAAGATCATGGAAAGCAGACCCAGTAGACGGCCGTGGGACCTGCAGCTGAAACAGACTGCTCGGGAGAGGTAGCAAAGGAAGGGAGAAAGGGGTCAGCCTCAAGAGTCAGTGCTCACCTCTCACCATCCATTCATTGACTTGATTCAACAATATTTATTAAGCAACAGCCAGCTAGGTGCCAGCTGCAGTTTTAGGTGCTGGGGATACAGCCATGGACAAGACTGGGGGCGGGTGTGGAGGGACAGCGAAAGAGGAGGGTGTAAATAGGTCATAATTTTTTGTCACACAAGAGAGGTAATAAACAGATAATCTTTCATTCTTAATAATTAGAGAAATGTATGTTAACAGAGTTTTTGGGGGTGGGGGATACATTTAAGCATAAGAAGACTCGGAATTGTGGAATATATCTTCAAAACTACTGTAGAACATAAAGGTGTATGTACAGGAGAAAAAGACCTTTAAGGACAAGAACCAAAAACAATGATAGTGGTGATCTCTGGGTGGCAGGATCACAAAGGATTATTTTCTTCTTGATGCCTTTCTATATTTGTAAATTTCCTACAATAAGTAACTATTATTACTTTTATAATCATAGAGAAACAAATTCACTAAAATGTTAAAGAAAAATAAGTGCCAAAGAACCAGAACCTTCCTCTCCTGGCATTTAGGCAGTAACTGACAAGTCAGCCAGACAGAGCGATGCTTCGCTGCTACAGTCACCAGAATGATATCTTATTTCAGCAAACTGCCTGATTATTTCAGAATTCACTCATGGGGGTAGCCGCAGGAGGAAACACATGCTCATCACTGAGATATTAGGGACTGAATCCTGAAGCTTAATTTTTCATTAGGGCATTGTGCTACTTTTCTATTAAGACAGGTTCATTTTTTTTTAAGAAGTGCTGATGTGTAAAACCTCATTTTCTTCCTTAGTACACTGGCCTATGGATTTTATTTTTAATTGATTTCCATGTGCTGCTAAGAGTGGCAGAGAAACTAGGCTGGTAAGCTGTGTTGCCACAGTGTTCCTGGTGCTGGAAAGGAAACTGCAGCTCTGTGAGAACAATGCTTTGGAAAATCTGTAAAATCCAGTCAAACACACCTAAGGTTTGTATGAAAGGGCAAGCATTACTCATGGCGGCTTTGACAGTGAGAATGGAGACTGAAGAGCCGTCTAGCCTTCAGCAACGAATGTGTCTGCATGAATCAGCCAGGCCTAATTTAGAAGCCAAAGAAGAACTGTCTAATAATATCTCCATAGAGTGGATTCAATGCATTCTCTTTCTTCCACGTTTTTTGAATAAAAGAAGATTCCCACCACCCCTCCCCCACCAATATCAAATCTAGAAATGGAAATATCCTCACTTGAACTAACAGGGTCTGTGAGGGGCTTAGGTTCTTAACATAAGATTCTGTTTCCTGCTAGAAATATTGTTTCAGAAAAAGTAGAAGCCATGATAGAAGGACCACAGGAAACATCTGTGTATACAAACAGGCCAGCTCACTAGGAATAAAAATGCATTATGCATCGCAAAGGTCTAAATATTTTTATTAACACAGTTTGTTAACCAAGAACTGAGAAATAAGGTTCCCTAAGAGTCCCCCATCAAATGCTTTCTTCAATATTTCATTTTATTCTTAGGAGAGAAGTAACTCTGAAATCTTATCTTAAGATTTTAGCAGTGAGTTTTCTCTTAAAAGTTATTTCTTTTCCATCTCAGGCTGAGCGAAGCTCTGGGCCAAGGGGATTAGGGAATTTGTTTCATAAAACTGACAGCTTGGCAAGCATTCAATCACTCGGCACTACACAGCCCAGGAGAACAAATAAGGCCTTTTCTGATGCCGCTCCAGACACATTACGATGTATGTTCCATAGCTTTATTCCCGCATTCATACTGTTTGCTTCCTGCAGCAACAAGAAAAGGGGCAGAAAGCACACTGAAACCTACGAGGAAGCGAAATTAATCAATCATACTCCCATTTGGAAGTTGGAGAAAAATGAGTGTGTTGGGTAAGCTGTTTTAGTGGTGCCTGGCCTTCCTTTCCAGAAGGCCAATACATTCAAGGGCTTTTGGCCATTTTGTTGTCCTGTCCCCAGTGCTTCCGGACACGTGTCACTGCAATATCCAACAGAGGCTTTAATGAGGCAAATAAGGCAAGCTCGGGGGCTGCCTTTGGTAGAGGTGGCGCCAAGGGCAGGCTACTGGCTCACAGCCTGGGCATTGCTCTGGGTAGCAGAGACCAGACTGCCCTAAACCCTGCACCAGCACGGACCCAGCTCAGAAACTTCCTGTTTAACAGGCCCAACTCAGAGCAGCCAGAGAAAGGAAACTGTTACACCATTTCTGCCCTCCTCCCTAAAAAAAACTACAAGGATTTTTTTTTTTTTTGTACTCATCCACAAAGCTCTGATTGAAAAAGTCTTGTGTGAAACAAAACTAATTTGTGCTGTGGGAAGATAGTGGTTACTGTTGGTGAGGGATAATAAAGAGGGCACAGGGGCTTTTAGGGCTGGTGTGGTCCTTGTCTCCATCGGGATGCTGGTGACGTGGGTGTTGTTTGTGAAAGTTCTTCAAGCAGTACACTTAATAATACATGCACTTTCCTGTATATATTTTTGGAGTTTAGACAAAAATCTGAAAATAAAAATCTGTGATGGATAATTTTTAAGTCTCCCATCCACATAGCTGGCTTTAAAAATCAAACATTACCAACAAAAGAATCAACCATATCCTCCACTACTTAAAAATTCTGACCTATTTAAAGTATATGTGAAATAGAAAACCTTTCAAAAATGCAGATACTATTATTTAAGCTTTTACCCACCAAGTCCTTTATGCTCGGGGAAGAAATACCGTAGGCAATTTAGCTACAACTAATATCCACTCCTCATCATAAAGCGATCCAGAAGGGCACCGAGAAACGACAAAGCTCATTTTCACTCTCCAACTCATTTTAAGACAGGGTATTGTTGGAGGCTCTTTCCAAGACCCAAGTCCCATTTTCAGCCTTTCTCACTCTTACACTATCTGAGCCTTGTGGCCTGAGGAATCTCATCCTTACTTTTTCACATCTTCCTCTATTTTTCTTTTTTTCTTTTACTTCCCTGCATGGAATTGGTCCTTATTCCTGCTGCTGCTGTCCATCACAAGAATGGACTCTGATGCCTTTTCCTGTCACTAGTATCCTTAGATGAATGTGTCACTTCAACCTCCGCTTCTCTCCACATTTCTGAACAGAGCAGAAGCCTTGTGCCAGGCCAGGCCTTCAAAGGAAAAATCTGTTTTGTTAGCTTCCTATTCCAAGTGCTCTTCTGCCCTACCACTTACAACATGTAGCCTGCTTATTTACTGAGGCTTATTTAGCAAGAGAAATAGTTGGGATCAGGGTGGGGAAGGGAAGCTTTTGAAGACAAAAAAAAATGTCATTTGGTTTCCAAAGAGTTATGAATAATGGCAGGCCATGGTCACTTTGCAAATTAAGATCTGAATGGTTAAAAGATCTGAATGGTTTACTGCTACAAATGAGTCTGTATTTTGCTGCTTTTAAAAAAAATAAAGTCTTTTCTAACCATGATTGGATGCAGGAACACATTATGTAAAGAAACTGTTCTGTTCACTCAGGACAGGTATAAAATATTCTCACGCCTGGTTAAGGACTTGCAAGACTAAGATGCCAGCAGTGCCAGAGAACTTGTTCATTCACCTGATGTTCACCAGAAATGTCCGGATGAACTCCCGCCCCACTTTCTGCCCTAGAAGGGTGAGATCATATATGAGGAGGAGTTTCCAAGAAACAGAATGGAGTTCTCAGGCTCCTACTTTAAGAGAAGCATTTCATGCAGACCCAGAGAAGCTATCTGATGGAGCTCGGGATATGTTCTTGCCTTTTCCATTCCCAAGCTCCCTGTCCACTCTGTGGTGGCCTCCCTATACCAAGTCCCCACGCTGAACCAAGTCCCCACTGCTTTGGCCCTGACCAGCCCAGCTGTCCATGTTGCAACTCTTCCCCTGGCAGGTGGGGAGACCAACTTGTTCCAGTTTGCCCAGGACTGCCAGGTTTTAAAACTGAAAGTCCCGTGTCCCAGGAACCCCCTCAATCCCAGGCCAACCAGAAGAGTTGGTCACCTAGGTGGCAGGCCAAGCCAAACTCCTCTCCACCAGCTGGGCCCAGCCAAAGTCTGAACCAGCAGGATTACTCCTGTCCGCCACTGCTTACCAATTCTGACCTATTTAAAGTATATGAATTTGGAAAGTGTATTTAAAGCTGCTGACTGAAGGTGCTCCTGGCTGTTGACTATGTCTGTCAGATTTCCTTTTCCCCCCCCATTTTCTGGTTCCTTCATTGCTTTCATCACACTCCCTTCAGAACTGGTGGCTCAGATGATTATATGGGCCAGTGCCAAGGTTTTCTGACCACTCGCCTAGCTCCGGGCTGCTCCACCCCTGGCTGCAAAGGGAAGGTGGGCCCAGGTACCCAACTCTCCCCTCCTTCAGTTTCATGGTGCATCAAGGGTCCTAAACGATGGAAACCAGTGTGTTGTCACAATTTACTCAGTCTACCAGCCACTACCAAGTCCCACAGAGTTGGCCTCCTAAACACTTCTACAATCCAGCTACTTGCTTCCCCATCCACCACCACTATGCTGCTTCAGCTCAAGGTCAAGGTCATAGGTCACTCTGGATTACAGCAATGGAGCCTTGTTGGTCTTCCTTTTCGCCTGCCCCAGTTCATACTCCACTAGGGAGAAAAACCAAACACATAAACTAGATAATGCCACTGACTTCTGGGAAACTGCTCAGGATAAAGTCCAAGCACTTAATCAAGGCTTACAAGACCCACTAGGATCTGGGCCCCGCTCACCTTTCCTGCTCGTTGTCCCTTTGCCACCTCAATTTCCTCATCTGCAAATGAAAATTGCTGTTTCTAAATTTTACTGTGCTGTTTAAGTGAGACCATGTAAATTAAATTCCTGGCCAAGTGCTTCAGCTCCATTACGGACTTGCAGAACCTGGAGTTCTTCACCCCACCCACAAAAGTGGGAAAAGGAATGGGGCATCTGGCATCGGCCATCACAGAGAGAGGGGGCAGGCAAAAGATGTGAAGAAAGGGAAGAAGCATCCCATACAGATGGGGGATGAAGAGCTTTGTGTCCTAAATATCCAAGATAGAGTTGAGAGTGGGGCCCATTGACTAGAGGAAGGTGGGTCTCATCCCCTGATGAGCAGTGGTGATAAATACAAGAGGGACTTGGGCTGGGGTCCCACTGGTGTGCTCAGATTTGCCGAGCTCACTCATGGGTAGATGGCACAGAGCTAAGTGGAAAGATGGAAGTACTCAAAGCACAAGAACTTGATGTTGCACCACTGATTAATGCGGACAGATCCCTATAATAATGAGGCCTTCAGTCCATGCCTCTGAAGACTTGTTTTTGGAAACAAACTGGGAGATATTTGTGTGGTTATAATTTTTTAATTAAACATGTTATCAGCATCTAAATACCTCAGAGCACACTGCCAGGAGCCACAGAGGGTTGGGTTGTTATAATGGTGATTAAAATGAACTTTAGGAAGTGCTGCCTGGCTCAAGAGGATGAATGCTGGTTTGAGACCAAGCCACACAAAAGACATATGATTCCTGCTGTCAAAAAACAAAACAAAACAAAGACGGAGAAACAGAAAGGAAAGAAAAAGTCATAGGTTCTGTGGGAGAAAACACAGATCTGTGCACACTTAGGAAAAAAATGATTCTACATTATTCCTTTATTTTACAAATAGTTATAAGAAAAATAGCCTGTTACTTTCACAAGTAACCTCAGCTACTTCTTTACACGTGTATTTTTTTTTCTTTAACAAGAACAGCATTCTTAGCACTGATGAAAGCTACATCAAGAGTCAAGGTGGCCAACATGACAGTCCCCTTTTCAGGAACCTCTCCTGGCCCCCTGGCCACTCACACCCTCCAATCCTGCCCCAGGGCACCTGACCTTTGCCCTCCAAAATGGACAGACTTTAATTAGGGTGAAGATACAAGGATAGGGGGACCCTTATCTGTCTGCTTCATCTGCTTCACTTTTTTTTTCTTTCCTAGTTAAGTTTTCTGCCACCATTTAATTGCAGAGAATAGCAGATCGGACAATAAATGGGCCTCTCTGTCCAGGCTTGCCGTACATCACCAGGGTGGTTAGGCAATTCCTAGAGATTGTGCCTCTTCCTTCACCCAGCGTGGCTTCCCAGCCCTTCCCAAGGAAGCCTAAATTAAAATGAATACATTCCAGAACAATTGCCAAGGGAGTGACCCAACTTAAAAGTGGCCCAAGTAAAATTGGGACTGAGAGAGGGCCAGGTCTCCAGGTCAGCAGCAGGATGGCGGCTTCTCCCAATTGACATGAGCCAGCAACCACAGCTCCCTGCACACCAGGAGGTAGCAGCTAAACCCCAGGCCACACCACTTTAAGATGCAGGAATTAGTCCTTACGCCCAGATAGATAATGTTCAACCAAAGATCCTAGCACCAGCAGCACCACAGCACCTGGGAACGCGTCAGAAATGCAAAATCTTGGGCCCCACTCCAAAATCTTGGGCTGTCACTGGGGGTGGGTGCCAGGAATCTGTTGTTTAACAAGCCCTCCAGGTGATTCTAATGCAAGCTAAAGCTTGAGAACCACAGGTCTACAGGCCTTCGAGAGAGGGAGGAGCTGCGCTGGGCTGGGAGGGAGGCAGAGACTCAAAGCTGGTGGGCATTACAGGAGAGGTGCGTATCAAGCAAGAGCAGAGGGGCAGAATGGCACAGGGAAACAAGCACTTTCTAGAGCTGTGCTGTCCAATATGGTAGCCACTAGCCGCAAGTGGCAATTTACTTCTAAAATTTTAAATTGAAAGACAAATCTTGCATGATCTCACTTAAACGTAGAATATTAAAAAAAAAAAAAAAAGCCACATTCACAGTAACAGAGTAGAATGGTGGTTACCAGAGGCTGGGATTGCGGGGAAGAAGGGAAATTAAAAAAGAAAGAAAGAGAAAAGAAAGTAGAAGGGTGGTTTCCAGGGGCTGAGGGAAGGAGAGTGAATGGGGAGTTAGTGTTAAATGAGGACAGAGATTCGGTTTGCAAGATGAAAAGGGTTCTGGAGATGGATGGTGGTGACAGTTGCACTATAATATGAATGTATCTAATACCACTGAACTGCACACTTAAAAATGGTTAAGAAAAAAATTTCAAAGTCAGGCCTCAGCCACTCCAGTCACATTTCTAGTGCTCAACAGCAACTTACAGCTAGTGGCTACCATATTGGACAGTGTAGGACATTTCCATCATTGCAGAAAGTTCTATTGAACCAGGTTGTGGACAATCCCAGTTCCACCTTCTACGAGCTGTGTGACCTTGTGTAAGTTACTAACCCTCTCTGGGCCCCTGATTTCTCCTTTTTGAAATGAAGCTCAAAATACCCACCCACCTCAGATGGTTGTTATGGAGTGGGAACTAAAATAATAGCTGTAAATCACCTAGTATAACTGCCCAGCCTATAGCACGAGCTTGATAAATGACAGGTCATATTGTTGCTGTTATGATTTTATAAGCAGCCTTTGGAGACATTTTCTAATGGAGTGGACAGTCTGCATTGGCTAAGATGGACTCCTTTCACTACATTTCAGTTGCAAATTTTGAAGCTTGTGTGAGTGGTTCTGTTCTCAGCAGGACAAGCCAGCAGTGCCATCCTGAAGTAATACCCATTTGCTGGCAGGTCAGAAATGGAGCATTCTAATCCAGAAGCAGTGTATAGGAGACTTGTAGTAAGGCTACAATTCTTGAAGACAGAGAGTATCATTTTGTGTGAGCCTTCTTCCTTCTTTTTTTTTTAACCACTAATGCCACAATCCTGGGGAGGCCCATTACATTAGACTCAAGGCTTCAGTGTTCTTCATCTAGAAAGATGCCCAAGAGATCTTGTAACCTTCTTGTAAACCTCACCCCATAAAGAAAGCAAACAAAACACAGCCGAGACATCATCAAAAAAATGTACAGGGGATGTAAGCTGTGCAGCCACTATGAAGAACACTATGGAAGTTCCTTAAAAAAACTAAAAATAGAGTAGAGTTACCATATGACCCAGCAATCCCACTCCTGGGCATATATACAGAGAAAACTCCAAAAAGATACATGTACCCCAATGTTCATGGTGGCACTGTTTACAACAGCCAAGACATGGAAGCAACCTAAGGGTCCATCAACAGATGAATGGATAAAGAAGATGTGGTGTGTACACACACACACACACACACACACACACACACACACAATATGGAATACTACTCAGCCATAAAAAAGAATGAACTAATACCATCTGCAGCAACACAGATGGACCTAGAGATTATCATACTAAGTGAAGTTAGTCAGACTGAGAAAGACAAATATTATATGATATCACTTATATGTGAAATCTAAAAAAATTATACAAGTAAACTAATTTACAAAACAGAAATAGACTCACAGAGTAGAAAAGAAACTTATGGTTACCAAAGGGGAAAGGTGGGGAAGGGATAAATTAGGAGTTTAGAATTAACAGATATACACTATTATATATAACACAGATACACAACAAAGTCATACTGCATAGCACAGAGAACTATATTTAATATCTTATAATAACCTATAATGGAAAAGAATTTGAAAATGAATATATATTTTGCTGTACACCCAAAACCAACACAACATTGTAAATCAACTATACTTCGATAAAAAAAAAAAACAAAACACAGCCAAGAGTATAATCTGGAGACCTCCTCTCTACTGAAGAGCAGTCATGAAGGGGAGAATGGTCTGGGAAAATGGGAATAGGGATTCGCATGGGAGTTTTATCTAATTAGGAAATAGGGAGTCACTGAATGTTCTTGAGCTAGAATGATGAAATTAAGAGGGGTGCTTTAGCAAGAGGAACAACAGCTGAGGAAGCAAGGACAGGAGTGGGGCAGAGCAGTGGGGAGACTGAGGATACACCCAGTGAGCTGTGCTGAGGCCTGTGCTCATGGAAGTGGTGGGTAAGGCTGAGGAGAGGAGGATGGGGGTCGAACCTATGTGAACTGGCAGCAGAGGTGACATTGGGAGCAAGGGATAAAGGGTCCAGGCTCCTAGCACTGAGGCTGGATCCTTAGGTATCATGTCCAAGAGGCCAGTTTCCCCTTCAAACTCCTCTGGAGAAGCAATTCCATTCTTCTCATAGGCTTTGGACAAAGTCAGCTCTGTGGGTGGTGGGTCAGAAGAGTCAGGTAAGGGACTGGGAGCAGGACCTTCACTCAGGTTGCTTTTCTGGGCTTAGAAATCATAACAAAGGCTCCCTTTCCTGATCTAGTCAGGCCTCCTGGGTGAATCACAGACTTTTTAATGTTCTGGATGAGTAACATTAAAAAAAAAAAAGAGGTGGATCCAACATGAGTTGGACAATTTCTGACTACATCAAAAAAAAGATGTTAAACTACAAATGCCATCATTCACAAATGAGACTTTTTAACACTAAGAAAAGTGGGAAAGGCCATTCTAGAATAAAGGGAAGTTTTATAAAAAGGAAAAGGTTTAGCTTTAACAGAAAAACTCACTACATTTTCACTCTTCTTCCATTTCACTATGAATGGGTAGAAATTTTGTCCCATGCAGGAGGTGGTTCTCAAGCCTGGTCTGTGGGGATCACTGGTTTATGTGACTTTCCAAAACGGTTCCCAGTGTGGTTTGGGCTGTAAGAATCAGCCTTGATGACCCCAAATCCACCTGCCCAGTTGCTAAGAGCAAAAACAAAGCTTGAGGTTTCTGGCCTAGGTGTGTCCAATACAGAAGGACCAGGCAGCTTCAATGTCTTCTTGCCTTCTTAAAATGCAAGTGATAAGCCACCAAGGATCCTGGGACAAATGGTCTCATATTGATAGTTTCATATTCAATAATTTCATATTTAGTCCAGAGGGTTAGTGAATTTTTTTTTCTTAAAAGGAAATTGCAGCCAGAGCTAATTGCTCAATCCAAAATGTATCTGGACATTGTTTAGATGTTGGAAAGGAAACAGTAACGTTGTAGAGTTTTTGCAAAGAGGAGGGCATTGTTTTAGAAAAAAAAAATGCAAGTGTAAATTAATAGAAAATCCAGCCCTGAATGGTTTCCAAAGCTCTGATGTATATAGTCGAAATAGCTCCCCTACCTTTAGTCTTCCTTGACATTTTTCTTATTTTTAAATGCAAAAGGAAATTCTATCTGCACAAGCTCAATCCATTCCCATCCAGTGATTTGTTAGCCAATCAATGGCCATTGTAATCTGAAAAAAATAACACCATTTTCAATGAATCTTTCCAAGCGTGGCCGTGTTCAGCTAAGCTTAATAAAGAGAAAAACAGCAAGGACCATCTGGAAAACACTCTTCCGGAGTCGCGAAAGATAGTGGCAGCCTTTGCCCAACCTGCTATAAATAAGTGTCTCAGGAAAAAAAACACCCGATTTTCAAATCTGTTTCTACTTAATACAGCTGCAATAGAGTTTATTTAGCTTTTCCCTATAGCAGGAAGACTGTTTGCATTTTTATGACAAGGGCCTAAATGTTTTTCACAGCCATTTCCATTGCCATTATTTTGAGGAACAACATACCGCTTGGACCTGTCTGTTGGCTTCTGCAGCACACAGCAGTGGCCCCAGTGGCCTCTGCACCACAAAACTGGCCTCCAAAGCCCAGATTTATGATCCTGTTTTCTCTCCCAGTGTTACAGCCATCACCCAAATCCTGGCCTGCGAGGGACAGGCAACTTAGAATGACCAAGTATCATATGCTGCAAAACAATTACTTATCTGCCTGGACCCAGTACGCGGTGGATGTCTGCCAGCTCACTGTCTCTTCCTTCATGCCAACAAGGAAGAGTCAAACTGCTCTTCAAGGGAGGCTAGAACTCACCCATGAAGGTCTCTTGCTGGCCTGGCAAACCCCTACCTGCTCACCTTTCTATCTTTCCTCACTGGCCAAGCCTGCAAAGGAATCCCTCTATACAGACGCTCGGAATTCCTTCAGATACTCTTTGGAAAAGGTCAGCCTGCTTTGGATGGCTGCAAAATGAAATGCTCCCACTGATGTCTGCATTGGGCACCTGGCCATACGCCTGAGCACCCCCAAACGCCCATCCCACTCCAAAGACTGTCAAGGCAGGGCTGGCTCCGGGACACCATCCAGTGTAATGAGCAATCCTCTTCTCTCTTCTCTCTCTGTCCTGCAAGCGCCCATCCCATTTTCACGGATGGGCAGGGAATGGCTTACCCCCATGACACCTTCCCGGTGAAGGCATGACTCACTCCCCTGCTTCTAGCCTTTCTAGGGACCACCAGGAAGAAGATGGCCGAGGGCTCGTCCAGCTGCAGCACTCCAGCTGTTGCTGCTGACTGCAGGCATTACCAGGACTGAGCTGGCTGAAGGAGCCCTGCTGCCGCTCTCTTTCCCAGGCAGAACTGCTGCAAAGAAACAAATGTGTGTAAGAGGGGGGAAAACTGGGAGGAGTGTGGAGCCCATGGAATTTGAATGTCCAATAATTTTGAAAAATGCTCCATCTCCCCACCATTGACTTTCTCTCTCAACAGTACTGGAAAACCCAGAAATTAGTGGTGGGTAAAGGGCTGCCACGATCTGAAATGAGTCTATTACAGTGTTATGAGCAGAGCTCTCCCAAGTACACTAAAGGGCTAAATTAATTGGCTCAGGCTTAAGATGCTACAGGAGAAATGATAGTGGGGAGGGGGTGCGGGTGGAAGAAGATGCCTGGTGGCTTTGAAGGCATGCCTGGAATCAAGTGCATTTGCAAAAGAAATTAAGGAGGAATAGACCTGTTCTCTGCATGAAAGAGAAGCCATTAGTTATTACAGTGTGCCCCCCAGTTACCTAGGACTGATTCAATCGCCTTCCTTTAAAAATATCCGTACCTATACAATCTTATAGACCCTTCCACCCACCTTAGAATTAAATCAGGCACACGACCCACTTCCAAATGTTTATTAATCACCCCCATGACTTGTATAATATATAAGTCAGAGGGAGAAATTGTTGTATCTTTTATTATCAAACTGAATTTTCCAAAAGCCACAAATTGCTTATTAAATCTTGGTCTAGGCCAGTGGTTCTCAGCCAGGGACCATTTTGCCCCAGACGGGACATTTGGCAAGGTCTGGAGACATTTTTGGCTATCACACCTAGGGCTGAGGGGGTGACACTTCTAGCGTCTAGTAGGTAGAGGCCAGGGACGCTGCTCAACATCCTAAATTACACAGGGCAGATCCACGGCAAAGAAAGACCTGGCCTAAAATGTCAACAGGGCCGAGATGGAGAAACTGTGCTCTAGATAAAGGCAAATACACTTGGCCTTTAATATTCATATCTAGGCAATCATCAAAGGAGAGAATCCCATTTTCTTTGAAATCTAAGGTTGGCTTACATATATGTTTACTAAGGGCATATTTACTCCTTTCCAAATAAATGAAACAGGTTCTCAAGCTGAATCTAGGAACATTAAAGAAATACTGTGATGATGGTGGGGCTAGGCAGGGTGCATTTAAAATGCATATTTCATCAGTCTAAATGGATGGAAATTAATATCTCATAAAATAAAATGATTATCTAGTTATGTTCCATACAAAACCAAAATCAATATGTTCCATCTTATTTAATCTGCAATTACAGAGTTTTTAAAAAACTAAACCAAGGAGATGCCATTCTTTCCCATTTCTCGCTAGCTGGGTACACATTTCTGAGCATACGGCATTAAAAAACAAACAAGCAGACAAAAATTCTTTTTTTAAGCAGTTTTGCAGAGCATAAAAAGCTTCCTGAATCACTCCATTTTATTTACTGTAGATTCAACCATTCTTGAGACAGCAAAACATGCAGCCCATTCTCTTGGTTATGCCTGCCCGGCTTTCCAAATACCCTCAAAACTAGGATGATGAATCACATACTTCGGCCCCACTGTGCCAATTAATAGTAAGCAAAGAATTCCACACAACCAAGATAGCATGTTCTGCCTGGGGAGTGTATGTGTGTATGCAGGGAGGTGGGGGTGGGAGTCCTTCAGCCAACTGTTTCCATAAAGTCTTATGAGCAGGTGCTGAGATTTTCTAAAATTCCTTTAGTTCGAGAACATCCTGTGGGGCTGTGCTGTGCCCTCAGCATGGGGATGGGCTTCGGTCAGGAAAAATGCATGTTCCCAGAGTTGGCCTAGAGCTTCCCAGCTAAAACCATGGAGGAAAGGATGGCCGACATCTATACCATTTCCATCCTTTCGGGCCACCATTCCTTTCTCCGAATCATGAGGCAAAAGCGGGCATACACACAAAGGCAAAAATAACAATGACGACAAAAATGCCCAAACACACCCTATCTTGGCTGCCAGCGAGGCCCACTTCTGCTGCTGAGAAAGAACAGTTGCTACCGTGCAGCTGGAGGAGCTTTTCCAGGGAACTGGTAATACCCTGGCTGTTAATGAATTATTTTTCGCCAGAATGTCGGATTCTTCCTGTGCTCCAGTAAACAGTCTGCTTCTGCCATGGGAAACAAAACCAGCTCCTTCCGAGGAGCTCAAGGAGGTCAGCCAAGGGTCCCTGTGGGGGCAGCCCCCTCAGGAGCCAGAGCCACAGGCGCCTGACCTATAAATCACCACAGCCCCAAGTTCATTCTTGCAGCTCTTTTCATTTCCTGGGCCATGCCCAGGGCCCAGGGAAGGGACCAGGATGACCACAGTGCCCACTGCCAGCCTTCCCCGTCCCACTCCTGAATTGTCTCTTGCTCAGGGTTCCTCATCTGTGGCACCGCGGGCCTGTGAAATTGGGCTTCCTTGCATTTACTCTGTCTCTCTTGCAAAAGCTGTATTTATTCCCTTGCTCTTGTTTTCATCAAGCTGTCAGGAAATGACTATGTGCATCCCCCCTTTTCCTTTCTCTTCTTTAAGACTGGCCCTGGCCCCAAATAACCCACTCTCAGCATTAGGGTGTCTGCTTGGAACACTATTCTCTAAACACACATACCCGGGAAGGATATTATTAGAGCAGGTGTCAAGGAAATCAGCTGCTCAGGCGGGAGACGGCTCTCCAATGGACAAGGACACCAGCCTGGGGTAGGCTGGGATGGAGGAGAGGAAAGCCAGTCCCGCCCGCCCGCCCCCACCCCCACCCCCACCCACGCCTTGCTCTCTCATCTCCATTAAGTTTCTGGAACCTGCATATCTCACAGAAGGTGACTGAGCAAACGTGCTCATGGGTAGGCTTGATGGGGACTCCCCAAAATAGCACCTTCACCACTGAAAATCAAAGTTGCCTGATGCCAGGCCATTGTAGCTCCTGAGTCAGCACCATGCCTCCCATCTGCCACAGAGACACAGGGCATTTATGCCCCCCGAAACTTCTGGAAGTGCTACAAGGATGAAGGCACAGGCTGGTGGAGCAAAGACTGCCTAAGAGAAATACATATATATAATTTTAAAGTTTCTAGTAGGCACATTAAAAAGATTAAAAGGAACAGATGACATTAATTTTAATACTCTAGCTTATTTAACCAATATATGCAAAATATTATCATTTTACCATGTAATCAATATACAAGTTATTAATGAGCTATTTTGCATTCTTTTTTGGTACTAAGTCTTAGAAATCCTGCGCATATGTTATTCTCGCAGCACATCCTACTTTGGACTAGCCACCTTTCAAATGCTCAAAAGCCACATGTGACTAGAGGCTACTATACCAGACAGACAGTGCATATATAGAATATTTCCATCATCATAAAAAGTTCTATTAGACAGTGCTGGGCTGAAAGACCAAAAAGGCTGTGGGAAACAGACTGACAGTTGAGAGCAGGATGGACTATAAGAATGAGAGCACCAGTGGGAACGGCAAGGGCTGGGATGTTCTAGAAGCCCAGCCTGACCTCTAAGTGGAGATAAAAATGGGCTCTTGCGAGAGGCCCAGGGCCCATGCTCACACTGTGGGGGGCTGCCTGTGCCGACACTGTGGGGGGCTGCCCCTGCAGCAGCGGGAAGGCCAGCGAGTATCATCATTATTTAAGGCATCTGCTGCTTGAGCAGCCTGTATCTTAGCTCTTCCGATCTGCTGAAGGCAGGGGCTGGAACAGAAGATCACCAAAGTCACGTATGTTCTTTCAATAACAATTCTGGGCTTGCAATCTAATTTGGTGAAGCAGACACAGAAATATGATCAAATTACCTGCGCCTGCATCTGTATGTGCATGTGTGTTCTTGTGTGTGATCTCGGCTGGAGAGAAAAGGAGGGTCATGAGCGAAATCTAGAAGTACTAATGTGGTCCCCCAAATCACCTCCTCAGCAGCTGTCATCAGAACACCGAGCAGTAGACTTGAGAGACTCATCAGAAATTGTGAGCCACAAAGGAGACACCTTGAGTCTGGAAAGAATGAGACGACGGGCATCTGGGCAGACGGTCAGGTGGGAGGGAGAAGTGGTAATCAGAAGCATTCTCCAAAGACAAGCGCTGCCAACTCTACAGCAAGGATGTCACCCTGATGCCCAAATCAAGCTTAATTCAGAATCCCACACAGGCTTTTATGCAGGGGAGAGTGCAATTAGCCATATTTTCCCCTACTTGAGAGCCTCATTCTCTGAAGTTCCCCTTGTATTCTGATCAGGGAGGCAGCAGAGTCGGAAACATCTCATATATGGCTTCAAATCCTAGCTCTCTCAGTGGCACCAGAATTTCTAGGGTGTTAAAGGCTACATCTAGTTGGAAGGGGGCTAAAGGACTTGCTTTGATGGTGTATTTGCATAGCAAGACCCCACCTCATTTTTATTGAGAGTTTATTTATTTGAGATGTTTAAGAGTCAGAAATACCTTACCCAACCTTTGGCTCCACCATAGGCCTCAGGCAAATTACTTAATCTGTCTCAGCCTCAGTTTCCTCATGTACAAGATGGAATGCTTTGCCCATTTCTCGTGGGCTTGTCAGCTGGGAACTTCCCAGGGCTAGAACTGGAGCACGACACCAGGAGCTCCGAGTCCCCAACCAAACACAAATCTCTGGATTTCTCCCTTGACAATGACTTACAGCTCCCTTTCACCACCATTCACTCCATCAGCTCCATCAGCTCCATCATTTAGTCATTCAACTCTCATTTATTAAGCAACAGTCGGATGTTGGGGATTCCAAGATGAAAAGGCACAGTCTTCCCATGTGAAATAGTTAGGGACTATTTGGGGTCTATCTACTTGGCACATAAGCATGTACCCTGATGGCTGGACTGCTTCACTGGTGCCCCCACCCCCAGTCATGTACCATATTTTATGAATGGGTAGGGGCTAAGACTCTGGTCTTTGGGAGAAATAAGTAAGAGACTTGGGGGAGGATCATGTTGCCTCTTTAAGTTGTAACCACTGAAGTGTGGAATCAGACACGTGATTGGAAATTTCTCTGAGCCTCAAATTCCTTATCTGTAAAATAATGCCTCTGTCACATCATGGTTTCCCACATGTGAAGTGTCTGGCAGACAGAGGGCAACAACAAATGTTAATTTCCTTCTGGACTTACTCTCCTCCACCACCCTCCTCCCCTAAATCTAAGGTTACAGAAGTAGTCAGAAAACAGACATTTGCTATTTTCCTATTGTAGATTCAGAGCACAGTGTGTATGGGTATCTCTACATAAAAAATACCTCCATTCTGAGTTTTGGGGAGACCAGTCCTATCTAGTTTTTGGGTCATTACAGCTAGAGCCATATTGGTTTCCTGATGCTATAGCACTCCCAGCAACACCTTGTCACACACCTCCCAGCCTTTTCTTTTTCTCTCTCTTTTTTTTTTTTTTTTGCATTTCAGGTGCCCTGTGTTGGTGGCTCTGTTTTCTGGCTACAAGACTTTTCACTTGTTTTACAGTTATAGCCCTAATGCCCACCAACCAAGTTCTCACGTTGGCAACTGGCATCACCCGGAAAGCTGTTTTCTCATTTGTCCCTGAAATGGGCAGGTTTTCCTGGGCCAAATCTCACCTCTGGAGGTCTGGGGCTTCTTTGCATGATAAAGGACCCCCCTGGGTGGCTGACCAATCCTATGGGCTGGTGCCAGAGCAGCCAGTACCCCAAGTGCCAGTCTGTCTTGGCTCCCAGTGCCCAGTCACCTTGTAGATGCCTCTAGTGGGCATCTGTCAGGATGAGACAGACGTGCCCATTCATAGGATATTGTGTGTAGGGGGTGGGTGGGTAGGTGGCTTTTCTGGGCTTCTAAGAGGCAGAGAAACCGGGATGCCACCGGGCTTCCAGTCTTCCAGCCGCTCCAGCTTCCAACAGTGGCAGAGCTCCCATATTTCCCTTTAGGAAGAAAACGCCAACGACAAAACAGTGTGTGGGGGCATAAGGCTGCTCTAGTAAGCGGCTCCCACCCACTAACCTCTCCACTGTTCTCCTCCCACGCTGCCACCCCTCAACTATAACAAAGGCACATCACAACACATTTGCAAAGTTATCAGAAGTCTCTTGGTCAATAAACAAACGATTCTGATGATTGAAAAGGAGGAAGAGATTTATCTAGAAAACGGTGGGAAATATTCCCCGGGAAAAGCACATAAAACCTTGCCCGATGCATGCAAGGCTAAGAATTGTTTTCTCCCTGCTGGCTGCTTTTCTCTCCGTTCTAAAGAGAAGCTTCTAAGAATCAGCTAAATAAAGGGATCACACCAGAGGATGAGCGATAAGGCTAAACCAACAAAAACAAAGACCCAAATGAAACAGAGCGAGCCATGAGAATCCGCGGTTATCAAAACTTTGTTTGGCCGTATCTATTTATCATCGCTGCACACCCGGGCTCTGCGGAATATCATTCTGTTGATGTCACTTA
Source organism: Camelus bactrianus (assembly GCF_048773025.1). Taxonomy (NCBI): domain Eukaryota; kingdom Metazoa; phylum Chordata; class Mammalia; order Artiodactyla; family Camelidae; genus Camelus; species Camelus bactrianus. The sequence continues at coordinate 13,331,456 of NC_133575.1, forward strand.
TCCTCAGCAAAATAGTTACACATCCTTAAAAACGCCAGATGAGGGGGGCCGGCCCCGCGCACTGCCGCGAGCCGCCCCTCAAGCCCCGTCACCGAGTTCTAGCCAGACCGTGAGGTGGGGGCACGACTGTGGTGGCTCCAGCGGGTACCGGTAAGAGCTACTGACAGTTCCGGGAACGCGGTCACCCCGGCGCTGCGCCTTGCCCTGCCCACCTCTCCCATACCTGACTCTGCAAGCAGCAGCCACATCCCCGATACGGTATCAGCGCCTCCTCCCCCTCCTCCTGCTTTTCTCATTGATTAAGTTCTCAAACCATTGTTAAAGCCGGGTTGCTTTTCCCTTGAAAACTGGGCTGAATTCATTAAGCTTCACCCCGCCACAAAAGGAATATTCATAAAAGTTTGGCAGGCAGAAAGGGAGGCTGACTTCGTGCCATGGGGTGGGTGATGATTCGCTTCTCCACAGCCACCTTCTTCTTCCGTGCCCCATCCCTCTCTCCATCTATCCGTCGTGCCCCAAACCTACTCCGGGGACTTCTGATAGGGAAACACAAAGCAGCAGCTGTTGGCAACATTTCTACCCTTCGCCGGCAACTGTGGTGGGATGCCATTTCTCCACCCAGGCGGAGCTTATCCTGAACAATAGTCGGGCTTTAAACGGCAAACAAGCAAACACACAGAGCACAACCCCAACCCCGAAAAAAGCCAGCGCGGAGAGAAGCAATAACTCCCTCCGCAGCAAAAAGCACCGCTGAAACGCACGCAAAAATGCAGCGAGAAGGCTGCTCGGTGCCTAACATGGCAGAAAGCCCAAGCTGGTGCGGCCACCCCGGGTCTGGGCATTGGGGGGCACGAGGGCTTCCAGGCGCCGACGCTCACTCACCCGGCTCCGGGAGGATGCGGGGCTGGTCGAGCGTCACAAAGACGAGCCCAGCGCGATCTGGCAAAACCCAACTTTCCACCCGGCTCGCCAGGGCCGCCAGATACGTCAACAGAATCCATCTTTCGAAGGGCCTGGAAGGCACCGGGTTTTCCGGGCCGGGGCAGAGCGGCAGAGCCGGAGGCGGCCCGGTGCGATGCCCGGGCGCGGAGTCCGCCGCGCGCCGCCCTCTGCGCCCGTTGCCAGCGCCAGTGGCTGCCCAAACCCCACTTTGGGGACCCCGCCCCGCCGGCCGGCGCCGTCTCCCCAGCCGGCCCCAGCCCCGCCAGCCAGTGCGCGGCGCCGGGAGCAGGAGCGGGGCCCGAGGACGCCGCGCGGGTGGCGGCCTCGGCCCGCGTCCCCGCCCCCGCCCGGCCCTCCCCGCTGGCCCCGGCCTCCGGGCGCCGTCCTGCCCCCGGGAGCAGGCCCCTCCCCGGTCGCCGGGCCCCGCCAGGCGCGCCCAGCCCGGCGCGCCCCCTGCGTCCCGGTGGCAGGTCCGCGCGGGGAGGGCGGTGGGGGGACCCCGGCCCGCACGGGGGCGCCGCGGCCGCTACCTTGCAATCGCGGCCGCCGCCTCCAGGAAGCCGCGGGGTGGTCGCGGGTGCGGGAACTCTCCGGTCTGGCCTCGCCGCCGGCAGCCTGAAGGGGGTGAGCAGCGGTGGGAGCCGCCGTCGCCGCTGTCACCGAGCTGCTGTCGCCGCCGCCGCTGCCGGTCGTGCGTGAGCGTGTATGCGCCTGTGTCCGGACGAGTGTGTGTCTGCGTGCGGCGCCCGGCCTTTACTATATACACCGAGGGGTGGGAGGAGGCGGGGAAGGGGAGGGCTTGGGGGAGGTGGCGGAGGAGGGGGAGCAGGAGGGGGGCGAAAGGGTACCGGAGGAGGCGGCGGCGGAGGAGGGACAGGTGATCTCGCCCACGGGGAGGGCGTGGCTGTGGGAGGCGCGGGGTGGCAGAAGGGGCGCCGGAGCGCGGGGGTCGGGGGGCGACGCTCGGGAGCGAGGCCCAAGCACGGACCCTGATGCCTCCCGGCGGGCTGGGGACCATTCCAGACCCCAGGATGGAGAAGAGCGAGAACAGAGCCCAGGAGGGAGGAAGTGGCTGGCGGATGGAGGCGGGAGAGGTGGCGAGGGCCCAGGGACCACCTCCTTAAAATGCCAGTTGGGATACAGCTCGAAGACCCTTTTCACAATGTATGAGATTATTAAAGACAAAATCAGTCCACGGACATAATCGCATTTCCGCAGACTTGCCTGAGAGGTGATTCAGTTGTTAATCTAACATTTATTAAGCACCTAGTGTTTGCCAGACACTGGGCTAAGAAGCTGAAGTGACAGAGATGATGACTATATGGTCCCTAACCAGTAAATAAATCATAGGTAGCTGTAGTAGTATTATTCATTTTAAAACAAAGTTAAAAAATCCCCAAATCCTATAAATGTTTTAAGAGAGCAAAGGAAGCAACTGCACTGGTTTAATTAATCCCTAAAGATGAAAAGAGTGTTTTCTGGTAATCAAAATAGGATGCAGATATTTGAGAGAGAATGGCAGAGCAGAAATTACTTGAATCTGAGCAGACAGTAGTCTGACTCTTGCTGTCCTTTGCGTGTTCAGACCTCCTTGAGCCCCAACACTCACATTAGTGGCGTCAGGCAGAACCTGGGGTGGCCCCACAGAGTGTGCAGCCTGGCAAGTTTATGATTAGTATGGGAACTGGAACCTGTGTTTGAAAGGTTCTATTTTAACTTCGTTGTGTTGCAAACATAATATGGTAGAAACATTATGCCTTGCATGGACACTTTGCCTTTGTGGACTCTTTCCTCCATAAAAAAATAGTAACAATTACATTTTATGTTTGCATTGGTGTAAAGACAAATGTATTAATATTATATATTAAAACATTTTCTTTGACCTAAAAGATCACGTTTTCTTCTGATTTTAAAAGAAATGAAAACATTTCCCTGAGCCTCTGAAAGTATTTTGGGCCTCAGGCATGGTGCCTACTGCCCCTAAGGGAGAAGTCAGCTCTGGTGGTACCATTCCTTGATAAGGAATTTCCTCTTTTGAAAAAAAAAAAAAAAGTTAAATTAAGAAGTACCCAATCAACATAAGAGAAGAAAGACATACAATGCAAGTTTAAGAACTGATAGAAATGAGTATCAACAGAAAGTACCAGTTCCTACTTGTTTCAATAAGGCTCTAGGGGTTTTAAATCAGCTGTAAGTCATTAATGATACCTGTGGAAATATATGTCTGTGAATGTGTCTTCAGTCATGTCAGAAGCCAAAGACTTCCTCTAAAGATTCATAACTGTTCTGAGTCCTTGGATCAGGTATGTGAGGTCTCAGTTGCCAGGATCTAGCCTGAATATAACTAAAGACACAACTGGACAATTATAATTGGGCAAGTTCATGGATGAAAGATCCATAAAGGTTTTGTGTGTGTTGAGGGGGTATGTGTGTATAAGGTAGGGACTGATATCCTGGAAGGCAATTACTAGCCTATTTCTTTTGTTGGCCTCATCACAGCCCTGGGTTAATGTTTGATCCTCGCTGGCAATTGTGATTCATATTTGCTGCCCTTTGAGGTGCTTATGTTTTCAGGAAAGACTATATTGATTCAGATTAACGCATAATAAACAGGCATCATGGCCCCCATTTCCAGAGAAATGTGCAGTGGTATCCCTCTGTATTTTCACTGTGGCTGCCCTTGCAGAGAGAAGGGGAAGAGTCCATAAAGGGAGGGTCTGGATTGGCAGGGGAGGAGATGTTCGGGGACAGAAATGGGACATTAATGTGGAAGTACTGCATTCATACAGTTAAAGGTTTACCTAGGAAAAAGGAGGAAAGAAAGGACAAACCAAAATAGCAGGAAAGAACCAAAAAAATCTTGCAGGGTTGCTCAGGGTGATTTTTGAGTTCTGTAATTCTAGTATTTGGTGATTTTAAATAAGGACGCAGGAAATTTCCCATTTCAGATCTGATTCTTTGATCTATATCCTACTTCTCTAATACAGCATCTACTCATAATCTAGTTTTCACCTGCGTGCCAGATGGGCGATTCATTCATTTATCCAATAAACATCTATGAAGCACCTGCTGTATGCCAGTCACTGAACTAAGGACTGTGGTTAGAGAGATGGTTAACATGTCTTGCTGACCCCAAGGAGCTCGCAGGCCAGTCAATAAACTATTAGTAATACAATGTGACACTATGTGTACATGAGGGGTTACAAAATGGGCTAGGTGAACCCCAAAGGAGTGGACCTGTCCCCGCACAGGAAGGTGTAGGGAGTGGCATGGAGCAGGGCAGTCAGAAAAGATGGCATAGAGATGGTGCTAAGAGCAGGGCAGTGAGCGCGGAGTGGGAGCTTTTCAAAGAATGGGAAGCCATTCCAAGTGAAGGGAATAATATCAGGCACTAAAGCTAGGATCTGGAGGCTACAAATATTGTGTGAAGCTGAGTGGGGGCTGGGAAGAACAGCAGCAAGGAGGGGTGGAGGAAGCTAGCAGTCCCTTGAGGTCCCTGGTCTGTCCTGTGAAGGAGCTTTTTCTTGTAGTCAGTGGGGAGCATCGAAGAACTTTAAGCAAGGGAGTGACTGGGAAAGATTTGGGTTGAGAAATGACCACTCTGGCGGTGGGCATGAAGGGCTGATTGCAGCGGGATGGGATTGGCAGCTGGGAGACCAGGTGAGAGAGACTGTGGCAATGATCAGAGTTTGAGTCAAGTCAGTGCCAGCAGAGATGAAGGGTCAGAACTTGAGTTGTGGTACTTGGGATATAGAATCAACAGGACTTACTGATGGAGGAAACAGGAGGAGTTGGAGAAACTGACGCCTGGCTTTCTGAATTGGGTGGGGGTGTGGTCATTGAGATAGATGTCCCTAGAAAGACAAGTAGATTTGGGGCTGGAGATGATAAATGCCGTAGGTTCCCCCAGAAACAGATCCTAAATGTGAAGGTGAAGGAAGTCCTGGTAGGGAAGTGGAGATGGCAGCCAATGGGGGATGATATCAAGGCCAATCACCGTCATGGGCAACTGGAGCTTAATCCCGCAGGCAAACTCTTGGACATGATGAAAAGAGTGTTGTGCCACTCAGGAGGTGAGGAAGCTGGTTAAGGGCCCAGGGGGTGCTGATTTTCTGGCAATTTCAACCTGCCACCCAGAATTGGCAGATTCCTTCTCAGGCACAGGGAGAAGATGCTGGCAGCTGGATGTCTGTGAAGCACGCTGAAATGGAAGCATCCAAGTGATGAGGGTGGCACACCGTCAGTGTCTGCTCCAGGGAGTTCTGGTTAGGACATCTTGAGTTGGAAGTACCTGTTGGGTAGCCACATAGAGAAGTCCCGTAGGCATCTGCAAGAGCAGGTCTGGAGTTCAAAATCTAAGCTGGAGACCTAGATTTGAGAGTTGTTGGGCCCTGGGTGTTGATGCGCTCTGTAGAAGACATATGTGACTTGAGTTGATGGCTGAGCCGACATGATTTGATCTAATCTGCACGAGCATTACTGTGGATTTCTCTAGGAGTTCCAGGAAGCTCTGAAGTCATAGATGTCAGTTTAACGCTCATGGGTGTGACTATGACTGGGGGAAAGGGTTGATTGCTTGCAAGAAATTCTTAAGGGGTCTATATTCTACTGAAGTTGAATAATGTACTTAAAATTGAAACTATTTCAAAAAATTCTGGTGGTTAAGAATATTTACTGGATGACTAACTGAATGAGGCAGGCATTTGAAAACATAATCACAAAGTGAAAGGGATAAATGCTAAAAAGAATAGCAAGGGGTAATTAAATCACAGAGGATTGAAACCAAATCCAGGCTCAGGGAAAGAGAATGGAGAGCATTCAGAGAGACAGTCCAACTGCAATGACATTTGACCTAAGGAATATCCAGAGCCCAAAGGGTTTGACTATTTTGATAGAACAGAGAGTTCTAATACAGTCAGCATGGGGGCTTCAGTATTCTTCATTTGGAGATTTCACATGAACTTTATTATACCCTGATTTTATCCAAAGAGCATAATAGAGTTCATGTGAAATCTTTGCTAATTTTAGCAAAGACTGAATCAAAGGATACATGAGTTGGTCCTTCAGTTGGGCAACTGACAAACATATCCCAAGGAGCTATTACTTTACAGTAATAAGCTACCTGCTACAACACACAGAGTAGTGAGGTACTGTCCCTGCCTGGCACTGAAGTCTCTGATAGTTCAGCTGTTGTTCTGTCTAGTCTCAATCAGGAAAGCATTTGACTTCAGAGGATTTTCACAAATTGTCAAGAGTAAGAAGCAGGCTCATTATAAAGGGTTTGCTTGTGGCTGCTCCCTTCTGCATTTGCCTTTCCTCTTTCCTAATAGAACCCAAATACTGTTCAGGTATCCATCATTCTTCTATGAAATCATGTACCTTACAATTTGATCCTAACTTTAGGGTGGGGTCTGTGTGATCTGAGGCTAATTGCATCCCTCCTGCTATAATTTGGGCCAAAGAGATGAGAGGAGAGATTCGCTGGAGGCTTTATGGGTAAGTCCTTGCTGTTTCAGGAGAGAATCCCTCCCTCTCCCAATGGATGTGAAGATAATGTAACTGCATGTGAAACTGGAAGCAAGAACACAACGCAGGTGATCCTATAATTGATCTCTAAACTAGGACATTACTGAGGAAGGAAGGGGCTGCTACTACTAATTATTTCAGGGCAGAAGGCATAAACTGGTTTTACCAACAAACCAGGATGGTCACTATGGTGCTAGGAGGGAACTGATGCTCAAGGCAGCACAACAAAAATAGAGAGAAAACCTGGAGCTATGAGACTGTTATTGAACTGCTAGAAAAACCAACCACCTCTGGAGCTACCTGAACTTGCGCTTCCTATTACATTGCTCTTTATAGGTTAAGTTTCTTTGAATCAGGTCTCTACTGCTTGCAACTGAAAGCATCTGAAGACATACATGCAGGATTATAGGGTTGTTTTGTTTTGTTTCATTTCACTTTGTTTTGTTTGCTTTAGTCCCAGATAAGGGGGTAAGGGCCTTTCTATAATCAAGAAATCTAACAAAAACAAGTGGAGGAGGTAAGTAGGTCAGTAACTGATATTTTAATCTGATTGAAGACAAGTACAGAAAATGATCTAAACTAGAACATGGTTGAAGTCCATGGTTCTGCTGGATTTGGAAGCCCACTGGGCATGTGACGGTTTCCATGCTAGCAGTGCCTCGAGGACACTCTCCTGCCTCTGACAAAGGGCTAAGACTCCTGCATTCAGGGTCAGCAGAGTTTATTTCTACCTCCTGCCCTCCCACTGCTCTGAGGGGCTTTGAGCCAGAACATTCTCTGTCTGGACCCCTTGTACCGGCAGTAGCCGCCATCCCCTTTATGTCTTGTTTTTCCGACTTGACTGTCAGCATCAAGGGAGGACCCATGGATTACATCTCCCACAGAACCTACTTCAGTTCTCTTTATGTAGGAGACCTTCAGTAAGTGATGGTTAAAGACATGGAAACAACCTAAATGTCCATTGATAGATGAATGGAAAAAGAAGTTGTGGTATATTTATATACATACATGTATATATACATAATGGAATACTACTCAGTCTTAAAAAGGAATGAAACAATGCCATTTGCAGTAACATGGATGGGCCTGGAGATCATCATACTAAGTGAAGTAAGTCAGACAGAGAAAGACAAATATCATATGATATCACTTATATGTGGAACCTAAAAAAATACAAATGTACTTATTTACAAAAAAGAAATAAAATCACAGACATAGAAAAGGAACTTATGGTTACCAAAAGGGAAAGGGGGGAGGGATAAATTAGGAGTTTGGGGTTAACAGATACACATTACTATATATAAAATAAACAACAAAGACCTACTATACAGCACAGGGAACTATATTCAATATCTTACAATAACCTAAGTGGGAGAGAATCTGAAAAAGAATATATCTGTATGTATAGCTAAATCACTTTGCTGTACACCTGAAACACTGTAAATCAACTACATTTCGATAAAAAAAATTAAAATAAACCTTAAAAAAGTAGTAGTTAAATTCATGATTATCTCCCCTCACGTCTGTGCTTTGGTCTTATTTCTAAGGAGAGTCAATATCTCCCATCTTGTACAAGTCTTGTAACCGTGAAACACGCTTTCCTTTTCTGTGTGGAGCGAGCATGTGGACAGAGTGGGTTTGGGGTTGGAGCCATGTGACCGTCACCTGAGGCTGTCAGGGTTTGTCCAAATCAATGCAGAGCCCTGTACAAGCCAAGTGAGAAGCCAGGTTGCATGAGACGAGAAGCCAGAGTAGCGTGCATTTCGTCACGAAGAAAGGACCAGAAACAAAAAATTATAGCCGGGAAAGAGATGTGGAGGCAGGGGCATGAAATAATAAGGCAGTGGGTTTTGGTGAAGTGGCAAATAGATCCAGATTCGGTTTTGGAGAGGTGACTTAACTTGCTGGATGGAATAACAAGGCCAATTATGGCGTGAGTGTGATTAAAATACTGGCACATAAAGGACCAAGGATAGCTAGCTCAGAGATGGCCACACACCAGCCTGCCTTCCAATGGGGAAAATGATGCTCAGAGACAGACACACACACACACACACACACACACACACACACACACACACACACACACTTCTCTACGCCTGCCAACTCTTCTTCTGTTTCCAGGTGTCAGACACCTTTTCCTTTCTTAAAAATCCATTCACAAATGAGCCAGATTGAGCTCCTAGTGAGAAAGGAAACATCGGCAAAGTTGCCCTGGAGTAATGAGCACTGATAATTAGAATATTATCCAAAACAATCATAAAAAATAACTACTGAGACACTCCAAGGCAGGAGTGTTAATGTTAAAGGGGAAAAAAAGCGGTGGCCCCTAAATATCCCCAATCATGGAAAACCGCAGTCCCCTGTGCCTGGCCCTGTGGTCAGGGCAAGACTCTCTGTCTGCAATTGTCTCTTGGAAGAAGAGCTACCGAGGGCTTCCTCAGCCATCAAATCTATTGTTCTCCCACAGATACGCAGCATCTGACCTCGCTAGCACGCAGCTTATAAACAAACGAGAACGTGGCCATCATTCTCACAAATGGTTTGTGCCACAAAAGGCGCTGCATGTTCCTGCAACTTCAGTGTGTGGATGGACTATTAGGTTTGCCCAATTCATGCATGGCAAGTCTCTCCAACAGAAATGACAAGGTTTCCACTGCCCTAAGTTCAAGGGTGAAAGGAGTTGCAAGGTCATTCATTTTTGAACAGGAAAATCAATGTATAATACAGAAGGAACTTTAATCATTTCATTTTTCTTCAGTTGGGAGAATTTCTCAAATTATTGAATTTTATGAATGGAACAATTTTATAGAAGGAAGAAAAGAGAGCAAGAGTAAAATCTCTCTTGCTAGGATGGCTAGCAGTTCTCACTGCATCCTCTGCATCTGTGGCCTCTCTGCCAAGTCAACACCCAGGTGCTTTCCCCAGATTTCTTGCCGTCAGCCCCTGCTTACCTCGGCCCCTCAGGTATCAGATATCAGGTGAATATCTGACACCCTTTGCCCCCAGGATTATTCCTGCTTAATTTCTGAGCCAGACCACCAATGTGTGAGTCTGAGATGAAGCTGGCTTCTCCCAGTGTCCCTGATGCACTACTCAGCCACATTCACCAGTTCACAGCATTCACCAGGCGGTCCTCTCCATGACCCTCCCCCACATTGGATCCAGCCCTATGATTAGGCCTCTGGGTCTGTTTCTCTGCATAGCTCTCATGCCTTCCGTTGGAATTATAGCCTCACCACCTGACCCCACTCACCAGAGTCCCCATTAGTCTCTGAGGTCCACATTGCTGTCTGCATAGGACAGAGTTGGTTTTTCACTCACTAATGTCCTGCCTTAAAAAGACTGCCCCCAAACTTGACAAGGGTATTTGCATAACTTGCAGACTATCACCATTCCGGATTAGCTCTTTCACTCCTGTTAGATGGGTCTTCGTTAGAGATTTATAGTGGTTGTTTTTGTTTTTTTTGAAAAACAAAAACATTTTATTTGCAAACAGAAGTGACCTTTAAAAAATAAAATATTTGTGTAATGTAGAAATACTGCCAAATACATTTAATTCATTCTTTTAAAAATGATTTTTCATTATAGCATTCATTACAAATTAAAGTATAAAGGCTATTCTATCTTCAGTATAACCATTCAATCATAACCACTCAAATTTGTATATTCCCTCTAAGTTTTTCTTTTGATAGCATTACTCAAGTGAAATATTACATGTGATTTTAGTCCTGCTTTTGTCTCTAAATATCTTCAAGTAATAAGCATTTCCCATGCATTCTAATAATATTACATAATCACAATAAACATTTTCAGTAGTTCAATAAACAATTTTATTAAATGGATTCATCACCATATACTTAGCTTTTGCCCTACTGTTGGATGTGTAGGCTATTTCCAAATTCTGCTGTTGTAAAGAACTCTATAATTAGTATCTTTGTGTATGTCAATGTTTCGCATTAATAGTTCTCAGAATAAATACACAGCTGTAATATTTCTGGGGAAGACACAGAAACATTTATATATTGCCAAACTGATAAAGGATTTTCCACTTACAACTCCAAATACGAGCTTCGAAAGTACTTGCCTTATGAGTACTTACTAGCCTAGGCCAAAAGATTTGTCTCATTTTGTTTTAAACTATATTTCTCTGATTACTAGGAAGATGGGCCATTTTTCTTTGTGTCCTTTCTACTTATATACCTAAGGTGATTTTTAGTTTATTGCTCTCACTCATTAATTAAGTTATAATATTTGCATCTTATTTGTGTATATGTGTCTTTTATTTAATACAAAATAAATGTATGCCATAATAGCAACAAACCCCAGAAGTGGGATTGCTGGATCATATGGTAGTTCTATTTTTAATTTTTTAAGGACCCTTCGTAATGTTTTCCATAATGGCTGCATCAATTTACATTCCCAAGGGTTTCCTTTTCTCCATACCCTTGCCTCTATTTATTATCTCTTGTCTTTTTTATAATATCTGTCTTAACAGTTGTGAGGCGATAACACATTGTGGTTTAGATATGCATTTCTCTGATTAGTGTTGTTGAGCACCTTTTCATAAACATGTTGGTTATCTGTACCTCTTGGAAAAATGTCTATTCATGTCCTTTGTCAGTTTTAAAATCAGGTTGTTTGTGATTTTTTTGCTATTGAGTTGTATGAGTTCCTGATATATTCTGGATATTAACTTCTTGTATTACATACCTCAGATATATGGTTTGCAAATATTTTCTTCCATTCGACAGGTTGCCTTTTCGTTGTGTTACTTCCTTTGCTGTCTAGAAGCTTTTTAGTTTGATGTCATCCTGCTTGTTTATTTTTGCTTTTGTTGCTTGTACTTTTGATGTCATATTCACAAAGTCATTGCCAAGACCACTGTCAAGGAGCTTTTTTTTTGTGTTTTATTCTAGGAGTTTTACAGTTTCAGGTTTTACATTTAAGTCTTTAATCTGTTTTGAGTTAATTTTTGTGTATGGTGTAAGAAAAGGACCCAACTTCATTCATACACGTGAATATCCAGTTTTTTTAGCATCATTTTATTTATTGAAAAGATTATCCTTTCCCCATTGTGCATTCTTGTAGCCCTGGCCAAAGATTAGTTGATCATATGTGTGTAGGTTTGTTTCTGAGCTCTCTATTATGTTCCAGTGGTCTATGTGTCTGTTTTTATGCCAGTACCATACTGTTTTGACTACTGTAGCTTTGAAGTATAGTTTGAAATCAAGAAGTGTAATGTCTCCAGCTTTGTTCTTCTTGCTAAAGATTCCTTTGGCTATTTGGGGTCTTCTGTAGTTCTGTTTATTTCTGGGATGCAAAGATGGTCCAACATACCAAATCAATAAACATGATACACCACATTAACAGGATGAAGGATAAAAACCACATGACCATATCAATAGATGTAGAAAAGCATTTGACAAAATTCAACATCTTTTCATAATAAAATCTCTCAATAAATTAGGTATAGAAGGAATGTAGCTCAATGTAATTAAGGCCATATATGATGAGTCCACAGTATCATACAGAACACTGAAAAGCTAAAAGTGTTTCCTCTAAGATTAGGAACACAAGGGTGCCCACTCCCACTACTTCTATTCAACATAGTACTGGAAGTCCTAGCTAGAGCAGTTAGACAAGAAAAAGAAACAAAAGCCATCCAAATCCAAAATGAAAAAATTAAGTTGTCTTTGCAATGACATGATCTTATATATAGGAAACCCTAAAGACCACACCAAAAAAACTGTTAGAACTAATAAACAAATTCAATAGAGTTGCAAGATACAAAGTCAATGTACAAAAATCAGTTGTGTTTCTATTCACTAACAACAAACTATCTGAAAAAGAAAAGGAAACAATCCCAGTCACAATAGCATCAAAAAGAATAAAGTGCTTTGGAATAAGTTTAATCAAGGAGGTGAACGATCTGTATATGGAAAACTGTAAGACAACTGTGAAAAGAAACTGAAGAAGACACAAATAAATGTAAAGATATCTCATGCTCTTGGATTGGAAGAATTAATATTGTTAAAATGTCCATATTACCTAAAGTGATCTACAGATTCAGTGCAATCCCCATCAAAATTCCAATGGCATTTTCCACAGAAAAAGAATAAACAATCCTGAAATTTGTATCCAACCACAAAAGACCCCAAATAGCCAAAGCAATCTTGAGAAAGAACAAAGCTGAATTTGTATCATGAATGAGTGTTAAGTTTTGTCAAATGTATTTTCTGCATCAATTAATATTGATTATTTGGTTTTTCTTCTTTACTCAGTTGATATGATAAATTTCATTGATTTATTTTTTTAAAAACTTTTTTTTGGAGCAGTTTTAGGTTCACAGCAAAATTAAGAGGTATTTTCCATATACCTCCTGCCCCCACACATGCATAGCCTCTGCATTAGTAACATCACTCAGCAGACTGGTATACTTGTTATAAATGAAGAACCTACATTGACATATCATAATCACCCAAAGCCTGTGATTTACCTTAGATTTCACTCTTGGTGTTGTACTTTCTATGAATTTTGACTAATGTATAAGGACGTGTATCCATCATTATAATATCATACAGAGTATCTCACTGCCCTAAAAATCCCCTGTGCTCCACCTGTTCATCTCTCCTTTGACCCCCAACTCTTGGTAACCACTGATTTTTTTTTTTTGCCTTTTCCAAAATGTCATATAGTTGGAATCATACAGTATTTAGCCTTTCAGAGTGGCTTCTTTCACTCAAGTAATATGCATTTAAGTTTCCTCCATGTCTTTTCATGGCCTGTATAGGTCACTCCTTTTTAGTGCTGAATAATATTCCATATAGTGCTGAGTAATAGTCCATTGTTTGGATGTACCACAGTTTATCTGTTCAACTACTGAAGAGCATCTTGGTTGCCTGAAAGTTTTGGCAATTATTTATAAAGCTGCTATAAACATCCATATGCAGGTTTTTGTGTGGATGTAAGTTTTGAGCTCTTTTCGGTAAATACCAAAGAGTGGGATTGCTGGGTCCTATGGGAAGAGTATGTTTAATTTTGTAAGAAACCATCAAACTATCTTCCAAAGCAGCTATACCATGTTGCATTGCCAGTAGCAGTGAATGAGAGTTTCCCTTATGACATACGATGTGGAGGATCTTTTCATATGCTTCCTTGCCATCTGTATCTCTTTGCTGAGGTGTCTGTTAAGGGTTTTGGTCAATTTTTTAATTGGTCTGTTTTCTTATGGTTGAACTTTAAGGGTTCTTTGTATATGTTGGGTAAAAGTCCTTTATCAGATGTATCTCTTGCAGATCTTTTCTCCCAGGCTGTGGCTTGTCTTCTAATTCTCTTGACATTGTCTTTCGCAAAGCAGAACTTTTAAGTTCTAGTGAAGTCCAGCTTACCAGTTCTATCTTTCATGGATTGTGCCTTTGGTGTTTTATCTAAAAAGTCACTGCTATTCCCAAGGATATCTAGGTTTTGTCCTTTGTTAGCTTCTGGGAGTTTTATAGTTTTGCATTTTATATTTAGGTCAAAGATCCATTTTAAGTTAATTTTTCTGAAAGGTATAAGGTCTGTGTCTAGCTTTTTTTTTTACATGTGATGTTCAGTTGTTCCAGCACCAATTGTTGAAGAGACCATCTTTATTCCATTGTATTGCCTTTGTTTCTTTGTCGAAGATCAGCATTGATACACTTTTTAAATATTGAACTAGCCTTGCATATCTGGAATAAATTCCACTTAATTATATTTTCTTTATACATTATTAGATTCCACATGCTAATACTGTGCTAATGATTTTTGTGTCTAAGTTCATGAACAATATTGGTACGTAGTTTTCTTTTATTATACTAGTTGTCCAGTTTTAGTATCAGGGTAACATTTGCCTCATAAATAAGTTGGAAAATTTTCCTCCTTTTCTATTCTCTGAAAGAGATTTTGTATAATTGATGTTAATTTTTCTTTAAATGTTTGGTAGAATTCTCCTATGAAATTCGGCCTAGAGAATTCTATTTTGGAGAATTTTAAAATCGCAAACTTAATTTCTGTAGTGGTCACAGGATGCTTCAGATTATCTATTTCATTTTGGTTGAGTTTTGGTACCTTCTGGCTTTACAGGAATTGGTCCATTTTTCCTAAACTGTTAAATGTATTAGTGTAAATTGTTTGTAGTATTTCCTTACCCTTTTAATGCCTAATAAGATCTGTAGTGATAGCTCTGTTTACTTTCTGATATTGGTGCTTTTTTCTTCTCTATTTTTATTTTTAATAGCTGTACTAGAACTTTATCAATATTATTTTTTTATGAATCGGCACTTTATTAATTTTTACTATTATTTTCCTATTTTCAATTTTATTTATTTCTGCTTTTTATTATTTCCTTTCTTCTTCTTGCTTTCAGTTTATTTTACTCTTCTTTTTCTAGTTTCTTGAGATAGGAACTTAGGTTATTGATTTGAGATCTTTCCTCTTTTCTGCTATAAATTTCTCACTGTTTTAGCTGCATCTCACATATTTTCTTATGTTGTGTTTTCATTTTAATTTGTTTCCATGTAGTTACATCACTGGAGACATCCTCTTTGACACATGGATTATTTAGGGGTGTGTCGCTTAATTTGAAGTGAGGTTCTTTTTCCAATAAACTACATATAGTTGGGTCATGTTTTTTAATTCACTTAACCAATCTCTGCCTTTTTATTGGTGTATCCAGACCATTTACATTTAAGATAATTATTTATATGTTAGAGCTTAAGTCTGCCATTTTATTATTTGTTTTTTGATTGTTTCCTCTTTTTTTCTTTTCTTGCCTTCCTGTGGATTACTTGAACAGTTTTTTTTAAGAAATTCACCTTGCGTTATTTATACTGTTTTTGAATGTATCTCTTTGTACAGCTTTCTTAGTGGTTGCTCTGAATATTACAACATAAATATGCAATGGATCATATTCTAGCATATCAACATTTTGCCACTTCAAGTAAAGTGTGGAAATCTTCCTTCCATTTAAGTCCCTTTATTCTCATTGCTTTCAAATATCATTGTCTTGAGTATTAGATGGTGTTATAACTTTTGTTTTGATTGTAAAATATAATTTATAAAATTAGGAGAAGGATAGTCTCTTGTATTCACCCATGTGCTCTTTCTGTTGTTCAAGGAAGTAAATAATAAAGATGAGAGCAGAAATAAATGAAATAAAGACTAGAAAAATAAAAAGATAAAAATAAAACTAAGAGGGTTTTTTGGTGAAGATAAACAAAACCGACAAACCTTTATCTAGGCTAAGAAAAAAAGAGAAGACTCAAATAAATAAAACTATAAATGGAAGAGGAGACGTTACAACTGATATCACAGAAATAAAAAGGGTCTTAAGAGAATATTATGAAAAATAATGTGCCAATGAACTGGATAGCCCAGAAAAATTAATAAATTCCTGGAATCATACCGCCTACCGAGACTGAATCATGAACAGAAAATCTGAGCAGACCAATAATGATTAAAGTGTTTGAATCAGTAATAAAAAAAAAACCTCTCAACAAAGAAAATCCCAGGACCAGATGGCTTCACTGGTGAAGTCTATCAACCATTTAGAGAAGATTTAATGTCAATCCTTCTCAAACTCTTCCAAAAAGTTGAGGAGGAAGGAACACTTCCAAACTCATTTTATTATGCCAGCATTACTATGCTGCCATAGCCAGACAAGCACACTACAAGAAAAGAAAATCACACAGGCCAATATCCTTGATAAACAGAGATGCAAAAGTCCTCAACAAAATAGCAACCAAATTCGACAGCACGTTAAAAGGATCATACACCGTGATCAACTGGAGATTATCCCTGGGATGCAAGATAGTTGAACACACACAAATCAATAATTGTAATATACATCACATTAACAGAATGAAGGATAAAAATCACATCATCTAAATATATATACAGAAGAGGCACTTGATAAAATTAAACATCCTTTCATGATAAAAACTCTCAACAAATTAGGTATAGAAGGAATTTATCTTAACATGACAAAGGCCATATATGACAAGCCCATAGCTAACAGCATACTCAAGGATTAAAAGGTAAAATCTTTTCCTGTAACATCAGGAACAAGAAAAGGATGCCCACTCTCGCTACTTCTATTCAACACAGTACTGGAAATCTTAGCCAGAGAAATTAGGCAAGCAAAAGAAATAAAAGGCATCTACATTGGAAAAAAAAAAAAAAAGAAGTGTAACTGTTTGCAGAGGACATGATCCTATGTGTAGAAAATCCTAAAAGACCCCAGCAAAAAACCGTTAGAACTAATAAAAATTCAGTAAAGTTGCAGGATACAAAATTAACTTTTCCTTCTTGATGCCTGAAGATTCCTTCTTTTATAACTTCCTTTCTGCTTGAAGAACATCTTTTAGCCAATATTTAAAAGTAGGTCTGGAAGCAACTAATTCTCTTAATGTTTTTCATCTTAGAATGTCTTGATTCCCCTTCTCAGCTAAAGGATATTCTGGGTTGGCAGTTCTTTCCTTTCAGAAGTTGAAATATATTGTACCACTTCCTTCTATCTTCCATGGTTTCAGATGAGAAATCCACTGTCATCTGAATTGGTGTTTCCTGATAGGTCAACATCATTTTATCTCCAGCTGCTTTCAAGATTATATCTCTGCCTTCAGCTTTGAGAGGTTTAACTACAGTGTGTCAATATGAATTTCTTTGAATTTATCCTGTTTGGAGTTTGCTCAGATTCTTGTATCTTTGCGCTTTCTTCTGCCAAATTTGGGGTGTTTTTACATCATTACTTCAAATGAGTCTTTCAGCCTCATTCTCTTTCTCCTCTTCTGGGACTCCAATGATATGAATGTTGGATCTTTTCTTATTGTTCCATAGGCCCCCAAGAGTCCATTCATTTTTTCCAATCTATTTTCTGTCTTTTTTAGATGAATAAATTTTATTAATCTGTCCTCAAGTTCATTGATTCTAACTGCTGGCATATTTACTCTTCTATTGAGCCCATCAAGGAAGTTTAAAATTTTTGGTATATTTTTCAGTTAGAAGATTTCCACTTCATTCTTTTCCATAACTTGTATTTCTTTGCTGAGATTTTCTATTTTTTCATTTGTTTCAAGAGAATTTGTTATTGCTTGTTGAAGTTTTGTTGTTGCTGTTGTTGTTATGGATACTTTAAACTCCTTGTCAGATAATTCCAACATCTCATTCATCTCTGTTTTGGCATCAGTTGGTTGTCTTTTTTTTCATTCACATTTTGATTTTTCTGACTCTTGATATGATGGGTGGTTTTCATTAGTATCCTGGACATTTTTACTATTATTTTGTGAGACTCTAGGTCCTACTTAAATCTTTTATTTTAGCAGGAGTCACTTGTTTAGGTTTAGCATGCAGGTCCTGGCCTACTTTTGTGGAGTGTGGTTTGAACAATAGCTTATTTTTCAGAGTCTTTGCAGTATTTTTTGGTGTTCTTGGTTTATCTGGCGCTGCTGAGAAGGCTCCCACTGTTCCCTGATGGTGTTGCCTGAAAGGGGTTGCTCCAGGCAGGGCCATCTGATGTCTCTAGGTGGAGGAAGGGAGTCTGGGGGCCCGCAGGGATGAAGAGTGTTTCCTGGGTCAGGCAGCTTGTTGTGTGTGGCAGAATCTCTCTTGCCAGTGTCAACCTGCCACTTGGTGTCTCTCAGTAAGGCAGGCTAGTCTTAGGTCTGGCAAGAGAGGCAAGCACTTCCTTTAGCTGCTTGTTTTTAGAGGGGCTCCTTATCCATCCAGTTTACCAGTGCTGTCAAATTCAGCTGGTGTTATCAGAGAACATACTATTTCATCTGGTAGAGTAATGAGCCTACCTGGGCTACCCTGTGTTGCTAGGTTGGGGTTATGGAAATGCTAGGCGTGGGTTGCTTTCTTCTGTTGAGGGGAGGTGGGGATGTAAGACATCCTGTGGCTGTGTTGTTCCTCTTCGGATCCAAACCAGTTCCTTTTCCCACATTTCAGAGCGCTCCTTTGTTTGCCTCTTAAGTTCTTTCCAGTGTTTATAGTTATACTTAGCAGGGGGAATCAGGGAGAAATGGGTCGAAGTCATCTTGTACAGACCAAAATTTCTTTTTAATTGTTTATTTTAAAACTAAAGAATAATTGAAGAAAAATATTATTATGATTGTTATATGATTGATACTAAAAATAATTTTGGCATAGAAATAAAGGGCACTTCAAAAAATGATCTGCTCCAGGTATCAAATATACTACCTTTGCTACTGAGAATGAGCAAAGTAAAAGGAGAGATTAGAAAGATTTTGAAGAGGACATTGAAGCCAAGGGTGGAAAGAGTGTTAAGAAGCAGAGAGAGATTATTATTATATTTGTTTTATGATGGGATTAGAAACCAGGGGAGCTGAAGCATTAGGTTGCTTGCCCAAAATTGCTTTGGCATTTGGCTGCAGGATGGTTGCAGAATTCAGGATTATGACATTCCAAGACCATGGTAACAGCACACTGTTTCCCAGGGTGCCGCTTTCCAACTCCAAACACAACCTCTGCCAGAAAATATACCACTACAGTCAAGTACCTTTTACCTATCTGGCAAATGAACAAAAAGTTTCAATAGAGACAACTGTTCACAAAATATAACTAGTATTAAATGTCTTTTATTAACTGTCTCTTAATTATCCTGCTTGGAGGTGGCTTAATTAATGTTCATGAATTCATTTCAAG
Source organism: Camelus bactrianus (assembly GCF_048773025.1). NCBI lineage: Eukaryota > Metazoa > Chordata > Mammalia > Artiodactyla > Camelidae > Camelus > Camelus bactrianus. The sequence continues at coordinate 13,350,611 of NC_133575.1, forward strand.
ATAATGATTACCACCAATGGAGTACTTACTCCTAGAGAGAGAGTATTAAATTATAATTGGCATTTGGATAAGTTTGTGAAACTGCATCTTATCTTTCTTTAAGCTTCTGACTTCTAGAATTTATCCATGACAACTTCTAAAATGTCACATTTCTGAGTTTCATTTGCCCACTGTCACTTCCATATAAACTAAGCCTTTGTCCCAATGGTATATACAGGATTTCAGATAAAAGCTGACCACCTCCTGATTAAATGTTTTTGAGTCTTTCATTAGATCTCTCTATATAATGGTATCTATATTTCTTCCTTTTTCAGGGTCAACTTTTAGAAATCTAATGAAAGATTCAAGCATACATATATGTAACATAAAATCATATATATATATGTGTGTGTGTATATATATATATATATATACACACATGTATTTTATGTATTTTAGCAAGTGTGATTGGGCAATGACTATTTGTTATATTGAGCCATGGGAAAGTACTCACTGGAAATAGATTAAGGTATCTTTGGAAAAATCTCTTAACTTTCAAAATGTTGGGATGCCATCTCACTCATCCCCAAATTTCTTCCAGCACATTAAATGGCTTCCCAGCATCCCAAAAAAGTGAACCAAGCTTTCAAAAGTGTTCATCTTGCAGTTAGCTGACACTTCTATATGAGGTACCACTGGTTTTGGGGGTCTTAGCTTCCTCTTACAAGTCTTGTAGTATTTGTGGGAAAAGTTACAGTACTTTGGTAATTTGAGACCTCAGTCTCACAACTGAGCTATTTAAATCATGACTCTATGAGGAGGTGAGATGACAAGGAGTTGGGTAAGAATGATCAAGTTTGTAAACTACAAGTGCAAAAATTCACCCAATAGTACAAATTATTACTCAACTGGAGGAATCTAAGGGTCACAGCCACAAGATACCACTCATACGATGTACAAATGATTCACCAAGAGGAGTGATATACTCATTCATAGGGCAAGTTCTAACATCTATAATTCTGCAACTCAGAGCAGCGGGAAGCAAGTCTGCTCTTGGAAACCTGCTTAGAAGAAGCAGTAATATTATTGGTTCTCCTCTCCATTTGTTCTTCAATATCATATCATCAACTGATGCTTCACAGTATTCCCCTGCACCAAATACTGCCCCCGTGTGAAGTGAACACGTAAAAAGTCATTGTTATTTTCTCTGCCATGGGGCTGCTGGCTGTACAGTGCCAAAGCAAAGTGGAGAAATGATTATTTGAAGTGAAATACTCATTTACTTCTTTGACAGTAAAAAGACCCAAGTTATTACTGTGAACCAAATGTCTCCTGGGGGATATGAATGAGGTTAAATTAATCCAAACTTCCTGGCTCTTAACTCCACCTGCTAATTCAGAGTCATCAGTGCTGTGGTCTGAATATTTGTGTCCTCCTCAAAATTTCTATGTTGAAATCCTAACCCCCAAGCTGATGGTATTAGGAGGTGGAGCTTTCGGGAGGTGATTAGGCCATGAAGGCAGAGCCTTCACGACTGGGACTAGTGCTTTATAAAAGAGACCCCCAGAGAGCTCCCTGAACCCGTCCACCACGTGAGGACAATGCAAGAAGTCAGCAGTCTGCAACCTAAAAGTGGGCCTTCACTAGAACCTGACCAGGTTGGCATCCTGATCTTGTACTTCTCAGCCTTCAGCACTGTAAGAAATACATTTCTATTGTTCACAAGCCACCCAGTGCCTGGCATTTTTGTTACAGCAGCCCAAACAGACAGCTTTCTAGAAAAGCCCCCTTTCGATCAAGTAGTCCTGGATGTCCCTGGAGGGATTTCACATGAAACACTGTGGCAGTCGCAGGACCCACTCATCCACTATGAAAACATCTTGCTTCTCTCTGGCCGTGGCTTCCCCGTGTCAGTTTCACCGGCTCAAAGCTGGAGTGAGGGTCTCTTCCTAGTGCTGCTGCTGCTGCTGCTGCTGCTGCTGGTAAGTCCAACTTCCCCACCAAGTGTGCTCTCTTGCCATGCTCCCTAAATGGTCCATGATGCAGTAGCAGTCCAGAGAACACCTCTCTTCTCCACTGTGTGGTATTCTTTGTCTCCTGAGCCCCAGAAAAAAGATGCTTGTGTTCAGTCTCATCAAAGCGTCTCATAAAATGGCTCCTTCCATGTTGGACCTCAATAATATCTTTCTCCATTGAGCCTCAAAAACCATTCTGTCAAACCAGGCAAGAACCAAAACCCTGCCTTCTGCTCTCTTATCCTCATTTCCAATTTCTCCACCCTTCTCTACCTGCACACTTCATGACTCTAACTCCTCTTTCTTCCTTCAGACACAGCACTCAAGAACTCAAGGACTCATGGACATCAAGTCAGAGAAATACTGCCCACCTACTATACCTACTTTGCCCCGAGTGGTGATTCTCTGTTAGAGAGTGTATTTTTTCATTGGCCTCAATCCTCCATTTGGCTTTGGCTGTTTAGACATGGCCTTAAGAGTCTCTAGAGCAGTAGTCTCCAAAATGGGGTCATCATACCCCAGGAATGAGATAATACATTGGGATGTAGGGAACAAATGTTAGAATGAATAGATAGATTCAGTTTTACTACTATTTAATATATAGATTGCCACTAGTGGTCTGTATGAGAGGGTCATATGTTTCACGTTTTACAAGGTGTCCTGAGGAAGGAGTGCATGTACCACCCTGGGAATAGTTGACAATGGAGTCCTCATGTGATCGCTCCTTTCAGCGTATTACAAAGTATTACAGTTTACATGTTCCTGGTTAGGTGGCATTACAAATTATGTTACCCAGTTTTAATTAATAACTCTTTCAAAATTGGCAAGTAACTTAAAAAAATCCCTGTAAAGAAACCATAGATCAAGATACTACCATTATCACAAGCTCACAAAAGTATAAGAAAAATTGGCAGCACTGCCAATTCTCTCACCCTAGTAGTAGCTCAGCACATTATATAAAATGAGGACATCTAATCAGAGTACTTTAAAATAGAAATTGTCAAGTAACTTACACTTAAAAATCACTTAAAATATGTTATTAACAATTATCTTCATTTGGAGTCCCCCCAAAGCAGACTTCAAGACCAGGATTTAGATGCAAGTATCTTATTTGGGAGGTGATTGGAGGAAGCACAGTGAGGGCATGGGGAAGTGACACACAAAGGCAGGAAAGCCAATAAAGCGTATGCTGATGAGTGGATTACTACTTTGAGCACCCGGGACTCTGTCCTGCTGAGGACCTTCTGGGGGACTCGGAAAAAAATTGTCCCTCCTCCGAGGTTCAAGGAAGTTGGGGTATTTATCCACTGACTCTTATCCTCATTGGTTAAGGATCATCCCTGGGCTGTTTAGGTCCCTGACACTTCCAGTCTCCCCCGTGCATACTGACCACACTTTAACAGTGAGAGAATGCTTTCATGAAGAGAGACATAAGAAGCTGTTGCTCTTACAGGAAACTTCTGCAAATGACCAACAGGGCCAAGGGGATCTCGGCTGGACACTGACAATGTCTGCTACTGCAACAAACCTTTCTGTGACTGTGTATAATTTCTTGACCTTTTAGAAAATTATAGTAGGAAGCTATCACAATTGGAAAGACTTTAAAAATATTATTCATTTTATCTTTTCTTCATCCTTTCAAAGTGTATCATTGGGTGTGGGACTTATCATGTACATAATACATTAGAGCAGGAGTACACAGATATAATTTAGAAACAAATATATCTGTATTGGCCATTCATGCACAAAATATTTTTATTGATACAGTTGCCTGGGTCAAAAAAGTTTTAGAGCTCACTCCTCTAAGTGGGGCTGGAATCTCAGAATGGTTTATGAGCCCTAACCACAAATTCTGTTGAAATACCTCAGCCCATAGTAGAGTCATAGAACAAAAATCATAATCCCACCTTTACTGTTTGTCCAGAAATGTCTTACAAAGGACTCTCTCTCCCTCTGTTCTCACAAGATTCCTCGGAGCTTGCTTGGTTAACTTCTCTTTGGGTATCATGGCATTTAAAAGCAGGTTGTCTTGTAGATGAAAATGTCAGAAAGCAGGGTTCATGGTGAGCAGGAAGGGAAGCAAATTATAAAAGGAGATGGTATTGAAAGGGTTGGGGCCTCACTCTACCAAAGGACCTGGCAGATGTTCTCATGATGCTCAGAGTGATGCCCTCCATGTTGAGAAGGGTCACTTTCCCAGGGAGTAGGGCAGGGGTAGGTGAGAGCTACATGGTCCCAGTAGTTGATCAGATTGACCTTTCTGATTCACCATTTATGGACCTTTTGTCTAATTAGCCAGAACTGGGCCAGCAAACTTTGCTAAATCAAGAGTTTTCTGGGACTTGCTTTAGTCATTGGTAGTTGACACAACAATGGTCTATATCAATCATTTATAGTGTCTACAGAATACCAAGCTTCAAGAAGTGCTAGAAGAGTCAGAGCCATGAGACAGTTGTCCTAGTATTCTGTTTATGCCAGGAGAACCAAACGACAGGTTTTGGAAGGATATGTCTTTCTTGCAGACATCAAAGCTAAAAAGCTACTACCGAAACATACGAACTCTGCTCACCCACCTAACTTCAGTCACTCAACAACTGCCGACTGAGTGTCTGTGCTAGGGCCTGTGGTATATTAGAAAGGAAAGAAGGGCAGGAAGAGCGTGGAAGAGAGGAAGGGATGGAAGTCATCCTTGGCTTTCTGAAAAGGCTGTTAACCTTACACAAGGCTGCACATGGTGACTGCCAAATGAAGTGGACGAACATGGAAACATCTCAGGAGCTTAGATCAAAGATACAGTGATCAGGGAAGCATCCAGGAAGAGTTGAGATCTGAGCTGAAAAGTATTCTCAAACTTGAGTGTACACCAGAACCACTGGACTGTTCAATAAGACTGCAAGTCTCCAACCACAAAGACTCAGATTCAGTAGGTCTGTGGTGGGATCTGAGCCTTTGCATTTCTAACAAGTTTCCAGGTGGGGCTGATGCTGCTGGTCTGAAGACCACTGTGAGAACCGCTGCTCTGAAGGATTTCAGATATGTAGATGGGAGAGGGCTGTCAAGGGTTGAGATGAGGACATATTAAGAGGAATAAGGTTGGGAAAGTGGAAGTCATGTTTAGGAGGACTCTGAAGTGAAGGGATTGTGTAAAAGAAGAGTGGGAGAAAGGAATGTAAAGGTCTATCTGAAGATTTTGGAATTCATCCTGCAGGTGACTGGGATTAATTGAATGTGTTTTGAGTGGTGACGTGACATGGTAGAAACCGTATTTTAGGACTATTTAATCTGTTTGCAGGATATTCCATGGTGTAGAGCAGGGAAGGTGAAGAGATGAACACAGAAAGTACATGTAAGAGCTTGTGAATTTATTTAAGTTGTTTAAAAGTCTATTTTATATAGTGTTCTTTCCAAACTGAGGTGAGGAAAGAAGTGCTTCTCGGGGGATTAAATTTTGGTAAGAAGCTTGGGCCAGCCTTCCTTTTGGAAAAGAAGACAGAGGCAAACAAATGGATCTGAGCTTTGGTCTTCCATTATTCAAGTTTTCCTAAAAAGTGACAACATGGAAATCTTCAAGTGTGCTCAGAATCTGTGCCAATTTGATGGGAGAATCTGCAGATTTTCAAGCAGTAAGTTGATCCATGGTAGCCTTCAACCCAGGAGTGAGGAATTTTCTGTTTATAGTCTTGACTCAAAAGAGATCCAAATTTGCCCCACCCTAAGAGTGCATCTCGAAGGGGGAATTTTTAATGTTTAAAAATGGTTTATACTAAGATCACATTGAAATTTGCTTCTTTCTTTTCTTCCCTGAAGACAAATGCAATGTGTGACACTGATTCTCCATCAAGCAAGAGAATTGTGCTCTGAGGATGCACACAGACACACACACAGACACACACACACACATACACACACTATCGAGCATTGGACAGGTCTCTGCTCTGAGAGAGATGCTCAGGCATATTTCTGCATGAAGCAAAATCAATATGGGCGAATCTGAGAAACATCTGTTGGGAACTTTTGGAAAGGCAGATGGAAGAGGAAATGGGAGACAAGAGGAAGACTTGGGAAACGATCCAAGGAAGCTCCATCTACACACAAGTCTTTAGTGAACACTGATGCAGCCATCAGTGAGGCCCCAAGGTAAGCCCTGCCTGAAGGAGCCTTGAGTCAACGTGGGGTGGGGGGGGGGTGCGGTTGAAAACAAACTCTGGTAACAGGAACTGTCCCGGGGCCTTTGTGCTCTTGGGTTCCACCTCTCTAGGCAACCCTTCTTCTCTGCTGTGGTTTTTCTCCCATTTCCTGCTTTTCTCCTTCTTTAGCCACCACCCAGCTCCCTACGGGTTGAATAACAATTTAGTACAAATACAATATTTTTCAAAATGTTTTGCAATGAAAACTTATTGCTTTTGTTCTCTTTGGCTAGAGTGGTGGTGGCCTGGTATGACTGACCCAATTTTAAAGACAGGAAAAATAGGGATAATGGATCGAGTGATTTGCCAGCGATGAAATGAATGAGATTAGCACCGTTACTTTTTTACCCCAGCAACTGAGATAAATACCAGAGCTGGATTGTAGCAATTATTTGTGAAAGCACTGGAAAACATCATTCTTCGTGATTCTCATGTAATGCATGTGGTAACAAAGAAGATGGCTATGCCAGTTTTTAATTCAATGGGGGTTTTGAATATATTTCTAATTCCTTTGCCACACCCCCTGGTTTTCTTATGCATAAAATGGAGGGAACGCAATAATTAGTATCTACCTTAATAGGGCGTTTGTAAGGATTAAATGACTTAAAATATGTTAAGCACTTAGAACAGTACATAGCATCTAATAAGCACTTAATATTTATTAGTTTTATTATTGTTGTTGTTGTTGCAATAGCAACAATACTTTATTTTCAAGTGACAACCTCAATATTCAAATCTTCCAAAAATTTATACCAGGTACTGCCTAGATGCAAAGGAATAATACTGGCTTGCCTGAGAATCTTATTAGAATGAAAAAAAAGGGTTGGGGATTAAATTAATGCATGGCCCACCACTCTTTCAGAACACTTTGGAGATTAAAGCCTTCATTTTAGGTTATTTGTATCAGGGCTGGCTGTGCCTATGAGAAAATGGAACCCAAATGTTGCAGGTGCCATTCCTGCTCCCGCCTACTGGCACCCCGTTGTAGCAAGAGCCATTTCCTAGCCACGAAGACACCAAGAGTGTACTATGATTGGGGTCTGAGGTAACACTAAATTAGCTGTGACTGCTAATTGAGTTGATCTGGCTTGTCACACCTGTGTCACCTCTCAAATATAAGCCCCATAGGTCATCTCTTCCCTTTTATATTTTCAGCCAAGGATTTCTTTGCTCTGCTTAACGCCTCTCTTGTCTTTCTGTCTCTCCCAATCCTTTACACAGTGTCCACTGGATTGCCAGTGCCCTCTTACATAGCAAGTAGCCCTGGGCCCTGCCACTCCCCCCTCATCTTGTATTAATTGAAATCTGACTCTCCCATGAAGCTCTACTTCCTAAAGCTCTTTTAGGTGAATAGTGTTTATTCTACTGGGTTTCATACAAATTATCATCACCATCCACCTGTCCTCCCTCCAAAGTATTGTTCTTCTAATTTTATATAAAAACCTTCTGGGGAACTTCCACTTTCAGGAAGATGGAGTGGATATACTTTTCCCTATTCCTTTCACTAAGTACAACTAAAATCCCTAGACATTACGTATGAAACAAATATAAGAAGACTCTGAAAGGTGGAGAGAGGAAAGCAGACTGGCTAGAGACCTCAGGACCTGAGGACCAGCAGGGTGGTAAATTCTCTGAGTTTTCTTTTTGCCTCATCACAGAATTGGAGCTGAAGAAGCTGACAATCAGGAAGACAGACATATGCAGACCGCCCCCCCCCCACCAAAAAATAGCCCAAGCAAAAGCCTGCCATCTCCAGCCAAAGTACCAGGAAAGGGACAGCCTAGCAACACAGACCCTTTAGAAAATAACCGGTTTACTTCAGCCAAACACCACCGAAAGAACTATAGTCTGGACTCCCCTCTCACCAGGGTGGTGTCAGAGGAAGCCGAGTAGGGAGTCATGTCTTTCATCCCTGCTGGGTGATAACAAACACTCCCCTTGCAGTGTCGGTGCAGACCATGTGGGAATCTTGGACCCTCAGCCTCAGCTAGCATTAATGAGGCACCCTACCCCTCCTCCTCCCCACTAGGTGATGTCAGGGGAGGGCTAGCAGAGAGTCAGAACTTTCACAATTACCCAGTGGTAATGAGGCAACTATCCCAGGTGTCAGTGAAGGCTAGGTGGGCAGGTGGAACTTCTCTAGGACGACAGCAGAGACTGAGCAGGGAACCTGGACTTCTACATTCATCTGGCAGGAACAAAATGGCTCTCCTATTTCCCCTACAAGAGCAGTGTCAGAGGAAGCCAGCTAAAGCGAAAGGTTTAAGTAATAGCCAGAGTAACATAGCATAAATGTCCAGGTCTCAATTAAAAAAATGCATCATACAAAGAACCAGGAAAATCTCACTTTAAATGAAAAAGACAATCAATAGATGACAACATTGAGATGACAGAGATGTTAGAATTATATGACAAAGACTTAAAAGCAATCATCAGAAAAATGCTTCAATGAGCAATCACAAACATGATTGAAACCAATGAAAAAGTACAAAGTCTCAGCAAAGAAAAAGAGTCCAAGCAAAGAAAGAGAAGATAAAAGGAAGAACCAAATGGGAATTGTAGAACTAAAACTACAATAACCAAAATAAAAAACTCAATAGATGGGCTCAATAGTAGAACAGAGAAGATAGAGGGCAGAACTAGTGAAGTTGAAGAAAGAAGAATAAAAATTACCCAATGTGAATGACAAGAAGAAAATAGACTGAAAAACATGAACTGTTTTGTTCCTCAAGGAACTGTGGGACTATAACAAAAGATCTAACATCTGGGCCATTGGAATTCCAGAAGGAAAGGAGAAAGAGGATGGGATTGAAAAAGTCCTCAAAGAAATAATGGCTGAAAACTCTTTGAATCTAATAAAATACACAAACCTACATATTCCAGAAATTGAGCAAACGCTAAACAGGGTAAACCCAAAGAAATTCATACCAAGTTACATAATGGTCAAACTCCTGAAAACTAAAACCAAAGATTAATCTTGAAAGCAGTGAGAGAGAAACAAATTACCTATAGGGGAAAAGCAATGTAAATAACAGCAGATTTCTCGTCATAAACCATCGAGGTCAGAATAAAGTGGCACAACACTTTTCAAGTGTTGAAAGAAAAAAAGAACTGTAAATTCAGAACTCTTTATCCAGTGAAAATATCCATCAAGGATGAAGAGGAAATAAAGACATTCTCAGATGGAGAAAAACTAAGAATCTGTCACCAGAAGATCTAACTTAAGAAAATGGCTAAAGAAAGTTCTTTAAACAGAAAGGAAATGATAAAAGAAGGAGTTGGAATATCAGGAAGGAAGGAAGAACAACAGAAAGAGTAAAAATATGGGTAAATATATTTTCCTGCTCTTGAGTCTTCTAAATTGTTTCATGATTGAAGCAAAAATTTTAACACTATCTGATGTGTTTCTGAATGTATGCAGAGAAAGTACTTAAGACAATTATATCATAAATAAAGAAGGGTAAGGGAGGCAAGGTTTCTATACTTCAATAGAACTGGTAAAATGTCTAGTAGACTGCAATAAGTTATGTATATATAATGCAATACCTAGAGCAACTACTAAAAAGCTATACAAGGATATACTAAGAAACACCACAGTAACTGAAAATTTAATTCTAAAAATGTTAAAGTGACCCAGAGGAAGGCAGGATAAACAAAACAGATGATAAACACAGAGAACAAACAGAAAAGAAAATTATAAAATGGAAGATGTATGTGTTAACATACTAATAATTACATTAAATGTAACCAATCTAAACACCAATTAAAAGACAGAAATTGGCATAGTGGATTAAAAAACATGAACATCTTTATAGTGTCTACAAGAAACTAACTTTAAATATAATGATAGGTAGGTTGAAAGTAAAAGGATAGAAAAAGATATATCATGCAAACAGTCAAAAAAGAAAGCTGAAGTGGTTATATTAATATTAGATAAAGTAGAGCAGAGAAAATTACCAGAGACAGAGGGGCACATTATATATCAATGAAAGAGTCAACCCATTAAGCACACATAGCTATTTAAATGCGTATGCATCAAATGACAGAGCTGCAAAATCTGTGAAGCAATAAAATGGTATCGCTGAAAGGAGAAATAGACAAATCCACAGTCATATTTAGAAACTATAATACCCTTCTCTCAACAAGTCATAGAACATCTAGACAGGAAATTAAGAAGGATATAGAAGAACTCAACACCATTACCAACCAACAGGATCTAACATTTATACAACACCCCGCCCAACAATAGAAGAATACATATTCTTTCCAAGTTCCCAGAGTTCATATACCAAGATGCCATATCCTGGCCATAAAAACAAACCCAAGACTGAAGCATTATGCTGTACACCAGAAATTGACACAACATTGTAAACTGACTATACTTCACACACATATATATACACACAGACATACACACACACACACACACACACACACAAAAGAAACCCCAATTTATTTAAAATAATTGAAATAATACAGAGTATATTCTCCAACCACCATGGATTCAAACTAGAATCAATAAGTGAAAGATAACAGGAAAATCTCCAAACAGTTGGAAATCAAACATACTTCTAAACAATCCATGTGTTAAAAAAGAAGTCTCAGGGAAATTTTAAAAATACATTGAACTGAACAAAAATGAAAATACACATATCAAATATGTGAGACCCAGCTAAAGCTGAGAGGGAAATTAATTGCATGAAATTTATTGCATGAAATATTTACATTAGAAAAGAGGAAAAGCTTCAAATAAATAATATACATATCCACCTTAAGAACCTCGAAAAAGAGCAAAATAAACCCAAAGCAAGCAGAAGGAAGGAAATAATAAGAACAAAAGTCAGTGAAACTGACAACAGTAAAACAATAGAGAAAATCAACAAAACAAAAAGCTGGGTTTTTTTTTTTCTGAAAAAAATCAATAAAATTGGCAAACCTCTAGCAAGACTGAAAAATAAAAATAAAAATAAAAAAGCGTGAAACACAAATTACCAATATCAGGAATTAAACAGGAGTTATCACAACAGACTCTGCAGACATAAAAATATAATAAGAAAATACTATGAAAACTATATGTATATAATTTGACAATTTAGATGAAACGGATCAAGTCCTCATATAGTACAAACTAGTACAACTCACCCAACAACAAATAAATAATCTGAATATCCCTATAACTATTAAAGAAATTGAATTTATAATTTTAAACTCCCCCAAAAGAAATCTCCAAGCTCAAATGGTATTATTGGAGAATTCTATCAAATGTTTAAAGTATAATTAACATCAATTCTACATAATCTCTTCCAGAAAACATATGAGGGAGGAACACTTCTTAATTCATTTTATTAAACTAGTATTATCATGATACAAAACCAGACAGTACCAAAAAAGTGTATCTTTCATATGGATACAAAAATCTTTAACAATATTTTGCAAATACATTCACCAATATACAAAAAGAATTATACACTGTGACCATGTGGGGCTTATTCAAAGGATGCAAGGCTGGTTCAAATTCAAAAATCAATCAGTGTAATCCACCATAGTAACAGGCTAAAGAATAAAAATGGATATGATCATATCCATTGATGCAGAAAAACCATTTGACAAAATTCAATGCCCATTTATAATAAATGAAAAAATCTCAGAACTAGGAATAGAGGGGAACTTCCTCAACTTGATAAAGAACACCTACTAAAAAACTACAGCTAATATTATATTAATGATGAAAGACTGGCTGCTTTCCTTCTAAGATCAGGGAAAAGGAAAGGATGTTTGCTCTTATCATTCTTAGTCAACATAGTACTGGAGGTCCTAGCCAATGTAATAAGGAAAGAAAAAGAAATAAAAGGCATAGAGTTTGGGAAGAAAGAAATGAAACTGTCCCTATCTGCAGATAACATGATTGTCTACGTATAGAATCCCAAGAAATCTACAAAATACTCCCAGAATGAATGAGTTCAGCAAAGTGGCAGGATGTAAGGTGAACACACAAAAGTCAATCACATTTCTGTATACTAGCAATGAACATATAAACACTGAAATTAAAAGTACAATACCATTTACAATCCCTAAAATACACCCTTAAGTGTAAATCTAACAAAATGTGTGTGGGACTTGTATGCTGAAAACTACAAAACAATGATGAAAGAAATCAAACAACATACACATAAATGGAGAGACATACTTTGCCCATGGATTGAAAGATTCAACATAGAAAAAATATCAATGCTCACCAAATTAATATGTAAGTTTAATGCAATTCCTATAAAAATCCCAGCAAGATTTTTTGTAGCTGTAGACAAGAGTATTCTACAATATATATGGAAAGGTAAAGGAACTAGAATAGCTAAAATAATTTGGGAAATGAAGAATAAAGTGATTGAAATAGCTCTACCTAATATAATGCTTACTAAATAGCTACCATATTCGGAACAGTATGGTTGGCAGAGAGATGGACACATAGATCAGTGGAAAAGAACAGAGAACCCAGAAATAGACCCACATACATATGTCCAAATGATTTTTGACAAAGGTTCGAAAACAATTTAAAAGAAGGACAGCCCTTTAAACAAATGGTGCTGGATTATAAACTTAAATGCAAAATGTATAACTACAAAAATTTTAGAAAAAAACATAGCAGAAGATCTTTGCTAGAGCTAGGCCAGAAGTTCTTAGACTTGACACCAAAGCATGATCCATATAAAGAAAAACTGATAAATTGGACTTTATCAAAATTAAGAAATTTTGCTCTGTGAAAACCCTGTAAGAGGCTGCAGAAGCAAGCTATAGACTGGGAGAAAATATTTGCAGACTGCATATCCAATGAAGGACTATTATCTAGAATATATAAACAACTCTTAAAACTCAGCAGTAAAATACAAACAATCCAATTAGAAAATGGGCAAAAGACATGAATAGATATTTTGCTGAAGAGGATATACAGATGGCAAATAAGCACAAGAAAAGGCAGTTAATATTGTGAACAGTTAAGAGAATACAAATTAAAAACACAATGAGCTATCAAAACACCTATCAGAATGACTAATATAAAAAACAGTGAGGAGGGAGGGTATAGCTCAATGGTAGAGTGTGCACTTAGCGTGCACGAGGTCCTGGGTTCAATCCCCAGCACCTCCATTAAGAAAGGAAGGAAGGAAGGAAGGAAGGAAGGGAGAAAAAAGAAAGAAATCTAATTACCTTCCCCCAAAAAGGCAAAAAAAATTTTAAAAAACAATTACAACACCAAATGCTGGCAAGGATGCAGAGAAACTGGATGACTCATAAACTATCAGTGGGAATGTAAAATGGCACAGCTACACTGGAAAGTAGTTTGGCAATTTTTTTTTAAAATAAAACATGCAACTCTCACATGATTCAGCAATTGTACTGCTGGGCATTTATCCCAGGAAAATGAAAAGTTATGTTCACAAAAAAACCTGTACGTGAATGTCCATAGCTGCTTTATTCATAACGGCCCCAAATTGAAAAAAAAAAAAACAAAACAGATGTTCTACCACAGGTGAATGGTTAAACAAGCTATGGTACCATGCAGCAACAAAAGGGAATAAACTATTGAGACACAAAAAAACTTGGATGAATCTCTGGGGAATTATTTGAGTGAAAAAAGTCAATCCCTAATTACAAGCTGTATGAGAACACTTTTATAACACTTTTGAACTGACAAAATTTTAGAAATGAAGAACAGAGTAATGGTTGCCATTGGTTAGGGAAGGGGTGGAGGGGTGGAAGATAGGTGGGTCATGGTTTTAAAAGGCCAGTAGGGGGATCCTTGTGGTGATGGAAATGTTCAGTATCTTAATTGTATCAATGCCCATATCCTGGCTGTGATATTGTACTATAGTTCTGCAAGATGTTACCCTTCCGGGAAACACTGGATCCCTCTGTGTTACTTCTTAACTGCATAAGAATCTACAATTATCTTAAAGAAAGGGTTTAATTTAATAAAACATAAAAAATAAACCTCCTGTTCTGAATCATTATCTTCTGGCTGTCCCACTCACTATCTCTCTTCATCACTGTCATCTACCAGATGGGAGTCAATGGTGACTCGGACTAGGGAGGAAGTGGTGAAAATAGTGAGAAGTGGGTGGCTTCTGGGTATATTTTGAAGGTACAACCAAAAGGATTTGTGGATGGGCCAAACATGTGGAGGAATTCAAACATGACTCCAAATTTTTCCTGAGCCATATAAATGATGGATTGGTTATTTACTGAGATGGGGAGCATGTTTTGTAGAAAGCTGAGAGTTTGGTTTTGGATACATTGAGCTTGAGATTCCCAGTAGACCTCCAAGTGGAGATGTATAGCAGGCAGTTGGATACATGTGTCTGGAGTTAAAAAGAGAGGTTAGATCTGGAGAATCAAAGTGAGGAGTCGTCAGCACAAGGATAGTATTTAGTTACAAGTTTAGATAAGATTGTCTATGTATAGGACAGAAGCAGCCTGAGTCTAAGTCCTGGGACTCCAAAGCTTAGAGGCCTTCTGAGGAGAAAGCAGCAAAGACACTGAGAAGCAATGGCCAATGAGACAGAGGGGAGCCATGAGAAAGTTGGGTTTGGGAAACCAAGGCTTAACTCTCTATCATTCCTTGACCTTTTTCATGGATACATTGGCCTGTGGTTTCATCTTCAGCCCTTTTAACCACAATGTATATTCAGATTCTCCACAAATTGTCATCTTCAGCATTGAGCTCTCCCTTGAAGTTCCAACTCATGAAATCCATTGATTGTTGGACACTCTGTTGAGACAGCATATAGGTCCCTATTCTAGTTATTCATTAATGCCTAGAAAATCACTGCATAAACTTAGTGGCTTCAAACAATAACAATAATTTATTATCTTTCCCAATTTCTATGGGTCAGGAACTTGAGATTGGCTTGGTTGGGCAGGTTTTGGCCCAGGATCTCTCAGATGGATGCAGATGGCTGGGGTTGAAATTATCTGAAAGCTCACTCATTCACATGGTCTGGCACCTGGGCTGGGAAGACTCAAACCATTGGTCCAGGTACACCTCATCAATCTTGGAGTTATACAATACACAATGCAATTGCAGGGTATGGCATTTTCAAGCATAAACAAAGTGGTATCCATCACTCTCCAACTCTCCGAGCTGGCACAGCCTAAGTACATACCAGAACTTAGTGGTTTGGAACCAGAACCAGATGTTAGTTTTCCAGATATGGGTCAAAATCTTACCAGATAGGATTGTATTATCCTTGTGTGTCTATCTCAAGCAGTCTGTCCTTCTGGAATGCTACCGCACCACAGCTAAAACTGAGATAAAGGGTTTATCTCAATCCCCCAAATCAGTACAACCCCCATATGGCATAGAATAAATAAATTTTACCATGTTGACAATGCTTACAAGCCTCTCTATGAGCTTTGGAGAAGACTACCATTGCATGAGCATTTATGTACCAGGGTTATCAGATGTTCCACTTTACCAAGACAAACATCTCAATTTTTAAACTTGCTGTTCCATCCTAATTTTTAATAGTGACCCCTTTACTCTCAAAAAATGTCCTGGTTAGTTAAAAAATTGTGTATATACATTAAATATATATAAATAAAAATTAAATATACATAAAAATTTTTTTCTCCTTGCAATCATATTGTTTCAGAATCAGGCTAGAAGCACACGTTATTCTTCCAGGAGGCAACAGACTGATGTGTCAGCAAAGGGTTCTGAAAGAGAATCAGCCTTTCCTTGAATATGGGGCAGGGAACACATGAGATCCCACGTGTTAAACACGAAAATGGAATCCACATAGACATGAAATGTAAAGTCATCACTCTTCTAATAGTAATAAGTAAAGCATGCAGAAGCTCTCAGCCCATCTCTGCCTACTTGATTCACCTGATTAATCAATGCCCTCCAACTGGAAACAATACTGATGCCCAGGGCCTGAAACTGCTCAGGGCTGGTGAGCTACTGCCTAAGATGCCAGAATACTGTTCTCACTGGTTGAGTTGTATATTTAGCAAAGAGTGAACAGAATTTGTCCCCAAACATTTTTATGCTTATAGTTATCATTAGAATTCCGTAATCTAATTAGATATGACCTACATTGATGAAAAAAATATTAAAAGCCTGAGAGTTATTGGATACACTTGACTAAGGCACGTTGCTGGGGATTAAAAAATAATGCTATTGGCTTGGATGTAGTAGATTCAAGTGTAAAATATTAGGTGACTGTTAAAAAACTCTCAAAAGAGTTTGTACTCAGATTTCCTCACAGAACATGAGAAAACGATAAGTTGTGGCTACTCAGCATCTTTTGAAAACCCTTCCTAGGTTTGGAAAACTTCCTTTCTCAAGGCAGAAGTTGGAATTCATTCTCCCAGCCTCCCCTGCAGCTGGGGAGCAGGCACAGGACCTAGGCTCTGCCACTCAGGATTTAAGATGGAAGTGAGTGGGCTCCATCTGGAGTTGGTATGGGGAATGGGGGAGTGGAGGAAGGATTCGTCTTTCTGAGAGGCACCAGAGGCAGTGCTTCAGGTGTTCACTGAGATGGAGAAGTCTGCAGGGCAAGAGGTTTGTGAGAGGTATCTGGAGCTCCATTTGAGGTACATTTGAGTTGAGATGTGTGTTAGACCTCCTAGTCAAGATGTCCAGTAGGAAGGTCGATATACAAATATGGAGTTTAGAAGAGAGGTCTGAGCTAGAGATACAAACTTGGGAGGCATCAGTATACAGGGGGTGTTTTAGGCTGTGGGCTTGGGTAAAATCACCTAGGGAGTGAGAGGGAATGAGGAAAGACCTGAGGACCAAGTCTTGGGGTGCTCCAAAGCTTAGAGGTTAGGAAGATAAGGAAGTACTACAGGAAAGGAGAGTGAGAAAGAGAAATCAGTAAGGAAAAAGGCAAACTAAGAGAGGGTGGTGTCTCAGAGACCAAATAAGAATTTAAGGGAGAGATAGATGGTGATCAAATGTGTTACTATTGCTGATGGGTCAAGTAGGATGAGGGCTAAGAACTGACCATGGGATCTGGCAACACAAAGATCATGAGCATCCTTGATAAGAGTGGTTTCAGTGGTTTATCTTTGGCTACCTGCAGTTCAGACCATCATGCATTTCCACTCAGAGACCGGGGTGGGGGTGGGGAATGGGGACAGCTCGATCAAGCACTCACCTCAGTCAGGTGGGCCTGTTTTTGAAGCTCTTCCCCGGACTGAACAACTGTTGTCAAGGTTGGCTCCAGCAGCCTGTCTATTGGGTAGAAGGGAAGTCCTTCCTGGCCAGTTGACCCTCTCAGACCCTCTAAACCTAGTGCCTCCTGAGGGGCCCATGAATCATCCCAGAAGTTGGGAAGGACCCAGTCAGCCCACTCTCACAGACTACTACTTCACACCATACCTTGTTTCTTTAAACCACAAATACTCCTCTCTCTTCCTTACTCTCACCTGATGACCTTTGTTCTTATTCCATTGGAAAGGTAGAAGCAGTCAGAGAGAAGCCTCTCAGGTTCCCACCACTACATCTACCAACCTACCTTGCCCGTACCTCTCCTCCACTACAGACGAACTGTCCGTTCTTAGCTAAGGCTGGCCCCTCACTTGTGCACTGGTTAACATCCCCATTTGCAGGACCACCTGTGCAATTTGGGAGCCCAGTGCAGAATAAAAGTGCAGGGTCCCTTATTCAAAAATTATTAAAAGTTTCAAGACACCAACAGCAAAACATTAAGCCAAGCATGGTGCCCTTCTGAAGCCAGAGCACAGGTCACACGTCCATGAAGCGGACATCCATCCTTGACCCAAGAAAGGATGCCCATTCCCTGGGTCACCCTCTCCCACAGACAGAATCCTGGCAGTGGTGAGTGGGTCTCCCCCGGAGGTAACATGAGGAGGTACTTTGGGGAACAGGCATTATCTTCCAGAGAAGCAAGGACCCGAGGAAGCCACTACCATCTAGGGTCTTGAGACATTGCCTGGTGACCACAGTGAAATGGGGGTTCCTTTGCCCTCAGCCTTGCATGCCTCAGGACAACCCAAGAAGAAGCTAAGGAGACACCAAAGGACTCCAAGGGTGCGCCATGTGGTGCTGCCCTCGGTGAAGAGCAGCAGGTTGCTCCTGACGACCTGCACGCATTCTGCAGGGGTGGAGAACTGAATGGAAAAAGGGGGAAAGAAGAGGTGCCAAGACCTGTCCAGAGGAGTGAAGGCAGAGAGGGCTAAGCAGAGGGTGGTGTACTTCCTCCACTGGGCTCCAGCACCTGGACGTCAAAATGGAAGGAGCCCTTGCAGTCACAGGGTGCTGGAGGGACCAGCAGCAGCTCTGTGTGGCTGGAGGAGGGCAGGCAGCTGGAATCTGTGCTCTCACTCTTTCCAACCTGCTCTCTGAGGCCCCAGTGCCTGTCCCAGGACTTCTCCAGGGAGGTTGCCTGCTGTCACTGCAGCAGCCAAGGCTTTTTGACAGTCAGAGTCGACATCTACTCTGGCACCTTATGCCAGAGAACCCAGAGGAAGTCATGTTTTAGAGTCTAAAGGGGTTCCCTGTTGGCAAATGGGGACCTGGACAGGGAACAGCTTCTGACTTCACATCTAGGTTGTTGGCAGCAAAGGACAGATGCGTAGTGGACATTGGACATTGCCTAGCACCCTGGGTGCCCGGAGGTCCCTCTGATATCCCATCATACTCCCTCCGTCCTGAGAGTCTCTCCAGCCCGTCTCCCTCTTCCGGAAGGCTACAGTATCCCCACAAAACTCAGGACAGATGGGAGTTGCTGCGGTGTGTCTGGATCTGCCTGTACTTATATAGGTTGTTCTGGGTCACAAATTCAATGCCACGGGTGGCACACAGGAAGGACCTCTTACATGTGTGGGGCTGGATGTGCTTCTCCAAAATGCCGTGCTTGGGGAAATACTGGCCACAGTGCAGGCACAGTACTTGCTGGCTTGCTCATCCTCCCTGGGTTACCCAGGCCCGAAGACACGGCAGGCAGGGGGCCCACGGTGTTCATGCTTGGCAATGGGGCTGCTGGCTTCCCTAGTTGGACAGGACTAGTGCTCCCCCAACCTGGGCCACAGCCAGGGGTTAAGGACAAAAGTCAAGCTGACCTCTCCCAGGTTGTCGCTCAGGAAGAGCATACAGAACTGACACTCAAAATGATACTGTATGGCTGGAGACCCCAAGGAGGCACTGTGTGGTAGAGGAGAAAAAGCAGGGCCTCCAGAAACATGGCCGGTTCTGGACCCTGCTTCAGTGTTAAGATGATGGGGCCCAGAGTTAGGCAGAAGGAGGCTCGCCCACCTTGGGCCCCTAGGGGGCTGGGAGCACATGCTGTCTGGTCCATGCAGGCAGAGTAGGGAGAGTGGGTCCTAGTGCCTCCATCCCACATCCCTCAGGGTAGCCCAGGATACTGGGCAAACTGGAGCAACTACCACATGCTCTGACGTGTGCCTCTCCTCTCCCATCATACAGTAAACTCTTACTCCAGGCCAGGCACTTACTTCACCCCGTTAAAGTCTTATAACAACCCCCCAAGAAGTGCCACATTCTCCATATAAAAAAGAGGAAACTGAGGCTCAGAGAGTTGAAGTGACTTGTTATGCAGCTTCTAAATAGCACAGCCAAGATTCCGACCAAGGTTGGTTTGAAACTGCCTCTTATTTGACACGTCCAAAGTGAACTCCTCGCCCCCTACACAGGCGCCATGGCAGGCTTGTTGCTGGCGAGTCTTCAGCACCTGGTATGCTGCCTGGTACAGAACTGACACTCAAAACCTGTATGGACTGTGTGTGGGAAAAGACGTGCAGCTTGCCAAGATCCTCCAGGTCTACAGGCGTGCAGTGCACCCAGGGCAAGACCCCTTGAATTCTCTGGGGCTCCATTTCCAGATCTGTAAAATGGGCAGGCACCTAGCAGCTTCCTAGGGCCCTTCCCACTCTGGGGTTCTGTCTCTGCTCTGGGATGTGCATGGCAAGAAAGAAAAATGGCCCAAGGGAAAGGAAGCCTTCTTCAGCCCCAGGATTAGGCTCATGCCTCTCCTTGGAGATGGGGCTTCTAAAGCCCTTCCAGCTATGGGCAGGGCAGAAGTGGTTCCCTATGAGCTGAGCTTGGGACTTGGGGGGAGGAGCTGGGCAAGAGCTGGAGAAAGGAGCAAGAAAGATCTAGACAGCTCTTCAGAGCAACTGGAAAGGAAGGTGGACACAGTGGGAGTAAGTGGGACAGGCCCATGGCTAAAGCCCTGACACAGGAACCCCGGCATCCTACCTCCTTGGCACCAGCCTCCTGGAGCTCACACAAACACACTTTGCCCTCCTCGCTGGCTCGGCTCCTACAAGCAGCAATGCTCTAGAGCTGGCCTGTGCTGGTTCATACCAGCTCATATTGGCTCATATCTGCCCACACTGGCTCACAAAAGCTGATTGTTCAGCTTTCAGGAATT
This sequence comes from Camelus bactrianus, assembly GCF_048773025.1. Taxonomy (NCBI): domain Eukaryota; kingdom Metazoa; phylum Chordata; class Mammalia; order Artiodactyla; family Camelidae; genus Camelus; species Camelus bactrianus. The sequence goes on from NC_133575.1 coordinate 13,371,206, forward strand.
GTGTGAGCTAGTTACTTTAAATACTGCCATTATTAAAAAGTAAATTGAATAACTATATAGCTATATAAAAATATTAAAAACAAAGGTACTAAACATTTAGTGCTCATCATTTACTATTCATTTTATTATATTTTCTATTATCTATGCTTCTGAGGGTCTTTAGTGTCTCGTGGCTGGACGATGGAAATACTATATCATCCTGTGCTGCCCCTCCCTGACCCCTCATCACGTTGGTCACTTGAAATCAGCCATGGAGGGAGGATTTACACCACGGAAATTGGCAAATGCTACAAACCAGATTTTTAATTTTTACTAAGAGCTGGTTGTTCAACAATTCCCAGCATCCCACTGGAGAGAAGGGAAGGTAGATCAGGCCATCCTGCCCTTCTGACTATGAACATCTAACGTTCTGGATCTTGCAGCACCTTGCCACCTGCAAAACCCCCTTGCTGCTCCAAAAATCTGAGCCCTTATACATTTTTTAACAGAAAAATTTTACAAACAGAACTCTTTGGAGATTAGTAGCTGGCTACTAAAGTTGATAAGAGCTGATATTAAGATAAAGGCTCATCTCAAGATATTGCCTCATTTCCTGTCCCTCCTTAACCATCGTGCTCACTCAAGGAAGCTCTTCCTTGGCTCTAAGGGCAGTGTCATGAGGGCAGAATTACCAGGAGAATCAGATGAGATCACTGACATGAAAAACATCTAGTGCAGTGCCTGGCATAGAGTAGGTATTCAATACATAATTTGTGGGGCCCAATGTAAAGTGGGCCCCACAAATTATGGGCACCTTGTTTGAAAATCAGAGGAAAAGGTACTCAGATATAAAGCTTTTTCCTTTCTTCCTCACTCTCTCTCTCTCTTGATTTGTCATGGTACTTTTATTTGCTATTTAATGTTGTTCTAGGTAAAGAGAAAAATAAACAGTTTAAATTATTAGCATAAATTTGACTCCACACACTTTGGCCTGATGGCTGCTGGGTTTCCCCTTCCACAGCCACCATGTGGACCCACTGCACTGAGATGGGGATAAGCTCTGAGGACGTCCAGACCAGCTTCCTATGGGTGTGTCTCTGCAATCCAAGGCAGACGGATGACCCTCAAATATATAAACCTGTGCGCCAGGGCACACTAGGTACCTGGATTGGCAGTGGGTAACAGGCCTGTCCCCACTAAGATGCAGCCTCTGTTAAGCTCCCTGGACATGTCATGGCAATGCCAACCCTGGGACAAGACGGCTACCACCAGTCTGCCCTGAAACTCCCCAGGGTGTGGGAGCCTGAGCTCCAAAACCAAGTCCCCAGGGCCTCCTGGTAGTGGAAGAAGACAGAAGAAATGGGACCCCTCTTCCTCTCCCCTGCAACATGACCCCTCCGCCATCCAAGGCAGGGACTGGGGTGGGCAGGGTGGGAAGCCAGGTGGGACCTGGGGCACCAGGGGGCAGGTCAGCAGGTGTCTAAGAACCTATCCCAGGGAGACAGAGGAGGCAGGGCTGTGTGTGAGCCGAGGCTCCAAGCCCCTGGCACATGCTCCTGTGCTTCATTAGACTCTATTTACAAAGGTTAAAATGATCAAGAATTTCAAGACGGTGACAAGACAGACCTAAACCGAGCACAGGCCTTTCTGAGCATGGGGCCCTGGGCACCTGCACGGGTTACAGGCCAGGATGCCAGTTGTACGCACTTCCTCCTCAAGGACTTAGCCCAGCCTTTCTCTCACCAATGTCCCCTCTGTCCTGGAGGACACGGTACCAGCTTACAAACATGCTGTGAAGCCTTCAAAACTTCAAAAACACACGTACTTCCCTCAACTTTACATCCACTGCCACTGACTGCCCCAATGTTCTACTCCCCTTTTCACCCAAAGCCCTAGAATGAGGGGTCTACATTTGCCATCTTCACTTACTCACCTCTTTTTTGATCCCACTCCAGTCAGGTTTTGTCCATCATGCCATTGAAAGTGCCGTTATCATTCCCTCTCTGGACTCCCTGCTTCCTATTTCCTCTCACTCACTGACAGAGTCAGCTTGGGCAGCCGGCTGAGTATCCCTGCAAGGGCTGTTTCGCAGGGCTGTCTCCAGAGGTATCTGTTTCTAAGGTGGAGAAGGGAGCTTGAATCAGTCTCTCCAGGACCGGTCCCACTCGCCTCTCCTCTTGGAGAACACCTCAGCCACAGCAAAGACTCAAGGAAAGAATCAAGCTGCCTCTCCTTAGAGTGGTTGATTTATTTTCCTCTCCCTTTATTTCCCATCAAACAGAATGCCCGTGCAGACACGGCCTGAGAGCATTCAAACTCTCTGAGTTCAGAACATTCTCAAGTTATCATTGCTGCAAGATGTTTATCTAGAGACAATAGTTTGAGTTCCACATTTTTTCTATTGCTATTTTCTACTTTAAACATACCCCCCAAATTCAAATTAGGGCCAAGAGAGTGTTACTGCTAGTTATGAAACACCTGGCTTTTGAGATACTCAAATAGCTATCCTCTAATCGTGCCACCAGTTAACGTCTCTAAAAACCAGAAATGTGTCTTATTTTTGGGGAGTTTTCTTTCTGAGATCATATCATCATCATGTTCATAAGAAAGGAGCTGGTTGGCACATTTGCTACATATATCAGCAACTGGTCTCACTTTCAGGAAGTCCAGGGGGAAAGCACATTTGATTTTAAATTCTTCTGGAGCCATATGTAGTGTATCACAGCTCTGTTCACACTAGACTTCCATGTGGAAAAAAAATAAATTAAAAACCATCTTACTTATTTTTCTGTATTTGACCTAATCATTGTCATATTCCCTCCTGCTTAGCAGCAGAGCAAGTTTGACTTTTTAATTGATCATGTCTTTATCTGCCCCAGTTTTAAAACTTCCTTTTCAGTTTAAAAAAGGCTTTTTCTCCCTCACATATATAAAGAGCTCTTAAAGATCAAGAAGAAAAAGACCAAAAGCAAATTTTAAAAAATGGACAAATAAAGACAGTCCACAGAAGAATATGAACAATGATTCTTAAATATAAGAAAATACGCTCAACCTCACTCACAAGTTAAAACTACACTGAGACATTTCACACCCATCCATTGAGCTAAAATCCAAAAGCTTGATACACTGCTGGCAAGGCTGTGTGGAAACAGGCCCTCTTCTACGCTGCTAGTGAAAGTGAAAAATGGTAGTACAGCCACTATGCAGGGGAGTTTGGCAATATGTAACAAAATTATATTCACTCTCTTTACTACTAGTAATAGAGTCATTAGCATCTTTAATCAGCTTAGAAAGCCAATTCCAGAAATCCCAGAACCAATTCAGAAAACTCATCCTTAAAATTCTGTTCCTCTAGAACCACTTTCAGTACCCAAATCCGTATCAGTCAGGGTTAGCCAGAGAAACAGACCAATAGGAAAGACAGACAGATCAGTAAGAGATTAATTGTAGGAGCTGGTCCACGTGATTATGGAGACCAAGAAGCCCAACAATCTGCCATGTGAAAGCTGGAGACCCAGGAAAGCTGGTGGTGGAATTCAACTCAAGAGTGAAGGCCTGAGAACCAGGGAGGTTCTAGGGTGTAAGTCCTGGTCTGAGTCTGAAAGCCTAAGAACCAGGAGAATGGACGTCTGAGAGCAGGAGATGGGTGTCGCACCTCATGCAGAGAGAGCAAGCTTGCGTTTAACTTTTTGTTTTATTCAGGCCCTCAGGGATGATGCCCACCAGCATTGGTGACAAGGGTCTTCTTTACTCAGTCTATTAATTCAAATGCTAATTTCTTCCAGAAATAGTATTTTATCAGGTATCTTGGCATCCCTAGCCCAGTCAAGTTGACACATAAAATTAACCACTACAAAGACTAATGACAGAAATGGATTATAATGCACATTATGCTACTTACTTTAAATGTTTTAGCAAGAGGAAGGAGAGAGGGAGAGGGAGAAGGAGAGAGCATAAATAATGGAATAATGCTAGGAGAAATGTTAGGTGACACTTGGTGAAGAGTTTACAGGTGATCACTGCATTATTCCTTCAGCTTTTCTTAATGTTTAACAACTTTAGAAATAAAAACTGGGGGAAAAATCTGAGAAAAGTCCCTTTTTGAGCTCCACCCAGCATCCTCAAGGGATGGGGGTGTGGGCAGGGAGTCAGAGACCTACCATGTCCTTGTGACATTCTTCGGGTCCTTGCAGGCCTCAATAGCAATGATGTCACTGTCCTTTTGCCCCTGTTCACTCTACTGTCTCTGCTGCTGGAAAAATTATAGGACGCAGGTAGTCAGGACCCCACACCTTCTCTCCTGGCTCTTATATGGGCTATGTATCACCCTGAAGTCCAACTAGGACCCCCTAGGCCCCCAGCCTGGGGTTCACCTTGCAGCCCTCCGCCCTGGGGTCACTCTGCCCTGGGCAGCACCTCCTCTGCTGGGCTCACCAGCCAGCATCAAGGCTACAGTTGGCTTTCCTCTATAGGGCCCTTCTGGATGCCTTCCCAGCCACCCCAGAGCCAAGCCAGCCAGGAAAAGGACAAGTGTCACTTCTACCCACATTTCGTGGGCCAGCACTCAGTCATATGGCTAACTGCAAGGGAAGCTGGGAAATGTAAGATTCCTGTATATCCTACAAGAAATAGTCTGGTAAGTGCTTACAGTCTGGATGTGTCATATGTACCTAAAGAGGATAAGAGAGACCAGGATTCCCCGGGGGCTCAGACCAACCATGTTGGATCTGAGAAGGGCTGGGGCAACCTGATAGATGAGGGAAAGGGATGGGGAGCAAAGCCAGAGAGTTACCAACAATTCAGGGGATGACAGGAATGCCCCAGGCACACTACTTGTGCTTCCCAGGCAAGTCAGCTGGTTGAAAGCCAGAGAGTTTGGTGGACCCAAGTCTCTCAATGCTGTTAAAATAGAACTTTATTTATTAAAATGGGACTTAGACTATTTCAGGGACCCACCTAATGTCTAGATCAGGGTTTCTCAACCTTGGTACTACTGATATTTTGGGCTGGATTATTCTTTGCTGTAGGGGGAGCTGTTCTATGTGTTGCAGGATGTTCAGCAACATCCCTGGCCTCCACTCACTAGATGCCAGTAGCACCCACTCCCCTGTTGTGACAACCAAAAATGTCTCCAGACACTGCCAGGTGTCCCCAGGGGACAAAATCACTATCTTTGGAGAACTAGTGTTCTCAAATTTCAGGGGATATCAGAATCACACAGGGAACTTTTTCAAGATGCTTCCCAGCCCTCACTTGTGGGGGAGAGGGGCTGATTTGGAAGAGCTGGGGAGGGTCTGCCCTCTAAGTGAGATAGAGCAAGGGGCCATGCCCTCATGCTACATTCTAATTTGACTTTAATCTGATAAAATGGGATTTACAAAGACTATCTCAGGGCCATCTACCATAGCAGCAGTTCTCAATAGGGACAGTACACCTCCCTAACAACAAGCCTAGGGGAAGGCTGGAGATGTTTGAGGATGATTCTGATTGTCAAAGATGGGAGCCTGTTGCTGGCATCTAGTGGGTGGGGGGTCAGGGATGCCAAATATTCTGCAGCACATGGGACAGTCTGGAACACTAAACTTCTGTCCCACCCAAGATGCCATTTGAACTGCTGTTGAGAAACCATAAGAAGCACAAGCAATTTTCGAGCTGTTTACACGACCTCATGAAAATCCTGTTTGTGCAGGATAGCTGTTAAATCTAGAGACTACTGGGTTCACTTACGATATAAGTTTCCAGAAGGCTTAACTTGCTGGTAGATTTCTGAAAACCATGCTGTGAACAGATGCTGATGCAAAAACTAGTTAGTTTTTCATGCCCAAGTACGGACCAGGTTTTTTGGGCCTGAAGCTTTACAGAATTTGGTGCAGGAAGATGGTTTAAAAAAGCATACAATATAGTAAATGCAAAATCAAGCACAAACATAAATATTTACTTAGAATGATAAAACTTGCAACAAATTGCAAGTTTCAAAAAAAAATATGGCAAATATCCTAAACAGAAATCAGTAGAAGATAATATTTTGTATTAGTTAACCTCATCTTAATTATATCTGTGAGCACCCTATTTCCAAAAAAGGTCCCATTCTGAGGTTCCAGGTGGACTTGAGTTTTGGGGGACATTATTCAACCCAACACATCCAGGATATCCCTGTCAGAAGAACTTCCATTTTGATTAGGCATCAATGAGAACTGAATCTTCCACTTGTGTCTGTTGATGCGAAGAGCTGTCTATAACATCAAGCATTCAACGCTTCTAAACCTTCATCCACTACCCACATATCTCGGGTACTAGGTGCTGTAGGTCCTGTTGATATCTCATTATGGACAGGAGTCGCATGGTGTCCTGAGTCTTTGTGTCACAATGCTGCATGTGTCGGCACAGTAGGTAGTAGAAGGATTTCAGAGACACCCTTACAATGGGGTGGCTAGTAATAAATAAACTATATACAGAAGTCACCATAACCACATAAATACTTACCACTAAGAAAAAACTAAGTGTACCCCCATCTCAAACTACCCTCATCCTGATCTCAAAAATATCCATGGCTACTTCAACACCAGCAGACTTGAAGAGAAGTATGACAGAGGGGAAGAACTTGAGACAGAGGACTTAGTGGATTGTGGTCAGAACATCTCATTTTTAGCAAATTTTGCAAAAATACATGATATGTGAACACATTGCTAGGGCCTCTTCCAAGGTCCTGGAAGGGGCCTGTACAGGTGGGGGGCCTTGAAACTTAAGCTTTGTTAGCTTGTGCCAGTTAACTTTTTTGATAGGGCTATCAAACTGTTAAACCAGGGAAAGGCCATAGACTGTGTATCTAGATTTCAGCAAAGGGGTTAGCCAAGATCATCATTTCTGTACAAACAAATCATGGCCAATTGGATGGAAGCGAACAATCACATCTTAAGCAGGTTGCTAGTGGATCAACAGGAGCCTGAAATGATCAATGAATGGATTCAACATGGTTTTTGCTGAGTTTCTGTTACATGTCACACACAAATGAGACCCTGGTTACTCTTGGTGCATTGGCCAGGGGCTCAGCTCACTGTTTGAGAAACAAACCCAAATTTTTACCCTTCTCTGTGAGCTTAAGTTGGACAGGATTCATTTCTAGAACAAGTTATGTTAAATCTAGGTGTGAGAATTCCTTCACCATCATTTACAACAGTAAAGCCAAAATAATATCAGAGAAGAAAGTTCATGTGCTTTGAGTAGTGATTCCCATGATTTGAGGATAGTGAGAAAGGCTTCATTTCCCAAGAGCATCCTTCCTCCCTTTTCCAATAGATCTGAGCTCAACACTCAGGTGTTAATTAAGGTGATAATTAAGTCGGCCCTTAGTATTCCTGGGGGACTGGTTCCAGGAACCCTGAGGATACCAACATCCGCGGATGCTCAAGTCCCTTACATAAAATGGCACAGTATTTCCATATAACTTATGCACATCCTCCTATCTACTTTAAATCATCTCTAAATTACTTATAATACCTAACACAATGCAAATGTTATGTAAATAGCTGTAAATACAATGTAAATGCTACGTAAATAGTTGCCAGTGTGCTGCAAATTCAAGTTTTGCTTTTTGGAACTTTCTGGAATTTTTTTCAAATATTTCTTTCATCCACAGTTGGTTTAATCCAAAGATGCGAAACCTGCAGATACAGAGGGTCAACTGTACATGTGGTAGAGATGATATCTGATCTCCAAAAGTCACATTCTTGTCTTCTCGAACACACAGCATCTTTTGCAGTTAGGTTTGGTCACATGACTGGATTATAATTTGTATGATTCTTGTGCAGGCTATTTGGGGTTATTTTCCCTACTCTCTGGTTTCTTTTGACATTTTCTCCTCTGCTGGAATACTCTGTTAGCTTTACATTTTTTCTATGTGTGGATTTATTTTAGTTTATCTTACTTGGGACACGGTATGCTTTTAGTCTAAAAACTCGTGTCTTTTTTTAGTTCTAGAAAATTTTCTGCCATTACCTTTTGGGATATTGCTTGCTTCTCTCCGATTTCTCTTTAATTTTCCATCCTGAAGATCTGATTAGACATACACTGGAACTTCCTCTAAATTACTCTCATAGTTCATTTCTATCTCTCTTCTCTCTCTCCTCTCTCTCTACCTGCTCCCCCCAATCTCCAACTGTGTGCCACATTTTGGGTAATTTCCTCATGTACATCATTTAGTTCACTAATTTTCTTTTCACCATTGTCTAGACTACTATTTAACTTGTTGACTAATTTCCATGCCTCTATCTTTCATTACTAGAAACTCTGGTTCTCATTCAAGGGTCTCTGGGCTTTTTTTAAAATATTATTTTGGGTTTCATTTTGGTTTCTTGCTTTTAAGTCTTTAACTATGTAAAATATACTTATGTTAGAGTGTCTTTAAGATTACTCTACTATATACAATTTGGGGTGCTAATTCTCTTGTTTGCTGAGCATTCTAACTGTCCCTCACAATCGGTGCATTGTTTTATATACATTCATAATCTTTTATTGTGAGTTTCTCTTTAGCATGTTTTTTTTTTCCTGGAGTCCCGTGAATCAATAGTTTTGAGAAAGTATCTGTGGAGTGGTTTTACTTTTGTTTCAATTGGGAATTCTGCAGGTTTCAAAGGTTCTAGATACATTTTGATGTTAGTTGTTTGGCTTGGGTTTCCTGTGCCACACAGGTACAGTGAATATAAACTCAGCATAGAGTAGGGCACAGTTCTGGGTTTTTCATTTCCTGCAGATGACTTCTTTCCACCCAAGGGCCCAGATGCCAACCTCCTCGTAATTTCCCTGGGCTGGGGTGGCTTCCCTAGCAAGCTTCCCAGTTGCCTTTTAGAACGTGGATGGAACAACTGCCTGAGATGGCAGCTCCCCTGCATTGTCAAGGTCTGGAGCCTCATTTCATGTACCACAGAGGTCCCCACCTGTGGGGCCCATACCTGGGTGTGAAATCTTCATAGTCCACTGTGGTACCTGTTTGGCCTTACTGCTCTGACTATGGTTCCTTTCTTCCTGTCTGGCATTTGGGGGTTGCCCTTTATCCTTTTCTGAGCTCATGTATTTATTTAAATTCTGGTGATGTGTTTTTTCAGCGTTACTATGAGTTAGTAATAGGAGGGAGGTCTTTGTCTTACTGTTGGAAATAACTGCTGTTGATTTTTTTCAGAGTGACTCAGAAAAACTCTTAAATCTCTTTATTCTAGTTTACTTCCAGCATTCTTGTGATGGGTGTTGGGCGGGCAGGGGGGTGTGGAAGGATGATCTACGTGACATTCCTAATATACACTGAATACTCCATCATACAAAGAAATCATAGAGACACCTAATTTATGTAAAATTAGTCCCCCAAAGACATGATACACTTGTGTATGCTCTTAATGATACACAATGTAAATGTCAGATAGTAGCTTGAAAATTAGGGTCAGAAAACAGTGACATTTGCATTTGGCCAAACATTTCCTTGGGATAAACTGCATTTTCATTGCATTATATTTTATTACATCACTGCAATTATATGAGACTCTTGTTGGAATTTTGAATGCTTCTTTTCATCATTTTAAATATGCAAATATATTATATATGGCAATATGAGTGTTCTATAAGCAAAATTCATATATCAAAATGAAGAATAATGTGTTAATTCAATAATTCATAGAAATATGATATAAAAAATAGTTAGAATATAAAGGAAATTATATGGCTTCTAAGAATAAATATCTCAAGTAAATCAGACCATCATATTGGGCCTTGGACAAAGGATCACTTTTGTTTAATTTACCACTATTGCAAGAGAAAAATAAAAAGAAGAAATTTTCAAAAACAAAAATGATTTCTGATAGCTTTCAAATTTCTGCCAAGCAATTTTAGTAATATATAGAAATCATGGCATGAAACTACTCCTACTTTTTGCAAACAATAATTAAGGTGTAACAGAAGGTTGTATTTTTCATGCTAGATGGTTCTGAAGAAATGGTAAAAAGGATCCTTTCGGCTTTTCTCAGCTCCCTTGAGAAAGAAAGACAGGGAGGAAAAAATGCTAGAATTCTATAACACAAACAAGACACACAAGCCATTTTCCTAACTTCACACTGTTCAAGAGAGTGACAAAACACCAATTTCCACAAGATGGTCTGTCTTGCAAATATGGAACACTTCCCATTCAAATAGGTATCCGGGGCATTCTGGGTAAGCCAGCCAAAACGGTAGCAATAGCATGTAAATTAAAATAGCAACCTTCCCCATCCTGAGTATTCATCCATGCCACTGACACACTGCAGAAAGGATGCCAGACCTGCCACTGACAGAAATCTCACGTCTGTAGCCTGCTGCGAGATCTCTGAACAGCACCATTTCTAACATGTAGGGTTCCTTTGTTGGTGACATGCAGTTGAGAGGAGGAAATAACATGCCATGTGGTGTCCTCTGGGCAGGTCTGTGAACAGACTTGTGCTGGGTCCCTGTACTGCTTTTTCAAGATGTTCAAGATCTGCGTGTGCTATGTGCTGCAACATCCAAGTGGCATATAAACAAACCTGTGTTGATTTCCAGGAAAATGCAATTACCATTTAAGGAGAACCATCACATTTGTCTCAACTCAAATGATTTGCAAAATGACAAATCACAGCTTGTCAGTATGGCTTGTAAGACAACCACCTGATCCCCAGAAGTGCAGACGTAGCCACAACTTCCAATGATGCCTGGGTTATTGTAACAGACACAGTCAGGGTTTGGCCTGTGTTCCCTTGTCCTTGCCACTTCAGTGCATTCCAGCCTGCCACTTCTATTTGCCAGAATCTGCATTTCTTTGCCTTTTCTGGCCCCTGAAGTCTGCACTGCCTTCCCATGTGGCAGACCAGGAGTGCTGGGTTACTAATGCCAGTAGCCCACAGTAATAATTGGCTTGATATCACATTCTTTATTGGCAGCCTTCCCTTCCTGTTTCACTTTCCTGCTCCCCTACTGTGTTTCCTCGAACCAACTCTCCAAACAGCTCCGTTTCAGAGTCCCTATTTTGGGAGGAACCCAAGCTAAGACAATTACCTTCTCCTAGAGGTCCTGGCAACTTAGCGTTTTGGAAGGCTTCAAGATGTCAGGGTTTCAGTTGAGGAGGACATATGTTAGGATACTGTATCACATGCACCCCTATGTTCACTGCAGCATTACTTACAATAGCCAAGTATGGAAGCAATCTAAGTGCCCATCAATAGATGAGTGGATAAAGATGTTTTCTCTCTCTCTCTCTCTCTCTCTCTCTCTCTCTCTCTCTCTCTCTCTCTCTCTCACACACACACACACACTGGAATACTACTCAGCCATAAAGAGAATGAGTTCTTGTCATTTAGGACAGCATGGATTGACCAAGAGGGTATTATGCTAGGTGAAATAAGTCAGATGGAGAAAGATAAATATCATATGACTTCATTCATATGTGGAATCTAAAAAACAAAACAAATAAACAAACATAGCAAAACTGAAACAGAGTCTTTGGTACAGAGAACAATCAGGTGGTTGCCAGAGAGGAGGGGTTGGGGGCATGAGTGAAATAGCTGAGGGAGATTAGGAGGTACAAACTTGGAGTTATAACATAAATAAGGAATGGGTATATAATGTACAGCACAGGGAATATGGTCAATAATGTTGTAATAACTTTGTATAGCAACTGATGGTATCTAGACTTATCATGGTGACTATTGTGTAATGTGTAAAAATATCAAAACACTGTGCTGTATACCTGAATATAATATTGTAAGTCAATTATACTTCAGTTAAAAAAGAATGCTGCTATCAGTTGAGCACACATTTCCAGTTTACCATTCATCTTAAAAGTTATTTTTGCATGCCAGGTTCACATCCATATACCTAGCGTGTCTTCCCTCTTCTCTGCTCAGATCAGCCCTGCTGCAAGGTCCCTGTGCTTCCAGCCTTCCAGAAGTCCTCTAGTGCCTAAAACATCCATAGGCTGCCTTCATATGATGGTGAAGCCACTAACAGCCACGACACTAAGCAGTCAACCATTTCAGAGGACAGCCTGGAGAGAGGACACTGGTGCATGTTTGGAAGAAGAGTTGTGAGTGGAAGTAACGCCAGAATGGAATTAATATTGATCCCCACACTTTGGAATTAAAATATCAGTTAAAAGAACTAGACTCTTGTTTGAAAGTAACAGAGAGTCACTCTGGTGGCCTTGGGCCTTGTGGGCTTAAGAACATATGTGAAAATTATCATCATCTTCATCATCGATTTAACAAATGTTTACTGAGCACTTAGTAGGTGGAAGGCACTATTCCAAGCACTTTATATGTATTCACTTATTTAATCTCCACAAAATGCTAAGAAATAGGCATTGTTATTATTATCTTTGTTGTATGGATGGGGGAACTGAGAGATTAAGTAAAGGTCACAGTGATCTGGATCTTATGCTTACACCTGGAAGGACAGGTGGCCTTGTGGGAGCTGGGATGGAGTTGTGGGGCCTCTTCATTGCTAGCTCATGGCTTCATGGCTGCCTTCTCTGGGCTCTGCCATTTCTGTGACTCTTGGACTTTGAAAATTATGTAAGGTTCCCTGTTTGAAGAGGGGTGGATAAGGTGACATGCCATTTTTCCTTTTGTAAACTTTTTAAATTGAAGAAAAACAAACATAAAGACAAGTGCACAAATCATAAGTATACAGCTCAGTGAATTTTTACAAAGTAAACCCATCTGTGCAACTATCAGCCAGATCGAGATACATAACAGGAGGCTTTGCTGAGGGTTCTGGAAGTGCTCATTACCATTCAATGGTTCATAGGTCATAGGATCAGAGAAGACACTTTTGAAACAATTGGGCTCACATCACCATTTTGCATAAACTAAACCCCAGAGTGGTCAAGTGTCATGCACAAGGCCATGGACTTAGAGAGCATCTGGTTTTTTGTTTTGTTTTGTTCTAAAACATCAAGAAGTTTTTATATGTTGCTTAACTAAATCAGTGCCTGTGGATAAACCATCCCACCTCCTCACTTCCCTTATTTATTTGTTCTACCTGCCACATTAACTTTTTTCTTATTTTGTGCTCACTTTATGGTTAAACCATCTAGGATCATGAATTCTCCCAGGATCCCTGTGCCCCCTGCACAGAAAGCTAGCTCTCTTCTCATTTCAGTAGCAAGTGACAGCCTATGGACACTTGACAACATCAGCAGAGAACAGCTTTAGAGGGTGTGGGGAGAGTTTGGCTGGATTAAAGGGCCACTGAGAAAGGAAAGAACGCTATATATCAGCAAAGGTTGTACTTGGCTGATGAGGCCTATTTTTGATGCTCCTTCCCAATTTGTATCTAGTTTTACATTTTCTTTGTTAAACATGTATTACTTTTATAATGGAAATAAATTCATTTTATAAAAGCCTATGATATTTATGTACGGCTAGAACTTCTATACATGTTCACTGGAATTGAACAATTGAGTAAATGGATGGCAGATGGTGGGACCCAGGTTCTCACTGCTGGAGTGGAAATTTACAGATCAGCAAGGGGAGAAGGCTAGAAGGATCCAGGTGGTAATGGATTAGTTGGAGACATCGGTATGAACTCATGTTTAGCTTAATATAGATACATACGGATATATAAAGAAATATTTATATGTATGCATGCATGGGTTAGTATACACACATGTATTTCTTTACTCTGTCAACTGAGAGGGCCTAAAAGGAATAACGCCCCAGTAACAACAAACAAGCTTAATATCCAGATCTTGGTTTCTAACACATTCTCTAATAAAAGGAACTAGGGCTCCTTGGAGAAATGGCAGGTTTATCTAACACACGTATTTTCTCCATAGGTCACATCACAGCCTTCTTACACTTAGGAGCATTAGACAGCACTCAGCACTATGCTTGGCGGCTGTCTGAAACAGCGAAATCACTCACAAAAGGCACAAAGATGCGAAAAATGTGGCAGTAAACAGACCACAAAAAGGACACTTGTTTGCAGTATGAGAGCCGATACAAGAAGGCAGTGCTTCGTCTTGTTCACCCTCAGCTGGGAACGTATGCATTGAACAACTCAGATTTTTCACGCTGTGCACATGCCATGTTCACAAATGACCACAAAAGTATTCATCTAGGTCACAAATAAATTTTAGCAAGTAGGTGAACTCACAAATATGGAATCCATGAATAGTAAGTATCAACTGTACATTAATTTTAAAAAGCCTATGAACACATTCCCCAATAGCCTAATTTCTCTCCATAACCTGCTACAGACTGCTCATTTCTGAATTTGTCTAACTGGCTAAAATTTATTTATTTATCTAGTTATCTATCTAGTTATTTATTTAGCCTATACCTGTGCTGTACAACAGCCACATGTGGCTACTGGTACCTTAAATGTGGCCAGTCAAAACTGAGATGTGCTTTAAGGTTTCACACCAGATTTTGAGGACCTTAGTACATTATATTAATGAGATGATGTAAATTATCTCATTAATAATTTTATATTGATTACATAGTAAATGATATTTTAATATAATTGATATTTAATATAATTGCTTAACTAAAATATATTAGTAAAATTAACTTCATCTTTTGCTTTTATAATGTGACCAATAGAAAAGCTAAAATTACACATGTGACTTGCATTTTATTTCTATTGGACAGAGCCAACCTAGATCATCTCTAGGGAAAATGAATTCCATCATATTTGTAACATGGAGAATGACATGGGACTATGGAATCATTTTATCCTTAGAGGGACTATTCAATCCTCTCCTTTTAGGACACTAAGGCTCAGACAGGTGAAGTGCCTTTTTCAACTTCACACAGCTGTTTACTGGCAGAACAAGACTCAGGCTCCAGTCTCCTGTCTTCCAGTCCAGTCTCTTTCCCCTTGACCTTCTCCCCTGTATGTCCCCAACCAACCAGTAAATAAAACCAACAGCCTACATAATCCTTTGAGAAAAACAATGTTAGCTAGCCCTGAATTGACAGAGAACATTTCATAAAATCTTGCTAGATTTCTTTAAGTAGGGCTGCTAGATTTAGCAATTAAAAGTATAGGATGCCATGTTAAAAATCTGCATTTCAGATAAATGAGAAATAATGTTAAAATATAAGCATATCCCAAATATTTCTTGGGACATACTTATACTAAAAAAATTATTCTTGTTTATCTGAAATGCAAGTATAACTGAGCATCTATGTTTTCAGGGTAAGTATATCCCATAAAATATTAGGGGACACACTTACACTAAAAAAAGTACTTGCTGTTTATCTGAAATGCATATTTAACTGGTGTCTTGTACTTAATCTAGTAACCCTACTGTAAAGCCTTTGAGGAAAGAATCTTTTCACTGATTTCTCCCAGGCACTTTGGCACTTACCTTTTCAAGGAAGAGCCCAACCTAGTGAGTCATTCAGCAGCTCCGTAATAAACAAGGGAATCTCCAGACTTGCCTTCCCATCTGCAGGCTGTCTCGGCTGTCAATGCTATCTTTCTAAACAGCCAACTTACTGGAGAATCAAGCTGCAGATCTCAACTGTCCCTCCCAATCTTTATAATCAATTTGAGTTGGGCAAGATGCCAACTTTTTAAAAAATGCACAGAACCAACTTTTGTAACTATGGAGATAAGAGGGTAGGAAAAACCCAAGGAAACAGACAAGCTTTCCTTTTCTTTACAGGAGCTCTTCTAAATGTAACAGGTGACAATTGGTACAAAAACCCCAACCATTTCCGGGACATGTATACATGTCAAAGAGAGCAAGACAAGAGTCAATTGGATTTTGCATTTTATGATTTTGCTTTCATTCATTACTATTATTTTGTGGCATACTATTGAGGGGATGGCGGAAGTGGTCTATGCAAGGCACAGGCAAAACTGGGGTACAGGTAATAAGGGGTTCATTGTCTGTAGAGAATTTTAAAACAATCATAAAACTGACTAAAAGTTGTTCTGCTTTTTATTACTCCATGTGCTGACAATTCTAAACAATGTCATTGATAAAATACTCCTCCCACTACAACTCCCACTACCCCCCTCCAAACCTTGGCAGTTCTCATATTAAGCAAATCATCAACCATTTTTAAAAACCCTGCTTTATGGGGCTTTGCTTTTTTTGTTTTTGAGAGGATGGTCTGCAGGAGGTGGAAAGGAGAGGAGAAGAGCTAGACAGGGATGCTTAAGCCATCAAAACAACAAGAGTTTCAATGAAAGGAGATTTCCCTCTCATGCACATGCAGGACTATGTGTTGAGGTTTTCAAGGACCAAGAAGCAATACTACAGTTAAAGGAACACTAAGGTAGGAGTGAGAATACCTGGGTTTAAGATGCAGCTCCGTATCTGCATAGGTACATAACTGAGGACAAAAGGTACGGCTTCTCTGAGCCTCAGTTTTCCCC
Organism: Camelus bactrianus; assembly: GCF_048773025.1. Lineage (NCBI taxonomy): Eukaryota > Metazoa > Chordata > Mammalia > Artiodactyla > Camelidae > Camelus > Camelus bactrianus. Next base: position 13,387,571 of record NC_133575.1, read on the forward strand.
CTCATCAAGTAGATACTCTGATCACTCCCCAACCTGTCTACTTCACCTGCTTGTCTTTGTGAAGCTGAGAGATAAAATATATAAAAGAAAGCACTTTGCAAACTGTAGGTGCTTTGCCCGTGTAAATCACCACATTTATTGTAACAGAGACCAAAATAGCAGCAGCTTAAACAAGATGGAAGATGTGGTTCTCTATCAAAGTCCCAGTTTGTGGGCAGTTGATGGAGGTAGGATGACGGTGCTTCCCAAGATCATCTAGGGACTCAAGTCCCTCTTCTGTTACTGTTCCATTATCCCAACAGGTATCTTTCTTATCTTCAAGACTGAAACTGAATCACTACCCATCACAAACTCATTACCACCCACAAGAAGGAGAAAAGAATAAGTGAAGGATGAGCAGTTTCCTTTATGAGCATAACTCAGATGTTACACACATCACTTCTGCTCCTTCTTATTGGTTAAAACTGAATCACATGGTCTCACTTTGCTGCCACAGAGGCTGAGAAATGTACTCTCTAGCTGGGCAGCCATGTGTCCAGCTAAAACCTGAAGGTTCTATTGCTAAAAGTTGATAAAGGATATGCAGTTTGACAAGAATTATTGTCATTATTTTTTCAAGGTAGTGGATAAAGAATTGTTGGCTTGTCGTTTTATTGCTCTGAGGAATGCGAAGAGATGAAAAGTCCCATCTTTCCACTGTGGCTGATGAGGTTTATATACAAATCAATGTGTCAATGCAAATGATCCTGATTTAAATGGGGTATGAATTCCTAGAGCAGTGGATTTCAAAGCACCTTCATATGGGGCCTGTGTGTGACTATTTTCCCAGGAGACCCTGTCAGTGTGAATTTGGATACATCTTATGAATATAGCCCTGTGCCTCTCGGGGACCAAGCCCAAATCCCAGGAGAAACGTGGAATTTAGACCACTTCGTCACCGTACTGACCCTATTCAGCAAGCTTTTACTGAGAAAGTGGTACATCATCTGGTTAGTGCCTTAGCATCCTCGAGGCCTTGTGTCACTGCCTCCATAATTAAACACAGACCATTAGCTATAACCCACTGCACCCACATCAATTATGCCAGTTTGGATAGCAGCTGCAGGAACCCTCCTTTCCTGTCTTCTGCCTCTCTGGAAATAATCCTGGCCATATCACACTGGTATAGTTAGAACTGCCTTAGTTTTTATAAGATGTCAAATTAGCAAGGCTGGTAATGCCATGATGGAACAGAAGCTTTGTTTTTCCATACACTGATTAAAAGGTAATTTAACCTCTTCCAAAGGTAGTCTAGTCAATCCCCAGCAGTACTGACGCTGTGTTAATGAGAAATTGCTCTCCGGAGTGATAAATTAGCCTTCTGAGACTAGGATACAAACCCATCTTCACTGGATGGGCCAGCCTTAAAGAGCAAACTTAGTAGTTTAATCACCTTTTGTCCCCCTTCAATTAAATGTGCAGGGGCTCATACACCATATCTGAAATCCTGGAAATTAAAATACACACTTGTAGCCTCCTCAGTAATGCAAGCTGTCCCAGTTTGGTGCTTTTTTCATGTGTGCCAGGCTCAGTTGACTGCAGCTCAGCAGCAATAGGGCTGATTAATTCACCTCATTTCTCAGAGATAAGAAATTCAGTTTGCCATGAGAAAGGGGAGAGTCAAGCCAAACGGTCTCAGAATGCGGGAGGAGCCTTAGTGCTCACTTAAGCTAATGCTTTTATTTTGCATATGAGGAAACTGAGGCCGGGGGATTGAACTATGGCCAAAGTTGTAAGATGTGCAAGCAGAGATGGACTGGAATCCATTTTCTCTGACAGTGCAGTCACTGTTTTCTATCCTCCTTCACACATCCTATCAAACTGACAGCTACCTACATACCAGTTTCACATCATCTGGAGATCCCCACTCCAACATCTTGGTTTTCTTCCCATGTAAAGAAAGCACTCACCTTGCTTGTGAATATGAACCTGATTTCTTCCAGTGTAGCAGACATAAATCTCCATGCACAAACTCAGGTGAGCAAGAAACACTGCATGTCTTTATTTTCTGTAAATAGACCAGCCCCATCCTGCCAAGCAGGAAATTCAATCCCAGACATTCTTGAGTGCTCTCTCCCATGCTTTTGGGGTACCAAGGTTCTAGGTCTCAGGCAGTGCTAAGATATCAAGGTGATCTTCTGGATCTCAGGGAGGTACAGTGGTATCATCAAGATGCCACAGACTCAGTCCACGAGGCCCCTTCAGCTCCCCAGACAGCTGGTCCTTGGCTGTGCTGAGGGCTGGGGAATCCCTGGCTGGACAGGGATTCACCTAGCCCTGGTCCTAATTCCCTCAGCTTTATTGTCTAAAATTGGCCTCCTCTCCTGGTACTGTCAGGATGAAGAATATAGAAACCTGTGGCTCGCCAGGCTCTCAGACATCTTTCCTGTTCCAAGCCAGAAGAATTTCTTTTTAGTCTTAGGGAAATCTTACTTGTTCTCCTCCAAGATCTTCTCTCTCTTGCCCTATACTCTAGGACACCATTACAATTCTCTGGAGGGACCCAGGTTTTTAGGAACAAAAGCCAGGAAGGAAAATGTAAGTAACTTCTACTCCTTGTTCAGCCCCAAACCTTCACCAGGAAAATAAAGAAGAGTGAGGGAAGAAAGGGAAAAATTCAGGGAGGGAAAATATAAATTACTGCTCAAAAAATTATACTGCACAGAGTGACTGAAAGTTCCATGAAAAGACGGACAACCCAAATTCCAGTTCAGTTTTTCTGGGAGAAAGAATGCTGGGGGAAATTGTCCCAGCCTCATCTTGAAAGGAGTATGAAAAACCATGGAGTCATTTCTCCACAATGAGGGAGGCCACTAAGTGTCCTAAAAATGCAGCAATGACTGCATCAGCCCCCTGGCCTTCATCACCACTTGACTGTTCCTTAATTCCTTGCCACCTGCCTATAGACGCCATTGCTCTCCAAAACAACTCTGCAGAAGGTCCCCACTGACCTATTTGTCCCGTCCAGGGGCCAACTCTTTGTCTTCGTCCTCTTTGACCTTTTCCTCCTCCTCAAAACTCTTTCCCCTGAGGGATGGTTGGTGACACTGGATCTTACTGGTTCATCCTCTACCTTTCTGACCATGTCCTCTTTAATTCTTTTACTGGCTTTTCTTCCCTTCCTTTCCACTAATCAAAGGCATTCTCTAGGGAGCTGATCTTAGCCACTTCTCTTCTATCTCTATTCAATCTTCCTCCTTTAGGAGTGGATTAATTCCTAAAACTTCTACTGTCTTTAAATCTACAGCTCTAGCCCCATTCAATTTCTTGAATTCTAGATTCAGAATCCCAGCTTCCTTTTGGTTATTTCCTGCTGGATGTGCCACCAGTACCTCAAACCCGCCATGATCAAAACCAACTCATTTTTCTTCTCTAAACCAGCTTCTCTTTGTGACTTCCATAATGCATCACCATTCTTCCAAACTTTGGATCCATCTTTGATTCCTCCTCTCCATCATCCTTACATCCAATCTACTTTAATTTAAATAGATTTTATCTCTTCAAATGGAATATTCTAAGTATTATATGACAAGTACAGAATAAAGTGGAACCATCTATCTGCATACCATCTTTCTATTAAAGCCATACAACATCAAATTAACCACAGTTATCATTTTGGCTTTTATCCTTCCATAATTTCTTCTACACAAGTAAATATTTTTACATAAAACAGATCCTCTTGTATTGGAACTTGTTTTGTCACTTATATCATGAACAATTTCCTATGCCATTAAATGTTCTTTTATGTGGTAATTCTCGAATTTTAAGTCTGTATCATAATTATCTGAGGGTGTTTGTTAAAAATATATTTCCCTGGATCCTTCCCCAGATATGCTCATTCAGTATTCTGGGAAGGGCATAGGAACCTGTATGCTTAACCACTATCCCAGCAAATTCTAATGTGTAAGGTTTTCAGATGCCAGTGTGAGAAATACTGTTGGACAGAACAATTTTTAAGAATTGCCTCGTTTTCTTTTGTTTACGTTTACCATAATTTTGTTATCAATCCCCACTGACGTATATTTAAGTTGCTCTCCAATTTTTAAATATTATTATTAGTTCTTAAACTTTATTTCAAGGCTCTCTTTACCATTCCCTTAACCCACACATACGTATAATTTTTCTTTAGGATAAACTCCTAGAAGTAGAATTTCTGGGTCTAAAGGATATGCAAAATTGTAAGCTACATACACATAGTAATATATGCCATTATATTATTCATTATATAATTATATATAATATGTAAATATAATAATATATAACTCAAATCAATACATTAATTACATGATATGTAATGCAATAATATATAAGATATATTAATTTATACATGTTCAAGTGGGGTTTTATTTGGACTCTCACACAAGATTTACATTTATCCATGTTAACTTCATCTGGTTCTATTTCACCCATTGCTTCAAGGGTCCTGGTATTTTTGCATCCCTACTCTCCATTAAAAGTATTTGTTATTTTTGTAATCGCCTGCATATCTGACGTGTGGCTTCTATACTTTCATCTAAATCATGGGTGAGAAATAGTGAATGGGATAAGATTTAAAAAACATCTTACTGCTCCACCAGAAACCTATATTATTTAGCACTCTTGCTTATTCTTTAAACATAATAATTTAGTTTTAACAGTGATTGGCTTATGATTCTCCATCTTGTCTTTAAGGTTGTAGGGACAGAACTTACCACATATTTGCTGAGATTCGCATCCACTGCCATCTAGTTCTTGGCTCTGTTCTACCAATCAAAGGAGAAAAATAGGTGTATTTGTTTTCTATCTTCATTTAATGCAGTTTAACACAGATTCATAATGCTGTAGTGGCATAAAACATAAGGCTGTGTTCAGTTTGTGTGTCTGAGGGTGGGCTGGGGGCTCTGTCCATCTAAACAGGGTAAAATTGTTGATGGCCCCTCTGGTTGGGGAGGGAGACAGCAGGGAGAGGAAACAGAAGGCAGGATGCAGAGGGCTCATGGCAAAGGGTAGAGATTGGGAGGTGAGAAAAGGAGGGGTGCAGAATGCCTGGCAGTGTTAATAGTGATCACAATAATAATAATAATCTCTAACATCAGTCAAATGTATTAAGTGTCCAGCATTCTGCTAAATGCTTCACATGTATAAATGATCTATTCTCCTAACAACTCTGAAAGGTGGGTACTATTATTATCTCCATTTTGCAGACGGAGAAATTGAGGCACAGAGAGGCTAAGAAACATACCCAACATCACAAAACCATTAAGTGGCATAACCAGTATTTGAACTAGGCCATCTGATGCTCCCTGTTAAGCATGCAAACTGCTCACCACAGCACATATCACGTGTCATACTGCTATTACATTCCAGCTACTATTATTGTTGGTATACACGTGTAAGCAGGCACGTGTGTGCACACAAACACACACCACAGCCAGGAAGCAAACTGCCATTGCCTTTGTTGTGTGCACATAAATGAGTTAGCCTTGGGAGTCTCTCCTTGTGCTTTTGGAAACAATATTTTGAGGAAATGGACATTTGGATGGTGCCCATACTTGGGACGACCAAATTGTTCCAGTTTTCCTGGGACTTCACTAGTTTTAGCACTGTAAGTCACATGTCTAGGGAAACCTCTTTCCTGGGCAAACCGGAATAGTTGGTCCCACTACCCATACAAGTATCGAGAACCGACTGTATGTTTTGTTATTCCTTCCCACTGAATACACAAGGGGGCATTGTAACCATTCAGTCATGCATTCCTCAAACATTTATTGAGCGCCTAATCAGAGGTGTGATTGCTGCCCAAGAACCTGGCACCGAGGATGGGGTAGGGGAATAGGAAAGTAAGAAATCTTCCATGATCGCCTATCTGAAAGAATAAAATGTGTATTTAAATAAAAAAACATTTCCATAGCACTGACTATGTGCCAAGCAGTATAATAAGTACTTTACATTTTAACTCATTTAATCCTCACAAATACCCTGTGGCATAGTTACTATTATTATCATCCCCATTGTAAAGAAATGGAGGCAAAGAGCGGTTAAGTACCTTGCCTATCACACAGCTGGGAAGTGGCACAAAGAAGGTTTTGAACCCAGGAAGGGCCTGATTGCTCCAGAGTCCACGCCTTTAACTGCTGTGCTCTGCTGGCAAAGGACCTGACCCCTGTAAGAACTCTGCATGGTCTCAGTCTCTCTTTCTAGCCCTGCTTAGGGGTTTTTCCCCAGCCCAGTGGTTTCTGAACCCTCAGTGCACATTAAAACCACCCTAGAAGTTTAAAAAATACTACTCATTTCCCAAGACCCCACTTGCAGAGGTTTCAATTTAACTAAACTATTTTGATCTGGACATCAGGATTTTTTTTAACATATATTCATTTGCATATTCTTTTTCATTAATGATTATTACAAGATGTTGAATACAGTTCCCTGTGCTATACAGGAGAAAATTTTTAATCTATTTCTATATATAGTGGTTAACATTTGCAAATCTCAAACACCCAAATTTATCCTTTCCCACCCTCTTTCCCCCGGTAACCATAAGATTGTTTACTATGTCTGTGCGTGGACATCAGGATTTTTAAAAGCTGCCCACAAGGATCCATTGTGTGGCTGGGTCTAAGAACCAAGATGGCTAGACCCATACCTTTAGCAAGCTGGGCTAGCCGCCTCCTTTCCCTGGCAGCACTTCTCAAAGGCTACAGTGCAAATTAATCAACTAAAGATTTAGTCATAAAATGAAGATTCTGATTCAGGAGGTTTGGGGTGGGGTGGGGGCAACCAGAAAGTCAGTGTTTCTAACCAGCTCCCAGGATGTACTTATGCTGCTGGTCCATGGACCATACTTGGAGTAGCAAGGATTTTTGAGGCAAAGAGTGATCCTTAGACCATATGCCTCTGCATCCCCTGCTTGCTGGAAATGCAGACTCTCAGGCCCCACCCAAGACCTATGGAGTCAAAATCTGCACTTTAATGCATATTCGAGTTTGGGAAGTGCTGTGCAAATCCCAAGCTCCCCACAGGTGCTGGGAATGGGTTTCAGATGTGCCAAGGTACTGCCTCACCTCAGTTCCTAGGACCTTGGTCAGTGACCTCCAGGTCCAGCTGCAGGCAGCCTCACTGACACATTGTATATGCAAATATTATCAGCTTCGCCGCTAACCACCATGGAGAGAAGGGTGGGAAGTCCTGCTCTCATTGAGTCTTGCCACCCCCTTCCCTTATACCTCCAGCAAGCCTTTGCTCACACTGTTTCTCCCACCTGGGTGGCCTCTGACCAGTCTTACCCAATTTCTGAAGTTCAAGCTTATGTCCCAGTTCCTCCTCTATGGAACCATTCCCATTTCCATGTGGCCATTTCCATCCAACAGACTTTTTTTTTTTCATCTAACAAACACATGATAGCATTTCCTATGTTCCAGGCACTATTCTAAACCCTCCACATTATTCATTCACTTATGCCCCATTTTATAGGTCAGGAGGCACATAGCTAATGAGTGGTAGTGTCAAGATTCAAACCCAAGTAATCTGGCCTCAGAATCGCTACACTGAATCACAATGCTGAAACTTCTCGCTGCTGTGGGATTTAGAGAAGAGTTTGCAGATGATTCAGAGTGTGGACAGGGAAAGAAAATACATTCGTTTCCTGTGGCTGCTGCAACAAAACACTACAAACCAGGTGGCTTAAAAATAACAGAAATGTGTTCTTTCACAGTTCTGGAGGCCAGAAGTCTGAGCTCACATTGTGGGCAGACTCATGCTCACTTTGGAGGCTCTCGGAAAGGATCCTTCTTTGCCTCTTTCTGGCTTCCTGGTGGTCACCAGCAATCCTCCATGCTCCTTGGTTTACAGACACATCACCCCATCTCTGCCTCCGTCACCACATGGCTTTTGTTCTGTGTCCTCTCCTCTCCTTAAAAGAATACAAGTCATTGCATTAAGGCCCACCTTGGTCTAGATGGCCTTATCTTAATTAATTATATTTGCAAAGACCCTATTTCCAAATAAGGTCACATTCTGAGGTTCTGGTGAACACGAATTGTTTAGGGCAGGGGGTGGGTGCTATTACCACAAGAAGAGCACAGAGATTGTCTCAGGGAAGAAATGTCTCTTAAAACTACTCAGCTATTCTCTGTTTGGAAATACTCCTGAAGCCTGTGGACCTGTGACAGACGCCCTCCAGATTCAGCGGAGGCGCAGCAACCCCTGGAGCAGCTAGACTTTTGGGTCAATGGACTGCAATTTCCTCAGTGGCAAAATAACGTCATTCTCTACCTCCACCCAGGGCTAAGCAGCTGATAGTTCTCTCTCTTGCTGGTTCTATCCTGATCAAATCAGATTGAGTTTTGTGTACAGCAGGTACAATAGAACTGCCGCTTCTGAAGATTTTGCAGGTGGCAGGTACAAAGGTGAAATGTGCACTGTTCGAGTGCTCAGGCATTATCCAGGCCAGCGTGTCCTGGTGAAGCAGCCTCAGGCATCCTGCAGTGGAGCTCTCGGGAGAACTACTGGGACATTAGCGCTTCTCTGTGAAATATCCAAGTCCTCCCTATGATAAGCTAAGAAGGAATCTTGTCACCACCACTCCAGGGCCACACCGTGGATATTCCAAGCTAAGACCAACTGAAGCAATGTGCAAAGGAAAGTTCCAACACCAGGGAAAAGAACCAAAGAGGCTGGTATCCCCAAGTTGCTGACCTTACCACATACACGCAGAAATCCTAGAGAGGGAGATAGTCCTGCATCATTTCAGGCACTCGGGATGACTTGTGGATTTCTAAGGAGTCAGTATTAGACAGTTAAGTGCTGGAATAAAAGGAGAAGCTGCTAATACAAATCAAATAAGCGGAAAAATATGGAACAGAAGTGACAAAAGGTGATGGAAGTGGGGAAAAAATGACCTGGAGGACTCTACATCCTTAAGTACTGACACTGGCGGAGAAGTTGTTTCTGAGGATGAGTGCAAGATATCGAACTCTTAAACAAGAGGTGTTTCCCTTGCTGGCCCTGAGGAAAGATTAGTATTCAGACTGTGCTAAGTGAGCCCATTATCTCTTCATTCCTGCTATTATTGCCCCACCTGAAAAGAAGGAAAATGAAGGAACTGCTGTCCCTTGATGCCAAAGAACCATTTCAGCTCCAGTCATTACAGCCAAAGATCTTATATAGAAAGGAAGAAAAACCCAAACTCTTGATCCCTGCAGCTCAGCAGAACTTACAGTTTGGCTCACAGTTCTGAAAGCCCAAAGACTATCTCAAGCACAAGGAGAACAATCAGGTGCCCTTTGAGAGCAGAGACCAGATACAGAAAATAAGGCGGACTAACACAATCTCTTGAAGTCATGTAGCATAGGTGAGAGGAGCCCATGAGACGGGAATATTATTCACAGAAGCACAGGCTACCTTGTCACTTGTTGCCACAGTGCCAGAAGATTAAAGAAGCCTGCGGCTTCATGCCCTCTTTGCAAAAAGATTCCACTGCTTATTAAAGTTTTATGGCCAAGCTGAATCAGCGGGTTGCAGAGAAATGATAACCAGGGCCAGGACAGGGATAAAATTGTCAGTACTGAGCGTCTCCACTCAGCATGACCTGGGGCATCATCGTTCATTGATTCATGAGATTCATGCATTTTCCTTTCTAAATTCCTACAGAATTCAAGAGCAATTCTTTAAAACTAGATTATCAATTTGGGGACTCCATTCACAAGAAAAGTTACTTCAACCACTACATTATTTTCAAAAAATGAGGTCCTGGGGGCAGCAATTACAAAGACAAACAGAAAGATACATTCATTGACCAAATTATTTGAAGAGTAACCTTTTCCCTAGTTAATTTTACTCCCCATCCTTCTCTTCTATTCTGTTGGAGAATGTTCTTAGGCATAAAATTCCAAAGTGGCTGTGAGAAAAACACTAAAGCTCATAATCAAAAACATAAATAATGTGATATATTATTGATCACTTTACCTCATAGTCAAGCTACATGGTTCTGAGAAATCTAAAGAAAGGGTAAGAATCTTGAAAAACAAGAGATGTGCTCCATGTATCCCTAGAACAATGGTTATCACATTTTTTGCTAACATACCTTCAAAAGAATTTTGAGATACTGGTATACTCTTTTCTACATTAAAAACATTGAAGTATAATTAAGTAAAATAAAATACACACATCTTAAGGGTTCTTTTCCTATGAATTATAGACATTTGAGTACTCATCACTGAAAACAAGCTATAGAAGATTTCCATCACCCCAAAATAAGTTCCTCATGCCCCTTTCCAAGTAATCCTCCATTTCCTGACTTTCACTTTAGATTAGTTTTCTTTTGGCACATCTTTAATTAGACATCTAAATTTTTAAAATACACATAATTACTTACAAGGAAAAAAAATGATTACCTAAAGTTTTCCACAGTTCCTTGGTGAAGAATGACTGAAAGTGAATATGGAATCACCTCGTGTACTATTTGTAGTTTGCTATATACAGAATTTTTCTTAAAGATGTCTAGTTCTCACAGTTTGGGCTCAGGTATTCGCTCAGGTTTTTTTTTTTTTTTTTTTTTGGTGTTCTTTATTTATTATGTCCTGAATAAAACAACCTCATCAGGATGGTAAGAACATTTGCAGCTACGAGTTTAGTTCTCAAAGTGAACCACTCAGGTCAACAGTGCCCTTTGTAGAATGTGGCCTTCCTCAACAAGAGTTAGGGAGGGAAGGCAGGGAAGCGTGCTCCCTGCTCCATTTGACCATTCCGCTGGCATTTATCATAGCCAGGAATGAAACGTTGGACAGCTGTTTGTGGATGGGATGTTTTATTTTCTAGTTAGACTGAGGTATAATGACAAGGAACAGAAATTGGAACCAGAAGACCTGCGTGGATGATTCAATTCTGCCATTATCATGTGATCAGGAACAGATTCCTCAAACTTTCTGAGCCTCTGTAGACTCTGTCAAATGGGACTAAAACCTACTTCATTGGGAAAATATTACGTAAGAAGAGTAAAATGAAAATTCTCATCACTGGGACTTTCTCACTATTCTTTTGAACAAGAGTTCTTTCTTATACTTCTTTTAACCCTCATTGAATATTGCATATAGGAGGTCTTAATAAATATGTGTTAACTGAGTGATATATCTGTTTATAATAAACACCAATAAAGAGTTATAAATGTTATTGTTTAGGGAATCAAAAATTTACAAATTAGATTCTCAATGTGTGCATACATATGAACATCGATTTCTTACCTCTGCCTACTATACATATCTAAGCTACAACAAACCAGCCACAGTCAGTTTACAAGAGTGATCTGCAAATTTCCTTCCTTTAGTAATTAGGAAAAATTGGGGGGAGGGGGGTCATTAGGTTTATTTATTTATTTAGTTAGTTAGTTAGTTAGTTAGTTAGTTAGTTAGTTAGTTAGTTTTTATTTTTAATGTTGTTACTGGGGATTCTGGGGATGGAACCCAGGACCTTGTGCATGTTGAGCATGCACTCTACCACTGAGCTATACCCTACCCCTTTCCTTTATTAGTTCGAAGATCTGTATGTAAAATTATCACTACTTATTCTTCTCACTAGGAAAGTTAAGTAATACCATAATGTCACCTCTTTTGGGAGCATCTACTTTCCATCCTTATTCATGTCTGTAGTTCTCCTGAGAACCACTTCAAACATTTTCATACTTATATAAATTGTAAAGCTGAGAACAAGAAATGTTGTTCTGGTAAAAGCATAGTTGCAACCACAGCTGATTTTATGAATTTGGATAATTAAAAAGAAGTCCACCTAGCAAACCATTGTTAAGGTCCTGCTATGAGCCAGGTATTTAGACAGGAATTTGGATACAAAAACAAGATGATGGAGAGGCTGCTGGCCAAGATGCATAAGCTCTCTACACCCTATCTGATGTAGCCCACTGATTACAACTGAAAACTCTAGACAGGATACAAAAACAACTATGATAACAATAGACTGGGGACTTGAAAAATAAAATAATAGCAGACAGATTGGGTAGGGAAGTCAAAACTTGAAGAAGTCAGTACTGTGTTGAATTTCTTGGTTTTTTTTCTCCTCTTATATTTCCCAGTTTTGACCCCATGGTGGCCCAAAAGATGCAGAACTGTGCAGTGACTCTATCCACCTTGAGGCTCATCCTTCCCACACGTTCTCAGTCCTCTCTGCTCAGCTGAAGGGAAAGAGAGGGAGGACCACATGCAAGAGGTTTTAATGGGCCAGGCCCATTCATGGGAAGTGGTGCACATCACTTCCACCCACATCCTGTTGGTCAGGACTCAGACACATGGCCACCCTCAACTGCAAAGAAGGCTGGGAAATGTAGTACATCTGTGCACCCAAGAGGAAAAAAGTAAAATACAGATGCTAGGTAGCACTAAAATAGTCTGTGCTGCATAAGTACTTTGGTAGATAAAGGGGTGTACAGGGAGCTTTGTGAACATAGAGGAGGGACTTCAAAAACAGAATGGGGACACAGAGACCAGAGAAGACTTTCTGAAGGACAGGACATACATTTTGCAGGATAATCAAGAGGGTGAACAGGGGAGCATGGGAGACCACAGCATTGGCAAAGATACAGAGGCAGAAAATGTGCAAATAAATTTGGAGGGGTCCAAGTGATTCTCTCTTCCTTAGGTAATAGCTACAAGAAGAGAGAGCCAGGAGATGAGTCTGGAAAGGGAGACAGGGGCCAAAATTTGAGCCAGAATACTCTAACACTGCTGACGTATTTAAAGCATAGGCCCAATAGTATCTGATCTCTAATTTAGAAAGAGCCTGGTAATTCTGTGGAGAGTAACTGGAGGCAGGAATAAGAGTTAAGAGATGTCCCATTGTCCAGGTAAGAAGCAATCTTGGCCTTGAAGTAAGCAGTGGGGTGCAGTGATGGGATCAGATATGAGATCTGAGATATTCGTGAGTTAAAATTTATAGAACTTAGTAATTGATTGAGTATGGCAGATGATATTATGAAAGGAGTCAAGGAAAATTCCTTGGTTTCATTCATTTGCTGACTCATTAATTCATTCAACAAATATTTATTGAACATCCACTGTGTGTGTTCCTCTAGGTGCTAGAGACAGAACAATGAATAAATTAGCAAAGATTCTGTCTTTATAGTTTACATTCTAGTGGAAAATTTTAAATATAAATTTATATAAGTATAAATTTATAGTGTGAGTAGGGTTGCCATATTTAGCAAAAAATATGTTATGTTTGAGAGGTCCTTGTGGGACATCTGTGTGGGGGTTGGTTAATTGCATGTTATTTCTATGAGTCTGTCGTTCAGGAAAGAGGCCTTGGCCACAGATGTGGATTTGGGAGCCATCAGCATATGGGTAGTTGTAAGTGACAACAACAACAACAATAATAAGGGAATTCACTGGCTGAGGACACCAAAAAGTTCAGGCTTGTTTCTCCAGCTTCAAGCATTGCTGGATCCAGAAGTTTAAATGACAGTATTAGATTTCTTTCTTTTACTCTCTTAGACTCTCTTGGGCTTGATGGCCCCTGGCAATCTCAAAGTTGTCAATTCACATATATTCATTCAACAACTCAGCAGAGATATGTTTTGGTTTTGGATTTGGTATGGTCTGATAGCTCCAGTGCAAAAGTCTCAGTGAAGAATATGAGTGGTACATTGGGGATTACATGTCTTTTTCTGAGCCAAGGTCTGTAACCCAGAGTTGGAGAATTCTGATTGGCCATGCCTGGGTCATGAACTCAAGCCTGTGGCAATGGGTAGGATAGGGTCGGCTCCATGAAAACCCACAAATGTGTTCCTCTAGGAAAGAGAAACTCTGGTACTAGAAGGTGGAGAAAAGATACATTGAGCAGGCAAAGACCAGAATGTTCTCTGTAGGTGGAAACTGAGGCTTTGAGTATTAGTGAGGTCACCCTGGGAGGACTGTAGAATGAAAAAAATCCAGAGCTGATGTTATTATCCTGGAAAGCATGACATTTGGGGGTTGAAGAGAAAAAGACGATCCTGAGTGCACTAATATTTGCATCATACAGGTCCCAGAAGGAGAAGAGAGAGAGAAAGAGATCTGAGAAAATATTTGAAGGGATAATAGCTGAAAACTTCCCTAACCTGGGAAATGTAACATTCATCTAAGTTCAGGAAGTGCAGAGCCCCATACAGGATTAACTCAAAGAGGAACACACCAAGACACACTGTAATGAAAATGACAAAAATCAAAGATAAAGAGAGAATATTAAAAGCAACAAAGGAATAGCAACAAATAACATAGAAGGGAACGCCCCTAAGCCTGTCAGCTGATTTTTCAGCAGAAACTCTGCAGGCCGGAAGGGAGTGGCACACTTAAATTTAAAGTGATGAAAGGGAAAAACGCACAACCAAGAATACTCTACCCAGCAAGGCTGTCATTCAGACTTGATGGAGAAATCAAAAGCTTTACAGACAAGTAAAAGCTAAAAGAATTTAGCACAACAAAAACAGCTTTACAAAAAATGGTAAAGGAAATTCTCTAGGCAGAAAAGAAAAGGCCACAACTAGAAATAAGAAAGTTACAAAATGGAAAAGCTCACCAGTAAAGGCAAACATACAGTAAAGGTAGGAAATCATCCACACACAAACTAGTAGTGAGGTTAAAAGACAAAAGTAGTAAAACCATCTGTATCCACAGTAAGCAGTAAGGGCTACACAAAACAATTAGATGTAAAATATGATATAAAAAACAGTAACTGTGATGAGGGGGAAAGTACTAATGCAGGATATTTAAACTACATTTGAACTTAAGAGATCAGCAACTTAAAGCAATCACATATAGAGACTTCTATACCAAAACCTCATGGTAACTGCAAATCAAAAATCTGTAAAGATATACACACAAAAAAGAAAAAGGAATCCAAACATGACACTAAAGATAGTCATCAAATCACAAGAGAAAAGACCAAAAGAAGAAAAAAAAACCTACAAAAACAAATCCAAAACAATTAACAAAATGGCAATAAGAACACATATATCAATTATTACCTTAAATGTAAATGGACTAAGTGCTCCAACCAAAAGACACAGAGTGGCTGGATGAATACAAAAACAAGACCCATATATATGCTGCTGACAAGAGACTCACCTCAGATCTAGAGACACGTACAGACTGAAAGTGAGGGGATGGAAGAAGGTATTTCATACAAATGGAAATCAAAAGAAAGCTGAAGTAGCAATATTTATATCAGACAAAATAGACAATATTTCTCCTTTTATGTCTGTATATATATATATATATATATATATATATATATATATATATATACACCCAATGGAATACTACTCAGCCATAAAAAGAATGAAATAATGCCATTTACAGCAACATGAATGCACCACCTAGAGATTAAGTGAAGACAAAGAAAGACAAATATCCTATGATAACACTTACATGTGGAAACTTAAAAAAATGATAAAATGAACTTGTTTACAAACCAGAAACAGACTCACAGACCTAGAAAACAAATTTATTACTACCAAAAGGGGAAGGGCAGGGAAGGATAAATTAGGAGTTTGGGATAAACAGATAGACATTACTATATATAAAATAGATAAACAACAAGGACCTACTGTATAGCACAGGTAACTATATTCAAAATCTTGTAATAACCTATAATGGAAAAGAATCTGGAAAATATTGTTGATAATATTTATATTCAAAACTGAATCACTTTGCTATACACCTGAAGCTAACACATTGTAAACAACTATCCTTCAATAAGAAATTAATATAAAAAATAAAAATAAAAAGATGATCCTGTAAAAGAGATGGAGAAGGAGTTGTCAGAGCAGTAGAAAGAGATCCTGAAATCAGTGATGTCCCAGAAAACAACTCAGTGAGTTTCTAAAAGGACCAAGTCAATAGTCACAGAGGAGTCAATGAAAACTAGGACAGGAGGAGATGCGATCCAGCACCCTGACCATAAAAGGCCATGAGGTAAAAAATGCCCTTCAGAGGATGGAAGATAGTATTAAGGAGAGGCTGGTAGAAAGTACACCAGACGTCTGGGAGGAGGATCTGGGAAATTCACTATATCAAATGGCTCTAAATACCTCAGCTTCTCAAATTAAGAGGCATATCCAGAGGATCAGGAAAGCCATGGGCTGAACACAAAGCATCTCTCTTAACTCTAAATTCTGCAAAAAAATTATGGGGTTGATCACATTATTTCTATAATAAAACAAACATAGCTGTACTGTGGTGCAAGATGCAAAACTCTATGGGGATTTTAAGCGAAAATATTAAACTTTAAGGAGATCTGTACTTGCAAGAGGACCTCTTCAGACTATACTCCTGGAGTTCCTTTTAGTAAGCATTCCTTCCCCTCTGGCTAGGGAGTCTGTGGGTGAAAAGAATGGGAAGCATAGTTGTTAGCTGTTCAATGGGTAAAGAGATCACAGTTCAAGGACGTTTTAGGATAGACTGACCCACTTACAGATAATGATAACAATGCCTATCACTTGTGAAACACATACTATGTAACAGGCGCTGTCCTAAGAGCCTAACCTTGGTTATGCCTCACAATAACTCCATGGGATGGAGCACTATGATCACTCCTGTTTTAAAGATGAGGAAGCTGATGCACAGAGAGGTTAAGTAACTTATCCAAAGCCACACAGCCCTGGATTTAAACCTAGGGAGTCTGGCTCTTCAGCTAGTGTCCCTAAACACTGCACATACTGCCCCCATGTTCAGTCCCAGTCTCCATATGGGTCCATACTTTTGCCAGACTATAGCTTCTGATATTGGTTCAGAAAACGTCACTCCTTGTACAATGGTCTATAAATTTCTAGAAGAGGCAGGGTTGGGGAAGCACATCTGGCAGCTGTGTCTTACCCCTGCCCTATCCAGCCACCAATTGGTGATATGATGGCCACTCCACGGAAGTCCACAAGCCCGACTCCCCAGGCAGCTTTGCACTGGGAGTAAGCTTTGAACTATGGGAATTTGTTAGTCCACAAGGCAATTTCATCTGAACCTTACAATTACCTTTTTGTTTGGACTTGCACTTTTAATTTTTATTGGTTTTAATGTGTTCCCCAAATGAAAGAATAATTTCAGAGGTGTTTTATACAATAGCTGGTTTCATAAAAACATTTCAATTTAAGCTTTTCAGAACCTAAGGAGTAAGAGAAAAACAAATCTGCAATTGCATGGTACTAATCTGTTTTCTTTGAATTCATATGCATAAGTTACTTTTTACTTTATTTCTGAATGGACACAAAGGTAGCTCAAGCAGGATATGAACCCCCAAAGCCCCCGTCATCCAGGAATAACCATTCACCCATGGCCAATCTCACCCATTTCCTCCCCTTCTCCCTATATCATCTTGAAGTAAAACCCATACATCTATCATCTAATCCACAAAAATTTCAGGATGTATCCCTAAAAGATAAGAATTATTTTAAAAAACATAGCCACAATACCATGATCATTATTCCTTATAAGCCAGTTCATGTTCCTATTTCCATAAATTATTTTTAAAAATTCTGTTTCTTCAATACTTCTATACTCCTATATTGTTATTAACTTCACTGCTTTTGTTAGTGTTGATATATATTTTACATTTTTTTCATTAAGAAAAATGCAAACCCACCAAGTGTCAAGAGAAAAGTATGATGAACCTCCTGCACCCATTACTCAGCTTGAACAATTAACCTTATTTGGCCGATCTTGCCTCATCTACGTTCCCCTCTCCATTGTCCCCTCTCACTGGCTGTGTAGAAAGCAATCCTCAGACATTTCCTGTCATTGGGCATGCATTCTTAGCTTGGCTGTCGGCAAGAAAATGCTGAGGTGTTTTCCGGTAGGCATTTATATATTTATTTCATCTCTAAATCCCTGGAAAAGGATTAGATTAAATGCAACATTTTAAGCAGATCAGATAAACTGCCACTTGGTGTTTTCCTCTCTCTCTTTTTTCCTAAGCAAAGTTTAAAATAAAACCAAATTCTAAACAAACGGCACTAATAGTCTACGACATGAATACCAAACAGAATACTTGTGTCACACACACTCTGTCAGCTGTGCCCAGATCTTTAAAAGTACACATTTTTCCAAGACTAATCGAATAAAAGCTGAAATGCAAAATTTTAAACCTAATTATAATTTTGAAAAAAAAAAAGGAAAAATGTAAAGAGACACCATCAGCTGGTTTAGATTCCCACTGGGGCCTGAATGATGACACTGCATTGGCAAAGTTCCTGGGTTCCTCTCACACTCCTTCTGGGTTTTAAGATCCACTGTTTTCCAAACAGCTCTTGGGGGACCTTTGAGAATTGTGCATCTCCTTGCCTGGGAGGCAGAAGAAATAGTTCAGGCTTTGGGTTCTCATAAGGTAGTGCCACAGGTCAAATTTGTTGAGATTTACCAACATGACCTTCTTTTGTCTTTTGTCTTTCGGAGACTTACCGTAAAATCCACAGTAACACCCACAACAACTGTGAAATCATAGTGTGCCACCATATTGTTCATTCTGCAGTTGCCACCACAAGCAAATGACAAATGACAGCCATATTGGCTTGTATACCATTAAAAACCCAGGACGGGTAATGAAAACTTGTCACAGGTTAGATCAAGCAAATACCAAGAGAAGTGCTATTGAGAATTTTCACTGCCAACAGCAGAAAATCTGGGCAGACAAAAAGTGATTGGTTAGGACTGTAAATTGGTTCAATACTTTTACAAAAGGTTTGGCAGTACCTATTAAAGCTAAACATGCATATACCCTATGGTCCAGCAATTCCACTTTATGGCACTAGAGGTCAGAATAGTGCTTACCCTGGGGTGCTGGCTGAGGGGGGCATGAGTGAGCTTTCTGAGGCTCTGGAAATGTTCTATACCTTGATCTGATGGAGGTCACACAGGTGTAGACTTAGGTAAACATTCACTGAACTGTACCACTCCATATCTGTGCCCTGTCCTGTAAGCTAGACCTCAAAAAAGAAAAGTAATTTGTGAAAATTCAGAATAAAGAGGCTTTTGCAAGGTGCTGGCAATTTAAGAGGACCTCTGCCTCTGGATTAAGACAGGATGCTGTAATCATCAGGAACTCATAGCTTCCCAGGTAGAAAACCCCCAATCAAAAGGTGGGGCTTAGGGTGCGGTCTCTACTTTTCCCTAAGACAATTGGTCTCACTCATCCCTTTCTCCAAGAACTTGGGTCTCACTGAGATAAAGACCCACCTTTCCTAGAAAGGCATTTCCATATTTACGGGCATGGATATAGACCTACATCTGGCACTTTCTGACTGTTCAAACAGCCTTCCTTTGACAAACTGAGTCCAGTAGTTGATGGTTGGGTTGCTCTTGTATTGCCCTTTCTTGGCAAAGCTTAAATTGTCATGTCCTATCCAAAATTACTTTTTTAAATTAAGTTACATGGCAGGGTCTGTTGATATTGCTTACTATTTGTTCATAATTATATTGTAGCCCCTGACATTTAACACTGCCTTGCAGTATCCTTTAATTATGGACTTTGTGTACAGTAATTCAGTTGCACCCATTAGGTAGTAAATCACTGGAAAACCACCACAGCTAAGCTTCTATGTTGATACACCACTAGCAGAGAAGCATAACTCTCCATGTTTGTGCCTGGTAAGCATTGTTTGCACTAAGTTCCTCTCCATTATCAGGTGTTAGAGAAATTTTATTTTGTAAGGGGAAGCAGACCAGTACCTTAGGTCCCCAATCTGAGAAATGAATGGACTCCTGGTGAGCCCAGCACTGTCTTCATCAAAAGACAGGTCCTCTTAAATTGCCAGCCCCTTGCAAAAGAGGCAGACCTGATGGAAGAGCATCAAGTTGTCAGTGGATGTGGTTTTCAGTTTATGATGAGAAAATGGGAGAGACAAAAACAGAAACAAAACCCCAAAGTTTGAAGAGCACAGAGAAGCTTGGAATCAAAATATGAATAAATCCAAGCACATTTTCTACGTTAAAGTGGTTTTATGTTTGTTTATATGTAGGCTTAGGAAATGTGATAGTATTAATGCATGAATATGGGTATGATTTAGCAGGAACTGATGCTAAATTGAGAAACAAAGTGATGCTGCATGTACCAAAATTGAACACTATTTTATTATTTATGATTTGATATCACAACCTTATGGCATCTTTTAAATATTAAAAAAACTGTGAGGATATAATGAATTAAAGCTGTGGAAGTTTTCTAGAGACAAAAAATATTCTATATATCAAGGCATTACATCCCCTGGATATTTTTATTTGATTTTAATTCAAGGGTCAAATTTTTATGATTGTGTAAACAGTTGAGAAAGATTCAATCAGCTCCTTTTGAATTATTATAATGGGGGAAACATAGTATACCTTTGCTATTTAAAAGATTTTTTAAAAGATCAGAACATGTGTTCATCTTCATGGTATCAAACACAGCAAAATGGCTCTAATAGGAACATACTTGGGCAAACGACTAGATTAAAATGACTGAGAGTTATAAATGTCTGACATGTCTATTTCAGGCACGAGTAAGGGAAATGGCACTAATTTCTAGAGTGCACACATAATGATTAAATCAGCCCAGTGAGATGAAGAGTATATCAGCATGTACCCTGGAGAAGAAACGCTATATGAATCAGGAATGAGTTGATCAATTCTTCAGTGGGCGGCATCACCATGAGAAAGGCCTCTGCTGGTTGCTGCTACCCCTCTGTCACCTGATCATCTAGCTAGCCCATTTCTCCAGAATCCCATTACCTTCCTCTGTAGGAGCCGCCAAACTAAACAAAACACTATCTGCAATTCCATCTTTTAGCCAATTGCTAATTTTTTGGTCCTTTTTAGACCCTTTTAAAGAAGTCCCAATAGATGGACCAGACTGATATTGGTATAATGGAAAATGCCAACTAAACTTTTACTTTTGACTTAACCCTTGACCCAGTGGACACCAACATTTATATCTTCTCCTCAGCCTCAAATTGCTTTGAAATAAGTTAGTGGATCATAACAATCAAGATATGCAAAGACCAGATATGCACACATCTCATCTCCAGCACAGGCAGGCACTCTGCTGCTCTTAGATGCTAACTCTTGGGCCCAACAAGCAAGATAAGGGCACCCCTCCCTCCCTTGTTTCAACCTATCTGGATATGTGTGTGGTTAGTGAATATTCCAAGATGAGAGGAAATGGTGTGTGTGGCAGCAGGTTTAGGGTGCAGATGCTAGAATAAAGGGATAGTCACTGTTGGTGGGGATCCTGCCCACATCTCCTATGCACTAACCTCTCTCTCCACTATATGCTGATGGTGTCTTACCTCAAGCACTGTCTATGACTCTGCCTGAGGTTTGCTCTTGGCCTGGGAATGGAATAATCTAGAGGGCCCATGGAGTAAGCACCTCAAGAGAGCAGCCCTCACTCCATATTGGATGGATTGAGAGGTAAATACACCGGCTTCCTTGGCCCTTCATTGGATATCACTCCCAGAGTCCCCCGGTGGGAATGAGCCCCAGCTGGCCCAGAGAGGCAATATGTTCCTTAGTTACCTCTTTCCTGCTGTGCTTCCCTGCTCCCTGCCGGAGCTTCAGACAACCTCCCAAATATGCTTCTTGCCCTTAAATCCTTGTTTCAGGGTCTGTGTGTGTTTGTGACCTAATCTAGGCCAGACGGGTTTGGACTCAAGGAATCATAGTAATCGGAACTCAGAGATGTGAATTTGAGCCCTGCCTTTGTAATTTGCTCTCTGGGACCAAAGGTGAGTGACTTTATCTCTCTGAGCCTCAGTTTCTTCATCTATAAAATAGGGACAATAGCATACCTCTGCTGCCTAACAGTGTTGGTGGGAGGTGCAAATGAGAAAAGATATGTGAAAGCGTTAAGAAAGCGTATAGAGTCACACGTATATTTATTCTAGTTCATGCAAATTGCTCTTCCCCCCACCCAGGCAGGACTTCTTTTAACCATTTTATTTGAAATAATGATAGACTCATTGCAACATAGTACAGAGCCCCATGTACCCTTCACCCAGCTTCCTCTGAAGGTGAAATCTAATACGATACTAGCAGAATATCAAAACCAGGAAAATCAAGTTGCTGCAGTGCTGTTCACTAGACTATGGACCTTATTCATTTATGCTTTTTAAGTACTTACCATCTGACATCGTATTTCTCCTCAGTCCTCAGGCCTCCACTTTCCCCATCTCTAGCGATCTTTGAAGAGTCTAAACTAGCCACCTGGGCACCAACTCCTAGTGTTTACCCCATTAGAGCAAGTACTGACTGAATAACTTCAACCACTGTCCTAACCACACTTCAAAACGGTGGCACAAAATTCTATTCTTTGTCATCTAAACCCTTCTATCACTGCCTCTTGACCAACAATATGTAGGCTTTGCAGATGAAATCCCAAGATCCTGGATCCTGCTAAGCAACTTCCTAAAGTAGTGAATGCAGCAGTTACCAAAGGAGCTGTTTCCAATGATGAATTGGATAACAATATTTTCATTAGGAAGTTAATACATTTTCTTTAGTTGCTTTAGAAGTCTCGGATAAATGCCTCCTTGTTTAATTGATTCATATCCTCCTTAATTTTTCAAGTTGCCCTGTCACCCCTTCCTTAGTACTCCTGGGACTTCACCTTTAATGCCCAGAGAAAAAGTGGGGGGAACCTTTTCTCTATCAATCCTCCAATGAAGAGAAGGGTCATGGGGTCGTTCGCAGTAGCGCCTCAGTAATCTCCTATTCTCTCTTTGAATGCAACCATTATTCCTCAGTGGGCAGATAATTTATCTCCTCCCTGACTGCCTTCTTGGTTAAAGGTTAACAAAAATGACATCCCCTTCAAGTTCAAACCCTCGGAATCCACAGACCCCTGCTGCCAACCAAGTCTTTCAAACCAAGAAATAGAAAATGTACTAGGGCTAAATCTCTGAAACTGCAGCCATTTCTTTCTTCTTGATGCCTATGGGTCTTGCCGAACATCTTAGCTTCTGAAAACACTTAGAATACACATTTTCAAGGACCCATGTCTGTCTCTCTTAAAGTAACACAGGATCCATTTTCCAAGTGCCTCTCAAAGGCTTCCAGCACTCCAGTCTTTTCTCATAAGTTCTCTCTTGGGGCTCTCACCCACCTTACTGGTTTCAAGACATTAGCTCTACAGATATTATTACAAAACTACACCTCATTCCCAACCTCTCTCGAGGAATCTGATCCCACATTCCACTTGCCTACAAGTCCCACCTCCATTGGTGGGACCACCATTGTCACGGTTGCCTGGACTCACACTCTCAGGCTTCTTTCACTCCTTATTAAGAAGCTCCTGGAACTTCCCAGTCCCATTCTGGCACTCCCACTGACACAACCACCACCCACCAAAGTACGGCAAGATCTCGTATGTCTAAGAAATGGGTCTTAGTGACATTCTAACTTTGGACAATCCTGATAATGCTCCAGAAGAACATCACGGGCCAAGGATAAGGACAACAGCCTGGCTCTGCAGATCCAAACTGACAAATCAAACACTCAAGCACTCCATGCCCATTCCCAGAGCACCGTTTTTTGCTCCAGTTATTCTTCTTGACCAAACTGCCCTCCCAACTGTTTTCCACCTGTTAAATTCTACCTAGGCTTAAAGGATCAAGACACTCATAACCTTGTTTGTATCATCTGCTGGCACTACTGCTATACCACCCAGTATTGTTTGCTAATTTTCTATATCCCTTACCTTCCTCTACTACATTGCAAGCTCCTAGGAGGCAGAGATAATGTCTGCTACTTTTCTGCAACCTCCATAGCATCTAGGAGTCCGCCTCATTTAGAAAAGTGGCATCATATATTTCTCATGATGGGTTAATGTCTACATAGCTCAACAAAGCAAAAGGAAAAGTAATAAAACCAGCTCTTACTGAGCAGCTATGATGTGCCACAGCTTCCCCTACCTAATTTAATGTAAGTGTCCAACTCCCAGAACTATCATACTATCCAGTTTTGGGCTCTTCATAGCACTTATTGCCAGAAATTATCATGTTCAATTACTAATTTATGTCACAGATGCTTTGTTGTGCCCTCTAGATCCTCAGGAATGGTACTCATTCCTCCAGGTGTTGGGAGTGACGACTGCTGAGTGTACTCAGCTGAGTGTCCCCCCAAGAACTGTCCTTGGAAAAAACCACTTGGCCTTTGATCACACCTCTTCCCTGGGGCAGCCTGGATTTAAGGACTGGTCAAAGTGGGAGTAAAAAGGCTGACATACTTGCCTTGCCTTGGGGCAACTCTGAAGGGCTATCCCAGTTCCAGAGCTTGTGCGGGGTGGCTGAAGCCTCTATTACACCTGCATCACAGCTCAATTTCTCCTGCCAGTGTGTGCTGAGTCTCTCTTCCCTCCCTCCCTTACCAGTGTTGTTCCTAAGAGCATCCATAATGAACCTCCTGCATGCAGATCTCCATTGCAGTCTGTTTCCAGGGAACCTGACTTAAGAAAGCGTACTTATTCATTGTCAGTTCTCCTCACTAGAATGTTCCATGAAAGCAGGGACCTTACCTG
Organism: Camelus bactrianus; assembly: GCF_048773025.1. Taxonomy (NCBI): domain Eukaryota; kingdom Metazoa; phylum Chordata; class Mammalia; order Artiodactyla; family Camelidae; genus Camelus; species Camelus bactrianus. The sequence goes on from NC_133575.1 coordinate 13,412,105, forward strand.
TCTCATTTACTGCTGGGCCTAGAATAGTGCCTGGCACATGATAAGTGCTCAAAAAATATTTGTAGACTATGAATGAATGAACAAATGGCTTTTATTTATCTAAATCTCACAACTCTACCTCATTTTCCATATGAGAAAATAAGTACAGAGAGGTCAATTAAATGTCCCAAGGACACATAGTCAGTCAGTGTGGAATCAGGACCACGTTTGTAAGAATCCAATATCCATACTCTTTTTAAAACCAAGTATGGCCTCTTGATGTCTTCGTCACTGTGGGCAGTGCCTCCTGCTTGGCTGGGGGCTATGTGTCTTTGGCTTTTATGGTCTGGCTGACTTCTTGGTGCACTTGGCAAGGAAACCTCCATTTAGCCTTTAACTCCACTCTCTCTCTGTTCCCTAGCTCACCCACACTACTGGCATCTTCTATGCTTCTTTATATAACTTTACTCCAAAATGTCTTCTCTCCTCTTATTTCACTGACAACGTGTTGGTTCAGAGCCTGATTAGTCCTGAATTCAGTCAGCACAGTCCACACATTATTCTCGTCCCCTTCAGTTGACCCTACATGTCGCTCTCGACAGTCTCTATCATCTTCACCACAGTTAGGGGCCAAGCAGAACAGAGAATTCATACCAGACGATTTAAATTAAGAAAGCTCAATTGAAGGAACAACACATTGAGGTAGGGGCAGGATTAGGGGAATAAACAGAGATGGCAAGGCACTCAGGAACCAGCAAGAGTGGGAAGCTGTTGCCACCCCTAGGGCTGTAGGGACAAGGGGAGGAAATAGTGTTACTTAAGCCTGGTGGGAGTTGGAGCCATGGAAGAGGGGCCTCCTAGTAGGAGCTGTCATTCTGAAGGTTGTAGATACTACCTGAGACAAGATGCCAAAGCAGGGAAAGAGTAGGGAAGAAATCCTTTGGCTTCTCTCTCCCACCACTCAGACCTCCTGCTCATGTCTCCCACTGGCCACCCATACCACCCCACTACATGGCTCCATTTGTAGATTACAGTACAGACTATGAAGCCCTTTGAAAGACATATACCCTTTGAGTCTCACAATGTCCCCATGAGGTAAGTACTATGACCTACCCCATTTTGGAGATGAGGAAATAAGCTGACAGAATTTGTGGCTCACCCAAGATCATCACACAGCTAAGAAATGGCACAGTTAAAACACGAGCCTAGATTTGTAAGTTCAAACTTTTTACTAAAATCCAAGACCCAATTTGAGCACACAGTTAGGGTGTATATTCTCTGGAATATCTCTCCATTCCTCCCCCTTTCTTCACATGCACACACACCATGTTGTGTTAATGCTTCTCACTAACTTATCTTTTGGCCTTGACCTTCAAAAGTTCTGCTTAGGACATCTTTATCTCTCATCACTCTTCATCACTCCTCCTTCCAGTTAACTCAGGCCCATCAGCTCCCTCTTCAGCATCTCATCTCCTCACCAGCTACCTCTTGCCTTGAATACTGAAATGTGGTCATGTACAGTGCTGCACTATCCAATATGGTAGCCACTTGAAATATGAGTGTGTGACTCAGAAACTAATTTTTAAATTTAATTTTAATAAATTTAAATTTAAAACTCATACTTGGAGCTTTATCCCTCCCCCTCCCCCACCATCCTTAAATAAAGGCTGTGCTTAGTGACTTGCTTCCATAGAATAGAATATAGAAAGGGAGAAAAAAATGTAACTTAGAGTGTAGAAACCTGGCAAACACTATCTCAGTCAAATGATCAAGATCAATATCACCAGTAATAGATCACGTTGTTAGCATGTACCCTCAATATGATGTGATAACAATGGCAATTCACTTCTGTGGTCTTCCTCTCCAAATCCTGTTGGAAAATACCAGTCAAATCCCAACTGAGGGAAATTTTTCAAAATATCTGACCAGTAATTCTCAAAACTGTCAAGGTCACAAGAAACCAGGAACGTATGAGAAGCTGTCACAGACCAGAAGAGACTAAGGATACATGATTAGATGCAATGTGGTGTCCTGGAATGGATCCTGGAAAGGAATAAGGACCTTAGTGGAAGAACTGGTGAAATCCAAATAAAGGCTGGGGTTTAGTTAATAGTAATGCAGCAATGTTGTGTTTTGGATTGTGACAAATGTCCATAGTAATGTAAGATGTTAATAAGGAAACATACTAAGTTATTTACAGGAAGCTCTGTTCCATCTTTGTAACTCTTCTGTAAACATAAAATTATTCTAAAATAAAAAGCTTATTAAAAATAAAAATAAAGAATAAAACTATTATTCAATTCAGTTATTGGAAAACTTTTAAATATGTTTGGAATAACTTAAGTATGTTAACTTGCTTTTCCAGCTGTAAATTTTATGAAATCTAAATACAGATCAAGTATTTCCAATGAAAATTTAGCATCCAAAATGAGATGTGTTACAAGTACAGAATACATATCAGATTTTGAAGACTTCATACAAAAAAAGAAAGTAAAATGTCTTAATAATTTCTGAAACATTGATTATATGTTGAGATGACATTTTAGATATATTTGGTTCAATAAAGTATATTACTAAGATTTATTTCACTTACTTCATTTCATGTCTTTTAATATGGCTAGTAAAAAATTTAAATTACATATGTGACTTGCATTGTATTTCTATTGGGGGTTAAGAATATAGACCCTTGAGCCAAATAGCCTAGGTTGAAATCTCAACGCTGTACCAAGTGGCTGATTAACCCTGAGCAAGTTAGTTAACCTTTCTGTGTCACAGTTATCCATCTGTAAATAGAGTTCCTACCTCATGAGGCTGTTGGGAGGATTCAACAAGTTCATCTATATAATATACTGAGTTATAGTTATAGTAAGCACTGGAACACAGAAAGCACTCAATAAATGCTAGCCATTATTGTTACAGTAGGGCTGTTTATAGCCAAAGGGTCTTTGGAGGTTGAACAGAGTTCTAAAGTGATGCACTACCAAAGCAGAGAGGAAGCAAGGAGGCAAGACCCTCACTGCTTTCTCCTCCTGCCCTCTGCCTTCCTGCTCAGTCTCTATGGGAAGCCAGTCAGCAAATGAGCCCAGGCAATGCCACCCACAGTGCTCAGCCTCCCTGGGCACAGAGTAAGGCAGAGAGAGGTAGGGAATCAATCTGGGGGATGCTGGGGTGGGGGGAGAAGTGAGACAAAGGAAGAGAACCAGCACGCCTCACTCCTCCGGTAGCAACCAAAAGCCTAAAGCGTCATGCTTTGACGCCCTTAGCCCCACCTCTCTGCCCCACCCATGATTCTCAGAACAGTCATGTTTAGCAAGTCTCCCTTAGCCCCTCCACCTTCCATTTTTTAGGGGACTCAGTCCTTTCTATGCTCAGAGCTGCTGAGCCATCACCAGTCCTGGACTCAACCTTTCAGAGATGAGTCATGTATATAAGGAGATGGACTTTTTTTGGGGGTCTTTTCACTGTTCACTTGCGTTTTTTTCTACAAAGGGAGTGTCTGATCTACGAAGGCAAAGAGCAGATATTCTCAATGTTGTGTATACACACCACTGTAGCCTGAACTGATTGATTGATGATGATGAGAATGATTAATGACCTCAGAATTGTGTTTTGAGTGTTTTTTCCCCTATATGATTCTTCTCAGTGTTGCTAATATCAACCTTAGCTGGCCAAGTCCCCATTTACTGAAATAAATAAAGCTGGGGTGGATCTCCTTTGTGTAGGGCAAGCATTACCTTTGTAAAATTACCCCATGAGCTTTCTTCTCGTGCTGGCCATATGGTCTCGCCTCTGCTCAGTTTTTCCAGGGCACACATGCGGGGAATCTAATAATGGATTCCAGCCAGCCTCTGGGCTATTATGTAAATAGGAAATTTCTAGCACCGCCCTCCCCCCATACCCCTTTGGGAATCTCTCTAATTAATTAACTTAAATTTAAAACACACTCACACACATTCCTTTTTATGGCGTTAGGTGGTCTTAACACTACTCTGTTTTGGGGTGTGTCTCTGCTTTTAAGGATAGGGAGCACATAATTCTCTGACCTTGGTTACTTAAGTGTTCAATCTCATTAAGCTCCTAAAATCATCACCCAATCCCAGGGTCTCCCAATGGGCTGTTTCCCCTGCCAATATTTATGCATTTTAGACTATTTTATTAGGTGCGTACAAGTTTAGAATTACTTTACCTTTCTGAGGAATTGAATCCTTTCTAATGATCTAGTGACCCCTTCTAACCCTGATAATGCTTTTCATCTTAAAGTCTATATCCCCCAATGTAGCTTTCTTTGGGTTAGTAATTGCCTGGTGTGCCTTTTTATCCTGCTACTTTCTGCCTTTCTGCATTCTTATGCCTTAAGAGTGGCTCTTAAAATGGACAGACAGCTACATTTCAAAAATCCTTTATCTGTAAATTTCTGTCTTTTAACTGGCTAGTTTAATTCACTTGCATGTTTGGTGAGAAATAGTAATTATATTTCGACTTGGTTTGCCACCTTATTTTTTCATTTGTCCTGCTTCTTCTGTGACTTTTTTCTTTCTTATTTCTTGCCATTTTTTGGATTGTTTATGGGTTTTTGTCCATTTGTTTCCTTCTTTCACTGTTTCTTTTTACTTGTTTGAACTTTATAGACTTTTTTTATTCTTTTAGTGATTACTCTTGAAATTTTGTCATGTATATTTAACTTACAAAGTAAAAAATTAAACAATATTTTAACTTCCCTAGGGAACAGGGATTGGCAAACTATGGCCCAATGATCAAATCTGCCTACCACCTGTCTATGTAAACAAAGATTCATTGGAACACAATCCTGTTCTTTCATTTTTGTACTGTCTATGGCCATTTTCATGCTACAATGGCAGAATTTCACAGTCATGGCAAAGACTGCATGGTCTGTAAAACTTAGAATATTTACTATCTGCCCTTTTACAGAAAAAAAAAATTGCCAACCCTTTTCTTAAGGATTTTAGGAGATCTCCCCTCTCCTGACTTGTATGTAATTACTGTGCAATATTTTATTTTTATCATTTTTAAACTCTATAAATTTGACTTTAGTATTCCTTTTTTCCCCTAAATATTATTTGCTCATATATATCTGTGTGTGTATATATATATACATTTTTACATAGTCACTCATATGTGTGTGTGTGTGTGTATATATATATATATGTATGTTTCTATTGCCCACCATTCCTTTTTGCATCTTGGATCATCCTTCTGACATAATTTTCCTTCTTCCTGAAGTACATCTTTTAGGGGTTTCTTCAGTGAAGATCTTTTGGTAGTAAATACCTAGTTTTTCATGTATTTATAAATATCTTAATTTTAGCCTCCTTGAAATACGATTTTCTGAGCACACAATTCTAAGCTGTAAGTTATTTTCTCTCAACAATTGGAAAATATTATTCTACTGTCCTCTGATTTCCATTGTTGTTGAAGGCAACTGTTAGTCTAATTGTCATTCCTTTGAACATGATCCATCTTTTCTCTCTGGCCCCATTTAAGATCTCTCAGCAGTTGGTGTTCTGCAGTTGAGTTATGATGTGTTTAGGCATGAATTTTCTGTTTTTTAACATCCTTCTTAGTATATGCTATGATTCCTGGATATGTGTTATTATGTTTTTCATCTGTCTTGGAAGATGCAGGCCATTATCTCTCTCTCTCTCCCCCCTTAGCCTGAAATTCCATTTAGATTTCTGTTTGATCGTCTCATTCTAGACTTCAATCACTTAATCTCTCTTTTATATTTTCCGTCTCTGTCCCTGTCTGTACTGCATTCTGTGTAATTTCTAATCCTCTCTTCAGCTGGATTTAATCTACTGTTTAACCAGTCAGGGTTTTTTTCAATAATTGTTTTTTTTATTTATAGATGCTCCATTAAAAAAATCCTCCTGGTTACTTCCGCTAGCCTATTGTTCTCTGCTCATCTGTGTGACTGCATCTTTTACGTCTTTAAACAATTCATACATAGCTTTTCTGTAGTCTGTATCTGAAAATTCCTCTATCTCCAATCGTTGTGGAGATCCAAATCTATTATGTTTTTTTATGCTGCCTCTGGTTCATGGTGGCTTGCCTCAGCATATTGTGAACTTATTGCTTGATTTTAATCTGTGGGAGTCCTCTAGGTCTAAATTAGAAAAGCTTTTTCCGAGGAGGATTTGCTTCAACAGAAACTTGGTGACACCTCTGATCTAAGACCACTTCAGCCCCTGTAAGGATCTTGGCTTGGTAAATGGGTCCCATGTTCAGCATCTCCACCTCAATCCTGGTCCACAGCTAAGTATTTCTGTAAATGTTGCTATTGGTATCTACACTCAAGGCCTTTTCCCCCACACCTATCACTTGCAGTTTACGGCTTCCTGCTCCGGTCCGAGTTTGGGTTAGTTTTTATTTGGCAGGTAGCTGTTGTGGAAGTCTTTGGAAATCTCTCCAACCACTTGCAAAACCAGAAGTGCCCTGAAGAGTGATTTATATCCAGGACATAGCTACTATGCAGTGGGACAGCTCCTTAGAGCACCTACCCCCAACACACACTACCACCACCACCACCATATTGCTGCTGGAAGCAGAAGGTTCATTGTGAAACTTTGAAACATACTGTTTTAGGGGGAAATCTGGTTTTTAAATGCCATTATAAATTGTTTCACTTATTGTACCGAAATAAAACTAGCTTTCTTATTTAGTCACTATTTTATCAGCTCTCACACTGAGGATGGCTATGGATCTCAAGATGCTTGCTTCTTGTGTGCAAGGCTGATATTTTGGCACATAATACTTAAAGATAGATCCTGCACTGTGAGCTGGTTTACCTTTGCACTGATGATCTTGGCCAGGAGGATGGCATTCCACTTGCCCTAATCTCACATGCAAGTGGAAAGTGTTGATATTTTGACACTACAAGAAGACATTATTTAGCCTTCATTGCTTGCCATTTATTTACCAAATGCTTTACAATCCACATTTTGGGAAAGTCATTTCCCACTGCCACTCAGAGGGAAAATCAGCTGGTCCACTCTGGATCCACTTCCATATCTCTCACTATTGATCTTTGTGAAGTGACTCAACCCTTCCAAACTTCTATCCTTTTCTCCTCTACATTTACTGAAAAAGTAGATCAACTAAAAATGAAAAACTGGCTGCCACATCCCCCTCTTTCCAGACACCACTTCTTTCTGGATTAGGCATCAGGAAAAGGGGAATGATCTGACAAATATGAAGATGAACACTGATACACTGACTTTTCTTTCTTTGAACCCCTGCTATGGCACAAGGGGAAAATCTCCGAATCCACTACCAGTGCTGTCTACAAGTGCCCCTTTGCAAGGCTCCTTCCATTCGTGAGCGAATTACTCCTTGTATTTAAAACACTCCGCAGATACAGAGAGTGTGCTGTCACAGGAAGTGCGAGAAGCCTTTAAGTAGGTGGAGCCTCGGGAAAACTAGGGCAGGTTGGGTGGGAAAAGAATGGAAAACATTCCAACTGTTTTGAGAAGACATCTTAGTTCCCTAAGACTATGGAGGGAAAAAGAGAAATTCATATTTATTGAACTCCTGTTATAAATCTGGTACTTTTTTTCTTTGTTTGAATAAATTATGAAAAAAAATGTCAAAAATAACAGAAACTAAGGAGAATAACACCCATTTACCTATCATCTAGATTTAACAATTAACATTTTGCCATATTTATTTCATCTATTTTGTATTTTAGAATCACTATTAGAATAGAGACATAATATTTTACCCTTAAAAACTTAATCACATTCTATATAATCAAAATGCCATTATCACACCTAACAAAATTAACGATAATTCCCTAATATTATCTAACACTCAGTCTTTATTAAAATCTCCTTCAATTGTCTCTCAAATGTCTTTTGCAGCTGGTTGCTCAAACTGGGGTCCAATCAAGGCATTATAGCTAAGACTCTATTAACCCAGATTGTCCTAGTAATTTTCATATCTTTTTATCTTTATAACAATCCTAAGAGGCAGTTATCATTATTTCCATTGTACAAATGCAAAAGTTGAGGCTAGAGAAGTACTTAGCCTAAGATCACACTGTCAGTAAGTGTTGAGAGGACATTTCCTGCTTTTTTAGCTGCCTATCATCCAACCCCCTCTTCCTATTTTGAGCAAGTTCTGTTGCATCTTGATGGGGCACTCCTGGTGGCCCAGAGGTAGGCATATAAAGTAGTTCGTCAAATTCGATGCCTTGGTTTAGGACTTTGAGTATAGAACAGCACTGTCCAGTTAAACTTTCTGCAATGATGGAAATGTCCTACATCTGCATGTCCAATGTGGTACCACCAGTAACTACCATATTGGACGGCATGGTCCTAGAAAGAATGATGCCAAGGTGCAGGGACATTTCAGAAATTATACACAGCATTGGTGGCAGCATTTAGAGTCTGGTGGTATTGGCAGCTCTGAGGGTTAGACTGATGGTAGTGTTCTGCATAGATCACTTGCCCACTTTCAGAGCCTGCCCCTCTACTCAGCCTATCAAATATGTGAAACACCCAATAGCCATCCAGTAAATTCCCCTTTTGCTTAATTTTTCCAGAGTCAAGTTTCTATTGTTTGAAATCAAAAGTCCCTTGCAAGACACCACTAGTTATCATCCAATTCCTTTTTTTCCCTTAGAAACAGAACCTCCATTTTTAGCTAGGTGCAAGTTTTAGCTAGTTGTGGCAACATAACTAAGTTCTGATCAATGAGGCAGAGGTGGATGAGTGCTATACAAAATCTGGAGAGTATCTTTAAATAGGACATGTTTTTGTCTTTTCCTCCTTCTAGCTGGGTGGAATATGAATGTGATGGATGGAGCTTGAGCAGACATTTTTGGACCATGAAGCAGAAACCAGGTCTTAAGGATGGCAGAGCATCAAAATAAAAGGAGCCTGTGACCCTGGGGATTCTAAAGTTGCTACAGTAGACTTACTGCTTACATTTATGCGAGAGACAAAAACTTCTGTCTTGTTGATGCCACTGTGGGTTTTTTTTCTTTTTTGGCTGAACCTAATCCTACAATTACTTTTCAGCTGAACCTAATCCTAACTGATTAAAAACCCTGAGACAGGTGTGGCTGGCAGATCTCAATTTGAACCCACATCTGGGACAAAAAGGATAGGGAATGATTTAAACTTATTCTTCTCCAGGACTATTCTCCATACCATGATTTTTATGCTTCTGTGGGCCAAACATATAGTTTGCAGGACTCAGCTACCATCCTGCCTGTACACTGTGCTAGTTTTTTATCCCATCAAGAGGAGCCCTATTCTTGGCCTTGACTATTAAAGAACCCCATCCTGCAGAATGTAGGAGGAGCCAGCAAGGTCAAAATTTTCTAGACCATGGTTTATGTGACAGGGACCTTGGAATTCCCTGACCAATTGGCTCAAGCCAGTTTCCAGAACCTGCATGGGCTTCTTCCCTGGGTCGTTATTCCCAAAGGCAGATTATGTAGCCAGTTTTAACACCATACACTAGAGGTAAGGCCGAGGGGTAGCTGTTTGCAGGGAGGTATGAATAGAATTTAGGTAGACACTGCAGCCCATTAGTCCATGTGCCCACAAGGCTCCTTAGAGTGGGAGATGGAGTCTATGAGGGAAGAGATGGGGGGTGGTGAGCTACAGGCTGGTGACCCAGGCTTACTCTCCTCCTGCCATTATGGTCCAGTGTAGAACTCCAAGAGTCCAATAACTTTAAATTCAAACCTGATCTTCCAGGTCTTGCAAAGGTACATTTGTCATGGACATGTTGTGAATAACCATTTATTAGCTTTATAACTTTTAAGTATTTAGATATATATTTGGGCTTCCGTTTGTACTTTGGTTCCAGGCCTTACAAATATCAGGGGTGAGCCTGTTTGTACAAAAGCTTGGCTACTACTTCCTACACCCGAAACAGCAAATGGAGCACACAGTCCCATGGCCTTCCTTCTGGGTTACTTGTTTTCCTCTCACTTTCTCTGTTATTTTCTTATTCTCTCCCTAAAGTTCTCCTCTGGTTGTAATAGATCATTTGTAGGCCAGGACCTGGCTTGCTATTTCTTTCATAGCCCCCTGGCCCTTTAGCACAAAGTGTTCTGGATACATTGGTTCTATGTCCAGTAAGTCTTAACACTGGATGTGCATCAGAACCGCAAAGGGAATGCTTTAAAAATATGGAATCCCTAGCCCCATCCCAGTAATACTGATTCTGAAATCTGGGCAAGGGGTGGGGAATCTGTATTATTTTAAAGTTCTACAGATGATTCTGAAGCACAGCCATGGCTGAGACACTCAATGCAATGACCTACTGACTCACTTATTCCTGACTAGAGACAAGGGGGTGAAGATTAGAATGGGGTGAATTAAGAAGTTGAACCCCTAGGCCTTCCAACCCCTCCTCATTCTAAGTTCTGGGCCTCTGCATCTGCATCTCATTTCTACTGCTCTCTTAGGGTACTGAGTGGCTGTCATTAGCACTTCCCATGGCTCAAAGCGTGATCATGGGATTTCAAAATCAGGGTGGTAGCTGGTGGTTCTCTAATGTGTATTTGTACCTCCTTACATTTTTTTGAGGCTATACTCCTAATCTAGCACAGTAATTGGCATATAGTAGATATTTATTAAATGTTTAAGAAAAAATTTTGACCTGAGTTCAAGGAGCATTGCATTTGGTTTGGGGAAAATATTAAGATTACTGGGGTTTTATATTTAGACTCCTTTAAAGAAATGGATTAAGTGTTCCTTTTAGTTTTACATAACTGCAGATAAGTGAATTTATTTAGTAGCCAATTACTAGATTTTAAAAAATCAAAATCACCTGCAAGAAATATCTGTCAACTCCTCCTGATTATCTCTCATGGACATTTTAACCAAGACTTCTGATACATTGCATTTTAATATTCCCATTGTTTAAAGTACAGTCAGGTTCAATAATATGTAATCACAACCTGTTTGAAGCCCTTAACGGATAGTTCACTTTCTGCTGTCTTTTAAGATATAAAGGTAATACACAATACACAAAAATAAACTCAAAATGGATCAAAAACTTAAACATAAGACAAGATACAATAAACCTCCTAGAAGAAAATATAGGCAAAACATTATCTGACATACATCTCAAAAATGTTCTCCTAGAACAGTCTACTCAAGCAATAGAAATAAAAACAAGAATAAACAAATGGGACCTAATGAAACTTACAAGCTTCTGCACAGCAAAGGAAACCATAAGTAAAACAAAAAGACAACCTACGGAATGGGACAAAATTTTTGCAAATGAAACTGACAAAGGCTTGATCTCCAGAATATGTAAGCAACTCATACGGCTTAATAAGAAACAACCAAACAACCCAATCCAAAAATGAGCAAAAGACCTAAACAAGCAACTCTCCAAGGAAGACATACAAATGATCAACAGGCACATGAAAAAATGCTCAATATCACTAATTATCAAAGAAATGCAAATCAAAACTACAGTGAGGTATCACCTCACACCAGTCAGAATGGCCATCATTCAAAAATCCGCAAATGACAAATGCTGGAGAGGCTGTGAAGAAAGGGGAACCCTCCTACGCTGCTGGTGGGAATGCAGTTTGGTGCAGCCACTGTGGAAAACAGTATGGAGATTCCTCAAAAGACTAGGAATAGACTTACCATAGGACCCAGTTATCCCGCTCCTGGGCATATATCCAGAAGGAACCCTACTTCAAAAAGACACCTGCACCCCAATGTTCATAGCAGCACTATTTACAATAGCCAAGACATGGAGACAGCCTAAATGTCCATCAACGGATGACTGGATAAAGAAGATGTCGTATATTTATACAATGGAATACTACTCAGCCATAAAAACCAACAACATAACTCCATTTGCAGCAACATGGTGCTCCTGGAGAATGTCATTCTAAGTGAAGTAAGCCAGAAAGAGAAAGAAAAATACCACATGAGATCGCTCATACGTGGAATCTAAAACAAAAACAAAAACAAAAACAAACAAAGCATAAATATAAAACAGAAACAGACTCATAGACATAGAATACAAATTTGTGGTTGCCAAGGGGGCGGAAAGTGGGAAGGGATAGATGGGATTTCAAAATTGTAGAACAGGTAAACAAGATTATACTGTATAGCACAGGGAAATATACACAAGATCTTATGGTAGCTCACAGAGAAAAAAATGTGACAATGAATATATATATGTTCATGTATAACTGAAAAATTGTGCTTTACACTGGAATTTGACACATTGTAAAATGATTATAAATCAATAAAAAAATTTTTAAAAAAAGATATAAAGGTAAGTTCATTTTGAAAACTGAAAGCACACAGCAAAGCTGAAACCCAACAAACATTTAGATGGCACAAAACAGGAAAACTTCAGAGCTGGGGGCCAGATGTCCTGAAGAATTTTTCTAAGGAAAAATCTTTGAGATGAACTGTCTCCATTGGTTTGCTGCCCAGCATTTTTTCATCGGAGCTGCAATTGCACAAGATTGCAACACTAGCTTGATCTTTGTCTCCATCTCAGTTATTTTTGGCCCCAATAGGTTGAGATTATTTTCAATAACTGTGCTGGAAACAGCTCTGTCAAGTCCCTTCTTTGTTTCATGCCATAGATTTGACTGCAAATAGTACAATGCCTTCATTAAGAGGCTATAAAAGGCTCAACGCCAGGAATCCTTGGGAAGCCACAACAGAAAGATACCAAGGCTGTTTAGGAGGATGAAATAAGAACAAATGTCTACCAGTGGGTCAATTAAACATGCTCTTCCTCCTTTGCTGGAACAAGTGACTGATTGAGCCTCACCACTGGGGTCTGCTTCTTGCAACAGCTTCACTGACCCCACAAAGCACCAAGGAGGAGTTGCTAGGGTTTGCCTCAGCGTCATCGGACTTACTGCTTCATTTAAGACGCACTGGGAGATGAGTGCCACTGCTAGGTTTCCTTGAAGGAAAATGTTAAATTGAAACAACCCCATTGCCAGTGTTTCTCAGAATAAAAGGAGCCTGCTAAGTGAGACAATTGTAAAGTATCATCTCCTCCACTCTACTTTTTTGCCAGAATTTTCTATTAACTTAGCAACATTCAGAGCCTCGTCAGAATTCCATATTTACAGTCCACAGACTTAATTGGGACCATACAGAGAGAATGGCAAGCATGGGCTAAGTTTCCCAGGGGCCTGGGATTATTGAAAAGAATCACACAGTATGGACTGCAATTGAGGGGGCCCAACAGGGGGACGTAGGGGACACAAAAGCAAGCTCTACAGCAGCCTAGAGTATCTTGGTCTGTTTGACTTTTCCTCATGTTAGAATTTTTTTAAATTTAGAATCTTAAGCCAGAAAAAAAATCTTTAAGATGATCCTCTTGGTTTAAAAAAAAAAATGACTGAGACCCAGAGATGTACAGCAACTAGATGTGAGACGCAAGGTCACACAACTGGGTTGTGGCTGACTCATACTTATTTGTTCATGTTCAACTATTAGAATATTTTTGGTAGCTAATGGTAAACACAGAAGAGGTCTGAGGGAATGGGTGAGCAATAGCTACTCTACTGCAGCTTCAGGACAAGGTTATAAGGAAAGCAATTCTCAAACCACATTCTGTCGCCTTGCCTGAAAGTTTCACTCAAAAACACACACAACAATGCCAACATAGGATGACAAGATTGTTACCATTATAACCAGCATCAGGCAATAAGAAATCCTCCTAAACCAATAGCTGGGCAAAGGCCTACTTAGGGTTCAATTCTTGGGTGCCATCCCTAAGGGTACAGAGCTACAGATGTCACTAGGTTCTTCTATCTGGTTTATATAAGAGTAGGGAGTATTGCTAAAATATTTGGGCAGATCCACATATCTTGAATTCATGTGATTTCACCATGAGAGGTCATTCATCATGCTAATTAACAAGACATTCATTTCACCAATAATACCTCTTTGTGACATTTGCTATGCTCACTAGCAAAATGTGGGCAATCTCAATAGCAGAAATGGATATAGTAGCAGCCTCTGGAGAGTGGCCCCTCTGCTGAGAATGCCCACAGACCAACCCTGGGGTGTGCATGCTTGATTCACATCTGGGTTTTTGCTTAACCTAACTTTGAAGCACACAGTGTCACTCTATAATTGGTGAGGAATTTTAACGTAAATCTCAGACATTATAACAAACTGCTTCATGGTGAAATAAGAATTTGAACCCAGGTCTTCTGACTTTCATTCCAAACTCTTTCCCAAAGGGCCACCTGCCTCTCTTCTAATAAAAGAAATCAGAAGGTTTGCTAAACATATGCTAGAAAAGATGTCTCTACGGAAAATTCTGTCTTGCCTACAAGGTATTTTGCCTTCTGGCTTGTCCGAATGGACCTGTGGGATGTAGTGAGATGGACCCATAACAGGCACTGAAGAAACTTGTCAAGTTCAATTGTACTGAAAACCCTGCTGGTTCCCAAGGAGTCTGGGAAATTTCTGTAGGGCACTGATTTAGGTTTAGAACTGTTTGTTTTGAAACCTTCTCTAAGATTTTGCATAATCCTGTGATTCTCCCCCTTGGCTGCATGTTAGATCATGCGAGTAGGTTGTAAAAACTCTCAGTGCATGGATCTATACTAAAGCAATTAGATCAGAACCTCTGGTGTTGGGGTCCAGGCATTAGTATTTTTTAAAGGTTTTTGGATGATTTGAATGTGCAGATAGGGTTGAGACCCAATTGTCTAACTTGGTGCTTCTCAAACTGTGATGTGCAAGCTACCTGGGGATCTTGTTGGTATGCGGATGCTGAGACTCTGCACTTCGAAGAACCCCGCAGGTGATGATGATGCTGATGTACCATGGGACATACTTTAAGTGGCAAGGGAATAATCTCTTACCCGCTAAAGTTTTTTGAGAGCAAAACCACTAAACCAAAATCTGAGATGGGCCAAAATAATCCAACTCAACCCCGTAATTTATCCTACAGGGGAATGTATGGAATACAGCTTCAATAAGACTATAAAGCAAATAAACTGATTAAACACCTAAACTTGTAAAAACTGAACTTTGATTTCCCACAGACTTGCCTTAAATGCTTAGAATATCTTCCTAATCACAAAAATAGCATGGCTGTAGTTACCAAAGCTAACCATCTAATGTACCAAAAAAAAAGAGTCATGTCTGCATTTCCTATTTATTATAACCTTCATAATTATTGATTGTCTTGGATCTCACTGCCTCTGTAGTTAGCCTGCGAGAGCGTAATACCTGTGTTTGCTGTTCTTTTCACAGCAGGATCCAGGGAGAGCTTGGAGGAAGCTGCGTCACAAAGAGCCAGCGGGTCTGCAAACAGCGTAGAAGGCTGGCGAGGAAAGGGCCATCTTTCAATGTAAACAAAGGAGCGGGCGGGGGCTAATTGAGTGGCCTTTTCGCTACACCTGCATAAGCAGATAGTGATTGACATCAGCCGCAGCAGCCTGAATCTGAACGACTAGCGAGAGAATTTTGCAAACTCAGAAAGAACGGAAAACCCAAGCCACTACCCACAGAGCCCAAGGTGTGTGCCTGTGAATTATGTTATCAGCTGCACAGCAGGACTGCAGAAAGCACTAACT
Source organism: Camelus bactrianus (assembly GCF_048773025.1). NCBI lineage: Eukaryota > Metazoa > Chordata > Mammalia > Artiodactyla > Camelidae > Camelus > Camelus bactrianus. Next base: position 13,427,655 of record NC_133575.1, read on the forward strand.
ATGAACAATATATAAATTACAGGGGTCATTCAATGAGCAGATCAAGTGCAATTAAAATGCAAAAGACTTTTCACCTGACTCAGAAAAAATTTCTTTGCAACACAAGTGTGCCTCAAACTGTCCAGTAGAGCAGGGGTCGGAGGAGGGGAAGAAGTTGGGGGGGACCTGATTACTGGACTCCAAAAGGCTAACGTGCAATTTGTGTTCTTTTTATGTAGATTAAATGCATTGACTGCAGCTTGTACCACTTAGATACGCAGCAGGGAGTCAAAAGCTTGGGTATCAGTCAACCACAGCCAGCAGCTAAAGCACAGGGCCAAATCTGTTATTGTGCCTTAGATGAGACACTTAATCTAATCTAATGGGAGCAAACCCCCATGGACAAATAAAAGGACATTACCAGCAGCAGTGGCAGCTGTAACGTTAAGAAGAAGCACCAAATATTTTTTGTGATAACATAATTAATGACTTCTCCAGCCTCCTGTTTGCTCTTTAAAAATCCTGCCTTCCAGCTCACGGTGCCTTGTCTCACACCCCATGGAGAGTCTCAGGATGTAAATAACAGGAGGCAGCAATCTGCCTCTCAGCCTCTTCACAGCAACGTGTCCTAGGTATACCACAATCAGAAAAAAAAATGTGTTTTTTTTTCCTCCCTGGAGTCATATCTACTCCTTCAAGTAGCGTGAAAACATCACTGAGTTTTGATGAATTTGCCTTATTAAAGCAAACCAGAGCGAGGCAACGGGTAGGAAGAAATAAGATGGTAAAACTCAGGACTCCTGGGACAGGTACTGTAGACATCTAAGACACGATGAAATTAGAGACAAGGATCACAGAAGAGACCAACAGAATGCTGAAAACAAGTTAATCCTGGAGGACATGAATCCAATCTCCTCTAATTCAGGAATTGCTTCTAGTGTTCCTGTTGGGTAGGATCTTACTTACAGGAAAATGAAATCCTTTCTAGAAGCAATCCGTCCAGAATGTATTCCCTTCAGTTCCCAAGTCACCAAATAATCCTTTAGTAAGTGCTTCTCAGACCTTAAAGTGTATATGTTTCCCCAGGGGATCTTGTTAAAAATACAGATTCTGCTTCAGTATGCCTGAGGTAGGGCATGAGATGCTACACTTTCAGCAAGCTCCCAGGTGATGCCAATGCTGCTGGTCCATGAACTACACTTTGAATAAAGCTTTCGTTATTGGACCATACCCTAAATCAAGCGTAAACTTGTTAGCTCACTTGAGTCAGGTGCTAAGAAGGCCAAGAGTTCTAGATTTACCCTCACATGGTTCATTATCCTTCATGATCATGGCCTTATCCCTGATCAACCATCTCATGCATGGTCTGTGGCCACCACTCCAAAAAGCAAAAGCAGGTAGGGCTTTCCAGCACGATAGACAGTCTATTATTGCAGAAGCTTCTCTGAATGACAGAAAGATAATCATTCTGCCAAATGTACTAGCTGTCTATTGCTGTGTCAGAAACCATCCTAAAACCTAGTGGCTTAAAACAATGAAAACTCATTATCTTCCAAAACTTCTGTGGATCAGGAATTCAAGAGCAGCTTGGCCAGATGGTTCTGGCTTGGGATCACTCATAAGAATACAGTCAGATGGTGGCTGAGGCTCCAGTCATCCACAGGCTTGACTGGGGCTGGCCAGTCTGCTTCCAAGGTGGCAAACTGGTGCTGACTATTGGTGGGAGACTTCAGATCCTTTCCATGTGGGTCTCTCTACAGGGTTGCTTGAATGTCCTCATGATGACTTCTCGGAAAGCAAGGAATTTAAGACATCAAGGCAGAAGTCCCAAAACTCTTTGTGGCCTACCCTCACTAGTCACACAACCGACACTTCTACCATATTCTATTGGTCACACAGACCAGCCATGAATTCATTGTGGGAGAAGACTACACAAGGGTATGAATATCAAAAGGCAAGGCTCATTGTCGACCACCTTGGAGGCTGGCGACCACACCAAGTAAACTAAGACTCCTTATTTCCTCTGCAAGACACATAGACTGAGGTCCATGTCCCCCTGAGTGCTCAGAGCCACACTCCTACAGCATACACTTCTGCTCCCACTTACCAAGAGTTGATTGTGTTTGCTTCCAAACCTGTTTATGACACTTGTTCCAGTTGTACTACTTCTTAAAATTAAGTAATTTATACATGTGAATTGATGAAATATGAATGCAAAAGGAGTTGTTTCTATGAGAACAAAGTTGAAATTTTTAGAAAGATGTAACAGTAGCAGGTAGTTTAAAATTCTGTTGAATTATGTGTATGCCAAACAATTGTAAAAGATTGAAAAATCATTTAAAAATTGGGAGGATTATACACTGAGCTTGCTTCACAAGTGCCTTAAATTCTTGCTCCACTTTCAAAACTAGATCTCATACACAATGAGATTTAGGTGCAGCTCATGAGAGAAGGAAAGCCTGCAACTTCCATCAGCAGATTTATATTCAAAGAAAATGACTTGGCTGTATATCAAAAACTTAGTGAATGAATGTATATTTACACGATTTAAGTTATATAAAATATTTACGATTGTATGTATCATTTTTTCAATGATTCCCTGTTTTAACTATCTTTTTTTTCAATTAACCAACCAAATTCTGGTTCAGATGGATGGGTATGAAGCATGTATTATAAAAGGGAAATTGCTTCTGAAACTAGCACTTTTGTTTAGAAGTAGGAGGAAGGAAGGATAGAGCTAGAGAGAAGGAGGGGCTCGACCAAACATCTGGTTCTAGAAAGCTCTGAGACTGGAAGACAACTTGTCTGCAATCTCACTTATTGGCTACCAACAAGGTGGAGCCGCAGCTGCCCTATTATACACATGTGTGACGCTTCATGATGTCTTTTCGTGGCTTCTTTTCCCTCTCAAGGCTGTCCTTGCTATTTATTGTTATCTGATTTTACTTGCGTGCCATGGTTAGGATGAGACATAGCTTTCTGCCCACCAAAAGTTTATGCTCTCCTTTCAGTGTTGTAGAGTTGTTGCTAGGAAATGGTTACCCAGACCAGGGACACATTCTCCAGCCCTGTTTCCATCCAGATGTGGCCCTGTAATCAGTTCTCAGCAATGAAATTTGACTGGAAGTGAGAGACAGTACTTCTGGGCTGGGATTTTCAAGAAGTATATGTACCTTATCCATGGTCTTTCTTCTCCTGCTGGCTGTGGGTACAGGACTGAGGCTCTGGGGGATGGCAGAGCTACAAGGTGGAAGAAGCCCGAATCCCTGAATCACTCGTTTGCTCTGGGAAAGTCACTCAGTTGTCAACCAGGAACACCACAACGGACTGTTATGCATCAAGACACTTAAATTTGAAGAGCTATTTGTTACAGCAGCTAGTGTTGTGTCACTTCAGCTAACACTGGGGCTGCTCACCCTGAGATCCGCCTGCTTCATTGTTCTGCCCCTTCTCTTCCTCCCACCCTAGCCTTTTTTGTCTCATTGGGATTATTTTTCTTTGGTGTGAGCTGCAGATTCTTAACCGGAGGGGTCTACACAACTGTATGCAAAATGTTGTCTATAGGTGCACTCTTCCAGGAGGAGGGTCCACTGTTTTTGCGAACTTTTCATCTGGGCCTTTGAGCCTTTAAATTGTTATGAAGAGCTGCTCTAAGAGGTTCACTTTCAGTGACATATTCCTAATTTAATGACCTTAATGCTATGATTTAGAGATCTGAGTATCTGCAGGTAATTCATGGATGCAGATTAAAGGGAAAGCAAAGGTAAAGAGCTCATGCTGGATAGTGAATACAGATGTAGAAGCAAATCATGGAATGAACAGAATCAAATCAGTAGATGGAGGAAGCTAAATGAAAGCCCTTTCTGGGATTTATTAAGTAGCTGCCTTTCTCCTATTGCATAAGTACAGTCCCAAAGCATCTCCTGGTGAACTCAAAGAGCTACTACGTTCCTTTCCAAAAGCCTAATTGATGGCCAAGGACTAAGGAGATCCTGTTTCTGTATATTCTGAGAAGCAATTCTTCTCTAGCTCGACTCATACTTCCTGAGAAGTTTATGACCAGCAAAAGTGTGTTAATGCCAGGGAAGTTAAAAAAAATTGGCCTGTGGGAACTGCAAAGGACTGGAAATATGAAACAGTGTCCCAAGCCTGTCCCAATGCCTGTCCCAAGCATTGAAAATTACTGGGTGGAACTAAGGGTCTCCAGAGAGTTTACAATTCATACGAAGGTGTCTATAGTCTCCTCTTCAAAGGCTGGGAATGACCTGAATTCTAAGCCAGGGGTTGACAATAGAGCTTACCATTTTGCTTGGTGTCTTTTAACAGAGCAGATGCAGATAAATCACCTTTATCTTGAAAGACTGTTGGAGGACTAGGGAGCCATCACAGAAAGTCCCCTTTCCCCAAGAAGCAAGCATGCAGGTAGGAGGTAGAAACATTTATCCGGAGTAAGGGACTGTTAAACTTTCAGGATCCCCTTACCTGTGTTTTTAACTAGGGCCTACTGATACCTTCTCTCGTTGCCCAGTTTATAGACAAGGCTTCATATCCTCTGTTCTTTGGACATTTTGGACCTTATTTTGAATCATCTGGGAGTCTGGTCTAAAATGTATATTCCTCAGTCCCACTCCAGACCTCCTGAGCCAGCATCTCGGGAGTATAGCCTTTTAAAACTCCCTTTTAAACACGTGCCCCAGGTGACGCTAAGTCTCACTGGTTTGCCCAGCACTGGTCCAAGGTCTCTGAGGAATGGCAGCTCTGGAATGTCCTAGGCTGTGGCATGGCACTGTTCTCTGGGGTCTGAGGTAGGCTGGCTGACACGTCTGGCTGCATCAGCTAGCAGACATCTGGCTTCTCTGTGGTATCTGTGTATTTGTTCAAAGTGGCTTTGGAGGCTGCAGATCTGGCAAGCTGCAGACACGGTCTCTGTTCCACAGGATGGGGTTTGTTGAAGTTGTTAAGATTAAGACCTACTTCAAGAGATACCAAGTGAAATTTACAAGATGAGAGAGTAAAACTGATTAATTACTACACTGGGAAATGCTTGGTAATCCAAGATAAAAATAAGGACAACACACCCAAATACAGGATGAGTTCATGTAACCAACACAGATATCATTTGTCAGATCGCTTACGCTCACACAGAAGGGAATATGAGTCTGCGCTGCTAATGCACAGGAACTCCCAAAGTACGGTGTGAAGGTTGGCCTGACAAATTATGCTGCAGGATACTGTACTGGCCTGCCGCTGGCCCAAAGGCTTCTCAGTCAGTTTGGCATGGACAAGATCTTTGAAGGCCAAGTGGAGGTGACCGCAGATAACCACAACATGGAAACCATTGATGGTCAATCAGGTAGGTGCCTTTACCTGCCATTTGGATGCAGGGCTTGCTAGATCTATTACTGGAAACAAAGTCTGGGGGACCCTGAAGGGCGCTGTGGATGGAGGCTTGTCTATCCCTCACAGTACCAAACAATCCCCTGGTTATGATTCAGAAAGCAAGGAATTCAACGCAGAAATACACCAGAAGCACATCATGAGTCAGAATGTTGCAGATGATACGCGTAATCTAACTGAAGAAATTGAAGATGCTTACAAGAAACAATTCTCTCACTACATAAAGAACAACATTAACTCTAGACATGGTGGAGGATATGTATAAGAAAGCTCATGCTGCTTTATAAGAGAATCCAGTCTATAAGAAGAAGACTAAGAAAGAAGCTAAAAAGAAGAAGAGGAACCATTTGCAAATGTCTCTTGCCCCGAAGAAAGATAGGGTAGCTCGGAAGAAGGCAAGCTTCCTCGAGCTCAGGAATGGGCTGCTGAGAGCTAATAGAGCAAACCACAATATTCTATGAAGACATTTAAGATAAAGACAGTGATAAGCTTATTGACCAAGCAGCCCCCAAAAAAGTGGCTTTGGAGGAAGGAAATTATGGGGATACTCCTGCCTCTGAGCCATGCCATGGAATGGTACTACCCTACCATCCACCCTCAACGAGCTAGAAAATATGCCAAAGCCCAAGCGATCATCTGATTGTACTATGAATGAGACACAAAGATTTTTTTTTTTAAATCCAGGCTTCTGACACTTGCACCTCCATACCCCATATGAAAACAGTAATGCATTTCCATTAAACCTCAGTGTTTATCACACACCCTTTCCTTCCTAAGCTCGGGACTGAAGAATCTTTCTAGGGTGGGGCTGGATGCCCTCCCTGTGGTTATAAGCACCGGTAACAGACCCTATTGGCACCCACATGTACCCTGCACTTCCCCCTACACACCTAACGCTGCTTACTGCCAATATCTGTAACTGTCTATGAGAACACACTGAACTGGTGCTCAGGGCAAGATGGAAATGCTGGAGAGTTCACGCCCCTGAAAGCAGCCCTCAAACGATGACAGATGGGGAGTTGGTGGAGAAATACCCCAGCTTCCTCATCCCAGCAGCGGGATAACTCTGGAATGTTCAACACTCTCCCCCGGAGGTCCCCACTGGGACTGATCTCCAGGAGCCCATAGTGGGGACTTGCTTATTATCACACGCAACTCTGGCTCCCTTCCCTTCCCCTCTCACTCCTCCACTTTCCAACCAGTGTTTCCTCCTTCCAAATAAACAACTTGCATTTAAGACTTTGTTTCAGGATCTGCTTCTGGGGGCACCAAAGGTGCCTACCCCCCAGGACATATAGACACAAAGGTGAGCTAACAGCTCTGAATGGCCTCTGGAACTGTAAGGGACAGTAGTGCAAAGCAGCAAATGCCTGTATCTGTAGCATTTTTAACATCACAGTCAAAATCATCTGCCTGATTTCTGTTCCTTTGTCCCTGACCTCCGAACAAAATCTGTCCATTGCTCTTCCTAAATAATGAGACTTTTGCTACCTAGAGTGACAGGGAGCAGAGCAATCCAGTCCTGATTTGACCTGCTGCAGACTGAAACCTCCTTTTTCTATGTCAGGAGGTCAAGATCCAAGCACAATTTGGGCTCTTGCGAGGTCACTGATTCACATCATGGGGAGTCCTTGTGGGGCGGGACATCCCACATTTGTGCATTCCTTTAACACATATTTATGGAGCACTTACTCCTAGTCAGAGTCTGGGGGATACAGAAGGGAGGTGGATAAGTTCAGTCTGGTCAGGCTGTAGCTAGATGGAACTCCGCCAGCCCCCACCCCGAGGGTCCTTGCCACACGGAAGAACCCATCCCACCCTGTCTAGATGAAGTCAGAGCCTGCTGATTGCTCTCTCTGCATTTAGTTCAGGCCCCTCAGCTTCATCCTCTACACTGGAAGCAGTATTATCCTTCAGGAATACAAAATGGCATGTCATTCCCCTGCTCAATAACCATCAGTAACTCCATTTCACCTAGGAAATAAAGTACAAACTCCCCATTGTATATCCAGCCAAGGGCTCTCTTATCTGGCTCTATATCATTTTTTAACCTTTCCCACCACCTTTTTCCTTTCCCACCAGATGGTTTGTACTCCCCCAAACACTCCGCGTTCTTTCAGACTGCTGCCCTTTTTTCGCACATGCTGTTCCTTAGGCCTGAATCTCACTTGGCACCTTAGCAACCTCTACTCTTTGTTGAGCACCTCTTCTGTGAAGACTTCCTCACCACTCCCTCTACCTCTGACAGCACCAACAGCCACGCCCTCTGTCCCTTGCTATTGTCGCAAATTCAACATTGATCACACTATGTTGTCATTGTTTCTGAATCTGGCTTCTCTCACAAAACTATGAGCTCATAGAAAGCAGGGAGGTTGCCAATTTGTTCATCTTTGTACCCTTCCTGTGGGCTTAAGATAATGCCTAGCACACTGTACATTTATAAGAAATGCTTGTGAATGCCTCCTGGGCCTCAGAAAGTTGAAAGGAGATTTAATCTATTCTCTCTGGTAATGGGCACCATTAGCATAAGATCTGTTCCACACACCTGGACAAGAATGTTCGCTTGGGCTGTCCTCTCAACTTGCTTCTGTCTGGGGCCCCCCGCAGTTCTCTCCCTTGCTTTGTAGCTGAGCTCTGGAGGCTGCCTCAGGATTTGAGGTCACCAGGGTGCTCTGAGGTACCAGGTGCCAGAAGTGAGCAGGTGAACTTTTATTGCCCCAGGGGTGCACTGTGCAGCTCCCATGGGGCTCCACTGGTGGAAGAAGGCAGGAAACTGATGACATCGCAGCCCCTTATTGACATCCACAATGAGCCCTCAACTCTGAGAGGTGACAAGGAGAAGCAAGAGGGAAAGGAACTAGATCGAGGTACATTATGCCCAGTGGAGTTGAAACAACATTCACAGGTGGAGGGGAATGTCTCAGATGGACAAGCCAAGGAGTTATCTGTCAGCATCCAGGGAAGAGAGGCAAAGATGCAGCAACCTCACAGGTACTCGAATGAGGCCAGCAGCCACTTACTTCTCCCAGAGGGCTGGCGGCAGTGCCAGCCTGGACAACCTTTGATCACCCTCAAACTAGAAAACAATGAAGCAAACCTCCTCACTCAGCCTCAAGTCCACTTCTTCAAGGTACAGGCCAGAATGTTTCATTCTAGAGAGAGCTGGACTTTGTAACTGCTTACTACAAACTGGACCAGGCAAAATGCGATGTGCTTTCTGTGCATCATCTCAATGAACTCTCATAATGAACCCTGGTTGGTAAGTTTCATAATTATCCCCCATTTTACAGAGGAGAAATCAGAGGCTCAGAGAAGTTAAGTAACTTGGCTATATTCACACAGCTAGTGTGAAGGAGCAGAACTGGGAGTTCTGTTGGACTCCATGACCTGTGTTTGGAACTTCCCCATGATGCCACCTTGAGTACAATGCCTTCCCTGATGTCCAGGGAGAAGAGACTGTATACAAATGAGAGGGGGGCCCTGGTTCCTGGCACCTGACCACTAACTAGCTGTGTTGCCCTGGACAAGGAACCCAATCTTCCGGACCTCAGTAATTTCCTCATTAGGTAAGTGTGCGAGTTGAATCAGGAGATTTGTAAACCTCCTTTAGATTCAGTATTCCATGAGTCTATGATGGAATCATATTTTATTTGATGCATGGATATCATGATTAGGTATCTGCACTCTAAGAAAAGAACAACTGGTGGGAAATGAAGTTGATTTTAAGCAGTTGGCACATACCTGAATCATGGTATAAAGAAGAGATTTTGTTGTCATTTTTAGGCTGTTGCATTCATAAAGCTTCTTGAAGGGTCAGATTTTTGGTCCCCTTGACATATTCTGGTTCTCAGTTAAGCCTCTTGGGTGGGTCTGTCCAACTGAGGCTTTCAGCTTCCTGAGAACAGTAACTCTTTAAAATGCTGTTTGTAAGTCCCAGGGAGTATTATAAATGGGAAACTGATAAACACCTTTGGGGATGAGGACCATGGTGGTCATTTAATAACTGTGTTTCCAGATTTATTTGGGATTTTAACAATCACTAGAAAGTGTTCCGATTACTACTACTACTACAAATTATCCCAAAATTTAGTGACATAAAGCAACACTATTATTATGTCCATAGCCAGATTCTGAGTCAGTAAATCAAACAGGGCACAGTAGGGATGGTTTGCCTCTGTTCCATGTTGTTTGGGACCTAAGTTAGGAAGATTCAGTGGTTGGAGGTGACTGAATGGCTGGGGGCTGAAATCACCTGGAGGATCTTCACTCAACATCTGGCAGTTAATGCTGGCTATTGGCTGGGACATCTGTTTATCACAACTTGTACACATGGCCACTTCATGTAGCTGCTTGGGCTTCCTCACACCATGGTGGCCTCAGGGTGGTAGGACATCTTTCATGGCAGTTCAAGTCTCTTAGTGTAAATGCTCCAGAAAGCAAGGCAGAAGCTGTATTACCTTTTATAACTTAACCTGATACATTACTTCCATTGGTTACAAGTGAGTCATTAAGACCAGATAAGATTCAAGGGGAAGGGATATGGTCCCTCACCTCTAGATGGGAGAAGTGTCAAAACTGGCACTGCATTATCATTCTTTACAGGGCAGGAATCATGTCTTACTTATCTCTGAATCTCTACCATCTAACATGGGGCATGGCACAAAGTAGATGCCCAATGAGTGGCTGGTAGATAAAGCAATGAATAAGTGAATGAAGGAAGGAAAATTCATCCCATTGGAGAGGGTCTCTCTGAGGAATATAGACATTTAGTCTTTTTCACCTATTTTTGGTTTGTATTGCATGTGGTGTTGTATTTCAGCAATGAAATAAATTATGGTTTGTGAATGACCTGCAGAGTGGAAAAAAGGTCAATGGTATCATGACAGTTTTGCTCCTAAGCAGCATGCGATGGTCATTCATTTTTCCTCAACCAAATATAAATCTCTATTTTTGGATTCGTTCTACGTTTCCAACAGGACATTTTAGAAATCAAGTTTTACTAGAACAGACTGAACATTTCATGGTGAGGTCTGAGCTGATTTCCCTAGTCTGCCTACCCAGTTCTTCTTTCTCTGTATTCTCTTCGTTGACTTCTAGCCTTTCCATCCCTTCCCCCTCCCCACACTCCTCCCTGTCCTGCTGTCTTTGCTTTCCCCTCTTTTACTCTTTCTCACTCCGTGCCCCCTCCAACAATTCCTCCTCTAGCTTGGGGGTGGGAGTGTCTCCAGAATTATTAAAGGAGTCAAGGAAGGGGAAGCCAAGCCATACACCCCCACCCACCAGAGAAGAATGTCCAGATTTGAACTAGGGTCCTTGGAATACTCTTCCTCACTGTTTGGTATATGGCATTTCACCACTTTTATGGGCACCAACTTATGATGTCATGTAAAAGTCTTAAGCTCCTGTGGCTGCAAACTAGCACCAAAAGCCCAATTTTACAGAGACACAACAGAAAATAATTCTTTAAGAAGAAAAACCATGACAATGGGAATTTGCCATTCCCAAATTAGCATTTGGAAAATTCTAGTCACACAAACATACGCCAGCAGAAACCTCAGAGAGCATCTTGCCCAACTCCTCATGTAACAGAGAAAGCCAAAGAGGAAGAGCTATCACAACCAGCATTTACTGGGTGCTGACTTTGCCTCAGGCACTTCATTACCTTGTTCCAGTTGTGCAACAATCAGATGAAGTGAAATCATTAACCCCATTTCCAAGATGAAGAGACAGAAGCTCAGAGAGGGTCAGTAACTTCTGCAGGGTCACACAGCTAGAAAATGGCAGAGTAGAGAGTTGAACCCAGTATCTCAGATGAGTCCAAAAACTGTGCTTTTAACCATTAGACTAAACTGTATCTCTAAGTGACCTTTTATCCCCTCTTCCCCTTCCACAGTCACACATATTAATAGCTAAAGACTAATTTCACAAAGGTAAGTTGAGCAGAGCCTGGAATTCAACAAGTGATGCTGCAGTTCAAGTCAGTCAGAGTTTGTTAAACTGGATTCTAATTCAGAGCAGAGATCCTAAGAGACTCTTGGGATGGTTCTTTGTAGAAACCACTATGAGCTTTGAGTGAGCTAGGGCCATGGCAGTGTGGTTCAATGATTTTAACACTCAGACTTGAAGCTGGTATCCCCAAGTTCAAAACTAGTTCTCCTTCTTCCTACCTCAATCTTGCTGTGCCTCAGTTTCCTCATCTATAAAATGGGAGATGGTAAAACTTATCTGCCAGATAGGGTAGATGTAAAGGCCAAAATAGTTAATAAGCATAAAGTTCCCAGAACAGAGTCTGACACATAGTAAGCTCTTAACAAGAATTTGCTCTGTTATTACTCAATGTTGTGTCTCCAGGGCCTAACATAGTTCTTAACACATGGAAGGTAGTCAATAAATATTTGTTGAACAAATGAAGAGAAATGTATCAGTAGTTGTAATGGCATTCATCTGTTCTTCATCCCCTCAAAACAAAACAAGAAAAAATGAATTTCTCCTTGATTTTACCTTATAGTTTTTCCATATGTGGAAGCCTGATTCTTCTGTGATTGAAACCACTTTTCCCTGGCAAAGCCTGGAGGAGCCTGAGGACCAGCTGTTTTCCACTTTAATTCCTTCCTGAGGCCCATTTTACCAAGGAAGAGACATCTTAAAAATGCAGAGGACCACAGCCTCAGGACTCTCAGTTACAAAACTCAATCCAATCTGGAAGAAGCCAAGAACTGAACTTATAGACTCAACTACAAACTACAGGGATGACTTCAGGCATGGCTAGATCCAGGGGTTCAAATGATGTCATTGGGACTTGGTCTTGTTTGTTCTCTAGCTCAGCCTTCCCCAATGGTGGTTCTATTCTCTGGCAAGTTCTCCCCTGTCATGGCAGGACAGCCTCAGCAATTTCAGATTCATATCCCCACAGCTCCACAACAAGGGAACAAAGCACATACTTTTATCACTCCAGCCAAAGTCCCAGTTTTAACTCTGGTTGGACCAACTTGGGTCCTGTGTTCATTCCTGAACCAATCACTATGGTTCCAGGAATGAAACACTTTGATTGTCCAGGCTTCATACATGTGTCCTCCACCTTGATATCAAAGGGGTAGAGACAGCCCCAGACAAACTATATGGACTAAGACTGGGATGCTATTCTCAGTGGAAGAGAGAGCAGACCAGCAAGCACAAATAACAAATTTCTACTACAACTAGACATAAGATAGGGGTACTGAGCAAATCTACAGCACCTTCCTTAAAAGGGTGGTGTGGTCAATAAGCAATCCCAATCTTACCTAAAGCTTTTACCTAAAGCTTTTTCTTCTTTCACACTCCCCAAACCTCCTTCCAGCTCTAAGGCAGTGATTTTCAAAACTTTTTACCTCTTCCTCTGGCAAAAAATAAAACAAGTTAAGTATATACACATGAACTGAAACAAATTTTTCAACAAACAAATTTACTTTTTACTAACTGCAATGCACTTTGATAGTTTCTATTCTATTCTATTCCACTCCATTCTGTTCTATTTTCACTTATTCCATTCTATTCTTCCTTTCCACTCCATTCCATTTTATTCTGTTATTTTTATTAGTCAGGGCAGTGCTTGCTAAGCACTGAAACAAACAGCCCCAAAATCTCAGTGGCTTAAAATAAAAGTATTTTTCTTGTTCATGTCCTAGCCCAGTGCAGATTAGGCAGCTCTACTTAGTGGCTTTCTTCCTCCTCCAGGGATCCAGGTTCCTTCTATATTATGATATCACCATCTTCAACAACATCTGATTCAACACACAATTGTGGTAGAAAGGAGAGAAGGGGAGAGAGAGTGAAAGAGACAGAGGCACAGAGAGAGAGAGACAGAGCAGAGACAGAGACAGAGAGACAGAGAGAGAGTCATTCAGGGGATTTTGTGATTAGGCTTATAAGTGGCTTATCTCACTTTTGCCTACACTCCATAGCTAGAACCTAGTTACAAGGCTCCAACCTAACTGTAAGGGCCACAGGGAAACATAGTCTGAGCACCCAGGAAGAGGAACTGGGATTGATGAGCACCTATGCAGTCTATGCCACGCTCTTTTATTCTACTTTGATAAGAAAGAGGAAATGCTGGTTTTGACCCACTCCATGGAATTCAGGACTCTGTAATGGTTGCCATGCCTTAGTTGGAAAAACCTGGTCATAGCAGCCTGCCTGGATTTTTCCACCTTGCGGACCAAACCCTTCTTTGCTTCTGCCTTTCTATTCTTATTTCATGGCACCAGACTTCTTCGTCCCTGGTGAGGAGGTCCTGACTGCCTTCCCAACCACCTTCCTCCCCCACCAAATCTGGCCCTGACTTTGCCTCAGAACCTTCTGCCTCACCCCCCAGACTCTTTGAAGCAGTCTGCGGCTGACATCGCAGCCGCGGCTCCTGTCCCCTCCCTCGTGCCGTCCTCCATCTCTCTAGACCCGTCTGTCTACTTTCTTACCCTGGCCAGCCCTGGGGCCTTTGGTGGGCAGGTTTGCTTCCACTTCCTGTCTTGAGATAGTAAATGAGACCACGTTCTGCGGGGCAGCTAATGGTCCCTTGAACTCTGGAGCTCTGCCCCGGGCTGGCTCCAGCATCTGCCTAGGTCAGGACTGAAGTAATTGAGCCAGCCAGGCATGTAATAAGATAGCTCTCTTTCCTCCCCACCCCCGCCACTGTGGTGAATGGCCGTGGAATCTGATTCTAGCAGCATCTTTATCTCCGAACTAGGCCTCAGGGTTCATTATCTAAAAAGCATTGCCTGTTAGCAAAGGAGAAATTCTATTACCATAGAGGAGAGCTGTCCCGTTAAAACCAAGCGGGGTGGGGATGGAGGTGGAGGCTAGGCTCTTGGGCTCCCCAGTTAAAAGGCCTTCTGGTTCTGGAAGAATTGCAGACTTACTACTGTTTAACTTAGTAAACAATTTTAGTCAATATTTAAATGGTGCTTACTGTATGCTAGACACAGTTCTGGATGCTTTACAATATTAACTCAGTTCAGCCTCTCAAATCCTACAAATGAGAAAACTGAGGCTCAGAGAGGGCAAGGGTCTGCCTAAGGTCACACAGCGAAAAAAGAGTAGAGCCAGGGTTCAACTTAGGCAGACTGGCTCCAGAACCTGCCTTGTCAACCACTAGGTTATACTCTTCCCATGAGAATATGTTTTAGTTGTATATAATATTTATATGCTGCTTACAGTTCTTGAAACGCTTTCACATATTTTTCCAACCCTCACAAGAACCCTGTGATCTAGACAGTATGAAGAAAAGGAGGCTCTTATTTTACCATAGAGAAAATTGATATGCTTTGAAGCCAGCTTGAACCAGCTTCCAAGGGTCAATTGTTAAATTTTCAGAAATTTTGCAAGCCCACTGTAAACAATGGTCATTATTTAAAATGAAATTATAGAAAATTACAATTAAATAAATTATATTCAAACAAAAGTAATAAACACTCAAAGCTCATCACTTCCTAATCCGTTTACAACATTTGACTATTACCCTGGCGCTTGAGGTGACCTGTGTGTCTACTGTATGCATAGGGGGAAATCAGGTATGATACGGTGCCAGCCAGCAACTCTTCCAGACCCCACATCTAGTGACATCACATACATGACTTGAAGTCAGCCACAGTGGTAGGATTTACACTAGGAAAATCAGTAGATTCTATAAAGGAGTCCCCTCCTTGCCTTTCTTCTCCGAAGAGAGCTGATTCTTAAATATTTACCAGCACATCCCTGCTCCCATGAGTCTGACCATCTCCACTCCATGCATATCTCAGGTGTGTGCCTAATGTACCTGATTTTCCTGTCCTTCTGAACATTGTATCTCCGAGGCCGAACATAGTCTCCTTTCTCTCAAATTCCTCATCAAGATCCCAGCCCAGTCTCCTCTGTCTCTCCGCCCTTTTTCTTTCCAGCTCCCACTCCCAGAAGGACGTTCCCAAGCAGCCCACAGCTGCCCTCACTCAGCCTGAGTCCGCTGACATCCAGCCAGCCCCATGGCTCTCATTCCTGCCAGGGCCAAGTTCTGCCTTCATGTTTGCAACTTCCAAGCATAAAGACCTACTCACCCTCCTACTTTCCCTCTCAGGCACAGGAATCAGTGAGGCCCAAAAATGTTCCTGTTGCAGACTTCTCTCCCACGGTCTGCCCGAGCCGGGTGGGCAAGGAGATGGTTAGCTTCTCCGTGTGTGTTCCCTGGGAGCTGGTGGCAGATCAAAGAATGGTCCTTCCCTAGTCTTAATGCAGAACACCCCTAACCGTGCCAAACACTCCTGCTTGGCAGCCTGGACGCTGACTTATGGGCACCCAAGGGGAGCAGGGATGTTAGTGAACCAACTGATACCTAATAAGCATGGAATATGCTTATTCATCTTCATTCTCTTGGAAATGCAGTTAGATTTTTTTTTAAATTAAGGATTCCCTTTCCTTCACTAGTTCCTTTGCAGCCCCATGGACTTATGAGAATTCTAGAACATTATCATTATATATGAATATAGGTAGAGATCATTACATACTAGGCACTGTCATAATTGCTTGAATAATCTGAAGAGGCAGGTAGAATTATCACCTCCATTTGAAAGATGAGACACTGAGGCACAGAGAGATTAAGTAATTTGCTCAAGGTCACACAGCTTATAGAGGCAAAGCCAGATCTTGAACTCAAGCAGTCTGGCTGGAAAGCATGTGCTTTTAATGGCTATGCTCTATGCTTTGACAGTATTCTGTTTATACAGGATTAAGAACTTACTGCATTATCTGTCTCCAAGTTTGTCTACACTGCCCAGGTTCTTCACTTTGAATCCCTTGAGGAAAGGAATCATGTCTTACTTTTATTTTTGTCCAGGATCCAGGGCAGAGTCTTGTATGTGCTAGGTGCTCACCAAATGTTAGTTAAAATGAATGGCCCTCCTTGCTTTCAAGATAAGGAAACATCACCTTCTACTGAGACCCAGAAATCTGATTAAAAAAAGATGACAGAGGCCAGGCAAGAACTCAGGTCCCATGGCCCCCCAGGCTGGCACTTGTACTGCCCTGCCTCACTGTTCTTGTTAGCTTGGCGGGCTGGGGCCAGGATATGGGGATTGAGAGCAGGCTGGCATTGCCCACCCACCATATTGGAATACTGGTCCATGGCTTCTAGGGGAAAGAGCGTGCACACCCTAAACCCAACCCCAGGACAGAGAGAAAAGATGAATGGCCATCACTGTGCTGATCACTCACTGCTGGTGCAGGTGGACACAGCTTGGGCAGGAGGCCAGCCTCCAGCCTCACCTGATAAAGCTTAAGATGTATAGATGCCCAGAGCACTGAGGACTTAAGAACAAAATCCAGAGTCTCCTCATTCACTTTTTTATGTGCATCAGGACTATTCTAACCCAAATCCTATCAAGGAAAAGGTAGAAAGATCCCGCCCCCACCACACATACACGTATTTTGTCAGTCTCCCAACACCAGCAAAAATTACCTGAATTTTATCCACCTTTCTTTAAAGCTTTGTGTTTCAACTGGCTGTTTTCATCCTCACTCTTAGGTATAGAGAAAAAACTCCCATTTAAGCTAATTGCAAATAGCCAGAAAAAGAAAAGGGGGGCAGGTTCTGTGTTATTTTACAAAGCATAAATAAATGACAAGTAAACAAGATAATACCAGGGATTTTAAAAATTCAATTAACCTCCGGGATATCACAAGGCCTGTGTAATTCATAGGAACTATACAATGAAATGTTGATAGTGTCACTAAGGTCCTGGCAAAGCTTGAAGCACCTTTGACAGATCAAAGAAAAAATAAAACATTATTCCATTTAGGTGCAGTGTTATGGATAACTTGGCATTATAGTTCTTTGGAAATGATTAACTCCATGTGGTATTGATGGTAACAATCCATTTTCTGGCATAATGAATTAGGCATTCCTCCATTGTTCCGTAGCTTGGCTCCATTCTCTTAGTATATATCAATGGCAACTTTTTTTTGATACCTTTCAGTTTCACACACAAAATAAAAACATGTCCCATACGCTGCCAGGGGAGAGAACACGAGCTCGAAGCTGATTTATTTGTATCACCCCGAGTGACCTATTTCCTACCTGAGACATGAAACCACATCAAGGGGGAAACTGTTTTTACTTCTATGAACTGGAAGGGAAATTGCTACTTTTCAAGCTGGGAGCTCTGAAACCTTTGCTGAAAAGTGTCCATTTTTATCTAACACTTTCTCCTTCTGAAAGGCCCTTGTTTTTAAGGAATAATCCTTCCAACAAAGACTTGCCCATCAGGCATCCCACTCATGATTAATTAACCCGTGAAAATGAGAAACAACTTCTAAGTGGCTGATATACTTAAGCGGCAAGAGATAATCAAAGCCTGTAATTTCTGAAACTCATGATTGTCTTGTGACTCTGGGATTTTTAAACTACAGGAACACCAATAGAAATGAGGTAAAAAGATAGAAAAGTCAGCTAGTGTGATATCTTGATTAAATTCCGTTGTAGTGTCCCTGTCTTAGGTTTGTTTTGTTTTGATTGTTTTTTAATGAGGAGCTGCCTCTGAGAGTGCTAATCTGTCTTTAACATGGCATTTCCTTATAGTACGCTGAACCATCTCCATGGCATTTAAAAGTGAAATATTTGCTTCAGAAATAAAAAAGATACGCAATAAAATGTATCTGTAAACAAGCCTTCATGGCTTTATTTTTCATATATAAATACACAGTAAGTTCAAAATAGAATTGAATTCCTAAAGCAATACTCCACTAATCTGTATTCGGGGGTCTCAAGCGTATTATCTGTAATTTACAACCAATTTAAATGGCATTAACAGTCTTCCCCTTCTGGGAATTTAAATTTGCATTCTACCATTGAATTAAACAGTGATTGCATATTTTCTATAGGGGACAGAATGCTCTTTGATGCTTGTTTTGAATAATGAAGCATCTATTCATGCACAGGGTGCAATGCGCTCCTTTGTCCTCAGTGTAATTGAAGCAAAATGTGAGTTAAAGAGATTTTTCCCCTTAGCCAAAGGTTTGTTGATTGGTGTCTATTTTCATCTATTCAAAATTAAGAAAACAGTCATCTCTCACTGCACTGGAAAATCATTTACCCAAAAACGCTCTGAATGAATGGAGGTCAAATTTTGCCTTTTTTGATCTTTTCAAAGATGGAACAGGATGTCAGAAAATATTGCAAACTAACCTTTGGGAGAATGATATTGAGGAATAATTTGCAATTCTTCTCTAGGACCAAGAGAATTAGGAATGGAGGATAGGGGGAAGGGAGAATATAGCCTGTTTCCAAAGTAAGAAACTTAAATAACCTTGTTCTCCCATGCTAAACTTTACTGAGATGGGAAGGGAGATTTCTTGCAAATCATAGAATCTGAAGCCGTAAAAACCCAGGGATGGCAAACTCCTGTGGGGTGCCATCTGTTTCCCATAGTGTGCCCATAGCAGACATCAACAGTCAGTTATAGCCCTCTGGGCCATTAAGCCTCATAATCAAGTGCTCTGGGCAGCTAACAGCAGTTGATGCAAACTGGCACCTATCTGCCATTTCAGTTAATCTACCTATTTCATTTAATAGACAGTTCTAAAAAGATGGAGTGTTCCCTCCCTAAGTTTCAGAGCTGGCCATTGGCAGATCCAGAACCAAGAACTTGCCACTACTGATGGCTCAGTAGTGCCCTTTCCACCTAACACCACCAGCATGCTCCCTGAGCCTGCTGTGTGCATCGATCATTCTATCTCCAGGACAGCGCCTGGTAGGTGCTCAATAATTACTTTCTTTAACTGAATGAATGAATAAGACAGATACACATTGTTAAACCTTTATCATTACAGGAAAGCAGTTCTTTCCTTGAAATAAATAATCCCTGGACCCAGCTGGACATAATTAGACAAGGTCCAAACAAAATTTTAGGATCTGTTTACCAAAGCCTTTATTAAGAGATAGAGAAAATCATGTGTCAATAATACCAACAAGACTAAGCATTTATGACAAGAAATTATTTGCAAAGACCTTAAAGCCCTTTGGAAATATCTATTAATAAATAACTGATATGCAACTGCAAATCATTATTCAACAAAGAGGTAACTGAAGAACTCACTCTGCTGAATTTGAAATAAAATCATATTAAAAATTTGAATAATTCAGACTTTTCAAGAACTGAAGTGGGATTTTGTTTATTAATCTATATTAGTATTCTAGTGCATTTCCCTTACAGAAGTAAAAGACTAAGTGTTTCTGACACTTGTCTAGAGAGTATCAAAGTTTCTTGATATTAAATGTCAGCCCTTTTGCTTTACAATCTTTACATCTTCAGGATTTGAGATGATGAAAAATAAAAAAGTTCAACTTTCCCACATTATTGACATAAGTATATCCTAGTGGTTCAGGCAGGGACAATTTTATTGCCCAAGAGATATTTGGCAATGTCTGGAGACATGTTTGGCTATCACAACTGGAGGGTTGGGGTTGTTACTGACACTTATGGGTGGAGGCCAGGGATGCCACTGAACATCCTACAGTATACACAGGACAGGCCCTGACAACGGAGAGTTATCCAGCCCAAAATATCAATAGTGCTGAGGTTGAGAAACCCTGGTCTAGCCCCTCCATTGTTCATATCCATTCAGCTCTATGTTGAATTTAGAATGTACTGATCTCTGGCAAATAGGACATTTAACTATGGTTACCAGAATATTTTATTTCTCTCTTTTTAACTTAAGATATCCAGTTTCCTTATGCTGAGGGAAAGGTAACTACTGATGTTCCCTTTGTTTGCCTTCTCACAGAGCCAAACTAAGGATTTGCTCAGGTAGCTCAACTCTGGGATTTTCAAGAGCATAGAGAAGTGTTTCAGGAGCTCCCTGGGGTCCCAGATACACTCCACTAATGTACTGCACGTCGGTCTAATAAAGGCAGGCAGGGGCAGGAGCTGCCCGCTACTACATAAACCCGACAAGGGCTTCCCTTTGAAGGTTTATGACCAAGCTGTATAGAGGAAAGAGTGGAATTTTGTTGCTGTTGTTTTTGTTTTAATTTGTATTCATTGTTCTTGTTCCTCTACTAATTCTTAAGTTCTGCTGCTAACTTGCTTTGTGATCTGGGAAATTGTGGACACATTATTTATATTTTCTGCTTCCCAACTCTTCTATCAGTTCTGTGGCACTACTTACACTGTTCTACTGGAAGATAAAGGGGGATCGTAAAAGCCACGACGCTTTGAGTGCTATTCAGTGGGGGTAGCACTTCTAACTCTGTGGGCAGGGGCTGTGTCCTCTTTGCCCTATAGCTTCAGAACCCAGCTGGTTCCATGCTTGACATATAAAAAAGGTGATTAATGAATAAGTATTGGCAATACTTTGGGAACTATTTGGCAGTATTTATTGAAGCTGAACAGTGATCCAGTAATTAAACTCCAAGGTGTGCACCCAAAAGAAATGAGTGCATATGTCCTGCAAAGGACAAGTACAACATGGTTCATAGCAGCTTTATTAATAATAGCCAAAAATACAAAGAACTCAAGTGTCCATCGGTAGGAGAATGGATAGTGTCCATACAGTGGAATGATACAGTGCAATAAAGAAGATTCAACTACTGCACATAAAACTCTCAGCAGAGGGCCTGGTAGTAAGGGATGCTTAGTAATGATAACGACAATGATCATGATAATGGTAATTACTGAGCATTCACCATGTGCCAGGGGCTTTTTGGGGGTTTACACATACTAATTCATTTCACCTTCAGAACAACCCTCTGGAGTATTTTCTATTTCTATTACCATTTTACAGAAGAGAATAGTGAGGCATAGAGAGGTTAAGTAAAAATTAGTTGAACCAATCTGAAGTACAGATACATCCTGACTTTTTTAAAAAAGTACTGTACTGACACAACATTGTAAACTGACTATAACTCAATAAAAAAAGGGGGGCCAATAAAGCAAAAAAAAAGTACCATATATAAAGCAATGTTGGGGAAATGAAAAAGCAATGGTCTGCCTTGTACTTAGTATGGACAAATCTTTTCTCCCCTGTGTTTTAGTGCTTTGTTCTAGAACTTTCTGTCTTATACTTCTTGGCCAATATTATTTTTCCAAATCCAAAGCCCATGTAGACACTGCTCTTGAGATTAAAGGCTACCATTTGAAGTGCTCAATTAGTGGAAACTTGAAGAGTCATTTTGCCTTTGATTTGCCTTACCTGCCCAGTTACAGGGCCATCTCTGGACTCCCGGAGGACTGGCAGTAGATGAAAACCTGAGGGTGAAGTTTTGAGGTCCCCTCAGCTTCCCTGCCTGTCAGAGAATGAAAGCCATACCCCACCAGGGGCCAGAGCAGCAAATCAGTGTTGGAAGGGGCCACTCCTCCTACCAGGCAGTTTCAAGATCTCCATAGTTACTATAGTGTCCATGCCTTACACTGTGCCCATGGAAATGTTGTTCAGGCTGCCACATATGCTTCGTTGTGCCCCAAACGTTTATCTGGTTTGGTGTGATGGTGTTGAGGAAACAAGTGAGGGAGAGTCACCTGAGCAATGAGCACTAAGGTGGGGTCTCAACTGTTCATATCAAATGCTTCTGCACATTATTTTGGACTCACAAAAATTTCTCCATTAGGAAAGGAAATAAATACAGGTGACAAAGGAAGACTCACTCTTTCACCACCACCCTCCTCCCATCGTATTGGGAAAAGCCGCCATTGGTAATGACAAATTCATCTGTGGGGTGTCTGTGTGTGTTGGGGAGGGAGAGAGCGAACACACGGAGAGTTGCAATCACATCCTAGCCGCAAGTTTATTTATGGTTTGCTCAAGGTTTATTCCCCACCCCCATCCCTGCATCCCCAATGGCAGGGTTCTGAGAGGGCAGAGACTGGACTATTAAATCCCCTCATCCGCAGCTCATCTCAGCTCTCT
Source organism: Camelus bactrianus (assembly GCF_048773025.1). Classification (NCBI taxonomy): domain Eukaryota; kingdom Metazoa; phylum Chordata; class Mammalia; order Artiodactyla; family Camelidae; genus Camelus; species Camelus bactrianus. The sequence continues at coordinate 13,449,933 of NC_133575.1, forward strand.
GTGGCAGCTGATGCCTTCCCTCTGGAGAGCTGGCCCTCGTGGATGTCGTTACTTGTGGAGCCGGGAGTTCTGGCTGAGGTGATGGATAGCATGAGCCCTGCTTCCTTGGGGGCTATTCTGGACACTGGATGAGAGTAGGTCAAAAATTCAGTAGGTTCAATGCTTTCAGCTGGATTTAACTGGCTGTGTTTTGTGGGGTCCAAAAGAATAAATTGCCACGCCCCAAATTTTAAAAAAATCAATTTGAGAGCAGAAGGTAATGAGTCTTGGAATCCTCAGGACACTGAGTAAAAATTCCCTTTCTTAAGGAAAGCTTCTAGGACTTTTTAATTAAAAAACATCATATATAACTATGAATTATTTATTAATTGACTTTTAAAATTATACAAGTAATGGAGCATCACTGTAAAACATAAATTAGAGAAGTAAAAAGAAGAAATTACAATAATACTCAGACAGCCAAAAGTTGGCATATAACATTCCAGTGTCCCCATTGTATATGAATATTTTCTGTAACTATTTTTAAATGGAATACTAATGCACTTAGTATTAGTGATTTGTAATCTGCTTTTTTTCATTAAATAGTATCACTTGAACTAGAGTATTCAACAGTACTTTTCAGGTTCATAAATATGCTTCTGCACATTATTTAATACAATTGCCTAGTATTCCATTGTATGATGTACTAGAATTAATTTAATCCATCCCCTTTTATGGACATGTTTCTGAAACTGGTTGTTTCTAGTTTTCCACCATCATAAATAAAAACTGTGATGAATAATCCTGTATGCAAATCTTTGTTTACATTTATATGTGTTCTCTTAGAAAAACTTGCTAGAATTGTCACTGATGGAGCAAAGGACTTTTTTAAGGCTTCTGACACATAGCATCAAATTCCCTCCAGAAAGGTAGTACCGACCCACTCATTCACCACCTGTGTATGAAAGTCCCTACTTCCCAAACAGTGGGGTTTGTTTAAACAACATTTTAAAAGCCTGTGACTAACTTCCTTTCTATTGATTTTCACCTCATCATATAATGTCCTTGGCTTCTCTCTGTTCTCTACCCATTGCTCTGGTACTGTCAGAAGACCAAGAGAGAAGGTAGAACCCTAAGCAGAACCCATTAAAGGAACTGGTTTTGGCAAACTCTCAAGGAATTTCAGTTTCATGCTGGAACAAGACAATACAAAGAGCTACCCATTCATTCTGTGCAAGAGGATATTTATATTACATTTTATAACAGTCATAAATGAAAATGGCATTAATCTGCCAAGTAGTTGTTTTTAAAAGAGAAAAAGGGAGGAGGTGGTTGACCTACCGGAGAAAGCCCTATGTCTGCCAGAGGTTTGCTGTGAGTATGATTTTAAATAGCAGGGCAAAGGTGATGAAACCAGCTCAACATCTCTGTCTCCATGGCAACACCATCCTTGCTCGGAGGCTCTGACACAGTGGCAGGGACCAAAATACATTGCTCGTGCACAATTACACTGCAAGTTAGGAGTTTCTTTTTATTCTTTGTAAATGCACAATTTTAAAATATGAGCAAGGACAAAGAAAAAGCAAATCATGCACAGCTAGAGGAGAGTCTTTAAACTGACTAAGTGGAGAAAATGAACATCCAAAGGGCTTGATAAAGTCTGCAGTCTACCCTTACTATGTACGGAGACTGAAAATCTTTCCTGTGTGTGAGTATAAAAAATATCTCTGCATGCATATAAGTGCGTGCATTAACTTTTTTAAATGTCCTTTCCTTAAATTTTTAATACAGGTCAATCTTGCTTTCAGCATATCGACTTAGCTCAGGTTATGATTTAATCAATTAAAGCAGCCACTGAATTTACATAGCTGGAAGCTCCTCATATGCTAAACTCAACTAAACTTCAAAGAAACAGCATTAGCCCTGAGTTGCCTGAGTTGTGGAGGGCATAAGTGGCCCACTTTAAGGTCAGTAAAAACCTACTGGTCACTAATGCATCTTTGAAATCTTTTGAGGTTTACTTTCTATTTTTTTTAAAGACACATGAAAATAAAAAGGTAATGCTAATCATAAACTATTGGGTACTTTCCGAGCTGGCATCTCTGCTAGCAAGTGAGTAATGTTCAAGAAACCTGGACTGATGATATAACTACTAAAGCTACTTAACATTTAATTCTTAGAGAATGTACCTCAATAAATGTCAAGCAAGCTAATGAACAAGAACCACCAAGGGAATATGAAACAGACATGTGATAGAGTCCCTGTATGTGTACTTCCACTGAATATGCCAAGACCATCTAGTTCGGTGGATCTCAACCAGGGACAATTTTTGCCTCCCAGGAGAAATCTGGCAGTCTCTGGAGACATTTTTATTTGTCACAACTGGGGAAGGGGGCCTACTGGCATCTAGTGGGTAGAGGCCAGGGATGCTGCTCAACACCCTACAGAACACAGGACAGCCCTCTACAACAAAGGATGATCCAATACAAAATGTCAGTAATACTGAAGTGGAGAAATTCTGATCCAGTCTGATTGTCCATGTGGCTACTTTTGGTTCAGAGGGTTCTGTGGGTAGATTAAATTTAGGTTCTGTATTCTGTATAAAGGCAAAATTCTCCTTGAATTAGGTATGAGTGTCTTCTTCATTGTTTTTCTATACATAATATGTTCCATTTTGTTTTAGGTAAACAGTCTTGAAATTTAAAAAAATAAACAGAAAACAAGAGGTGCAGCATTAAAAATAAAAGCAGAGGATTCATTCTTTCAAAGAGAACATCTGCAAAGCGGCTGGCACAGAGGAATGTTCAATAAACATTAGCCATGGGTATTTTTCCATGAAAAACCATATATGCAAAATAATGTATTGTGGGTCCACTGCTGAGATAATAAAGAAACCACTTAAGTACACACTGCTCAACATTTTTGAAACTCCTGTATGTCTCCTTCCTGATACTGTTCTTTCCTTCACCTCAGAAAACCATTATTCTACTTCTGTTAATCACTTCTTGATAGATATATTGATACATAAATTATGACTGTTCTTGTCCTTGAACTTTATATAAATGGAATCATACTATACATATACTTTTGTGACTTGCTTATTTCACTCAATATTGTGCTTTTCTTGTGTTTCTCCATGTTCACATATATGGGCATAGTTTATCCATTTTCACTGTTGTATAGTATTCCATGGTGGTGCTATCACAATTTATTTATCCATTTTACCAGTGCTGGACATTTGCATTTCAGTTTTTGCCTATCATAAATAACGCTGCTATGTAAATTGTTGTACATCTCTCCTGGGGCACATGCACAACAGTTTCTTTAGAGTGAATTATCAGGCTGAAGGCTTCTGCATATGAACTTTACTAGGTAATGCCAAATTCTTTTCTTAAGTTTTGTTGTATCAATTTGCATACTTATCAATGGTGTACAAAGATAAGTATTGCTCCAAGATACAGAATAGTCCACAATTATTATGGTCACTTTTTAATTTTGCATTTTGGTGGGCACAAAATGGTATCTCATTATGGTATTAATAATTAATTGATTAATTATTAATGAAATTGAGCAGCTTTTCAATTGTACATGGGTCATTTGTGTTTAGCTTGCTGTAAAATATTTGTTAAAGCCTTCTGCATAATTCTCTTGGGTTGATATATATTGTAATAGGCAGACTTCTGAGATGACCTCCAGTGATCCCCACTTTCTGGTACTCATGCACTTGTGCATGCCTCCCCTTGAGTGTGGAGTGGATCTAGTGATGTGCTTCCAACAAATGGAATATGTCAAAAATGATGAGGTGTCCCTTGCAAGATTAGGTTACAAAACACTGTGACTGTGTCTTGCTAGCACACTCTCTCTTGCTGGCACCCTCTCCTGCCCTCCAGCTTGCTCCCCCAGTGACGCCAACTGCCATGTGTGAGAAGCTCTATGGATTAGCCCATGTGGCACAGGGCTGAGGAAGGCCTCCTGCCAGCAGCTCATGAGGAACTGAGGCCCCAGTCCAACAACTCATGAGGAACTGAATCCTGCCAACAACCTCGTGAGTGTGAGCTAGGAAGTGGATCCTGCCTAGTCCGTCCTTGAGATGACAGCCACCTGTGAGAGAGCCTGACACAGGCTCCTGCTGAACCACGCCCAGATTCCTGACCTACAGAAACTGCAAGATCATAAATGTGTGCTGCTTTAAACCTCTAAGTGTTGGGGTTATTTGTTACACAGCAACAGAAAACACACACACAACCTTGTGTGTGTGTGTGTGTGTGTGTGTGTGTGTGTGTGTGTGTGTGTGTTTGTAAATAAAATGGATAACATATACATACTTACACATTCTGGGTAAGAATTATTTGTTAATGATCTGTGTTGCAAATATCTTCATTCAAATTGTGGCTATTTCTTGCACTCTGTTAATGGTGACCTGTTCTATAAAGAAGTCTTGAAGTTTAATGTAACCAAATGTATCAATCTTTTTCTTCAAAGTTTAAACTTTTTATGTCTTATTTAAGAAATCATTCCCTACCCCCAGGGTGGTCATATCAATATTTTCTTGTTTTCTTCTAAAAGTTTTTAAGGTTTGCTTTTCACATTTAAGTTTAATCCACCTGGCATAGATGTTTGTGTATAATAAGGTAGAGGTTCATTTCATATGGTGTATGGTGAGGTAGGGATTCATTTTCATTCTTTCCCTTTAGGGACAGCCAATTTTCCCAGTACGATATATTGAACAGTTCATTATTTTTCTTCCAATTTTCAATTATAACTGTCATATATCAGGTTTTTGTATATGTATGAGTGTGTCTGGGGTTTCTTTTCTGTTCCATTGTGTAGTCCTTGTCAAGAGTTCATTGTCTTTACCATAGTTACGTAATAAGTCATGATATTTGAGGAGTCAAATTCCTCCATCTGCTTTCTCTTCTTTAGAAGCATCTGGACTATCCTTGGACATCATTATTCATATATGTTTTAGAAACAGCATGCCAAGATCAAGCTTGTTGGAACTGCACTGAATTTGTAGATCACTTTGAGGAGCGTGGACTATTTATAATGTTGAATTCTCCTATCTATGAACATAGAATGTTCATAAACAACTTGTTTCAGATTTCTTTAACATCTATCAAGAAAGTTTTATGATTTATTCCATAGAATTCTTATACATTTTCATTAGATTTATTTCTAGATACCTTATCTACTTTTGTTACCATTATAGTTGGTATCTTTTTTTTTCAATTGAACTATAGGCAGTTTAACAATGTTGTGTCCATTTCTGGTGTACAGCATAATGTTTTAGTCATACATATACATACATATATTCCTTTTCATATTCTTTTTTATTGTCAGTTACTACAAGATATTGAATATGGTTTCCTATGTTATACAGTAGAAACTTGTTGTTTATTTTTTTTATATGTAGTAGTTAGTATCTGCAAATCTTGGACTCCCAATTTATCCCTTCCTACTCTCTTTCCCCCATGGTGACCCATAAGTTTGTTTCCTATGTCTGTGAGTCTGTTTCTGTTTTGCAAATAAGTTCATTTGTCTTTTTTTTTAGATTCCACATATAAGTGATATCATATGGTATTTTTCTTTCTCTTTCTGGCTTACTTCACTCAGAGTGACAATCTCCAGATCCATCCATGTCACTGCAAATGGCATTATTTTATTTTTTATGGCTGAGTAGTATTCCATTATATAAATATACCACAACTTTTCTACCCAGTCATCTGTTGATGGACACTTAGGTTGTTTCCATGTCTTGGCTATTGTATATAGTGCTGCTATGAACACTGGGGTGCAGGCATCTTTTCAAATTAGATTTCCCTCTGATATATGCCCAGGAGTGGGATTGCTGGATCATATGGTAACTCTAGTTTTAGTTTTTTAAGCAATTTCTATACTGTTTTCTATAATGGCTGCATAATTGATACCTTTTTAAAAACTCTTTTCCTGATGTGTAAAAATGCTAAAGTATAAAAATGCAGTTGACTTTTGTGTACTGATGGAAGCTCCAAAATCATAATCACATTGAAGGAAAAAATTGATAGATTTTACCCTAACTTTTAGGAAAGCATTTTAGGCATTAAATGAAATAAAGCTGTAATTAAATTATAATCATCATCTAATAATAATTTATATATTTCTACCCCAGAGCAAATTTAGACATTTTTCATTCACTGAATGAAAAAATTTAAATATATAATTAAGACTAAAAATTATTTTCTTTATTTCTGAACTTTTTATTTCAACTTTCTAGTTGCTGAGTTTCCAGCCCTGACTGCTCATTAGCACTATTTGCTCCTTAGTCTCATGGGCTAAGGTGCTATGGATTCTTTCTCCTGTCCATATATGGTTTCCTTAGATCTATTCCCTATCCCCTCTTCAGGAATTTTCTATTCCCATGAGAGTTAAGGGAAGCTAAGTTACTATAACAAAGAGAACCCAGGCAACTCTGCTTCCTAGAGTCATTCAGGGACCCAAGTTCCTTCAACGTTGTAGCTGCCCAAACCCCTAGTGGTAAGGGTTCTTAACCTGGGGCCTACAGATAGAATTCAGGAGGTTCATGAACTTGAATGGGGGAAAAAATCACCATTATTTTAACTAAACTTGTATGAGTTTCCTACCGCTGCTGCTATAACAAATTACTACAAACTTAGTGGCTTTAAACAACACAAATTTATTCTCTTACAGTTCTGGAGGTCAGAAATCCTAAATCAGTTTCACTGGGCTAAAGTCAAGGTGCCAGCAGGTCTGCATTTCTACTGGAGGCTCTAGGGGAGAATTTATTTCCCTGCCTTTACCTGTATCTGGAGACTACCTGCATCTCTTAGCTTGTGGTCCCTTTTTCCATCTTCAAAGGCTGCAACATAGCATCTATCATCACATTGCTTTATCTTCTTCTGTGGTCCAGTCCCCTGCCTCCCTCTAATGAGGACACTTGTGATTACGTTTAGGGCTCAGGTGAATAATCCAGGATAATCTCCCATCTCAGTATCCTAAATTAATCACATCTGTTGTAAAGTCTCTTTTACCATGTAAGGTAAAAGTCACAGGTTCTGAGGATTAGGACAGAGATATCTTTGGGGGACACTATTCAGCCTACCACAAATCCTTAATTGAAACTCAACATTTCTTTACATTATGAATGTAGACAATCCATAGTAGTATTAGCAGTACCTGGGACTTTGTCACCAATAGAAATCACAGATACTCTCCATATTGTATTACAATTATTGCAGATATTTTGAATTTATAGAAGTCATTAGACTCAGTACCAGATCTTGTTAGTTAATGCATTACTTAAAATGTACATATAGTTCAATTTCACAGACTTGATAAATACAAATGGTTTTCTTTTCAATCTTATGTTTTTTAATTTATGCATTTTAACTAAAATCCGAAAGACTCTTTAGCTTCATCAAACTGGCATAAAATCTGCCCTAAAGCATTGTCACCACCTGCATGGTTAAAGCTTGTCTGGTTCAGCCTGGAAGTAGCAAGAGAGCATGGAAGAGGCATATTCAATGTCTTTAGACCTAGGCACTGAAGGGACACACATTATTTCTGCTTACATTCCATTTTCAAGAACATTAGCCTGCATCAGAATCCCCAGGAGGGCTTGTTAAAACACAGGCTGTGGGCCCCGCCCCCAGAATTTCTTGGGTAGGGCCAAAGAACTTGCATTTCTAACCAGCTCTCAGATGATGATGATACTTTGAGAACCACTGGTCTAGAGCATAGTCACTTGGCCACAAATAACTACAAGGAATGCTAGGAAATGTGTAGCCAGGCAGTCATGTTTAAATATAGTGTAGCTGTACAAAGGGGCTCAAATGGAAGAACATGGGGGAGGTATTCCATGTGTCTGGCAACAACTCTATTACTATGGAAGATGGGGAGGCTGGATTTTGCTGACCAGCTATTAGCCTTCACCGCATTCCTTTACTAGAGTCTATCTACTGCCCTTACCTGACTTTCTCATGAGGTATGTAGAATTCTGAGGTCTTCCTCAGACACAATTGCCCAGGGCGGGTTTGTATAAGTAATGGGAAAGGTGCCCTTGTCCTATTCTGCTATCCCTGTATAGTTAGGCATATCCAGGAACTGCTCCCATGAGGCCTATTGGGGTGCATATTTATTTTCTGTCCTGTGGTCCCAGGAATGGTGTAGAAATACAGCTTTAGACTCACAACTCCGTTATCTCTCACTGAGTACCATGACTGCATAGCTCAAGAGGGAAATCAGAATTCCACATTGCTGGCATGAATATAGGAAACCTCAATAATGAACTAGTGCAACAAAATAGTAAAGATGAATGGTTGCAGGCCACCAATGAGACAGTATGACATAATTTAGTTGGTAGACGTCATAGCGGGAAGGATTCTACCATCCCCAAGGAAACTCTGATCTAAAGCTATTCTTTACATTGAGTATAGTTGGCCCTCGAGTGACCACAGATTCAACCAACCACAGCTCGAAACACCGAGGGCTGACTGTACTTAATGTAAAGAACAGCTTCAGGTCAGAGCTTTCCTTGGGACCACCCCCCATGGATACCAAGGGAAGACTGTATCAGGTGACTTTTGATAGGTTCCATAATGAAGTTGGAGCTTCTCTTAGTCTATACACTGCTCGGGTAACACTTCAATTCAGCCAGATTATCTGTCTTGAGCTGCTGTACTGAGTGGCTTGGTATAGTAAACAGATTTCCAGGAACATCAAGCTGGCAAGGATTACTGTGGGAGCCTGAGAATGTTAGAAACCTTCTTAGCCTTTATATTGCCATCTACCAAATACAGATTGTATTATCTGTCCTAATGAGAGGCATTTGGCATATCAAACCATGGGCTCTGAGGTCAGACTATCTGGGTTTAAACTGTAGAAATTTGGGAGAATGGCTGAATCTCCTTGAAAGTGGAGCCTCAGTTTCTTTATCTCTAAGGTGGGGATAATTACTACCCTTACAGCATATGGATGGAGGCTTAAATTGCACTGGTGAAATCGTCTAGCCCAGTGCCTGATCCATCGCAGACACCCAACTAATCACTGGTGCCTTGTCTCTTGCTCCTGTGAATGTCTTGCTTGGGGAGAGTTGGATATACCATTGCTATAACTGAAAGAGTAGTAAGAACTTGTTGAAATCTGCAGCATAATAAAAGATGTATTTAGAGCAGAAAGGGATTAGCTTTGATAATAATAGCGTGCATATGGGAATTAAGCCCCAAATCACTGGGAAAAAAGAGAGAACTTGGGCTAAATTTTAAAAAGACATGCTTACTAAGGAGGAAAGATACATTTTTCCACCCCCAGTGCAAGCTATTTTCCTCAACGACTTAGACAAGGAGGGTAAAGCTGAGGTTCTTTGAAATAGAGGCTGAGTTCTCCCTGCTCCTTTTGTTAAACCAAATCTAATAGCTGGGCTTTGTCAGAGAAACTTCATGAACTGTAATTGTAATTTCAAGAATCACTATACCAAGAGCCCTTGAAACCACTAATGGAGAGAAATTTGGGTCTTTTTTGTACATCCTGCTATTTCCTTTCAGATCATCAAAGTTCCTTATAGGAACAGTAAACAGTTGTTTGGATTCTGGCTGCAGTGGCCCGGTCCAAAGGCTAGAAAGCACTCCTCTGCATGCAGCCTGGCTAGAAATACTCAGTCATACGAGAAAGGAATTTTTCCCCAACAAGCTCTCTAAGCTGCCTATGCTGGACCTGATTAATTCAGGAGAGCAGAGTCCAGGAAAATACTTTTCATTCCAGTTAAGCTCTTTCTGGCTCTGTCTCTTTTCCTCCCTTAATTCAAGGAGTCTGAAGAGACGCACTTTCTAAAGCATCCTAGTCTCTCTCACACAGGAGAGGAATGCTCAGTCCCACAAAAGGAAGACAGAAATGATTCCTTCTAGATGGCTTTCGACTCAAGGGATTTCTGCCTTTCAGTGTCTTCAGAAGGTGAAGACAATTCTGATTTCCGTGGCATTGGAAAAAAATGGGGTAGACAGCCATTAGTGGTGGAAAATTGGAATAATGACGATGACAACAACAACCACGAAACATGTCTGGGGCAACATCATTTTCAGTCTGTGTATTTCTTCTAGACTAATCTTCCCCCTTAGTCACCCAGTTTGAGTAATAATATGTCCTTGGTGCTGAGCAAAGCAGGTTGATTTCATCTGTTCTGCTCTCTGTTTTCCTCTTGTGGGAGGGCAAGACTGTAAAATGATAGTGGCGATAGTAAATTTTTGTTATTTATTGGCAGGACTTTCCATGCCCTTTGCTAAAAGCTCTCGTTGGGAGAAGCCGGCAGCAAGGAGGAAAGTATTTCTTTAGCATAGTTGTCATTTTTCAGTGAATGGAATGTAGTTAAAAAGGTCATAAATACTGCCTCTATCTATTCACAGAGTAGTATCATCACAAGTGCCAATATTTCATATTGAAGTTAAAATCAATTAATTCTTTAAAATTTCCTGTTTTTGAGTAAGTGGCTAAAATGGGGCTACCTTTCAGCATTATATTAATTGTAGTCTCTGCAATCTTTAGGGGCTCATTTAAAAATTAGCATCCTGAGGATCACAAGTGGCAGCACGTGCTTTCCAAATTATTGAAAGCTGGTTTCATATCTGGCCGTAAAAATACAAATCGACCTCTTTTACTCTGTGTCGGCTCAGAGAGCAGCTGCTTATGATATAAAAAATATCATGGCTGGCTGGTTTACGGCATCCACTATAAATACAGGGACATTTTATTCATCTGAAGAAAACCATGAATTGGATCAAGACAAGTTAGAAGAAAAAGCAGGAGTTTAGATTTTAGTGAGTGTCACAAAACACATCCCAGGTGGAGGATCTGAGCCCTGGGCTGCTTTTCTGGCAGAAGCCCTTCTGCCTCTCCAAAATTCCCTCCATGTGGGATTCCCCAGAGTCATCACCTTTCCTAAAGAATTCATCTTCTCCAGTAGATACTGAGGCTAGCAGGGAAAGGAGGAGCCACTGTTGTCTACAGAACTGAAATCATGGCCATTTTCATACAATCTGATTATTGAAAACACTTGAGGTATTATATAGTACAAATGCCCTCACGTTGGGAAACACCATATAAAAATTCCTCAAAGGTGAACTGCCAATATCAGTGTCCAAAAAGTCACTATATTATAAGATGGGCCATTTCTTTTCAGGACATTAGACTACTTGCATATGAGACAAAAGTTTGATTCCCTATAACTTTACTGCATTGGCTTTAGTTCTGATTTCTCTAGCTCCACATATTTAATGTGTTATTTATATACTGCCTCATTCCACAGAGGATTTGAGCCACTTACAACTAATAATATGCACATAGTAGTAACCAAAGAGAAAAATAAAAAGTTGAGGGAATCCAGTAAAGAGAAGATGAGGGTTGGAAATCCATACAACCAAGAGCCAAATTCAAACCAGAGATGTCTTTTACTGGGTCTTTTGAATTTGTTGGAGGTGGCCTCCAGTGGGATCCCATATAGCCTAACAATTGGATATTTTTTCCTAATAACTGTAAGGAAGAGACACTGCAAAAAGCCTCCATGAGATCAGGAATATGTGTCTTTTTTGTTCCCAGCTATGTCCCAACAACCTAGACTGGTGCCTGAAACCTAGCAGGTGCTCAATTCACGTGCACTGAATGAATGTTGCATGAAAGAGGAAAATACATTCAATTACAAGATTCAGGGTATTAGTAAGATCAAAAAGAATAAATTGTTCAGAAGAAGCAATTCCTAGAAATAAAACTGGAGAAGTTCCCCTGAGTCCTCAAATAGAGAACAGAATGTAACATAGTGGATGACATCCTTGACAATTTTCCTACAGTGAGTCAAAGAATGAATTTCCTCCACTGTTTTTTTAATAATGATACTTAATATAGGTAGAAAGTACAAGGCTGAAGTACTGTTTAGTACAAAGGAATTTCTACAAGAGGACTAATAAGGAAATACAAACAAGTCTAAAAAGTTTTAACTCCAAGCTTTTCAGAGGCACATGAGTATACTCCCAGAAGCTTGTCTCTCTGGGAGACAGATTAAATAGATTAAACATGGCGTATCACCCTGGATGCTGAATTTACTGGAAGACGGAGTTGGGGGAAAAGAAGGCAAGAGAAGAGTCTAGTCTATAATTTAAACCTATGCTACTCAAAATTTGCAGAGACCAGCAGCTTTGGCATCACCTAGGGGCTTGTTAAAAATTCAGAGTCTCAGTCTTTCCTCCAGACCTACTCAATCAGAACCTGAATGTTAACAAGATCCCCAGGTGATTCATACACAGAAAAGTTTGAGAAGGGCCTCTTTAGTCCATTATTTTTATATTCAGAGAGATATAGATCTCTTATAGAATAAAATGTAAAATTTGTATAACTTTTAAAGATAATATGAGAAACTTCAGAGAAATTTCTCACTAGTGACTGGCAGTTTGGGGCCACACCTCTGAATGGGTGGGGAGGTTGTGAGAGCTCAGCTGTTCTGTCCTTAGAGTAAAGATGGGAGTGTTACCTTCTACCGCAGAGGTCAGTTCTGTTGTCCTGCTTGAGTCCAAACCTGATTCAGAGCTGGTGTCACTGTCCATGTCAGCCTCTCGTGCTCTCTTGTGCCTGTTTTCTTGGGCTTCCATGACGCCACCATGAACCCTCCCTGATGAGGCTTTCCAAGAGAATGAGATGATGCCTACACTTTCCCCAACATTTTGAGCTTCTTCTGCAAGCCCATTGATATAAAGGGCAGTCAGGTGTGTGGTGTGAAGGAAACGAAGACACAGGCCTGACTCTTCCCCCAGGAGCAGCTTTTCCTACCCCACCTGCTGATAACAGCATCAATATGGGACCAATGATTGGTCACTTGCAGCCCTCCTGGCTTGTATCAAGGTTAGGGCTTCACTGGATGTCCAAGAAACTGCTAGATTTCATCTGGAACTCTTGTCCCACAGTTAGTTATTCTTTGTGGTCTGATCAGTCCAAGAAATCGTCCCCATCTGAATGGAGACATCGCCCCTCTTAACAGGATTTGCCCCTGAGCTGTGGAACAAGGAATGCATCGGTGACAACAAGATGAACAGAACACAGCTCCCACCTTCAAAGAAGATTACTTTCTACTGTATCTGATCGTCTGAAGATACTTTTGCAAGAACCCCCTTTATCATAATTATTTGAAAAATAAAATACGATTTTCTGGGAAAAAAATAAAAGATGGGAGTGTTAGAGAAGACTGCTCCGATCTGCGGAAAAAGAAAATCTAAACTGTTTAAGTATTCAAAGACAGCTCTGAAGTCCTCATTCTTCCCCCAACTCTAGTTTGTTTTTCCCTTTTTGATTGAACGTAACACCCTCTCTGTCTTTAATCATTCTTATATCAGGACATTAGTGACAGTGGTAGCCTGACAGACCCACTGTCTGGAAAACAAGAAGTCCTGATTTATAGCATTTGCCAATTACCATGGTGTAAATAGTCAACAGCATGGCCCATTTCAAGCTACCAAGGGTTTAACAACCAGCTCACAAAATTCCTGAATATTTAGCAATTTCCAGCAAGTGAACACCAGCTGGCTCCTGTATACCATTAGTTCCAGACCTTTTCCACCCTGGCTGCCTGTCCCAGATCCATTGCGGTTTGTCAGCCTGCCATGATCTGAGTACAAAAACCCAGAGAGAGTCTGGCAGGTACCAAGTACAATGGGATTAGCTTTCCCATTATACTATAATTAATGTACTCCAAGATCACATTCGATACTTGGCAGCTGTGCATACTTTTGGCTTGCATTGAGTTTATAACAAAGAAAAGTCCTATGACTCCCCCTTTACTACCACTATACTAATGTTGGTCCATGTCTCCTTCATACTGCTTTCATATAGTTTAATTTTTAAACAAAAATACATACATTTACATGCATCCTTATAGTATTTAATCTTGTTCATTTTAACCCTTCATTCTAGCTTGTGGGGAACCCTTTGACTTCTGAACATGTCATTGGCCATGGAATCTATTCATCTCTATTCTGCATCTTCTACACATTTGCTGAGCTTTCCTCAGAAGTGTTTATTAGAATGTTTAATAAGAAGTAGAATATGATAGGGTTAAGAGGAAGGCCCTCACAACAGTATTGGAGATCCAGCTCAAAGCTGACATTCTAGATCAGATGGTGAATTCACATATCTATCATCCAGATCACACTTATTGCTTCTCATCCACAAAAATATCATGCTAACTCTGTTTAATAGCTTGCTGAGACCCAGGTACACTATGTCTGTCATTCTTTAATTGAAATTTTAGGAACACTATCCAGATGAGGGGAAGAGGAATTGAGCTTGGTTTTAGAAGGATTTCTTAATAATCAATTTCCATTTTAAGTGTTTCCAACCAACTGTTTAACAATACACTTATAATTTTTCCAAGGACCAATGCCCAGCTCAGTGACTTGGTATTATGGTGTTTCACTCATAACTGGAAGGTTTCACCAGTGCAAATCAAGCAAGCTGGGAAGGGCTGGTCCTTGAAATTAGACTCAGTCACTAGGATGAATAGGGAATTGGGGGCAATTTGAGTGACAGGAGAAGTTCTGACCCATAGATTGAACATGGTTAGTAGAGAGTATAATTTCACACAATGCTTTGGCAAAGCAATTGGTGTCATGGAGGTCTCAGGAGGTAACAGGGACTAGAATTGGCAGGCAAGTAGAGTCAAGGAGAAGGTTCTGTACAGTGACGTGAGGAGACTGGGATATCAGTCTTCTGTCCACAAGTTGTAAGCTAGGATCCAATACCTAAATTAGGGATGCACAATGCAAGGAAGAACCCAGAGCCCAAAACTGAGGGACAAGGTCAGGGTGGGGATGGTAGCCACTAGGATATGATGGACTACCAAAGGCTTTGAACTAGGACCTCTCTTACTGAAGTCATCTCTTGCCCCAGAGCCTGCCTTGGGCTGAACTTTCAAGAGGATATCAAATGATTCCTAGCCATGGGGAAAGGGAGGATGAGAGGGTAGGGAACTAGACAAATATTGAAATCTTTAATCTGTGAGCAGTATGGTGCAATGCCAATTCAAAGAATTTAGACTCCAGAGTCACATCCTGGCTCTGCTACCTACTGGCAATACATCTTGGGCAGACTACTTAACCTGTGTCTTAGTTTCCTCATCTGAAAAGATAGTATTAGTACCTATCTCATAAGGTTTTTGTAAAGAACTGATGAATCCATATGTGCAAAGCACTCAGAACCAGTGTCTGACACCTAGTAAGTACTATGTATGTGTTTGCTACTAGCATCATTTGCCTTTTCCATTTGAAAAATCTGGGTATGTGTCAATCATCTAGCATTTCTTGTCTTCTCTATCATTTTCCTGGTAACCAATAGCGGTTCTGTTATCTCATCTACTTATTCTTTCAATGACCCTGGATATAATTTTCCCAGGCTTAGAGATTTTTAACTCATTTAAACCAGATAGAGGCTTTTAAAATACTGTTAAATATCTCTTCACCTCTTTCTTAAGCCTGGCATGAGATCACTGCTGAAGCCTCACATGCGAATCTGTCTTTGCTCCTCTTGTTTCTGTTGTAAGATTATTTTTCTGGATGAAAACTGCAAAGGTGAAGTAAAACTGAGATTTTGGAGGAGGAAGTCAGTAAGATTTTAGGCAAAAAAAAAAAAAAAAAAAAAAACCCTCTTGAAGTAGTGGAAAGTGGCCTTGAGAGGTAATGAGAAGATATGGGTTTGAGTCTTGCTCTCTGACACAGTGTGGCAAGTAGCTTAATCTCTCTGGTTCTTGAGTCCTTATTTGTCATAGAGAGAGTTTTGGATGAGATATTCTCCATGCCTGCTCTGTCAGCTGTGGGAGTCAGTCATCACGTGTGGCCATGGAACGCTTGAAATGTGGCAAGCTCAAATTGATATATGCTGGAAACGTACAATACATACCACATTTTGAAGACTTAGTGCCAAAAACAATATAAAAATCTTGTTAATATTTTTATATTGATCACATGTTAAAACCATAATATCTTGGATATACTGTATTAAATTAAATTTGTTACCACCATTTGAATCACTTGTTTCTTTTCACTTTTCTTGATGTGCTACTGGAAAATTATAAATTACACAAGAGGTTCACATCATACTTCCATTGGAAAGCGCTGCCTTATGGTTCCTCTCTGTTCCAATCATATATTATTCTATAATATTCTGATCATTTGTCCTGCATTGGTGGTGTTTTCCAAAGTCTGAGATGACCGTCAATGGGATGAGACACAGCACAATTTCTAGTGGCATTTTTGGCTACTTTCCCTCCTTTTCCCTAGCCTCAGCTGTTAAGAATGGCTCAGTTCCTGAAGATGAATTGCTAAACACAATAAAGTAAAATCATCATTGCTTTTTCCATTGCACAGAAATGTCAGCTGTTTGTTCACTATGTAACTCATTCCTGTCCCAATTTTCAAAAGAATGTAGCAAAGGCATTTACAACTTAAATTCCCAGTGAGGAATTATTCAAATAACTTGAAAAATATTCTCACAGTTTACATCCTGACTTTCATTCTGGACCACTTACATGAGGCTAAAAAAATTGAACTTTGATTTCAGGAGCTTGAAAATATTACAATGGTTCTAAAAACAGGTAGAGACAACTTATTTTTAGTGACACTTGAGGGACACCTTAGTTCCCCTTCAAGATAATCTTACTGGGTGAAGGTCAATTTATAGCCCAGAGGAGTGATTTGCAAAAAAGGTCCTGCCAAAACCAGTGAGGCACTCAGTGGAGAAGATCAGTAACATCAAGCTAATTAAGCAACGATGAGAATGAGAGCGAGGACAAGAGCAAGTGAATGAGAGAGGGGGAGCCAAAAAGAGAAAGAGAAAGAAATGACAGTTCTAAAAGCACTAAAAATAGAAGTAAGCCAGAAAGAGAAAGAAAAATGCCATATGATGTCACTCATATGTGGAATCTAAAAAAAGAAAAAAGAAGACACTAATGAACTCATTTACAAAACAGAAACAGAATCACAGACATAGTAAACAATCTTATGGTTACCAGGGGAAAGGGGGTGGGAAAGGATAAATTAGGAGTTCGAGATTTGCAGATACTAACTACTATATACAAAATAGATAAACAGCAAGTTTCTTCCATATAGCACAGGGAACCAAATTCAGTATCTTGTAATAACCTATAATGAAAAAGACTATGAAAAGGAAAATATACGTGTATGTATGACTGGAACATTATGCTGTACACCAGAAATTGACACAGTGTAACTGACAATACTTCAATAATAAAAATTAAAAAATAAAAGCACTAAAAATAAAAATTTAAAATTAGACTAAAAACACACAAAATAATACAGACTGGCACAAACCTGAATTCTCAGAGAGCTAATCCAATGTCAAAGATTTATAGTCCCAAAGAGATAATATGTTAAGATGAGAAATTCCATATTCAATTTACATACCTGATGTCAAAGGACCTGAGCCTTTGGGTTTATTACTGACATGATGGATGTGAAATCAAGATGCTTTACTTCCTGACTCTTAAGAGAATAAAAGCTTTTCCCTTAATTTTCATTAAGCCTATTGCCAAAATTTGTTAGACCCAGCCACGATAAATAAAGGACTATATTACAAAGAAATAACATTTCCAAGAAGAGAGAAATGAAAAGAATACACACACTTTTCTTTAAAAAAAAAAAAACCTAGGCATTAAAAATATTCTGCAATGAATCTATAAGTTTCTATTAAATCACCATCTTGACAACCAAAATTTATGCATCTAAATGTGTAACAGACATTACATACTATTTTGGAATATTTTCATCCCTGTAGCTATGAATGATGAGTGTGCAGGGAGAAATAATGCCTTGGCAGCCAGTAATATATAGGTTTGGGTCATAAAACAAAATATCAAAACAATTTCTTGGTTTCTTCAAATAGAAGGCATTTTGTTTTTGCTTCTGGGTTGGGGGTAAAAGTTAAAATGGAGAAAGGAATAGAAACAAAAGCAAGGACCCCGAAGACCAACTTTTTCAACTTGAGAATGCTGGCCTTGAGCACCTTAAGGTCTTGCACATAAAATAAAATGGTTACACTCTTTTAATTAATACAGACTTGGATAAGGATGTCCCATTTTCTGACATTCAGATTCAATCAAATCTTCCTGAGAGGTTGCAACCCTCTGAACATTTGCAACAAAATGTCTACCAGGCCCTCTAACTCGCAGAGGTTCTGTTTGCCAGAGGTCAGAGCAGTGGGTGTCCTGGGTAAAAAGCATTCTGGGTCCTGTTTATCCTCTGAGAATTGTTTGCCTTGAATTATTTCCATGAGTGTCTATCTTTGTCATACAACCTGTTTTGTTTGTTTTCTAGAATCATTTCATCTCCAATGACAAATGTAACAAAGTATTTTAAGTAGATAGAATACTGTCCTAGGAACTGGGGGTATAAAGAGAAAGGAGACACAGTCTCAACATTCAAGAAGCTTATATTGTAGTTGGGGAGAGAATCAGTAGAAGGCCAAAAATATATAGATAGTAATATAAGCATGGTGGGAGGTGAGACTTGTGTCTCAGTGGGATCCAGATGTACGTGGGCATGACTGGCCCATCGGTTGGGTGGGCTCACCAGAAGCCTATTTGCATGAATATTGAACAGTTGCTTTTAAAAAATCCCTCCCTAACAGGACAAAAAAACCACCAGGAATAACATGCTCTTACTAGTAACAAAGCAAAAGGGAATAGTGTTCCGGGTAAAATCCAGCAGCTATACTGTCTCTAACCCAGCCCTAAGGAAACATTGCTTGGATTCTAGGAAGAAAGAAAGCAGTAAGTAAACATTTACTTTCACTAAAACCCTGTAGAATATTAGAGAAAGAGCATGCCTTGAGACCCTTTTAGCAGAGCATAACAAATGTGGTAGTCATTACTGCTATTCTCCAAGTATTTCCTGCCCTTCATTTTCTAAGCATATAAATTAGAACACACTTCTCGGTTCCCTTGTGTTTGGGTGAGCATGGTGACTAATTCTGGCATGAGGATGGACATATGTAAGTGGGTACAAAGTGTGAAGATCCATGGTTCTCATGTTAACACCCACCAGAAAGCATGCGCCATGGATGAGACACTGAACAACCAAGTAGACAAAATGACCCGGCCAGTGGATGCCATCCAGGGTCTGTCATCGGCCACCACAAAACTGGCACAATGTAAACAATGGTGTAACCATGACGGCAGAAATTGAGGTCACAAAGGGGCCCTATAGAAATCTACTATTGCTACCTCAGTAGCCCAGCCGGATAGCACCATAAAGCAATGCTGAGCCTCCAATACGGTACATTTCCTTAAGGAGACTGACAGGCTACTTGATAGTAATTGACTTCATTTGGGTCCCTTCCATGCTGGAAAAGCCAGCTGTTCATTCTCACAGAAATAGATACTTAATCCATATATAGGTTTGCCTTTTCTGCCTGCAGAGCCTCCACCAGCTCCACTATGCAAGGGCTTACAAAATGCCTGATTGCATATAACATAGCATCTGACCAGAATGTTTCATTTCACACCACAGGAGGTGGGGGAGTGGGCTCATAATCATGGGATCCACTGGTTGTATTACATTCAGAATACAACTGGCCA
Source organism: Camelus bactrianus (assembly GCF_048773025.1). NCBI lineage: Eukaryota > Metazoa > Chordata > Mammalia > Artiodactyla > Camelidae > Camelus > Camelus bactrianus. The sequence goes on from NC_133575.1 coordinate 13,469,527, forward strand.
TCACAGAGCAATAGGATTGCCTGTGGAAGGTACAGCTCAAATGCCAGCTCAGAGGCAAGACTTGGCAAGGATGAAGTGCCATCCCCCAGGATTCAGTATACACACTGAATCAGGGGTGTCAATGTGGCACTGTGTCCCCCACAGGAAAGGTACATGGATCTGTGAACCAAGAAATAGAAGTAGGAGAGATCTCACTTACCATTATTGCCAGTGACCCACTCAGGAACTTGGTGCTTCCCATCACTTCAACTTTGGGCTCCCCTGGATTACGATGTCCCAAAGGGGGCATACTCTTACCACCAAAGTCCCCCTTTAGAAGACACCACCGCAAGCTACACCTGTCACCTAGACAACTTGTGCTCCCTGTGTCCTAGGTCCAGCAGGCAAATAAGGAGTCACTATCCTACAGGGGCAATTGACACTGATCATCAGGAGAAGCTTGGGCTACTTTTACACAGCAGGGGCAGGGAGGAACATACGTGATCCGTGTGCGCACCACATGGTACTCCCTTGTTTGACTGTGATTGTGAAGAGACATGTGCATCAACCTCAGTTGAACAAGCAAATCGTTACTGAGGCTTAGACTCCTCAGGAATGAGGATTCAGATCACGTTACCAGAGAAGCCACTGAGACCAGGAGAGATGGTAGCTGAAGGCGAAGGGAACTTAGGAAGGATGGTGGAAGAAGAAGATAGCAAATACCATTTGCAGTTCCAAGTGCACCTGCACCAATGGAGGCTATGGTTTGCCACATTAATCTCTCTCATCTAAATGTCCCTTTAGGAAGAAAGACCCACTGGTACCCTGGACTAACTGCTTGCTCTCTAAACCTGTACACCGAAGTGAATTTGTGTGTCAACCATGGGGGGAAAATCCTTGCCTAACCAGAACCATTTCTCTATCATGCCCTCCCAAGTCCCTTCAATTCAGATTACAGAGATTGATTCTGACCTGATGTCATCATGGTCATGCATATCAAGAACCTGTCTTCTATCTGCCTCCACAGAAGTGAAGTTTTGAGACCTAGATTTGCTTTGCCTCAGTCTACTTAACATCACCCTAGGCAGAGTATTGCCCTTTTGTCATCTACTTTAGCTCCTTTATCTTTCTTCTCTAATTATTCTCTTCAGCACTGACTCATAATTCATGCCTATTTTATCCTAAATAATTTTGCTTGTGGAAAACATATGGAGAATCTACCTCTACTTCAGTTTATCTTTAGGTTTCAATGTAACAGCCACCCAGAGACACTTGCAATAACCATGTGGCCACTGCCGTGTGTGGTTTGTCTTGCATATGTGGTAGTGATGTATGCGTGAGAGCTCAGGTTCCCCAAGCACACGCCCTCCATGGTCATTTGTGACACTTGCCACTTGCCCCCAGACAGAAACTGTGTGTATATGTGTACACGTTTTTATCTGGGGGGTACATATTTATTTGGATCACTGTATGTGGAAGTGAAGCAGTTTATCATGACACTGCTCCATTTCTAGACCTGAGTGCTAAGGTAATTTTCCCTGGTGCAGGGTGATTGTCCCTAATTGCCTGCTAAGAACTAGAGAAAAGGTATTGGCTGTCCAAATTCTATGCAACTCACCTGCATGTGGGTGAGGAGGCATTCAGTGGCCTTGGTGTTGGAGATGGGAGAATGCTCAGCAGGAAGTCCCATTGCAGGAGATGATACTGCAGTCTGAAAAGATCAAAGAGTTAAAACTATAACAAAGTATGGAGAGAGGTTCAAAACAGGGGCAGTCCCCAGTAATAACAGAATACATGTTCTTTTTCAGATGTACAAGGAACATTTACCAAAATTCACCATACACTAGGTCATCAAACCTCAATAAATTTCAAAGGATGGAAATTATTCTGAGTATATTCTATGATCACAATGATCTTAAGCTAGAAATCAATGACAAAAAGGTGACTAGAAAATTCACAACTGATTGAAAGTTAACTTCTAAATAATTCATGAGTCAAAGAAGAAATCACAATGGAAATTAGAAAACATTTTGGACTGATGATAAGGAAAGATACTGCATATCAAAACTTACAGGTGCAGCTAGGGCAGTGAATAGAGGGAAAATTAAGCTTTAAAAGCATGTATTAAAACAGACAGACTGAAAATCAATGGTCTATGTTTCCATTTTAAAAAGTTAAAGAACAAGATAGCAAATCCAGAGAAAGTGGAAGGAAGGAAATAATAAAGATGAGAAAAGAAATCAGAGAATAGAAAATAATAGAAAAGAATCAATGATGCCAGAAGTTGGCTCTCCAAAAAGATTAACACAGTTGGGGGGGTGGAGCCAAGATAGTGTAGTAGAGAGACTCACAGCTTGCCCTCTCCCACAAATACACGAAGAATTACATCTACAAACCCACTGAATTGCACAAAACACCTACTGAACTCTGGCAGAGTGTCTCTTGCTTTGAAATACAGGAGGATTCTCACCAAATCCAGTAAGAAAAAAAAAAAAAAAGAAAAAAGAAAAAAGAAAAACTCAGTGCAGGACCAGTCCTGCAGGGAGGGAGCGGCATAGGAAGAAAGGCACCCTCAGGCTGGGATGCCCCCTCTCCAGCCAGGACGTCAGTGGGGACAGAAGCAGAGTTTCTGAGGCTCGGAGGAGAAAATGACAACTGCTTGGCAGACAGAACTAAGGGAAACTGACACGGAGGGTCCCTGTGATCCCTGGCCCTAGATGTAAGCCAGCAGGGAAAAGCCAGGACTGGCTGCTGGAGATCGGTAAGCAGCCCAGGCAGAGGGTTGGGGCCGACTGCACAGAGGCAGAATGGAGGGCAGTGTGAGCTCTGGATGGGGGTGTGTGTGGAACAGAACAGCCTAGGACCCCCACAAAAAAGCACCACTGTTGGTGTGGGTGTGGGGGAGGGGCACAACGCAGCCGTGCCATAGCTGCTTTCTCTGGTTGGCTCCAATGTTGGTGTGTTCTTTCTGAGAAGAGAGGTGGGGCTTGGTCATAGCCATCACTGTGGTGCGGAGGCGGGGCTAAAAGCTGAATCCATACCCAGCGGCCCTGCAACTTCACAGATGGGACTGAGATTTATTTACAGCCCCAGGCAGAGGGTGGTTTTGCTCTCTAGACCCTTTGTGGACCCTCGTCTCTGGGACAATAGGCAGTGAGTGGAGGCAAATGCAGGTATTTACAACAGACTGGTGTACCATACTATATGTGGAGGTGGGGCTGGGATCTGCACTGACCCTCTGGCATACCACAGATTCAGGTGTGTGACTGCACATTTGCTACAGCGAGTCCTAGCACCTGACATTGGTGGATCTGCACTGGTGGTTCCTGGGGCTCAGAACCTGGGGGACACCAGAGCAGGTGAATGACATTCCCAAAGCTACGGCAGGGACAAAGGCAGCGTCAGCAAAGAGTACTTGGCAAGCCTGCATAACAAGTAACAGATAACACCACAGAGGGCACTTCCAATGGACATCTGCCTACTCTTCTTCCCAGCTGAAGCACTCCAATCCTGCCTACTACACACCACAGCTCAGAAACGGGTCTAGAAGCCTCTATTCCAGCAACAGGGGCGCAGACCAGGATCCTGTCAAGGCTGTGACAACCACAGAACAAAAAAGGAGGCCTAACTCAGCAACAACAATCAGGGCAGGCTCTGAACACTACAACACCAACCACACCGCCAATCAAAGGGATAATAGCCAACATTCACAAAAGAAAGACATGGGAACCTTCCACACTAAGAAGAGCCCTTGCAACAAAACTATTAGATGCACACAGTCTACACAGGAATGCTCCCACTTTAAATAAAAACAAACAAACAGAAAATAAAACAGCCCTTCAAGACCACAGTAGATAACTGATATTCCTAAATCCATAGAGCCAGAGAGATATAAGTAAAATGAAGAAGCTGAGGAACTAGTCCCAATTAAAAGAAGAGAAATCCCCTGAAAGAATGATCAATGAAATTGGTCTCGATAGTCTACTAGATCATGACTTCAAAAAGGGAGTGATCAAAGTACTGAACAAACTAAAAGAGACTATGAATAGAGGCAGAGAATACTCTGAAAAGGACATTGAAACCATAAAGAAGAGCCAATTAAAAACAGAAAACTCAGCTGCCAAGAGCCAAGCTAAAGGCAGTCAAAGGCAGACTAGATAATGCAGAGGAATGAATAAGTGACTTAGAAGACAGGATAACAGAAGTCACCCAATCAGAACAGCGGACAGAAAAGCAAGTAAAAACCAATGAAAGCAATATAAGGGACCTATGAGATAATATGAACCATGCCAACTTACACATAATAGGGGTCCCAGAAGGAGAAGAAAGAGAAAAGGGAATTGAAAAGGTATTTGAAGAAATCATGAATGAAAACTTTCCAAACCTAAAGAAGGAAACAGATATCCAAGTACAGGAGGCACAAAGGATCCCAAACAAGAAGAACTCAAACAGACCTACACCAAGACATATTATAATTAAGATGGCCAAAATTAAAGATAAAGAAATGATTGTAAAGGCAGCAAGAGAAAAACAAAGAGTTAGTTACAAGGGAACCCCCATAAGGCTTTTAGCTGATTTCTCTACACAAACACTGCTGGCCAGAAGGGAGTGGCAAGATATATTCAAAGTCCTGAATGAGAAAAAGCTGTAGCCTAGAATACTCTATCTGGCAAGACTATCCTTTAGAGTAGAAAGAGGGATAAAGAATTTCACAGACAAGCAAAAACTAAAGGAATTCAGCAATACTAAATCTATACTAAAAGAAATATTGAAAGGTCTACTCTAAATAAAAAAGAAACAGTAATCTATAGAAAAGAGAAAACCATAATTGGAAATGCAATAACCACAATGAGTTGCAAGAGAATAAACATGAAGATGTGAAAAATACATAAATAAAAATAAGGAATATCAAAAATCATAAAAGGTGGGAGAAGGGAGCAAGAAAATATAGATTATTTTCCCTCTCTTTTTTTTTTCCTTCATTCTTTTTAGGATGTGCTTGAACCTACATGACTATCAGTCTAAAGCAAACAGATACAGTAAGGAGTTAACATACTTGAAAAACAAGGTAACTACAAATCAAAAGCAAACAATAGAGTCACAAAATCCAAAAAGAAACCAAGCTAATACAAAAGAAAATTATCAAACCACAAAAAGAAAAACAAAAAGGAAAAGAAAGAAACAAAGAAGAAATATCAAATCAACTGGAAAACAAAGTTCAAAATGGCTATAAACATATCTATCAATAATTACTATAAATGTCAATGGACTAAATGCTCCAATCAAAAGACACAGAGTGGCAGATTGGATAATAAAACAAAAGCCTACAATATGCTGCCTACAAGAGACCCACTTTAGAGTAAAGGACACACATAGATTGAAAGTGAGAGGATGGAAAAAGATATTTCATGCAAATGGAAATGACAAATAAGCAGGAGTAGAAATACTCATAACAGACAAAATAGACTTTAATACAAAGGCTATAAAGAAAGATAAAGAAGGACACTATATAATGATCAGAGGAGCAATACAAGATGAAGCTATTACACTCGTTAACATATATGCACCCAACATAGAAGCACCTAAATATATAAAACAAATACTAACAGACATAAAAGGAGAAATTGATGGGAATACAATAATAGTAGGAGACTTTAACACCCATTAACATCATTGGACAGGTCTTCAAACAGAAAATTGATAAGGCAATGGACATACTAAATGACACAACAGAACAGTTAGACTTGGTTGATATTTCTAGGACATTACAACCCAAAAAAACTGAATATGCATTCTTTTTTAAGTGCTCATGGAACATTCTCTAGGATAGACCACAAAGTCAGGCACAAAATAAGCCTCAACAAATTTAAGAGGATAGAAATTATTCCAAGCATCTTCTCCAATCACAATGGCATGAAACCAGAAATCAACCACAGAAAAACAAATGAGAAAAAAACGACAGCATGGAGACTAAACAACATGCTACTAAAGAGCCAATGGATCAACAGTGAAATAAAAAAAAAATTTTTTAAATACCTTGAGACAAGCAACAATGAAAACACAACCACACGAAATCTATGGGATGCAGCAAAAGCAGTCCTAAGAGGGAAGTTCACAGAGATATAGGCCTTTCTCGAAAGAGAAGAACAATCTCAAATAAACAACCTCATCTATCACCTAAAAGAATTAGAAAAATAAGAACAAACAAAACCTAAAGTCAGCAGAAGGAAAGAAATAATAAAGATCAGGGAGAAAATAAATAAAATAGAGATTAAAAAACAACAGAAAAATCAATCAAACCAAGAGCTGAGCTTTTCTTTTTATCCTTCTTTATTGATTTATAGTCATTTTACAATGTTGTGTCAAATTCCAGTGTAGAGCACAATTTTTCAGTTATACATGAACATATATATATTCATTGTCATATTTTTTTCTCTGTGAGCTACCATAAGATCTTGTATATATTTCCCTGTGCTATACAGTATAATTTTGTTTATCTATTCTACAATTTTGAAATCCCAGTCTATCCCTTCCCACCCACTCCCCCCCCCTTGGCAACCACAAGTTTGTATTCTATGTCTATGAGTCTATTTCTGTTTTGTACTTATGCTTTGTTTGTTTGTTTGTTTTTTTAGATTCCACATATGAGCGATCTCATATGGTATTTTTCTTTCTCTTTCTGGCTTACTTCACTTAGAATGACATTCTCCAGGAGCATCCATGTTGCTGCAAATGGCATTATATTGTCGGTTTTTATGGCTGAGTAGTATTCCATTGTATAAATATACCACAACTTCTTTATCCAGTCATCCGTTGACATTTAGGCTGTCTCCATGTCTTGGCTATTGTAAATAGTGCTGCTATGAACATTGGGGTGCAGGTGTCTTTTTGAAGTAGGGTTCCTTCTGGATATACGCCCAGGAGCGAGATTCCTGGGTCATATGGTAAGTCTATTCCTAGTCTTTTGAGGAATCTCCATACTGTTTTCCACAGTGGCTGCACCAAACTGCATTCTTACCAAGGAGCTGATTTTTTGAAAGAGTCAACAAAATTGACATTTCTGGCCAGGCTCACCAAGAAGAAAAGAGAGAGGACACAGATAAACAAAATAAGAAATGAAAATGGAGAGATTACAACCAACACCACAGAAATACAGAAAAAATCATAAGAGAATACTATGAACAACTATATGGCAATAAATTGGACAACTTAGAAGAAATGGACAAGTTTCTAGAAACATACAATCCACCAAAACTGAATCAAGAAGAAATAGATCATCTGAACAGAACAATCACTAGAAGTGAAATAGAATCAGCAATAAAAAACCTCCCTGCAAACAAAAGTCCGGGACCAGATGGCTTCACTGGGGAATTCTATCAAACATACAAAGAAGAGCTCATACCAGTCCTTCTCAAACTCTTCCAAAAGATTGAAGAGGAGGGAATACTCCCAAACTCATTCTATGAAGCCACCATCGCCCTGATACCAAAGCCAGACAAAGACAATACCAAAAAAGAAAATCACAGGCCAGTATCACTGATGAACATAGATGCAAAAATCCTTATCAAAATATTAGCAAACAAAATCCAACAACACATAAAAAAGATCAAGTTGGGTTCATCCCAGGGACATAAGGATGGTTCAACATACGCAAATCAATCAATGTAATACACCACATCAACATGAGAAAGGACAAAAATCACATGATCATCTCAATAGATGCAGAAAAAATATTTGATAAAATTCAACACCCATTTATGACAAAAACTCTTACCAAAGTGGGTATAGAGGGAACATATCTAAACATAACAAAAGCTATTTATGACAAACCTACAGCCAGCATAATACTCAATGATGAAAAGCTGAAAGCCTTTCTGCTAAAATCTGAAACAAGATAAGGATGCCCACTCTCACCACTTCTATTCAATACAGTGTTGGAAGTCCCAACCATAGCAATTAAACAAGAAAAAGAAATACAAGAGATCCAAATTGGAAAAGAAGAGGTACAAGTGTCATTATATGTGGATGACATGATACTATATACAGAAAACCCTAAAGGCTCCACACAAAAACTACTAGAGCTAGTAAAAGAATTTGGCAAGGTAGCAAGATACAAGATTAACATACAGAAATCAGTTGCATTTCTTTACACTAACAATGAAATATCAGAAAAGCAAAGTAAAGAAATAATCCCTTTTAAAATTGCATCCAAAAAAAAAAAATACTTAGGAAGAAATCTGACCAAGGAAGTGAAAGACTCATATACAGAGAACTACAAAACACTGACTAAAGAAATTAAAGTTGACTTAAAGAAATGGAAAGATATCCCATGTTCTTGAATTGGAAGAATTAATATTGTTAAAATGGCAATACTATCTGAAGAAACCTACAGATTTAATGCAATTCCTATCAAATTACCTAGGACATTTTTCACAGAACTACAACAAATAATCCTAAAATTTATACGGAATCAGAAAAGACCCAGAATTGGCAAAGCATTACTGAAGAAAAAGAATGAAGCTGGAGGAATAACCCTCTCAGACTTCAGACAATACTACAGAGCTACAGTAATCAAAATAGCATGGTATTGGTACAGAAACAGACATATGGATCAATGGAACAGAATAGAGAGACCAGAAAAAACCCACAAACTTTTGGTCAATTAATCTTTGACAAAGGAGGCAAGAACATACAATGGAGTAAAGACAGTCTCTTCAGCAAATGGTGTTGGGAAAACTGGACAGCTGCATGTAAATCAATGAAGCTAGAACACTCCCTTACACCATACAAAAAATAAACTCAAAATGGCTTAAAGACTTAAACATAAGACAAGACACCATACATCTCTTAGAAGGAAACATATGCAAAACTTACCTGACATAAATCTCAGCAATGTTCTCCTAGAGCAATCTACCCAAGCAATAGAAATAAAAGCAAAAATAAACAAATGGGATCTAATTAAATTTATAAGCTTTTGCATAGCAAAGGAAACTATAAGCAAAACAAAAAGACAACCTACAGAATGGGAGAAAATATTTGCAAAAGATGAGACTGACAAGGGCTTAATCTCCAGAATATATAAACAGCTCATACAACTTAATAACAAAAAAAAAAAAAACCCAATCCAAAAATAGGCAGAAGACCTAAATAAGCAATTCTCTAATGAAGACATACAAATGGCCAATAGGCACGTGAAAAAATGCTCAATATCTCTAATTATCAGAGAAATGCAAATCAAAACAACAATGAGGTATCACCTCACACCAGTCAGAATGGCCATCATTCAAAACAATAAATACTGGAAAGGCTGTGGAGAAAAGGGAACCCTCCTACACTGTTGGTGGGAATGTAGTTTGGTGCAGCCATTATGGAAAACAGTATGGAAATTCCTCAAAATACTAAAAATAGACTTGCCAGACGATCCAGTAATTCCACTCCTGGGCATATATCCAGAGGGAACCTTAATTCAAAAAGACACCAGCACCCCAATGTTCATAGCAACACTACTTACAAAAGCCATGACATGGAAACAACGTAAATGTCCATTGACAGATGACTGGATAAAGAAGCTGTCCTATATTTTTACAACGGAATACTAGTCAGTCATAAAAAATAATAAAATAATGCCATTTGCAGAAACATGGATGGACCTGGAGAATGTCGTTCTAAGTAAGCCAGAAAAAGAAAAATACCATATGATATCACTTACATGTGGAATCTAAAAAAAAAAATAGACAAACTTATTTACAAAACAGAAACAGACTCACAGACATAGAAACAAACTTATGGTTATGGGGGGCGGGTAGAGGGTGGAAAGGGATAAATCAGGAGTTTGAGATTTGCAGATACTAATACATATAAAATAGATAAACAACAATTTTATACTGTATAGCACAGGGAACTATATTCATTATCTTGTAGTAACTTATGGTGAAAAAGAATATGAAAACGAATATATGTATGTTCCTATATGACTGAAGCTTTGTGCTGTACATCAGAAATTGACACAACATTGTAAACTGACTATACTTCAATAAAAATATATATTTAAAAGAGATTAATACAATTAATATAATAGAGGATGTCAGGCAGCTTTCCAAGTCCAGGGACCAGAGAGGAACATCAAAGTTTGGGTAATGTCAACATCACAAAAGGGAATTGAATGGATACTGAATAGGGCCCAGACAATTCTATCAGTGCCTATTAGCTGCTCACCTATGTGGAAAGTCAGGATGTGGTCCATGGGTGTGTGAGCACACAGCTGAAAAAGTTCCTTCATTCTTGACCACCTAGCAACATACTATTCACCCCTCTTCCCAGATGAAGCTTAAGAACTGACTTCATATGAAACCCTTTGTGCCCACTCTCTACACCCGACCTGGCAGAATTGTCCCCTCCAGCCTTTACATCCCCAGTGCAACCCGCACAGATTTTTCCCCCAGCAGCTTGGACACCAACTGACATTTACTGGTTTTACATGCCTGTCTCCCTCCACTAAAGTGTTTGCTTGAAGGTAGAGCCATGTCTTGTTAATCTCTGTGGCCCTTGCTTCTAGCATCATGCTTATTATCCAGCAGGTACTCAATAAATATCTTGTAATGAAGGAGGGAAGGAAGTAACGTAGCTCTGTTTTCTCAGGATATCAAGGTGTTTCCTGAAATGCCTTTATTGTTATTGGTACTGGCAGTTGCAGGCTAGAGACACAATGTATTGTTGAAGACAGCATCTTAAGGCAAATTAATGTAATATGAACTCCTGGTTTTAGCAGAAAACTTGGGTGGAGAACACCAAAATGGCAAGGAGAGTCACAGGGATCTTTACCGAATAGTATCAAATTAAATGGGACCAGCCAGCACGCTGAAGACTAGGCTTTACTGAAGATACACAGGACTGTTCCACAGAGGGGCTCACTAGGGGTCCAGAGTGGCCCCAGTGCAAAGTCCACTTTGCTTCAGAGAAACTCTTGGCAATTACCTATAATGAATTCAGCTAATATCTTACCCATCCTTTGGTATGAACCAGCTCTCTGGATTCCAGCTCAAATAAACAACTTGCTCCCTCTGAATCTTCAGTTCACCTCTATTTATATCTTTATTGTTTTTCCTCTCCAATGGCCTTGCCTCTCTCCACGAGATGAGAGATTATGTCACTTAATTCACCAGTGTATACCTGTGCAAAACGTGACTAACACATAGTGGGTGTGTGATAAATGTCTTGAGTGAATGAATGAAGAATGAATGAATCTGCAGGACTCCAATTTCCTTCACCTACTATGGTGAGTCATGGTGTTCAAACCCCTTAAAGTCCAGAGCACTTCAACTGATGAATCTAAGTTCCAGATGTTCTTAACCTCGGACCCATTGACTTTAATTGGTCCAGGGATAAAATTTGAGGTCTCTGTGACTGTGCATGGAAAAAATACCTCTTTATTTTCACTAATCTGTAATTGAAGTGGAGCTTTTCCTTTAATTATAAATGTACGAAACAAACCACAGTAGTATATTAGCAGGAGCTATGATTTCGTCACCACTGGAATCCTTTATACTCATCAGCAATTCAGAATTATTGTAGTAATTATACTTGCCACCAGATTTTGTTATTTAATGTGTTAATAAAGAAGCACACATACTATTATATCATAAACTTACTGAATGACCAAATTAATCTTAATTAACCTGAGTGAATGCATTAAAATCCTAATAACATCATTTCCAGATAACTGGATTTCTTTTTAATCCTATGTATTTTACTTTATACATTTAAAAAATTCTTTAAAAGGGTCCCTAAGCTTCAGTACACTGCCAAAGGATTCCCTGGCACAAACAAGGTTAAAAGCCCTTATCTAGAGCTGGTTATAGAGGTGGGCCCAGTTTGTAAAAATACATCAATCTAGACACATATTTTGAGGTCTATTATACTTCAGTAAAATTTTTTTTTAATTTGCCTGAACCAATCATGGCAATCTCATATTGGTAATTAATTTTATAAAGAATATATATCTCAATCTGGGCCAATGAAACATAAGAGGAGATTCTGCCATGGAGACTGGAAAGGAGACATGGAGAGAGAAGCTCTGTCTTGGCCTGGACTTCATTGTGTCTGTGTTATATCTGGGGCTGCTGTGGCCATCCCAGAGGGAGACAGAACAAAGTGAAGCTAGAGATACAACATCATGTGCTTGGAGTCTGCTCTGACTCTGGACACCTTGTGATTGGGCTAATATATTTTCTCATTGTTTAAGTCAGTTTGAGACGAGTTTTTCATTATTTGCAATCCCATGCATCCTTACTGATACAACCGGTGTGAACATGGAAAGGTGAATTCTCTTCTTTAAGTCCTAGTCTTTAATTTATATTATGACTTCCTGAAGTATTTGTTTGTTATTGTGCCCACTTGAAACTCCAGGACACGATCACACTGTGATTATGTAGTCTGAGCATGAATATCTTATGATCTTTTCTTGTTAAATACTCGGACAGCCACTGGCTGGGAGGTGCATACTTTGACTCTACTGCTGTGGATTTTTTACACCAGACTGAATCCTGGTGAGGGAAGTGAAAGTCAGCAGTTCTCCTCATACTACACACGGAGAACATAACATAAATATGACTAGCACTCATGAAATTAATAGTATCATTTTTCTCCAATGCTGAGTGTAAAACATTTACCAAGCATAGATGAGAGACGAGTCTCCTACAAACACCCTCACAGATTCTGTTTCCAATGTGAGATGGTTTTTCAGCTCAGGAGCTGGTTCCCTGCTGGCTACTGATATCCTTTTCACACCTTAGTGTATGGAGCTTGGTTATGAAGAGGAGTCATGAATTCGTAATCAAAGCCTTAATGAGATGGACCTAAAATTAGGAGCAACCATTATTCAACCCTGCTTCCTTTGCTTTTTTTCAGTGGTGTTTAGAAACATGTGAGCCCAAAAGACACTCAGAGAGGGAAAAAGAAAAGAAATCAGAACTAGACAGGTGGGCAGGAATCAGAAACCGTCTGATAAGAGTGAGAGGAAATGAAGTTAGTATTTCCATGTTAGGTAAGGGAGCAAAGATTTTTAGGTCCTCAAATCATCATCAGCGAATAAAGTGTTACATCTCCTTATATTGGGTTATGTGGTTCTGAACCTTGGCTGCAAAGGAGAATCACCTAGAGTTTTTTAAATGACCAATTCCTAGGATACACCCCAAAGAATTAAATCAGTATCTTTAGGGGCAAGATGCATGCATCTGTATTTTTTAAAGCTCCCCAAGAGGCAGCCCAAGTTGGGAATCAGTGCCCCCATGATATGGGATCAGCAAACTTTGTCTGTAATGCAGCAGAGAGTAAATATTTTGGGCTTTGCAGGCCATACAGTCCATCATAACCACTCAACTCTGCCATTACAGTGAGAAAGTAGCCATGGACAACAATGAATGATGGCATGGTTGTGCAACCAAGAAAACTTGACTTATGGATATTGAAATTTGAATTTCATGTAGTTTTTAGGTATCACAAAATATTTGTGTTTTGATTTGTTTCCTACCACTGAAAAATGTAAAAACATTCTTAGCTACTGGCCATACAAAAACAGGAGGCCTATCAGCTGTGATTGGCTGTTCCCTGCTATAGGCAACATGAGATACCAGAGCAAGGAGAGCAAAATAGACATCTCCCATTGCCTCCCTGGTGAAATGTCAACTTGAAAATAAAGCACATTCCTATGGGCTGAGCATTTTTATCTTCATCCTGAATTTTCTCTCAAAAGAATTCAAGCTTAATACTACACAGACATAGCTAAAATTATCTCATTGCTCTTTAAAAACAAGCAGGTAAGGTGGACAAAATATACAAAAACAAGTTTTCAAAATATGATTGTATAACTATGCAGTAACCATTTTCAAACTGCCAGCATTGCAACCTGCTTCACAATTTCATCAAATTGGCAAAAACAATTGCACAGGGTTAGAAAGCGATGACTTGCCAAATGTCGCTTGAGCCAGCAGGGGCTGGAAACAGCCTTGCTGACGAGGCTCCAGCTTGGTGAATGCACACACAGCTATAACCAACCTGTTCTCAAGCAAGTAATTACCTTCTCCTGGGAAGAGAGAGTGGTATTAAAAAAAAATTGCAGAAAGACAGCACACTGTGGGGAGAGAGGAAGAATGGGACAGGGAAAAAGAAAGGAAGAGAAAGAATAGAGGGCGGCAGAGGAAATAAGTTCCTGGAAGATAAAAGAAAAGATGGATGTGCAGAGAATCACAAAAATTCCATCTGGGAAAATCATCCAGGAGATGGAAAAGGAAACTAAAGGGCTGGCAGGTGAACAAGCCTGGCTTTTAATCGCTTAATAATAGGGATGTTTGGTAACCAACGAGGTTAATGCATAAGTGACATAAACCAGCAGGGGGTCTAGCAGGGGCCCCGGAGCATACACTAATTGAAGGACATTTAATACAGGATAATGGCAGAAAGACAGGACTGCGGCTGAATCCACTTCCCTTCATTCACAAAGGATGAGCTGGCAAAATTTCATAGCTTGGCACTATCATTTGAGGGAAGCAGCAGTATTGATTGAAAAAGTCTTTTTAATGTGGGAACCAGCTGAGGGAAGGAAGCAAGAAAGGAAGGAAGGAAGGAAGGGAGGAAAGGAGGCAAGGAGGCAGGGAAGGAAAGGAGGGAAACTAACAAATGAAGTTAATGACAGAGACCTTATGGTTGTGATTTCAGGATTAGGGAGTTATTATCTGCCATTCATTAGAAAACACCCTTTCAATGCAGTTGATCACTAGGTCGGCTTCTCAAACTCTGATGTGCAAACAAATCACCCCAGGAGCTCCTTAAAAGGCAGGTTTTGATTCAGTAAGAGTGGGATGGGGCTGAGGATTCTGCGCTTCTCGAAAACTTCCTGTTGTCATGCTGCTGTTCTAAGGACCACACTGAGTAGCAAGGCTCCAGGTTTCCACCATCCTAGTACAGTAGCCAGGAACCACAGGTAGCTGTTGACCACTTGAAATATGGCCGATCCGAGTTAAGATGTATTGTATATTCTGAAGACTTAGTAAAAAAAAAAAAGACTTACTAAAAACAGAATGTGTAATTAATGATTCTTAAGTTGATCACATGTTGAAATTACACTGTTTTGGATACACTGGGATCAATATAAGATATTATTACAATTAACTTCACCTGTTTCTTTTTTACTTTTTAAAATGTGGCTTCTAGAAAAATTAAAATTACACATGTGGCTCATGTTCTATTTCTATTGGTCAGCACAGCTCTAGGCTCTTCCTCCTCACTCTCTTCTCCAATTTAAGTCATAAAAAGTTCTGAGCAGTCTGCATGGTTAATCTACAAGCAATGGGCAACACAGACTCTCTTCTCTTCCCCTTTCCTTCTGTCTTCCCTACCTCCTTGCAGATCCTGCTCTCCCAGTTTTCACCAGGAAAATAGACTGCACTTTAACAAAAGGGGCCCATGAACTCATTGCCCCACACTAAACTCCCTCCTCACACAAGCATTTACTTCAGCAAAGCCCCTGGCTTGTTCATTGAACCAACACTGGCAAAAACAAGACACAGATGCTGTGTTCAAGCTCATAGTCCAGAGGAGCAAAAAGAGAGGTAAAGACACATACTACAGTGTTCTGGGTGCTGTAATAGAACACATCCAAGGGACACAGTAGAGACATGATCTAAGCCAGTTCCACTGGCCAGAACTTTCTCATCTTCTGCATATTAGCTACTCAACCTTAGGCAAGTGACTTAACCAAACCAATCCATGCCTAAGCTTCTGCATCTGTTTAATGGGAACAATAATGGTGGCCTACCTCAGAGTGTTGGTATGAAAGCTAAATGAGTTTACATTTACAAAGTAGTTAGGTCAGAGCTTGACACATAGTAAGTTCTATATACATGTTAGCTAAATAAATAGACTTGGCTATTGTCAATCTGCTGATGAATGTTTTTAGGCATAAATGTCTAAATATAATTATGATCCCATCCCATCCCAATGACCTTCTGAAATTCAGTACTAAGATGCTGCAAATGACCCAAATGGACAGATAACTTGTAGTTGATTCTCACACTCAAATACTACACAGCAATGAAAAAAGAAAATCACTGCTGATCACAACACCACAGATGCACCATGGACCAATCTTGCAGACCCAAAGTTGAGCAAAAGAAGCCAGACAAACAAAAGTATGTGCTGTGTGGTTCCATTTATGTGAAGTTCAAAAATATGCAAAACTTATCTATGGTAAAAGATCATCTCTACTTTGGGGTGTTGGTAATGACTGAGGAGACATAAAGTAGGCTTCTGGGTGCTGATAATGCACACTTTAACCTGGGTGGTGGCTACCTGGAAGTTTCACTTTGTTAAACTTTACTGAGCTGTACACCTGAAATTTTTATACTTTACATTGTGCATATTAGTCCACAATTTAAATAAAAGAAAGAGAAGCAACAGAGGAGCTCTGTCTAAAGAGTTTTAGTTAGAAAATCCAGCCATGAACCTCTGGGTACAAAGATGTCAAAACCTACTTAAAAGAGAGAGGTCAATCTGAACACTTTGCTTCTATTCAAATTCTTTTGATTTCTGACCCAGGATTAAGTCCTTTATAGAGTAGGAGAAATGGGTGAGTGAGGTGAGAAGAAGATTAGAGAAAAGGAGGGAAATCAGAATGGAGCAGAGACTGTGAAGACCCCTAGGAGCCCCCAGAAGTGTATGAAGAACAGTCTACGTAGTTCAGAGAGTAAAACATCCGGAGAGAAACACTGGCCAAATGTTCCACTTCAGATCTTTTTGTGAAGCTGAGCTTTCTTCATCCCTAAGACTTTCCTAAACACTCTCATATCTTAGAGCTCCACCTACAGGGTTTCTTCAATTCCCTGTGGGACTAGAAGGTTTTGCAAATTCTTTTCTTATTGCATTTTTAAGAAGCACTAGGAGTGTTGCAAGAGGATGGGGCCAGCTACATCATATGGTCTTGTATTTAATAGTCTAGTGGACAGATTTTAAGCAGAAGACTTCAAAGAATATCCGAAGGGCATAGCAGAAGGACCCAGAACTGAGAATAGTCTTGCTCACGGCTATAGAAAGATCATCCAATGTCCAAGAGGCATATGTGCAGAGAAAGGAGTGTTGGTGATTATTTTTACCTTGTTCCATAACCAATTTATTAACTTTAACAATTATATTCTCCTAATATTCACACACTACTAATAACACAGAGAAAAATTATTTTCTAAATTTCATGACAATTCAACCAAGCAATAATCTTTTATTATTTTAAGTATCCCCCTTGATTTGTGAATAACATGGAAAGGATAAAAGAATCTAAGATGAAAAGGTAGGTACCTGGTTGCCATTGCAGGCCAGGCACTGCCAAAGTGTGAGACTTTACCTATCTGGACCACAGTTACTTTGATTATCAAATGGGGAGGAAAAAGGAAGAGCAGAGGGCTCTGGATTTTAATTCTAAGAGACCTACATCCCCTTACCCTCACCATTTCCAAATACTAGCACCTACATTTTTTGTCTGAGTGCTGTCTCTAGCCACTGCCAAAAGATTTGTCTGCCTGTGTCACAGGACAGAAATGCCAGGGAATTAACACCATTTGGAAGGAGCTTCCTCCAATAATAGTGGGCAGCTGATGTATAAATACCCCAGCTCTCTTGCCTTCAGTTAGAAAAACCCTAAGCTATGTGTTTTACATCATCTCAGAATTTTCCAGTGAGGTCCACTCAGTCAATATGGTTATTTACTTGATAATGCACCCTTTGTTCACTGCCTTCCCTTCCCTGTATCACTTCCCCATTCCTCCACTAGTACTTCCTTCATCACCCAACTAAAGATTTGTACCAGAATCCTTGTCTCAACATCTTCTTCTGGGTAAACTTAAACTAAGACTAGCCAAACACTCTGGTGATAAAGTTCTTGAAAGCTGCAGAAAAATGGCTCTATCTCCATACATGAATTTTAAGGAGTTTAGTAGATAATGTAAACAGAAGAAGGGTCATTGCCATTCAGACACAAAGCTGAGGGCAAGACCATTTAACCAAATGCTCTTTTCCTCCTACCAGAATGGTAGTCCCTTTAGGCATTTTAATTGCTAAAAATGTACAAGAATTAGTAGAAAGTTGGAAAACTTGCACCATCTAGCTAAATCTAGCCTGGTGTCTGGGAGACACACTAAATTTGATGTATACTCCATTAAAGAAGGAGAGAGGACAGAGGAGAGAGGGGAAGGTAATGAAAAGACCATTTTTCAAAGATTCAAATTAAGCCATTTGTTAAGAGCTCAACCCTCCAATTTGATGGGAGAGACTTTCAAATCTGCTATTCCAAATAGTATTCTCTATCAGCCATATTCTACATCTTCTGAAGGGATCATTGTGAGGCTTTTTCTAACCTAGAGGGGAAAAAAGTAGTTGGCTATCTTTGATCTCAAAGGCTTCTCCTTCACTTTTCCTTCCTCTCCTCTCTCAATGCAGAAGTGTTGTTACCCAAGGACTTGTAGCGGATACTGTTGAGAGATACCCAATTTTCATCTCCACCCTCTTTCCTACTACATCATAGCCCATAGAGGCTGGAAAAGGCAGACTCGCTTTCCCAGTTCCCTTTATATGAAAGTGGCTGTGTTCCCTAATTCTGACCAATGAGACTAATGGGAAAGCCTTCCAGGAGGTTTTACAAAAGGAGAGGAGTAAGTATGTGAGGAGAACTCCTTTACTGCCCATCCCTTCCTACACGGATATGATGGCCGGAGGCATAGGAGCCATTTGTGACCAGAAGAAAAAGACTGCGAGAACACAGAAAATGGGCAAGAGAAAGTGGAAAGATCCTGGGCCATGAGGATGCCATCAAGCTGCCAAATCAACTCTGAGACCACCCACCTCCTCGTTAAATAAATACTAATTACCCCTCTGGTTTAGGCCACTATTCAAGAGATTTTTCTTGCTACCAAAAGTATTCCCAATTGATATAGGAGATTTTCAAAGTAACTTTAAAAATTGAAGTACAATACATACAGAAATATACACAAATCATAAGTATACAACTTGAAGAATTTTCACAGAATGGTTTTTGTTTTGAACTCTCCATTACCCAAATACTTTAGAAATGGGTCATAATGGTTAAGAGCACAGATTCTGGAGCCAGATTGCTGGGTTCAAAACCCCAGATCCACCACTCACTAACTCAATGACCTTGGGCAAATTATTTAACTTCTCTGTGCCTTGGTCTTCTTACTTGTAATATAGGAATCACAATACTATCTATGTCATAGGGTTTTTGTAAGGATTAACATTAATTTTTAAAATATACATGTCTGGCACATAGTATGTACTAATAAGCATTTGCTAGATATAAATAATGTTAACCAGGGTATAATTCAGGAGGAAGGTAGAATGGGAAAGATCTGGGAGAATGAGGAGATGTTTGAGGGCTGTCCTCCACCTCTGCCCTGAGATGACCTTGGAAGTTAAAATGCCTAATAAACTAGTAAATGCTGAAAATATTGTCCAGCCTAGAACTGTATAATGTAACTACAGACTTCTGGAGCTTGGGAGGAGCTTTAATATCTCCCAGTTCTCAACTGGGATCCAATGATGTGCTTCTGGAAATCCCCAATGTGACCTTTGTACAAAGTGAGCATAAATAGGCATAAATGTGTTTTCCTGGGGAGAGGAACTAGAGTTTTCATCAAATTCTCAGAGGAACCCATGATCCACAAAAGGTTAAAACTACTTACTAATTCATCTCCCTGACATCAGAGCTATGGTCCAGAGAGAAGCCATCTAACACTTAAACTGAATTGTCACATTTAACTTTATTTACATCTCCCTAGAAGAAAAATGAGGTCAAAGAAAATGTTATTCTACTCCAAAATCCTAGACTATTCCAATGGGTGGGACTTAATAGCTCTTTAAATAGAATTCTGCTGCATTTACAGAAGAGGAATCCAAGTTCAATTAGGTTACTATGACCTACTTGGCATTCCAGGGAGAACGAGAGCCGTGGCTGACCAGTTCTCCTGGTCAGCATCGAATTTTCCCCTACAATAATACTTTGGTGGCAAAAATTCCCATCAGCTCATTTCATGGGCTGGCCCTGGTCACAGTTGTTAAATGCTCTGTAATGAAGACCTTTAAGTGTGGTTGCTACAGGCAGCCAGGACCAAGGGGCTTCAAACATTCTTTTTCCTTTAATTGCCATAAACTTTAGAGTGACACATCTCATGTGTATCAGAGGGTTAAAGTGGGAAAATAGAGCAAAGACTCTTCTACCAACTCAATTTATCATCTTTATGGGAAGCTGTTTCACCATTTTCTTTTTGCCTCTTCCTGTCCTTTGACAAATCTTTAAGAACTCCTTTCTGAGTGCTATGTGTGTCCTCAATTATGAGTACAAGAGCCATGGAAAGAGCAAACACAAATAAACAAAACAGTAGTTATATATAATCTGTATAAACTAAACAGTTTCTAAATACAGATTGCTCTTTCCAGGGTGGAGGGGGAGGGGCAGTGAGTGATGCTGACGCTAAACACGTTAATAGATTGACCCATGAGGACTAGACTGGGTCGGTATTAGGTTCTGATTAAGCAAGGTTTTTTGTTTTCATGTCAGTTTAGAGGCAAACTTGAATGTCCTGGCTCACAGCTCTACACTCTTGCCAGCTGCAAGAATGACTTTCTCATTTCTACTGGATTTTTGATTAATGTCATACCTGAACTGTTGGTAGATCTGGACCACTTTATTTCTGTAGGAAGGAAGAGGGGACAAAAAGAAAAGGAAAACAGGCTTGTACAGCTGGGGCCACATTATGTGGCTGCAATTTAAGATTTAAAGGTCACTCAGATTTCTTGTGAGATGTAATACAGCAAAAAAAAAATGTATTTTGCCCAGCAATGATTGACACGCACAATTTTATTACCAGAGGAGGAAGGTTTCAACTGTGGTTTCTGATTATATGACATAAATAAAAAGAACAGATCTAATTATGGTCTGCACTTTTTATTTATTTTAATTTTGGTTGCATCATCTTTCTCCTTAAAGACTCATCCCACCCCTACCCCTTTTCTCCTTAAAAGGACACAGCTTTCTTACCAAGCCCCAGGCTACCAGCAATGCCTTTGCTTAATAAAATGCTGGACCAGTGCAAAGCTGGAGAACTCGCCTCAAATGATGAACAGCCAAGGGCCCACTCTTGGGGAGACCTCTCCGGGAGGCCCTGACTAATTTCTCTTCATGGCACAGGAAGCTGAGTGGGTGACCTTTCAGGCTGAGCCAGGGAGTTCCCGACACACAACAAAACTGAACTGAAAGTGGGTCACTCTCAAGCAGGCAGGCCAGACGAAGGGACACTTAACGCTGAGAAATTAACTGTCTTCTCACAGCTTCCCAGCCCAGTGGGGAAGACCACTGCTTCTCCCGCTGCCTCTCACCCAGTGCTCCATCCACCTGCTCTTTTTTCATGTATGGGTTGGGCCAGTCCATTTCCAATGGATTTAGATAAATCGGAACGGGTGGGAAGAGAAAGGGAGGGAGAGAATAGGGAGGGAATCAGATGAAGAAAAGTGTACTTAATTTTTTCTCTAGGAAAAAGAATCATAAATTTTGGAAATCCTCTAAAGAGCAGCAGAGGTAGTTAGATCCAGGCTACTATCATTTCCCCTCCTCCAAATTGGCCAGGGACGCAATTTTAGGCTATTTCCACGTAAATATTTGCCTTATTTCATAAGAGTTTTTATAGATATAGATGATATTAAAGGTGGTCGAAACTCCAAATATGTTAATTAAATAATTAATCACTGAAACTGTTTCTGACTGCAGCCAAGTCTGATTCCCAGGGGCTCTGCTGGCTTCCTCAAAACAAGGGACAGTTTAGGAGCTGGCACTGCCAGGGGTGGAGGAGGCAATTGGTGACTGAGCCCTGGGAGCCGAACAGGGGCCAGCAGTCATATCCTCCAGAAAAGCCAGGTAAGACTTCTCCCTCTGCTAATTTGCCCCTCTGGCTATGCCTGCTTCTCAGGGCCTGAACACCCATCAGCAGCTTATAAAAATACCTAAGTGCAGGAGGAAATCCACTCTCTGAAGCTCGCAGAAGCCTCCTCACATCTCCCTTAAAGACTGCTCCCGTCTGACCACTCTGAGTCCACAAGTCTTCAATCCACAGACTATTTATTAGGAGTCTCTCGGAAGGGCCATTTTTCTCTCCCAGCCTCTGTTTCCAGACCCCTGAAATGAAGGCTCAGGGTTCTTGAGCCTGTTTCCTCTCTGCCTGTCGCCAGCAGACCTGATCCACCGCAGAAGTTTTCCAAAGCCCATTAGCGCTGCAGCGGGTAGACAGGCAGAAAGTGCAAATGCAAGTTCAGAAGGTCTGAGGCCAGGAGATAAATGCTGCCAACTTTAGTGTGGTAAGTGTGTCCTGGCCTCTGCAGAGGACAGCTCCTTTGGGTAGCTTCCCCACAGGCATGGAACAAAGGATTTCATTCCCCTACCTCTCAGCCAAAGGTACAGGTTTAAGTTGTGACCAAAACGTGACCTCTAATCATGGCCACTAAATCCCCCACTCGGCTTCTAGAGCACCAAAAGGCAAAGTGGGAACAAAAGACACTTTTCTTTCTATTTTTAACACAGTGTATATTAGCAATAAATTAACACTCCCCTTTCAGCACCTTTTAAGCACCAGCAGGGGCCAATTCTTTTTGCTATATTGTCTTCCAAAGAGCAGCCAATGGATCATGCTGTCACAGAAGGCAACACAGTGAAATAGCCCTTGCAGCCAGCGTTCTCACAACCCTGCGTGGCACATCTGCTGGAAGCCGCTTTATGGCGGGGAAACCAGAAGTCGGTGGCCATGTCGGTGTGACCCTAAGGTGACGGTGAATGGGTATCAATGCTCCTCCTTGTTTGGGAAAGAGGGAAGAGATGAGATTAATGCAAACAGTGGTGATTTGCATGGGAAAACTGTTACCTTTGTCTCAATTTTTCAGTATTTAAGGAGAGATATAACTGAGACCACTAGGAAAAACTCGAATTAACTCTTCATTTGCCATCTTTTTTGGCAGAGATTGTTCTCCACGTTCTGCTAAGCAGCCATCATTTTCTGGGTCTCACATCCATCTTGGATACTGATAATCAAAATAAAAATCTTCCTCTCTTAGGTCCAAGCACCCAGGCCATTTCTTACAAAACCATTTATTTACATGTTAGCATTTACTTAGGCTGTCGTTGGTAGAGAAAAGTGTTCTCCCCAAATATTCTCATTTTAAACCACTATAGTAGTGGGAAATTGATAAAGATTTCAAAATCAGATGTCTTAAGAGTTTCTAAAACAGGCAGAATAATTCTATGTTAACAATCAAGAATACTCCAGGGGTTCAAGATCTGTCCAGATCATTTTCATTCTAATTCAGTTAATTGTCTGGACAGATCGTGAACCCCTAGAATAGTCTTGATCGTTACATGGGCTAGGTAACCTGTTTTTTTAGGGAATTCTCAAGACATGTGATTTTGAAATCTCACCCATTTCCCAATTACTCTAGTGTTTAAAACATGCATTATGGAGCTAGACCTCTGGACTGGAATTCCAACTCTACCAATTACTAAGCTGTGTGACTTTGAGCAAGTGTGTGATCTAATCTTTGTGATCTAACCTTTCTGCTCCTCGGGATCCTCATTTGTAAAATGGGGAGATTAACAGTAACTACCTGATAGTTGTCATGAAGATTAAGTGAATTAATATTTATAAAGTGAGTAAAACAGTGTTGCCACATAGTAAGTGCTACATATGAGTTTGTGAGACAAATAAATAGAAATCCAAGTTTGTATGGTATCTCAGAACATGTTTTTCACCAACTACTTGGATTTCTAAATCTCAAGGCAATCACTACCAAAGAGGCTTCTGCCCCTTCCCCCAAGGACTTGGTGTGCCATCTCAGATTACAGCTTCAGGGAGTTGTACCCCACATGAGAATCAGTGTACTTGTTACAGAGGTTCCTGTGCCCAAGGTCTATGCAAAAACTCAGATGCTTTTGGTGAAAATGTCCAAATAAGAGCCTGTATGGAAGCCAAATCTACTCCACGATGAAATTCCCAACTGTTGGACTTTGTTTCTCTGCTAGACTGTGGGACTAACAATAATCTTGACCTTCTTAACTAAGGGGCAGCCATCCCAGATGGATTTTTGGTACCAGGTTAGCTGTTCCATGGAAAACACCATGGGAGACAGTGAACCCAAGCATGCACAATTTCTGAAAGGCAGAAGAGAAAACATTGAGCGGTAATATATTGCTGCCCCCCCAAAGGTACTGGAATGGACCAAGGGTTTGTTTGGCATGGGGGCATTTTCCCCTCTTTTCTTTGTTGTGGAAAAGCAAGAAGGCACTCACCAGAAGGAAACTTCCAGGAAGTCAAATATGATTCCATTTTTATCTCTAAATCTATTGAGAGAATCGTAGCTCACAATCCCCACTGCCTCCCTCCCCTGCCCTGGTAAGATGATGTTTTAGTTATGAAGCCACCCTCACCCTGATACCAAAACCAGGCAAAGACACTACAAAAAAAGAGAATTATAGGCCAATATCACTGATGAAATAGATGCAAAAATCCTTATCAAAATATTAGCAAATAGAATCCAACAGCACATAAAAAAGATTATACATTATGATCAAGTGGGGTTCATCCCAGGGACACAAGGCTGGTTCAACATACGCAAATCAATCAGTGTAATACATCACATCAACAAGAGAAAGGACAAAAACCACACGATCATCTCAATAGATGCAGAAAAAGCTTTTGATAAAAGTCAACACCCATTTATGATAAAAACTCTCACCAAAGTGGGTATAGAGGGAACATATCTCAACATAATAAAAGCTATATATGACAAACCTACAGCCAGCATAGTGCTCAACGGTGAAAAACTCAAAAGCTTCCCACTAAAATCTGGGACAAGACAAGGATGCCCACTGTCACCACTCTTATTCAACACAGCAATCAGGCAGAGAGAGAAAAAAAAGGTATCCAAATTGGAAAAGAAGAGGTAAAAGTGTCACTATATGCAGATGACATGATACTATATGTAGAAAACCCTAAAAGGTTCACACAAAAACTACTAGAACTAATCGAAAAATTCAGCAAGGTAGCAGGTTACAAGATTAACGTTCAAAAATCAGTTGCATTTCTTTACACTAATGATGAACCAACAGAAAAAGAAAGTAAAGAAACAATCCCCTTTAAAATAGCACCCAAAGTAATAAAATACCTAGGAATAAATCTAACCAAGGAGGTGAAAGAATTCTGCACAGAAAACTATAAACCACTGATGAAGGAAATTAAAGAAGACTTTAAAAAATGGAAAGATGTCCCATGCTCCTGGATTGGAAGAATCAATATTGTTAAAATGGTCACACTGCCCAAGGCAATCTACAGATTTAATGCAATCCCTATCCAATTACCCAGGACATAGTTCACAGAACTAGAACAAATCATAATAAAATTTATATGGAACCACAAAAGACCTAGAACTGCCATAACATTACTGAAGAAAAAGAAAGAGGCTGGAGGAATAACTTTCCCAGACTTCAGACAATACTAGAGCTACAGTAATCAAGACAGCATGGTATTGGTACAAAAACAGACATATGGACCAATGGAACGGAACAGAGAGCCCAGAAATGAACCCACAAACTTTTGGCCAACTATCTTTGACAAAGGAGGCAAGAATATACAGTGGAATAAAGACAGTCTCTTCAGCAAATGGTGTTGGGAAACTGGACAGCATCATGTAAATCAATGAAGCTAGAACACTCCCTTACACCATACACAAAAATAAACTCAAAATGGATCAAAGATTTAAACATAAGACAAGATACAATAAACCTCCTAGAAGAAAATATAGGCAAAACATTATCTGACATAATCTCAAAAATGTTCTCCTAGGGCAGTCTACCCAAGCAATAGAAATAAAAGTAAGAATAAAAAAATGGGACCTAATTAAACTTACAAGCTTCTGCAAAGTAAAGGAAACCATAAGTAAAACAAAACGACAACCCATAGAATGGGAGAAAATTTTTGCAAACAATGAAACCGACAAAGGCTTGATCTCCAGAATATAGAAGCAGCTCATATGGCATAATAACAAAAAACCAAACAACCCAATCCAAAAATGGGCAAAAGATCTAAACAAGTAATTCTCCAAGGAAGAAATACAAATGATCAATAGGCACATGAAAAAATGCTCAATATCACTAATTATCAGAGAAATGCAAATCAAAACTATGATGAGGTATCACCTCACACCAGCCAGAATGGCCATCATTTAAAAGTCCACAAATCACAAATGCTGGAGAGGCTGTGGAGAAAAGGGAACCCTCCTACACTGCTGGTGGGAATGCAGTTTGGTGCAGCCACTGTGAAAAACAGTATGGAGATTCCTCAAAAGACTAGGAATAGACTTACCATATGACCCAGGAATCCTGCTCCTGGGCATATGCCCAGAAGGAACCCTACTTCAAAAAGACACCTGCACCCCAATGTTCATAGCAGCACTATTTACAATAGCCAAGACATGGAAACAGCCTAAATGTCCATCAACAGATGACTGGATAAAGAAGCTTTGGTATATTTATACAATGGAATACTACTCAGCCATAAAAAATGACAACATAATACCATTTGCAGCAACATGGATGTCCCTGGAGAATGTCACTAAGTGAAGTAAGCCAGAAAGAGAAAGAAAAATACCATGAGATCACTTATATGTGGAATCTAAAAAAAAAAAAAGAACATAAATACAAAAGTGAAACAGACTCACAGACATAGAATAGAAACTTGTGGTTGCCAAGCAGGGGGGAATAGGAAGGGAAAGACTGGGAGTTCAAAATTGGTAGATACTGACAGGCATATGCAGAATAGATAAACAAGATTATACTGTATAGGACAGGGAAATATATACAAGATCTTGTGGTAGCTCACAGCGAAAAAGAATGTGACAATGAATATATGTATGTTCATGTATAACTGAAAAATTGTGCTCTACAATGGAATTTGACACATTGTAAAATGACTGTAACTCAATAAAAAAATGTAAAAAAAAAATCCATTTTTAGCTCTAAATCTATTGAGAGAATCGTAGCTCACAATCCTCACTGCCTCCCTCCCCTGCCCTGGTAAGATGATGTTTTATTCTATGGTGGAAGGAAATTTTTCATTTTATTAATAATGTTTATTTTTTGAATACATAATAAATGTATATGATCCAACTTTTTTAAAGTATAAAAGGCCATACAGTGACCATTCCTTCCACCTCTGTCCCCTAGTCACCTAGGTTTTTTTCTGATAATAATGTTATTTTACTTTTATTATTTTTTTATTGAAGCATAGTCCATTTTCAATGTTGTGACAATTTCTGGTGTACAGCATAATGTTTCAGTCATGTATATACATACATATATTCATTTTCATATTCTTTTTCATTATAGGTTACTACAAGATACTGAATACAGATCCCTGTGCTATACAGAAGAAAATTGTTGTATATCTCTTTTATATATGGTAGTTAGTATCTGCACATCTCAAACTCCCAATTTATCCCTTCCCACCCCTTACACCTAGTTTTTTTGTAGGCAATTAATACGACCTATTTCTCATGTTTCCTTTCAGAGTTATATTCTTTATATATAACCAAATATACACACATATATTCATATGTGCTTTCCCTCTCTAAGCTTTTTATCAGCTGGTGGTACACAATACAAGCTCCACTCCATCTTTTCTTTTCCTACACTTAAGAATATATCTTAGAGAGCTCTTCACATTTATGCTTCAGTTCCTTAATTCATTTTCATGGCTGTATAGTATTCCACCATAGAAATGCACTATAATTTATTTATGTTCCCTTTGGAGGATCCTTTATGTTGTTTTGAATATTTTGCTAGTACCAACAGTGCTGCAGTGAATAACCTTGTTCACACGCCACTTTGCACAGATGTGGAAGAGTATATTTGTAGGAAACTTTCCTAGAAGGGAAACTGTTGGTTCAAAGCATTCTACTTTTGATAGATCCTGCCAAGTTGACCTTTATAAGAGCTGTACCAATGTCATGCTTCCATAATTTATGAGTGTCTATTTCTGATGACAAGGGTTTGACACCAGAAACTACACATTCAAGGTATCCAAGATTCTGCCCTCTGCTAAGAAAAGCAGTTCAATGAATCCCGTTTTCAGATTCTTGTTGTGAAAGGCAGGTGAAAGAGCACCTACTCATCACAGATCATCTATCTGAATCTTAATGGAAGTGCTGGGGACCAGTGGTGCCTGACAGGGTGGTGGGTAGAAAATGCCTTCTATTGGTATCCTCTTTCCCAATCAGGTAGAAGAAGAGGCATACAAACTGGATGGCTCTGTGAGACTCCATGAGTGTTCCTTGAAACGATTTTCCCAGCAGCTGGAGGAAAACCTTCCTTTTTCACATTCAGATCCAAACTATCCAGCCTTTAGTGGGGCCAACACAGAAAGTTCTCGCTTACAACCAGGCATCTTTTTTTAAGGGCATCTGTGATTAGACCACTACTCATTTGAAGTGGGTTCACTGGACTGGTCCTTTAGCAGTAATCTCAAACAGCAAAGGGGCCTGATTTCTGAACAGAGATTTTTCCCAGAACCACTGCAAGGAATACACATTCCATGTATTGCAATAATATGATTTTCATCTTTCTGAGAAAGATGGCTAGGAGCAAAGACTCGAGAGATAGAGTTCCTGCATTTGAATCTTGGCTCTGCCACTTGCTGGCTGTGTGATCTTGAGCAAGTTGTTTTCACCCTTCTGTGTAGGGTACCAGATAAAATACAGGACACTAAGTTAAATTTGAATTTCAGGTAAACAACAAATAACTTTTTAGTGTAGATATGTTCCAAATGTTGCATGGGACATATTAAACAAAAAACTGGAAGATACTTGTTCTTTATCTAAAATTCACATTTAAATTGGGCATCCTCTATTTCTATTTGCTGAATCTGGCAACCCTACTCTGTTCCTCAGTCTCCTCATCTGTATCCATCTCATATGGTTGTTACAAGGATTAAATGAAATAGTATTTGTAAAGTATAAAGAATAGTTCCTGAATATCATAGTGCTACATAAGATTTTCTTAAAATAAATAAACACAATTTTGATTCAATATGCACAAGGACTCAATTACTTTCATGTTTTTCCCAAGAAGAGGAGGGAAATTATTAAATATCTGGTGATTGTTCAGGAGACTCTGGTTTAGAAAAGGAATTTGGCCAAGGGAGTTCTGGATCAGGCGGAAGATCTGGAGAAGTTTACTGATTCTTTGGTCCAAGTACAGAGGCTGCGCTGTTCTGTATGACTTGGGGCAAGGATGACAGAACGCTCTGCAGACAGCAGGTAGAACTGGGGGTTTGGCAGAAGAGTAAGGGGGAGGTGCAAAGGGGCCCATGGTAAACCATGTTAGGGGAGCATCTCATTTCACGGTGGGGATGGGACAACAGAAAGGCTGGCACATGGGGAAGCAGGGGCCAACCCTAGTCTGGCTGCAGAAGCCACAAGTGAGCAGGAATGGGGCTTCCCAGGATCATGCCCATGGCCATTAGGAAGGGACAGGAAGGGCATTTACAGGGAGAGAAGCCAGAACTATGATCCCTAGGAGAGGGGTGTGGGGTGTCTGAAGAGGCAAACTCCAAGCCTCAAGGAGCCTTACATGGACCTTCTAAATTGTGCCTCATTTAGGCAGGACTCAACTTGGCTCAGCATCCTCTGACAGGAAGGGTGATGAGAAGTGTGGACAACATTATCTACATAGGCCACAGAGGAGGGCCCAGGTTGTAGAGGGCTGAGGAGACCCAGATGTCTCCATAGGCTAGGGATTCTGATCTGGGTCCACAGATTTCCCCAAAGAGCCTGTAAACTTGGATGAAAAAAATTATGCCTTTATCTTTGCTCACCTCTAGATGAAACTGAGTGTGTCATTCAATTAGGAATAAGGGCCACACATCTCAGTAGTATTAACCATACCAGTGACTGTCATCAACAGCAATCACAGATTTTTTTCACATCCCATTACTGCTGTTTCATGAATCTTAAAATATAATTTCTTACACTCATTACCACTTAGAAATTATAGTAGTTACTGCTGCTAGATCTTATTTAAAGTATTAACTAGTGCGCAAAAATAATATTGTATCAAAGTTTTGTTTCTTAAGGGGGAGGGTATAGCTCAGGGGTAGAGTGCCTGTTTAGCATTCACGAGGTCCTGAGTTCAATCCCCAGTACCTCAACTAAAAAAAAATAAATAAATAAATAAATAAATAAATAAATCAATCAATCAATCAATCAATCTAACCCACCCCCCAAACAAAAAAACCTCAAAATTTTGTTTTTTAATATTTGGTAACTGTATTTAGTATAATTAGTTTCCTTTGTAAATCTCTGCATTGTGTTTAATGCATTTAAAACCACTTTCCTGAGAAGGGATCTACAAGATGCCAAAGGGTTCCCTATCTCCAAACGAGTATGGGAACCCCCCGACTCAGGCAAACGTTTGTCAACCATGTGGAGAGTGGTCTAAAATCTCAGGAGGCCTTAAGTGATTTCCAGGAGTGTAGAGTCTTTAGTATAGCTTTTCTTTCGTTTGTTTGTTGAGCCTACAATCAGAAAAGCATCTGCATTCTGAGCACATCTAAGGAGAAAATATCTGTGCGGTAGGTGTGAGTGTTGGGGACGAGGGGTCTCTACCTGCATGGCTGCGTTAATCTGGGAGAAATGTCTGTATTGCCCATACTGGGGACTCCCCCTGCCAAGAGAATGAATGAGGGAGATCATTTTTATTCTGCAGCTTACTTAAAGGTAAGTTATATCATTATCCAGGAAGCCCCCTTTTACCTCTAAACATGGAGAGAAAACGAACCCCTCTCTCTCTTCCTCTGTGTCAAACTCCATTCTGTCAGCTCGTTTAGCTGCAAGTGGGACAGAAAGTTAAAGGGCCCCAGGGTGAAAACTGGGTTCAAGATCAGAGTAAGTAAGAGAAAAGGACTGCCAAGGCTGCTGAAATAGAGAGAGGACTCTGACCAAGAAGTCTTCTTCACCAACCCCTGAAACACTGGGGCGCTCCCAGCCTCTCATCTCCACAAGCTTCTTTCCCTGTGTCGTGGTGAGCTCTGCAGGAGGGCAGCTCAGAATATTTATGGGGTGGCTCCAGCCAGCCAGGAGAGGAAGGACAAGAGAGGATAACCAGTAGAGAAATGGCAGCAAGGTAGCTTCTCCCTTTTTGAGCCAATGGGATTGGGTGGAGAAGGACAGTGGCAGACATAAATGAGGGAGGCTCCAAAGCCCTCTCTTAATCCAGCTGCTGATCAGATATCCATGCCACATATAAACTGCATTCAATCACAAGTTACACAGTTAAAATCATATTACAGGTCTGGCTAAACCTCTAGGAATTAAGGAATTTGGAGTTAAGACTCCAAAACTAGGAGGCCATCCCAAGCAGCCTTGCATTTGTGTCTGGGGCAAGGAATTCAACGAAGGTGCAGCTTGTGAATTGCAATCTAGGCTTGGACCGACGGGCTATTTCCTCCCGTTCGCCTGTTTCCTAGCCACCATCTACACTGAGGCTCAAGCATGTGTTAAGAGTGGACTAGCTTCATTGGGGAAAAAGTCTCCCTTTCTTCAGTGGTGTCATGGGTTGAACTGTTTCCCTCCAAAAGATGTGTTGAAGTCCTAATACCCAGTACCTCAGAATGTGACCTTTGTTGGAAATAGGGTAATTGCAGATATAAGATGAGGTCACACTGCAGTAGGGTCACTCCAATCCAGTATGACTGGTGTCCTTTTAAGAAGAGGGAAATCTGGACATAGACAGAGGAAAGAAGGCCATATAAAGATAGAGACAGAATTTGGAGTTATGTTGCCACAAGCCACAGAACACATGGGGCTGCCAGAAGCTGAAAAAGGCAAGAAAGGATCCTCTAAGCCACCCAGTTTGTTACAGCAGCCCCAGCAAATGAACACAATCAGCTTTAAACTTTCCCTTGGCTTACTTGCCTTCTGCCTCCATTTCCAGTGACCCCTCCAAACTATCAGAGGTGAGATGCTGAAGAGAAGAATCCCAAAGAGCAAGCTTGACCTACAAGAATTGCGCAGCATGAAAGGAGAGAATATAGTGTCCTCCTTCCTGACACTAAATGTTGCCAAAGCAAGGCTAGTCTGTCTTCCTGGTAAAAATCCCAAATGAATGAAGCAACGTCCCTGCCAATCACACTGTACAATCAGAACCAAGGGTCCCAACTAGCCCATCTTCCCCTCTGTCCCCCATGGGCCCACCTAAGCCAGCCCAGAATTTTAAGGGAGGACTTGATCCATAGCAGCCCAGCCTTGTGCCTGAGGCCCAAGCCGGAGTGGAGGAAGGGAAACCAGGAGGCTGGAAGTTGGGGCTCAGTTCTCCTGTTTTCTCTCACACTGGCTACCGGGCCACTGAACTGTAGAGAAGACATTAAAACAAACATTGCTGCACTTGGGGGATTAAATACTACAAAAATTTTAAGCAACCCAACTGGACCTCATAATTGTGTGGCAAAGGCTGCACAATGTAAAGTTGGGAGTCTTGGCTCGATTGAAAGGCTTTCTCTGAATAACCATTTATTTTAATTTGAGATTTCTCATACTGTCCACAATGGCAGGTCTTCATGGGAAAGCAACTGTCTCACAGTTGATGGGGACATCTGAAATATGCATTTTTGGCATTCAGAGGAATTTTTTCTTCATTTAAATCAGAGGCTTGATTGAGGAGAGTTTGAAAACATTTCCCTCGTGTTTCCAGATTTTTTACTCCTGGAAGTTTATCATATACCCTTGGAAGTTACAAACTGAAACCTATTTCTCAACCAAATTGCCACTCTTTTAGGCAACACCAGTTGGTAATTGTGGAGTTCTGTGGGCATTCGTTTGAAAATTGAAAATCCTTTTTGCATGCATTTTTTTTCAACAACAACCCAGAAAGCATGTGGAGAATGTTACGATCTGAAGTAGAACTTCTTGCCAAGTATCCCAGGCTCATGCTGTGGAGGGACTACTAGAATAATCTACACTCTATCTCTGGGAGAGAGGCAAGATTTCCAGCCAGCTCTGGGTAGGACCCTGGTACCCCCATAGATATGGTGACAGTCTTCACTCTTACAGAAATTTCCAACCACATGCTAGGTCCCCGGGGTGTGATGTGGGAAAGGGACCTTGTTTGTTCTCTCTTTTCAACTTTCTCCTCTGACATGTCTCACTAGCTGCTCCTCTGAGGGAGAGAAAGATCTGGGAGAAGCTCAATTTTGCCCACATTTATAGCCCTACAGGGAGAAGGCAAAATAAGTGAGGTATCCTGAGTCACTAAACATACTGATAAAACAAAAATCACATCTTTTTACAGAAACCTTACTATTCAGATGTCACATCCTCAGAGAAATCTTCTCTGACTGAAGCATCAAAAACAGCATCCCTGTATGTGGAGAAAAGGGAACCCTCATGCACTGTTGGCAGGAAGATAAATTGGTGCAGCCACTGTGGAAAATAGTACAGTATGGAGGTTCCTCAAAAAACTAAAAATAGAACTACTATATGACCCAGAAATTCCACTCCTGGGCATATATCTGAAAAAAACAAAAAATACTAATTTGAAAAGATACCTGCACCCCAATGTTCACAGCAGCATTACTTAACAATAGTCAAGATTCAGAAGCAACCTAAGTATCCATCAACAGAAGAATGGATAAAGAAGATATGGTGTGTGTATACACACACACACACACACACACACACACACACACACACAATGGAATACTACTCAGCCTTTAAAAAAGTGAAATTTTGCCATTTGTAACAACATGGATGGACTTGGAGGGTATTATGCTAAGTGAAATAAGCCAGACAGAAAAAGACAAATACTATATGTATCACTTACATGTGAAATCTAAAAATAAAACAAACAAATGTATATAGCAAAACAGAAACAGATTCACAGATATAGAGAACAAATTAGTGGTTACCAGTGGGGAGAGGGAAGAGGGAGAGGCAAGATAGGGGTAGGGGATTAAGAGGTACAAACTACTGTGTATAAAATAAATAAGCTACAAGGATACACCGTACAACACAGGAAATAGAGCCAATATTTTATAAGTATAAATGGAGAATAACCTTTAAAAATTGTGAATCACTATACGGTACACCTGAAACTTGTATATTATTCGCCAACTATACCTCAATAAAAACAGAAAAAAACAGCATCCCCACCATCCTCAGTCTTTTAAACCTGCCTTGTATCTTCTTTATAGTACTGTACATATCTCTTCCCAAATCTGTGTTCAGTGACCTCACATTTGTTGCTTAAAATAATATATAGCCAGAGTATTTTACACCATGGAAATTGGCAAATGTTAAAAATCGGGGCTCTGCCCACCCCTAAAACCAGCAGTTAACCCTTTATTAGCATAGCACTGTTTATCGGTTTTTGAATTTACATTATATATGTGGCTTTTACATTGTATAAGCTGTATGTATGTGTGTATATATACAGCATGCATAGATAATACATTATATTACATTGTTAGTTTATTCATGATCTACCTCTCCCTCCACCACAATCTGTATCAGCCCTCAAATACCCTGTTTTGTTCATCACTATGTACCAGTCCTAGAAGAGTATCCAAACCTCGAAGATGCTCCACAAGTATTTGTCGAATGGATGAATGATGAATGAAATTTTTAGAGGCCACCTTTATCTATGTTCCAGCATTAACTCCTCTGTGTGTTTTAAAATCCTCTTCCATTTTGCCTTCACCCTTTTCCTCATGCCTTCTTGCCTTTTACCACCATCTTTGTCATCACCCTCACACCAACTAGAAAGATCTGCTGACTTTTCTTTACTAGTGATTTCGAGTTTTTGTTTAAGCAGCTCCTCTGGGCATCTGAAACATTCTTCTGAACGTTCTCCTTTCACATCTTCCCTGGAAAAGCATTTCCCATATGTTTAGCCAAGGTTACGTGCTTTTAAGGCACCTGGAACAAGTATATTCATGAAATACTTGCTCCTCTCATGGGATACTTATAACCTAACTGAGCAGCTAAGTTAGTCTTGGCTTGAAAAATTATGAGCAAGTAAGATAATTATTCAACTAACTGCTAAATTGGGGAGTAGGAACCATAAAATCTCAGAGTGAAGAGGGTTGGTGGAGACCAGGAAAACATCAAAGAGAAGCAGTGGGCCTGAGCTGGCCCTGATAGGTAGGGTTTAACAAGATCAGGGTTTCTCATCTCAGCACTGCTGAGATTTTGGGCGGATACTCCTTTCTTGTGGGGCTGTCCTGTGTATTGTAGGATGTTCAGCAGAATCCCTGGCCTCTACTTAGATGCCGGTAGCATCCCTTCCCTAGTTATCACAACCACAAATGTCCCTAGGCATTGCCAAACATCCACTGGGGGAGTAAAATCACCCTGAATTGTGAACCGCTGAGCTAGATGGAAGAGAAAAAGGACATTAGAACTTAAGAGTAATGAAAAAGGACTTGCTCACTTAATTCAGAATCCTTACTTGATCCACACTGCACCCAATCACAAACCTGACTTCTTTGGGCATGTTAATCAGCTTCACACACATGTTTTATATATGTTGTATTAAACCTATACCGTGCATTAAATTTGGGTTGGACTATTGATGTGGTTTTCAAATGCTTTAGTCGTGGAACCCTTTGTTTCAACAAAATCTTAGAAGCACAAACAATTAAGGACATACGCGGCGTGTTTTTTCTTGAAGCTTCAATAAACAACCATCCCCTCCCTCAACATGTATCCCAGCCTTGCCCAATGGCCCAATAGCACAGCAAGTCCTGGTGTGTTTCACTACTCTGTAAACATGCTGAGGGCAAGGGTGACATTGAACCATATAATAATAACTGTAATGTCGTGGTACAGGAAAAAAACAATGGATTAGGAGTTGCAAAATCTGCAAGTTTTATCTGGAACTTTTCACTAACCGCCTGTGTGACTGCATGTCACTTGACCTCTCTGAACTTGTGTTTCTTCATTATAATCTCTAAGGCCCCTTTCAGCTTCAAAATGTTATAAATCTATAAGCACAACTGTGTCACATAATCCGTGAGCCCAGAGTAATGATGTTGGTGATTATAGAGAAGCTGATTATTTATAATGCCCCCCAAATTCTCTTTTAAGGCAAGGAAGAATGAGGAAGTGAATGTGACCTCTAAAATTCTCTATGAATTATGTTTTGACCCTTGCTTGATTTATTCATGCTTGAAATTCACTAGTGCTCTGGCTAAACTTTACTCAAAAGATCATGGTAAATGGGGTCACAAATGGAAGTGCAAATGGATATTTTAAAAATTAAGAATGAAAGTGAAAAATCTGGGACACTTGCTGCCAAATCCATAGTTACCATAAGACTTTAAAAAATGAAATCAATAGATTCTGTTATGGGTAAGCACATGTGCAGAATGAATGTCTAAACACTGCAATAACAAGACGCACATAAGCTGTGGAGCCTGAAATCATCTCTTTCCTACTTCAGTGGTACCACTAACCCACTCTTTGGACAAGAGGGTCTCACACAGAGAGCAGAAGCAGAGCAGACAGAATATTTCTGTCCCTTGCCTTGGAATGACTGCATGGCTTTCCTTACTGCTGCATAGGACATGGGTGGGAATTTGTGCCTTCACTTTCTGTTTTTGCTCCTTCTTTGTAAAAGAAGAACTGAAAACTCCCTGCAACCATCTAATACCACAGAGTAATAGCACAAACCCACAGCTACCAAATAATGATGCTGAAATCCACAGCTATGTGTCTATCAAAACATGATACTGTGTTTACAGATTCCGGATTTGGTGGAGCCATTCTGCTCTTCGATTTCAAATATAAATGAAATGTTATGCTAGTCACAGATAAATGATGATTTTTAACTGGAATAGAAAAAGTGTTCTTCAAATATCCAGTAACCTGATTCTTAGTGCGAACTTGATAGACACATGAACTACTTTGGTGGTTTAAAAAAAAATACCAGTAGTGTGTGTGTGTGTGTGTGTGTGTGTGTGTGTGTTAGGGGAATCTCTCTAGTTGGTGAGGACAACTCAAAGTTACTGTTTCATGGAATTGCTTTCTCCATGAATGACCGCCCCTTGTACTAGAACAGCTGAAACATTAATATTGCTAATTCTTTACATTTTTATTTACTCGTTTTGAATAAAATATGGATATGGTGAAAATAATTTAAACCATGCAATCTGCATACAGTGAAAACTATGTCAACCTCCCAGCTCAGTCTCCTAGTCCCCTCTGTTACAAGTTTCTTATGTATCTGTCTAAAGATATTTATTTCATGCAGTACACATGCACACATTCATATACATATATGTATGTGTTGCATACATATGTTGTTTTAGATATGATTTATGTTATTTTATGTATATGCATGTACATATGTATATATAAAAGCTCCCTTGCTACATAAATGGTAACATACCCACACTTCCTACATTTTCCCCTCTTCTTAACAATACGATGAACTGAAGATGCTTGCAAATTCTTTGCCATTCCTCCCATTGAGAGGTAAGTTTTTTCCTCTCCTTTTGAATTCAGGCCTGCACGCGACTTGTTTTGACCAATAAAATGTGGCAGAAGTGTGTAACTTCCATGGCTGTGTGTAAGTTCCCAAATTCGATCTTATAAGCTTTGTAACTCCCACCTTCACACACTTGGGAAACTCCCCTTTGGAGCCCAGATGTCATGCTGTGAGAATCCCAAGCCAAATGGAGAGGATATCCAAGGTGCTTTGGACAAAAATCCCAGCCAGCACCAACAGCCAACCACATGAGTGAGTCATTTTGGATGGTCCAGGCCCCAGTTGAGCTTTCAGATGATAGTAGCCCCAGCTGACACTACACAGAGCAGAGGAATATCCCATGTAAGCCTAGTCAACCCTCAGAATCATGAGAAATAATGAATAGTGGTTGTGGTTTTAAGCTGCTAAGTTTTGGGGTGATTATTCCATTTTAATAGAGTATTTAAATTTATCTCATTCTTATAAATAATATTAAAAATAAAAGCTAAAGTATATTTATATACTTACTAGGTTCTAAGCACCTTATTTATGTTGGCTCATTTATTACCACTAACTCTGTACATTTTTATAGAGGTATACCATCTCTGTTTCAAAGATGAGGAACTGAACTACAGAGATGTTACATGACTTGCCCAGTACTCCAAGTGCATAATCAACACTACTGGGATTTGAACTCAGGTCTTCGACCTCACATATTTGATATTAAGCATGACTTTAGACCAAATTAGTGGCAACTTTACTGAATTAGTTACCAATTGGTGGACATTCCTGTCATTTCTAATCTTTTGCTTGTGAAAATAAGGTTACAAGGTCTTTCCTGGTATGTATTTTTATGTATGGGTGCAAGAAGAAACCATTCTTTTTAGCAAGTGGAAGGATGACTAGATTCAGTTTATTCTGCTGCATAAGTAAGTGTCAGAAGAAATATGTCAGGTACAGAATGTCAGATGCATCCACTCCAGTCAGAATAGAGTTCCAGCCCATCCGGTCCTTGGCAGTTAGGGCCAGAAATATCACTGGGAAACATGAGGACCTGGAGACCCCAGAGAGAATATTTATATTATTTTCATTTGGTCTCCAAGTGTAGCAAGTAATGAACTAACTTTCCTCACAGAAGTCTGCACCATAATGTATATATATTTTAGGAATTATCAGACACCTGAAAAGGATATTTGGAAAGTAACCTATGAACCTTGACCTGTGGTACATACAATAAATCTACTACCACAATCACTGCCAGTTCTGAGAAACCAATTTTTAAGGCACATATATACATTCCATGGTTGTATATCTCCTCGGACCTCTGTCTAATATAAGCACCTTTCGAAAAGGTGTGTATGGACCTAACATCTTTTCACAACTGCTTGGATGTCTCAACTAACTTTGAAGTTAGACTTCTATCTCCTCAAGGCTGGAGACTGAATGGAAGCCACCTTCCACCCCCTCAACAGCCTCCAGGCTCTACCTTCTGAGTTACAAGGGGGGCCACAGAAACAGCCCATGCTGGCTGTGGAGAATGGGCTAGTAAAGCATATTTTGGGTAATTAAAAGCTAATGAGATATGCTTCTATTCATTAAAATATGAAAATAATTAATATAATATAGCTCAAAATTACAAGAAAATAGTTGCCTAATTATCATATTTAAAGGATGCTCTCTTAAGAGCCCCACTTCTGTTCCTGTACCCAAAGCAAAAAACATGGCAAGACAGCTTGCTTTTGTCTTCAGGACAGCTGGAAGGGGCTTGAGGGTATCTGTTCGATGCTCTCACTGCAGAGAGAAGTAAACTGAATGTCAGAGAAGAATGATTTTCTGAGGGTACTCATGGTTGATATATGAGTCAGCTACTACCAAAATAATGTGTGTAACAAACTACCCTAAAGTTTAGTCTCTTAAAGCATTCACTCTTCTCTGGATAGGGACTGAATGATTTAGACTGGGCTAGGCTCCAAGCTGCAAGTTGAATTCTCCATGTGTCTCTCATCCCTTGAACCAGTGGGCTAACCAGAGTTTGTTCTAATGGAGAATGTAAGGCAGGTAAGAGAGCAAGCCTAATGGTGTAAGCATAATTCAAGTCTCTGCTTGTAATATGTCTGCTAATAGCTCATTGGCCAGAGCAAGTAACATGGCGAAGTCCAACACTGACAGAACAGGGATATATTCTCTACTGCTAGTGGTAGAAACTGCAAAGACACAAGGCAAAGAGCATGGATACAATGAAGAGTGGAGAATTGGAACTATGGAAGAATCTATTACAGTTGGTAAGTGACTGAGCAAGAATAAGAACCAGGGTCCTAGACTCCCAGCTCATTTCTACAGTTGTGTTTGTAAATAGGTTTGTTTCTCTGTCTTAGAAGCTGTTTTTTCAAGCTCATGAAGGGTTTATAAAGTTCCAAAGTGAAGGCAGGCAGCAAGAAAAAGAAAAGATTATGCTGATGGTGGCAGCAACAGTGGTGATGCCCAGGAGGACCAGCAATGTCATCCAATAGTCCAAAATCTACTCCCCGTGCAGAGCACATTCTCCACTCCACCCTCTCATGTGAAGCCAGTGTAGCTTCTGGTCAGATCCTTCTCCGTCTTCTCAGATGCAGAGTCCACAGAAAGTGGTCAACTGTGCACCCATTTATGGTGGTAGTTCAGCTCTGTGCACAGCAAATGGGGGTGTGTGTGGGTTATGATTTGTGCAGTCAATATGAGCTCCAGAACCAGACAGAGCTGAGTGTGAATCTCAAAGCTTCCATTGTCTAGTTGTATGACCTAAGACAAGTCTCTCTGAGTCTCAGGTTCCTTCCATACATCATCTTGCACGCTCTTTCCTCTTCCAGCTTGATGCGGACAAAGTCAGTGACTTTGAAAGTCACTCTAAGGAGACATAAAGAGCTTGCATTCCTGGATCCCTGATTGGAATATCCAATTTTTGCTTTACTTGTGCAAGTATTCTATTGTATATGAGCCATCACGCCCATTTGATTTTGCTAGTGACAGTAGTTAGCATTATCTTAATGCAGTATTATTATTTTCCTCATTGTACTGATGAGGAACCTGTGGCTTGGAGAGGTTAAGTAACGTCACATGCCTATTAAGTGGTGGCTCTTAGTTATGCATCCAAATAGTCTGGCT
This sequence comes from Camelus bactrianus, assembly GCF_048773025.1. Classification (NCBI taxonomy): domain Eukaryota; kingdom Metazoa; phylum Chordata; class Mammalia; order Artiodactyla; family Camelidae; genus Camelus; species Camelus bactrianus. Next base: position 13,510,253 of record NC_133575.1, read on the forward strand.
CTAGAACCCCTGACCTTAAACACCACACTGCTCTGATTCTCAGTAACAATAGTGTCAATCTCATAAGGTGGTTCTGTGGATTAAATGAGCTAATGTTTATGAAGTCTTGGGCACAATGACCACCATATAGAGGCACACAGTAAATATGAGCCATGGATGTAGTGTAATGTTCCCACATAATATGGAATATAATATGATGTCCCCTGAAGTCTGGAATAGGGAGGACAAGTAGCCTCAGAAAAACTTCTGATGACTCTTTTGTGTTGAGAGTATTCTAGATGATACCAACAGCCCTGAGCAGGCTGCCAATGGCTTCTTTCTCATACAGAATTTCCCTTTATCTTCACAGCCTACCTATGAGGTGTGGAGGGTAGGTTATGTTGCCCCAAACCATGAATCCAGATTCTGAGACACAGGGGAGATTAGTGTGGTTAGTGTCAGAGCTTGGATTAGGACCAGTGTCTCCCATTTCTCATTCTGAGTTTCTTAGTCCTAAAAGGACTTGAAACAGGTAATCGGACCAGGGTGAGCCAACCTTATGACTTAGACCCATCTGTTCAATAGAAATATTATGGAAGCCACAAATGTGAGCTGTATATGTAATCATACATTTTCTAGTAGCCTCATTTTTAAAAGGGGGTCACAACCGGGTGAAATTAATTACAACCATATATACTTTATTCAACCCAAAATATTTTAATTTCAACATTCAATCAATAATAAAATATTAATGAGATATTTACATTTTTAACTAAGCCTTTGAAGTCTGGGTATATGTATTGTACACCTCCAGCTCATCTCAATTTAGTCTGGCCACATTTCAAGAGCTCAGTAAGCTACTATGGCTAGTGTCACAGGTCTAGAAGAAATCCCTTCCCTACAATTGTCTTGGGTAAAGCCCTAGAAAACCTCCCAAGGAAAACTGCAAAACATACTCTTCACTCTTTGCTCTTTGCAAGTGTAGTTATATGCCTTCAAATAGGAAATACTGTCTGAAACAGAGCAGTTTGTTTTAGAAGATTACAAACTTGTTTAAGCTGCAAAGATAAGAAACTTATTCAACATTAGGGAAACTTATATATGGGTCTCCCTATGCAGCAAGACTATTTGCAGAATTCACATTGGAGAATGATGGCAGGGCTGGATGACCTGCGTAAATACAGTTTAGGTGACTTTAATGAATAGATAAGAGAGAAGTTGAGAAATGTGCTAGGAGCCAAATCATGTAGGGCTTCTACTCTTTAATTATTTAGTATATCTCCACATTCTATCCACCCACTTCTTCTTAGCCACTTTTGGGGAGGCACAATTACACACAAGTTTCCTACACAAAATAATGGCATGTCGCCATCAACCTTAGGAGAGCTGTGCCCATTATGGAGTTCTGCTCTCACATTTTCATTTTCAGTATTGAGTGAATTTGTAGCTAAATAGTTCTGGTTTCCTGTGTTTATATGGATACTAAGAAAACAAAAGGCCCAGTTTCGAAGACCTTTTTTCGGCTACATGACTCACAAGGGTTTTTATCAGTCACAGCACTAAATTCTTCTAAAGCCTGATCTGGAGATCTTAGAATATGTTTTTAACATCATGCCTCATTTATCCAGCATCGTTGAAGATGAGGTTTTTCCATATGTGTGAATTATCCAGATAACTAAAATGTACCGGTAAGTTCCATATATATACAAGCATTTTTGAGGGATATCTTTCTAAATTATGGATTGCATCCCTCCCCCCACCCCAACGCCACTGCCACTTTTTTAAACAGATTATTCAGAAGATATTTAATTCTTACTTCATGACTTAGGGTCATTGTTTACATCCATTCCGACATGTACATTCAGAAATCATCAAGTCATACGGTGTACTTGGCACATAATTATTTCAATGTGGTAAGGTCTGATTGTACATAAGCATTTTGAAAGCATTTTAATGCCTCCAGTCACTTCATGAGGTAGGTGTATCCCATTTTACAGGTAATAAAACTGAGACTTCGAGATGTGAAAAGACTTGTCCATCAAGTGTCTGGCTATCAGATTTCTACACAGCTCTAGATGAAGATGCATTAATTCTCATAGCTCTTTTTTTTTTTTTTGCCTTTTCCTGCTTTTTGTTAATTTGTGTGTATTATTGCTCCTAAGGTCCTGGTTTATTCTGCACCCAATTATTTGAGAGAAGGCTTGAGGCTCTGCCCCTTTGTTCTAGAACCCTTTCTGCCATTTGAAGGACATTTTCGCACACTCCTAGGTCCGGAGTCCTGTTCTAGACAATTCAGACTGTGAAAGGTCTGATTGCTGGTAGGTGACCCTAAACTCTCCCTCCTCCCAAAAGACGCTTTTGGCCTAAACAGCACATTCTAAATAAAGAGGCTTGACAAGAGAGGGAAATATCTGACAAAGTGGCAGATAAATGTGTGTAGAACTGGTGGGGTCTGCACTCCACATCCAAAGACGTGGGTACCCACAATTCAGTGACAAAACGGCAGGAGGCAAGTCCTACTGCCTGGTAGCCACTGAGCCACAGGGTATACTACGCTGGGAGTAACCATATCCTGGCGCCAGCATCAAACTCACATCTGTAAGTGCCAAACTTTTCTGGCCAGACACAACTGATCAGAGGAACAAGGAAGAAGGTGGCCTGTGGGAATACTGCATTTCAGCAAATCTAAGATACACGATTATTTTATATACCACCAAGAAATAAAAATACCGCCGGGAGGAGACAGAGAAGATGGCAGAGTAGAAGGACGCTCGCAGGTCACCCTCTCCCACAAATACACCAAGACCCACATCTACAGACCCACTCAGCCAACCAGAGCACCTGTGGAACTCCGACAGAACATCGCCCTCTTCAAAAGATAAAGACGCCAAAAATCTGGTAGGAGAAAAGGAAAAAAGAAAGAACAAAAGGCAAAGCAGCCCGGGACAGGTCCCGCGGGGAGGGAGCGGCAAAGGAGGACTGGCGCTCGCTCACTGGGTCTCCCCTCTCCAACTGAGAGGCCAGCGGGACTCAGCGGGAGCCTCCGAGGCTCGGATCTGTACAGAGCAGCCCTTGACTAACAGAACTAAGTTAAACGGGCACAGAGCGTCCCCCCGACACCCAGCCTGAGACGCGGGCCTGCAGCGGCAGGAAGGGCCAGGCTGCACAAGCCGGGCGGAGGACGGAAGTGGCTGCACGGAGGCAGCCTCGGGGGAATGCAAGGGGCTGCGCGCTGTGGCTGTGGGTGCACAGGGCAGAACAACCTGGGCCCTCCATAAAACAGCAAGGTTGATGTGCTCTCGGGGGAAGGGTGCACACCCCCATCTCTGAAAACCCGCGTAAAGTTTTCCGGGGAAGCGAGGCGGGGCTCAGGCACAGCCTCCATATCCTCCGGCGCTGAGCACCCAGGCGGGGGCGGGGGCGAAACCTGCATCCGCACCTAAGGGCTTAGCAGCCTCAAAGGCCAGACTGAGACTGGCCTGCAGCCGGGGCAGATAGGATCCTTCCATCCTGGTCCCTCAGAGAACTTGCTCCACAAAGACAAACAAGGAGCTGTGTTTTGGCTCGGAGCAGGGACAGGGCTGTCCCTCGGTCTTCCCCGAGCCCACCTGCGGAGCGCCGACCAGGGCAGAGTGCGCAGCCGCACAGAGCAGCGGAGCTACCGGCGGCGGCGCAGGTAGAGCTAGAGCGGCCCCCTGCCTTTCGGGCAGGAACACAGCCCCTGACCGAGGTGCTGGGAGGGGGCACGACCCGCCCTCCTACCTGGCCAGTCTGCAACATCTGACTGCGGCATCCGGAGGGGCAGCGACCCGCCCGCCCACAGCAGAGAGCTGCACCTGACCCAGTGTTAGGAGGAGGCGCGATCTGCTTGCCGACAGGTGCTGGGAGCAGCACAGAAAAGGGCGCCAACGGAGGGCCTCTGAAAACAGCAAGCTGAGCTTCCAAAACAGGACTAAGACAGAAAGACTTCACATTAAAAGCACACAGACTCCAGGAGAACACCGACAAACCACCCCCCCCCTTTTTTTTTAAATCTGTTTTTACCTGTTCTATTTTCTATTACTCTCTTAATCTTTACTTCTTAATTCATTTCTATTTCTCTTGGGTTTTGATGTCCTGCTATTGATTAGACACAGGTTTCAAATACATCTATTCATCTCCCCACCCCCTTTTTTTTGTAAAGGTTTTAAAAGGACGTCTCAACCCGATTAATACTCTGCTTCAATTCACTCTTCTATTATTCATTATACACTGTTTTCAAACCCTCTTTCTCCCTTCTTTTAAAATTCTTTCTCTCTCTCTCTTATTTTTTTTTCTTTTTTTCCTAAGTTCTATTCCTAAATAGGCATCAGATAGATAAAATCCTTAAGGACCAAAATAAACAACTGATACTCCATAAACCACAGTGCCAAAGAGGTATGAGCAAGATGAAGAAGCAGAAAAACCTTTCCCAATTAAAAGAACAAGAGAAATCCCCTGAAAGAAAGATCAACGAAATAGACATCGATAGCCTACTAGATCAATATTTCAAAAAAGGAGTGATGGAATTGCTGAAGGAATTAAAAGAGGTAGTGTTTAGAGATATAAAATATGTCAAAAATGAAATTGAAGCTATAAAGAAGAGCCAAGTAGAATGGGTAAACTCATTGACAGAGATGAGGAATGATCTAATAGCTGTGCAAAGCCGACTAGATAATGCAGAGGAACGAATGAGTGATCTAGAAGACAGGGCAATAGAAAGCACCCATTCAGAAGAACTACAAGAGAAGCAAATAAAAAATAATGAAAATAGCATAAGGGACCTATGGGATAATATAAAGCGTCCCAATCTTCACATAATAGGGGTCCCAGAAGAAGAAAGATCAAAGGGGATTGAAAAGGTTTTTGAAGAAATCATGACTGAAAACTTCCCAAACTTAAAGAAGGAATCAGATATCCAAGTACAGGAAGCTCAGAGGGTCCCAAACAGGAAGAACCCAAATAGACCCACACCAAGACATATCATAATCAAGATGGCCAGAGTCAAGGATAAAGAAATGATTCTAAAGGCAGCAAGAGAAAAGCAAAGAGTAAGTTACAAGGGAACCCTCATAAGGCTCTCAGCTGATTTCTCTACACAAACACTACAGGCCAGAAGGGAGTGGCAAGATATATTCAAAGCCCTGAATGAAAAAAAGATGCAGCCTAGGATCCTTTATCCAGCAAGGCTATCCTTGAGGATAGAAGGAGAAATAAAGAGTTTCACAGACCAAAAAAAGCTGCAGGAGTTTAGCAACACTAAACCCATGCTAAAAGAAATACTGAAAGGGCTATTCTAAATAGAAAAGCAGCAGGATGCTACAGAAATGAGAAACTCACAACTGGAAAGGTGATAACTCATGAATTACAAATAAAGTAAACATGAAATTATAAAAGAAGACATACAAATCACTGAGAGTGGGAGAGGGAGGCAGGGAAATATAGAATATTTTTTTCTTTCTTTTTTAAATTTTTTTAACAGTAGGATGGGTTTGAGATCATGTTACTATCAGTTTAATAAAAACAGTTATAGTAATGGGTTGATAGATTTACAAAAAAGGGTAACCACAAGCCAAAAATTTACAAAGGAGTCACAAAAATTAAATAAAATCCATGATAATACAAAGGAAAATTACCAAACCACAAAAGGAAGAAGAAAGGAACAAAGAGGATATACCAATTCAACTGCAAAGATAAGTTCAAAATGGCAATAAACACACATCTATCATTAATTACTGTAAATGTTAATGGACTAAATGCTCCAGTCAAAAGACACAGAGTGGCAGACTGGATAATAAAGCAAGAACCTTCAATAGGCTGCATACAAGAGACCCACTTTAGGGAGAAGGACACATATAGATTGAGAGTGAAAGGATGGAAAAGGATATTCCATGCAAATGGAAAAGCCAAAAAAGCAGGTGTTGCAGTACTGATTTCAGACAAAATAGACTTTAAAACAAAGGCCATAAAGAAAGATAAAGAAGGACATTTTATAATGATTAAAGGAGTGATACAAGATGAGGATATTATACTCGTTAATATATATGCACCCAATATAGGAGCACCTAAGTACATACAAGAATTACTAACAGAGATAAAGGGGGATATTGATGGGAATACAATCATAGTTGGAGATTTTAACACTGCATTAACATCACTAGACAGATCTTCCAGACAGAAAATAAACAAGGCAACAGAGAAATTAAATACTACAATAGAAAAACTAGATTTGGTGGATATTTTCAGAGCATTACACCCCCCAAAAATAGGATATACCTTCTTTTCAAGTGCACATGGAACATTTTCCAGGATCGATCATGTACTTGGGCACAAAAGAAACCTCAACAATTTTAAGAAGATAGAAATTATCTCAAGCATCTTTACTGACCACAATGCCATGAAACTGGAAATCAACAACAGAGAAACAAAGGAGAAAAAAAGGAAAGCATGGAGATTAAACAATATGTTATTGAAAAAACAATGGATCAATGAGGAAATCAAAGCTGAAATTAAAAAATACCTTGAGACAAATGATAATGAAAGCACAACCACTCAAAACCTATGGGACACAGCAAAGGCAGTGCTAAGAGGGAAGTTTATAGCGATACAGGCCTTCCTCAAAAAAGAAGAACAATCTCAAATAAACAATTTAACCCACCACCTGAATGAATTAGAAAAAAGAAGAACAAAAAGCCCCAAAAAGCAGCAGAAGGAAGGAAATAATAAAAGATCAGAGGGGAATTAAATACAATAGAGATTAACAAGACCATAGAAAAAATCAACCAAACCAAAAGCTGGTTTTTTGAAAAAGTAAATAAAATCGACAAACCTCTGGCCAAACTCACAAAGAAGAAAAAAGAGAGAGCACAAATTAGCAAAATAAGAAAGGAAAATGGAGAAATTACAACAAACAAAATAGAAATACAGAATATCATACGAGAATATTATGAAAAACTATATGGAACCAAACTGGATAACCTAGAGGAGATGGACAAGTTTCTGGAAACATACTGTCCACCAAAACTGAATCAAGAAGAATCTGAACACTTGAACAATCCGATCACTAGAAAGGAAATAGAAATAGCAATTAAAAACCTCCCTACAAATAAAAGTCCAGGACCGGATGGCTTCACCGGGGAATTCTACCAAACATACAAAGAAGAACTCATACCAGTCCTTCTCAAACTCTTCCAGACGATTGAAAAGGAGGGAATACTCCCAAACTCATTCTATGAAGCCACCATCACCCTGAAACCAAAACCAGGCAAAGACACTACAAAAAAAGAGAATTATAGGCCAATATCACTGATGAACATAGACGCCAAAATCCTCACCAAAATTTTAGCAAATAGAATCCAACAACACATAAAAAAGATTATACATCATGACCAAGTGGGGTTCATTCCAGGGACACAAGGCTGGTTCAACATAACGCAAATCAATCAGTGTAATACATCACATCAACAAGAGAAAGGACAAAAACCACATGATCATCTCAATCGATGCAGAAAAAGCATTTGATAAAATTCAACACCCATTTATGATAAAAACTCTCGCCAAAGTGGGTATAGAGGGAACATATCTCAACATAATAAAAGCTATATATGACAAACCTACAGCCAGCATAGTGCTCAACGGTGAAAAACTCAAAAGCTTCCCACTAAAATCTGGGACAAGACAAGGATGCCCACTATCACCACTCCTATTCAACATAGTCCTGGAAGTCCTAGCCACAGCAGTCAGGCAAGAGAAAGAAATAAAAGGGATCCAAATTGGAAAAGAAGAGGTAAAAGTGTCATTATATGCTGATGACATGTTACTATATATAGAAAACCCTAAAAGGTCCACACAAAAGCTACTAGAGCTGATTGAAGAATTCAGCAAGGTAGCAGGTTACAAAATTAACGTTCAAAAATCAGTTGCATTTCTTTACACTAACGATAAATCAACAGAAGAAGAAAGTAAAGAAACAATCCCCTTTAAAATAGCACCCAAAGTAATAAAATACCTGGGAATAAATCTAACCAAGGAGGTGAAAGAATTATACACTGAAAACTATAAACCATTGATGAAGGAAATTAAAGAAGACTTTAAAAAATGGAAAGATATTCCATGCTCTTGGATTGGAAGAATCAATATTGTTAAAATGGTCACACTGCCCAAGGCAATCTACAGATTTAATGCAATCCCTATCCAATTACCCAGGACATAGTTCACAGAACTAGAAAAAATCATAATAAAATTCATATGGAACCATCAAAGACCTAGAATTGCCAAAGCATTACTGAAGAGAAAGAAAGAGGCTGGAGGAATAACTCTCCCAGACTTCAGACAATACTATAGAGCTACAGTCATCAAGACAGCATGGTATTGGTACCAAAACAGACATATAGACCAATGGAACAGAATTGAGAGCCCAGAAATGAACCCACAAACTTTTGGTCAACTCATCTTTGACAAAGGAGGCAAGAATATACAGTGGAATAAAGACAGTCTCTTCAGCAAATGGTGTTGGGAAAACTGGACAGCAGCATGTAAAACAATGAAGCTAGAACACTCCCTTACACCATATACAAAAATCAACTCAAAATGGATTAAAGACTTAAACGTAAGACAAGATACAATAAACCTCCTAGAGGAAAACATAGGCAAAACATTATCTGACATACATCTCAAACATTTTCTCCTAGAAGAAATAAAAGCAAGAATAAACAAATGGGACCTAATGAAACTTACAAGCTTCTGCACAGCAAAGGAAACCAGAAGTAAAACAAGAAGAAAACCTACGGAATGGGAGAAAATTTTTGCAAGTGAAACCGACAAAGGCTTGATCTCCAGAATATGTAAGCAGCTCATACGACTCAATAAGAAAAAAATAAACAACCCAATCCAAAAATGGGCAGAAGACCTAAACAAGCAATTCTCCAAGGAAGACATACAAATGATCAAAAAGCACATGAAAAAATGCTCAATATCACTAATTATCAGAGAAATGCAAATCAAAACTACAATGAGGTATCACCTCACACCAGTCAGAATGGCCGTCATTCAAAAATCCACAAATGACAAATGCTGGAGAGGCTGTGGAGAAAGGGGAACCCTCCTACACTGCTGGTGGGAATGCAGTTTGGTGCAGCCACTATGGAAAACAGTGTGGAGATTCCTCAAAAGACTAGGAATAGACTTACCATATGACCCAGGAATCCCACTCCTGGGCTTGTATCCAGAAGGAAATCTACTTCAGGATGACACCTGCACCCCAATGTTCATAGCAGCACTATTTACAATAGCCAAAACATGGAAACAGCCTAAATGTCCATCAACAGGTGACTGGATAAAGAAGTGGTGGTATATTTATGCAATGGAATACTACTCAGCCATAAAAACCGACAACATAATGCCATTTGCAGCAACATGGATGCTCCTGGAGAATGTCATGCTAAATGAAGTAAGCCAGAAAGAGAAAGAAAAATACCATATGAGATCACTCATATGTGGAATCTAAAAAACAAAAAAACAAAAACAAAAACAAACAAACAAACAAAAACAAAGCGTAAATAAAGGACAGAAATAGACTCACAGACAGAGAATACAGACTTGTGGTTACCAGGGGGGTGGAGGGTGGGAAGGGATAGACTGGGATTTCAAAATTGTAGAATAGACTACACTGTATAGCACAGGGAAATATACACAAAATGTTATGATATCTCACAGAGAAAAAAATGTGACAATGAGTGTGTCTATGTCCATGAATAACTGAAAAATTGTGCTGAACACTGGAATTTGACACAACATTGTAAAATGATTATAAATCAATTAAAAATGTTAAAAAGAAAAATACCGCCAACATGATACTTCCTGACCACCTACAATTTTTATTTCATGAAAAGAGTTGATGACACAGCTTTTCATAGAAGTGGGCTCCACTGCTGTCCCTGAGGCTTTCTTCCAAGTCACTGATGCCTATTCTGCAAGTTTCAGTGTTTGTGTGCTTTCTAGACATTTACCTAGAGGAAGCAAAGGTTTTCAATCTAAGTTTGCATGGGAGCAGACAAAACCCACTGCCTGGCTGGCAACGATAAGGTACCATCAACTAGGTGCATCTCAATTTCAGAGATGTTAAAATGTGAACATGAAGTCTAAGTTGTTTTGTTTTTTTTTTGATCTTGTTGAAAGCATGTGGATGCAAGGTGAGGAACACATTTTCTCCTGAGAGGAATGAGAAACAGTTAAAAGTTAGGGGAAAGTTTTCCCCTACATCGCTAAGTAATACCCCCACTCTGTGATATATATCACATAACATTTCAAACTAATTTTACTCTGGTCAACAAATAATGCTCTCCCATTTTGCCAGGATTTAGCAGCCCTCTCCACACTTCTGAGATGTGATGAAAGAAGAAAACGATATTTTTAAATAGCCTATTTTTAAAAATAGTCCGTACATTTTCAAGGTGTTTTCTAAGAACCCAAACTTTGAGATCTCAATATAAAGCCTTGGTAACAATGAAAGGTTCAGAGGAGAAGGTTCTGGACACACAGGAAAATTTTTTTCAGTTGAAATTCTGTTATAATTTATATCACTTACCCTGTCATCATGCATCTGACACTCAACCTTAGCTAAGAACAAAGTATTTTCAAGTATCAGGAGCCAGGCACCCAATAACTTTCAAATTTAGTTTTGACTTGTCATTAAACTTTTAAAATTATCAGGCTTCTCTCATGGACATACATGCTTCATCTTCTGGAAAGAAGAAATCAGAAGCCTGAAATGGGTAAGAGACGACACAAGGAAACTGAAGGATCAAATGGAAACCGAAAAGGTGCCCTCCCCCTACTGAAAAAGGAGCCTGTGTCGGTGGGCTGTCAAAGTGAACAGCTGATTTAAAGGGATACGAAACACTTTAAGGCAAACTCAGAACAGATTTTCCCAGAGCACACATGGTTAATCTTCACCTAGGGATGGAAACCAGGGCAAGGTAGACTTGAACAGACGCCTGCCCTTTGAAGTACTGCAGAGGCCAGTATATTACAGTTAGAAGCAAGCACCCCTTCCTTCAGGTGCTGATTGGAGTTTATTAGCTGTGATTTTTATTAGATACTGAAAGAGGCTGAAATACTGCTGTGCAGCCACAGAAATGTGTAGTGTGGGAGCCAAGAGTCATTACCAGTTGTTGAAAAGTTGACAATGGGGGCTTCCCAAAAGATTCTTGTGGTCTGTTTAGAACGGTAACACAGAAGCCATTTTTTTCTCTTTAAACTAAAAAGCTTAGCCCTTATAAGTCATGAATTACTGCCCGAGATATTGTACATTATCCCTTCCTAGCAGGTCCACAGCTTCCAAAATACCTTTAGGACCTCTTGGGTCTATCTAAAGAGGTTAGTTTTCCAGGGGTACATTTTATGCCCATTGTGGAAAGAAGGAAGTGGAAGTTTCATGACAAAGAAGTTTAATGTCCCATATGCCTTCGGCTAAATTTCTAACAAGGGAGCTAAACCATTTATGGCCTTGGAAGGTCTGGGGCACATGGATTGATTTTTTTTCATCGATTCCCCTTTCTCAGCAAGGGCATTCATGTTATAGGTCACACGAGAAAGCAGGTCTTTGGATATTAGGAATGGCCTGGTTATAGAGCACAATGACTGTATCATGCCCATTGTCTCTTAACACAAAACTTGAATTAACTTCCTCAGGAAAGGAAGATGTAGTCTTTGGAGTAAAACAGACCCCGATTTGAATGTTGTCTCCACCTTATACTAGCTATAACAACACACAGATTTTCATCCATTATAGGGCCATATCAATTAGCTATTGCTGCATAACAAACCACCTTAAAACTCTAGGGCTTAAAACAACAATCACTTATTATTACTCAGGCCTCTGCAGACTGACTGGGATTCGATTTATCTAGGTGGGTCTGCTTCAGGCTGCAGTGGCTGGGGAGGCCTGCTTCTCACTGCAGGTCTATTAGGTGCCAGAGGCAGCTCTGCCCCATGCACCTGTCACCCCCCTTTTAACCAGCAGGCTAGCCAAGGTGCATTTTTCGCTGCTCAATGAGGGGGCAAGAAACAAGTAGAAACCTGGAAGGACTCACAAGGCCTAGGCTCAGAACTGACTCTGACGTTCCACATGCCAAAGCAAGTCATTCAGCTAAGCTCCAAGTTAAGGGGCCTTTAGAAGAACTGCAAAGTCACACAACAAAGGATGCAGCTACAGATGGAAAGTGAGGAATTGGGCCAAGGTAGGAAGATAGGAACCTACCCTTAATGCCAACCCTCTACTTATTACTCCTCTTTTTCAGAATTATCCTGGCTATTTTTCCACATAAAATTTAAAGTAAGTTACATTAGGTTATCAATAATGTCTCATGGGAATTTTGATTGGGAATATGCTAAAGTTATCAATTAATTTGGGTGGAACTAACATTTTTATAATATTAAGTCTTCCCATCCAAGAACACAGTGGGTCTCTGTAATTCAGTAAGGTCTTATCCTTATGTCCCCCAGTCAAAATTGTATAGTTTATTTCAAATACATATTCTACACTTATGAATAAGAAGATTTCCAGGTATTGACCTGAGTGACCTTAAGTTCCTTTCTGGCCCTTGAGTTTTTAGTATTACCACTACGAAGTGTTTACAACTTATTCCTTCTCACGACCATTCTAGATAATGAACTTTAGGTTTGTTCTCTTAGATATATACACAAATAAATAAGCTTTTCTTTATTCAGTCGACAATTATCCACTTAAGAGGAACCAAATATCATCCCTTATGAAAAAGAAGAACAATAAGAAAACATAATTTTATTTTATTAATACCTTATTTGTAGAGCATTTTGGAGTTTACAAAGAACTTTTCATATAGTATCTAAAATTATGGGGTCTCTATTATAACCCCATAAAGGAGACAGAGTGGACAAATATCTCGATTTTTCAAGTAAAGGCAGTGAGACCCACAGAAATTAAGTATCCCACCCAGGGTCTCAAGGCCAATGATTTTGAAAGAGTTTGATGTTGGCTTACAGTCCTGTTTTCTTTCTTCCTTTTTAGCCAAGTCTTCACTGACTTCCTCCTTGCCCATTTATCCTGGGCAGTGGGCCCTCCCACTTTGAGGACCTCTCAGAATCTAGAATAGAACCCAGGCCTTAGAGCAGACCCAAACTTCCAGCTTACATGTAGAATTTTGTGGCTCTGGAACAATTCTTGCTCCATGTTTTAAGGAAGCAGTGAGTTCTGAGGAAAGAACTTACACTTTGGAGCCAGAAAGACCTGTTTTCAAATCCCCAGTCTATACACCACTGAGTAGCTTTGAGGCCTTGGGAAAGTTACACAAGCATTTGAACTTCTATCTTCATTTTTAGAATGGGATGAAAATACCTACCTTGCAAAAATATGTTAAGAAATGGTTTATTTACTTCTTATAAATAAATAAAGTATCCAACATGCAGGAGGCATTCAGCAATCACTGAAAATGTGGCACAGTAACTGAACCCATATATACATGGGTATCATGCAGGGATTTTGGCAGCAGGGGTTTTTTTTCTTCAAAAAGAGAAATTTGGACTCTTTTCAGATAGTGAGGAAAGAAAATTGGATTTGCAATGAAGTATATCAACCAGCACTCTGCCAAATGTTCACCACCTTTTCCAAATTTACTGGACTTAGGTTAATTTTTTCCCCATCCAAAAATTCCACATAAAATAAAATATCCATAGGCATATCGCAGTCCTTGCCATGTAATGACAAAATGGTCTTACAATTCTTCCAAATAGCTGAACATCTTAGATAATGTGATTTGCTCAGAAGAGACTAACAGTAACACCTGGGGACAGACACACCACCATAAATAGAGGTCTGGGTGGAAGCGGTCAAGGGGATTTCATTGCAGTTTGCCTCAAGTCACCTGGTAAGTATAAAACCTGGTTTTATAATGCACATGCCCCTCCCCACCCCATCTCCACAATACCTTCCCCTCTGCCTATGTTTGCCCAGAGAAAACCAGGCCAGCAGTCTAACTGACTGCCAAAGAAAATATTCACAAGAATGGATGAGTTTTTGGTTGTCACAGTTGACCAGACATCTAGGCATCATATCACGCTGGTACTGTGTATACCTAAATCAGTGCAGTCCAATAAATACGTAATGCAAGCCACATAAAGTGTTCTAGTAGCCACATTATAAAAGGTGAAAGAGAACAGGTAAAAATAATCTTAACAGCATAACATTTAACCCAATGTATCTAAAATACCATTTCAACATGAAGTCAATATTAGTAAGTTATTAATGAGATATTTTACTTTCTTTTTTCATACCAAGTCTTGAAACCCAGTGTGTGTTTTGCTCTTACAGCACATTCCAGTTGAGACCAGCCACATTCAAGTGTTCAGTGGACACACGGAGCTATGGCTGCCACAGTGGACAGAACACCACTGAACTGCCTATTCCCATATAAAGCACAGTAACACATAGCGTTTCTCCAACCTCCCGGCATACAAACGCTATACCAAGGTAAGTGAAGAACTTCAGCTAGTTCTTTGGTACAGAGAACTAGTATCTTTTCATTTGTTTCAGCAGGGAAGAAAAATCAGCTTTCTCAAATTGAAAGTGTGCTATTCCAACATGTTTTAGGGTTTTTCGCTCTTGCGATGGATTTTTCCCCAATTGGAAAAATTTGAAAAAAAATTTAGGGGCCAGAAAAAGTGTAATACATCTACACATTTTCAACCTACTTAGGTGCCCTCATATGTCTGAAAAAATGCCAACTATTTCCATGACAACAGACATTATAATGACATCTACTTCTTGACAGGAAGTGAATTTATAAACCCTGGATTTATTATCTATGTATCATTTTTTAGAAATGTATCATCATGAGACAGGTATACCACACTTTTATGAAATAATTCACATAGTTGGCTGTCAATAGAATCAGGAACTTTGTAAAATACCATGTTTTATATTCCTAACACTATCGTCCCACTAACTGTTCCTCACATACAGTTGGATTTTGACAAATGAATAGCAGATATCTGTCACAAATCACATGCCATTTCTCATCTTCACATTTTAGTAGTTTTACTGAATTACTTGTGTTTGAGGTCAAGAACATAAGTTGCACAGAATTAAAACAGTCAGGAAAGCACCATGATCAGACAACCACCTGCAGGCCTGCCGTGTACTGTTGCAAACGTTGTTTATCACAGAAGGGTGAGTGCTTGGGAAGGGGCAAGAAGGGTCTGAAATCCAACTCTCTGGTCTGCACACCAAGCCTTGCACCCTGATGTAGGATGCTCTGTTCAAAGCAAGGCATCCCTTTTTACTTCACACAGAGATGGCATATGGGCTAGGAGCAGTCCTGGCCACCCACCCCTTAGTGGCCTGTTTGGTAAACATAAGGGGTAAATCACAGAGAAGTGAGAAAAATCCAGGTCACTTCTTGCAGAGAAAAACTAAAAAAAAAAAAATGCTTTTCATATAAATATTTTGAGACAAAAATAAGGAATTGGTTCAAATGAAGGCCAAAACAGCATGAAAATAAGAATCCGTAAGTTTTAAGATGGACCAGTTACCCTGTAAAGCAGAACTCCTCTCCATGACATCTTTATGTCCCTGTTCACACAGAATGACTTAGACACAGCTCCTGCTGCGGAGCTCTGTGGAGGAGGCCCCATCTCACGTTTCTGACAGTTGTCCGTTTCTCAGAATGTTAGCTCCCAGGACCTTGCCTGTAAGACTTACTTCGAAATCTATGGCTGGCATACAGTAGGGGCTCAGTAAATATTCATCAACCAACCAGGCTCTTTCTGAAGCATCCTGTACTCTTCATGGACAGCTCTAAGCATTAGTGTTGATAAGATTTTAAGGTGTGACAATCATAGTGTGGTTATTTTTTTAAAAGAATCCTTATTTCTTAGAGATACATACTGAAACATTTATTTGCAGATAATAGTGATATGACGTCTTGCATTGCTTCAAAATAATTCAGGAGAGGACTGGCTAGGGGTCTAGATGAAGCAAGATTGGCCATGAGTTGAAAACTTCTGAAGCTTGGTGATGGGGATGTCAGAGTTCATTATACTATTCTCTCTATACTCTTCTATATGTTTGAAAAAAAGAACCATAAAAGAACCTATTGTTCACTCAGTAAACATGTATTGAGCACCTAGTATGTAAAGGTGCTAGAGATTTAGTAGTAAAATGATAAGTTTTCTGCCCACAAGGAACTTGTATATGGATGGGGTCAGAAAATAGAGAGAGAGAGAGAGAGAGAGAGAGAGAAATTACAGCTTATAATTAATGCTAAGACTGAAATATGTGGGTGGCATGAGAGAAAATAAGTGACAAGTGGTGGGTATTAGTTTAGAGGAAATGTCAGAGAAAGCCTCCATGTGGAGGAGAAAATAAAGCTGAGTCCAGAAGGATGGAAGGAGATAACTATACAAAAGGTAAAGAACGGGCCTTCCAGGCAAAGGGAAGAGAAAGTGCAAAATCCCTGTGGCAGAAAAGAACCTGGCATGTTGTAGGCACTCTTAGAAAGGTGAGCATGCCTAGAACTGAGCAAGGAAGGAAGGAATGGCATGAGATTTGGCTGGAGTGGCAAACAGGGGCCAGATCTTGTAGGGCTTTATGGGACATGGTTCGGAGGGTCTTTATTCAAATTTTCAGAAAATTCTCCTTCATATCTAGTTCAAAACTGCATCCCTATAATGAATGGCCACGTGAATTGCCTTGATTGATAGAACCTGAGCAGAAGGGGTATGTACTGTCTATGGGGTGGAAGCTTTAAGGGCAAGTGCATATTTTTCCATATTCTCTTCTCCCTCTGCTACAGTGACTCACCCCTTCAGCCTAGGTCCAATGATGACAAGAAACAGAGCCTCAACTGACCCCTGAGGGATTCATAGCAAAATAAGAAATAAAGTTTTGTTATTTTAAGCCACTGACAAGTGAGGGATGTTTGTTCTTACAGTATAACCTGTCCCATCCTGATTAATACAAATAGTTAATCAAGACTTTTTACCACAGAACTCTTCTGAGCCTTTCTTTAACCAACTAAAAAACATTGTCAATTCCCAAGAGAATATGCAGTATTTTCCAAACTAATTTGAAGAAAATTTTGTGAGACCCCCAAGTAAATGCTAAGGTTCTGAGGACAGCTTTTTAACCCTTGCTGGCTAATTCTGAACTTTTGAGTAACAGAAGTTCCTTAGACTTTTTATACAGACTACTGTTAGGCAAAGTCTCCTCCATCCTTTATTTCTGCATATTATTGTTTTAGATCTGAAAGCAGATTTTTCCATTCATTCTTGTTCAATATTTTACTTCAGTGCTCCAACATGTTAGAATCTAAATGCTGCCATTTATCCTGGACATCCTTTCACTTGAAGGCTCTATTCTGGGGAGAGCTGGCTGCCCCCAAAAGGGCTTCCGGGGGGTGAGGGTATAGCTTAGAGTTAGACTGCATGCTTAGCATGCATGAGGTCCTGGGTTCAATCCCCAGTACCTCCATTAAAAAATAATAATAATAAATAAATAAATAAATAAATAAATAAACCTAATTATCTCCTCACTCCCCCCAAAACCAAAAAAAAGGGGGGGACTTCTAGAAGGGCCTTCACATAATCAGGCCCCTTGACCCTTTGTTCTATGCAGCAATAATGACTTGATCTTGCCCTGGGATTTCTGATCTAGATCAGGCATTCCCTTGATGCTCTCATTCAACTAGTCTCCAAATGCTTTCTCCAGCTGAATCCTGCGTGCCAGCTCCTGATTGGTACCTCCCAGTCCCAGCTCCACCACACTCCTTTCTTTGATGGGGATCTTCCCCTGGAATCCACAGTACTCATATCTGCCCAACCCCATACCCCACCCCCCATGAAAGACACTTTCAGCAAAGCCCTTGTCACTCGGGGCTTTTGGCAGGCAATTCACTAGTGACAGCCTTTAGCTACCCTCAACCATCATCTTGCAGCTGTGGCAACAGCCTCCCAACTGATACTTGCGGGTTGAACCTATATCCCTTGGGTATCTTGGATCCCTTGCAGTCTCATGTCAGGTACAGAACTGGTATGAATTCTTTCTACATTTTCAGCCAAAATATTGAAGCAGAGGAGGCCCCTTTGGCCCCATACTAGTGATTTCCCTGGGAGTTGCTATTTCTTAGGCTGTCTTATAGGATAACAAGGACTTGTCCAACCTAGTATGGAATTTTTATTCAAAATATTTATATTGTGCACACTTAAATAGCTGCATTAAATTCAAGATATGTTCATTTAATTGCACATAAGAGCAAAGAATTTTGGATTTATTTTTATAGATTTGATTGAAAAATTCACTTAGACATCTTTTAAAATATACACAAAACATGAAATCCTAGTGTTTCAGCATTTCAAAAACTTGCTCTAAAATTTATTATCTATCCCATTAAATATATAAATACCAGGTAGCTTAAATATTAGAATCATGTCATTTTCCTTTGTGATTTATAACTTTCCTTCTCAGGAGAAAAATTTTTAAAAATGATACATGAAGGGTGACCTAGCAAGTCATTCAAAAAACACTGATTGAAAAAAATGGGTAAAGACTACGATCTTCAGGAAAATATTTAAAGTGAGATTTCAGTAAATTCTCAGCTTAAGGTGCTAAAGGCTTCAAGGAAGTGGGACAAAATACCATTTTGAGATCTGATAATCAGAGGATTAGAGTTAGGACCAAACACTCTGGTAGGTATATTATCTAGGAATTCAGAAGGGAAGAAATAAGATAATTATCTCACAGGATTGCTGAAAAGCAAGAGTGATAAGGGAGGCAAACAGTGCTTCCTAAATATTTGATTCCTAAGGAAATGCACTAGGAGGAGAGAGACAGGCTGACAGACTATTAATATGGTCAGTAAATATGGGAAAGATAGCTCTTGATTGCTTTATATTGCCAATTGTGTTTAATAGGGCTTTATAATGTGATCTCAGTGAGGTCATTTTTGGCTGAGTTGGAAAATGCTAATGTCTGTCAGAATACTGAAAGATGAGTAAGGATTTGCTGGCCTGTTGGGAGAGATTGAGACAGAATTTGTTGCTGAAAAGCATGTTTAAGTCCATTGGGAAAATCAGAGAAGACAAGAGAAAATTTTCTAAGAGAAAAGCAACAAGGGGTTGTCCGTACTTTAATTCTGCCACAGCACTTAAGTGTCAATAATGTAGCCCTGACACATGTCTCATTTGCCAGGATGACTTTAGGTAGATTGGGAGAGAAGCTAAGGATTATGGAAATGCCAAATTCTTGACTAAGAAGTAACATTCCTATTAGACGGCATTAAATTCCAACTAGATACTCCTCAACTTTTTTTTTTTTTTGATCAGGAGTGGGCAAACTTTTTCCTGGAAAGGGCTAGTGTGCTAGGCAAAATAATGGCCTACAAAGATGTCCATGTTTTAATCCTCAGAATCTATTAATATGTCACCCTATGTACTAGAAGGGACTTCAAAGATGTGATTAAGTTAAAGATCTTGAGAGAGGGAGCTTATCCTGGACTATGTGAGTTGTCTAGGACACAATCTAATTGCACAGGTCCTTAATCATATAAGCTTTCCCAGCAGTCATCAGAGGGCGATGTGACTGTGGAAGAAAAGCAGAGGGAGATGCAACATCTCTGGCTTTGACGATGGAAAAAGGGGCCATGAGCCAAAGAATGACAGCAGCCTCTAGAAGCTGGAAAAGGCAAGGAAACAGATTTTCCCCTAGAGCTGTCAGAAGAGAATATCAGCCCCACCAAAACCTTGATTTTAGTCTAATGATGAATTTCATAGGGCAGATTCTGGGATGAAAATTTAATTCATCACTGATATTCCTACTATTGGCACCACGGGAGCCTCTAGCGTTCCCCGCCGCCACAGCTGGTGAGCCGCCACATACATCCCCATCCCACGTGGCATGGCGCATCCCGCGGTGGGTAGAGATCAGGGGCCAGTGAAGAGAGCCCTTAGTCCTGGGACACGGGGTGTGGCCAGAAAGGTGGCCACCCGCTCACCAGTCATGCAAGGCAGGCTCGTGGGAAACCTTGTGCTAAATCATTCCTAGATGACCTGCTTCTGGGTGGGGGTTTCCTACCTAGCAGAGCAGCTCCCTCAATGCGATCAACTGAAAGTCAGTCCTGGACACAAGTTTGAAAAAGAGAGGAAAAGAAAAAAAGAGGGAAAAGAGGGGGAAAAAACGATAAAACTGGAAAAAAATAAAGAGGAAAAAGAAAATAAATTAGAAGATTAAAAAAAACCAAAAACCATGATTTTAGCCTAGTGAGACCCTGTCAGATTTCTGATCTACAGAACCATAAAATAATAAATTTGTGTTGTTTTAAGTCACTATATTAGAGGTAATTTGTCATGGCAGCAATGGCCAGATAGTAACTATTTTGGGCTCTGTGGGTCATACAGGCTTTGCCACAATCACTCAACTCTGCCACAGTAGCACAAAAGCAGCCACATACAGTATGTAAATGATAGGTGTGGCTGCGTGCCAATAAAATTTCATTTAGAGAAAACAGACTGTGGTGCTTTAGTTTGCCAGCTCCTGTTCTGGATGTCTAGGAGACAGCAGCAGTCATCCTTCTGTGTCCCATGGGTCATGCCCACACACAGAAACCTTGCTTACAAAATGTGAGGTATACATCTACTGAGAGCAGAACAAAAGTCTGATGCAAGACCTGCAAATGAAGTTATTTTTTACAAGGAGTTTAAAAATAAAATTGAAAAACAGTATCTATTTAACTCATAGGTTTTTGCATTCTTTTCACTGTAACACAATCCAAGTCAACTAAGATTGAAGGTACACACCCCTATAAGTCAGCAACCCAGAATGCTAGATGTATACAAAGTAGAAATGTGTGCAGCAGAGGCATGTGCCAAAATGTTCACAGCAGCACTATTCATAATAGATCCAATCGGTAAACAACTCACAGATCCATCAAGAGTAGAATGGATAAACTGTAACATATTCACACAGTGGAATAATAGACTCCCCAAACGGAGGAAATACAGCTACATGCATCAACATGGGTATACCCCGCCAACAAAATTTAACTGAAACAAATCAAACACAAAAGAGTAGAGACTGTATTATTCCATTTATTTGAACCATATGATCTAGGAATTCTGCTACTGGGTATATACCCAAAAGAGTTAAAAGCAAGGCCTCAAAGAAATATCTGTAAACCCATATTTATAACAGCATTACTCAATAGCTAAAACAATAAGCAACTCAAGTGTCCACTGACAGATGAATGGATTGTCAAAATGTGGCCATTATACTAAGTGAAATAAGCCAATCACAACAAGATAAACACTATACAATTCTACTTATATGAGATACTTAGGATACTCAAAAACATAAAGACAGAAGGTAGAATGGTGGTTGCCAGGAGCTGGGGGGAGGGGAGAATGGGTAATTATTGTTTAACAGGCACAGAGTTTCAGTTTTATAAGATGAAAAGTTACGGGGATGGAGGGTGGTGATGGTTTCAAAACAATGGGACTGTACTTAATATTACTCAACTGTATACTTAACAGTGGTTAATATGGTAAATTTTGTTATGTATATTTTACCATAATAAGAAAAAGTGTAAAGACTATTATTCTGTTTATATAAAGTTCAAAACCAGGCAAAACTAAGCTAGAATGTTTAAGGTTATACAAGAAGTCAATGTATAAAGACCACTAGGAACTAAATACTAAAAAAAAAAATCAGGATAGTGACTTCTTGGCAAAGGAGGTAGGGCACACCAAGATCTTCCTGGGGCACTGTAAATGCTCTCTTGACCTGGGTTGTGATTCATGTGAGCTCATTTCACAATCATTTATTAAGTTATGCATTGTTGTTTTCTGTCCTTTTCTATGTGTGTGTGTGTTATTTCACAATTCAAAAGATTTAAAAGAAAAATATCAAGTTGTACTCTGCAGAAACCCTATCTAATTTGATGTTATTCAAACATGCCCAGCAACTTTAATAAAAGTTTTTCTTCCTGGGAGATATGCTTAGAATATTAGTATAGGTGGCTCCCTGAGAATTCAGCAGCCATGATGATATGGGTCATCAAAATAGGGAAATAAAAACAAATACATATATTCATAAAGAATAAATGAATAAATGAAAGCCACCCTTGACTGCCACACACAGTAACTGCTGGTTTGCAGCAAACGTCTAGGCTGTAAGCATTATTTCAGTCCATTTTCTAATTCAATCTGGATCCATTTCACTGAAATTTTGTATAACTTGGTTTAAAATCAAAAGAGTGTCCCTATATCTTTACCCCTTTCTCCAGTGCCTCCCTCCCCGCCAAAGAATAGAAAGAAAAAGAAAAGCTTTTTAGTGCCCACTTTAATCCTGATGCTTGACATTCTTGAATTACATAACAAGAAAGAAATATGTTTACTTTGCAAATTGGACTGTAGCCATTCTCTCTACACTCCCCACTTCATTAACTCAAAGTTTCAAGAGTTAAAAAGAATAGTGGGTTTAGGAACAAGAGAGGAAACTTAGCTTAAAAAAAGGTTTAGATGTCTTTGATTGTAGAGTTCTGCTTCCTTTGCTTTTAAATGGTTACTACTGCCTTTCAATATTGGATTCATTAACATTAATTTCATTATTAGAAAATACATTACTAACTTCTAATCTACTGAAAGGAGAATTTCTCTTTAAAATTAAGGAAGGAACTATCATCTTTAAACCACACCGATTAAATCTCTAAGTGAACAATAAAGCATATTACCAGTCACATTAATGTGCTCATCCATTTCTCTTTTGGTGATTTTTGGTAAAGCTTAAGTTATTGGTCTTACTAATTTAAATTATAAATGGTTTTTGTTGTTTATGGTTTTGGACTTTGTTGTTTTACAAAAAATGAGTCCACCAGGGCTTCTTGACTTGTAGGTATAGAGCTATCTATTCAGGTTGAGAGTTTCTTATATCTTTCCACTAGGAACATTCATGCTGTAGGATGGATTTTCCTTCCTCAGAATGACAAACCCTATTGCTGGCAGGTAATTTCTGTTGGGGTGACCAAGAGAAAATGATCAGACCACTTGGCCTGGATTGTACTGATTTTGAGGTCGGTGGGATTAAAACATGCAAAGACTCCTGTTGTCAAAAGCAGGTTGACTTCTCTATTATATTTCCTTTGACTTATTTCAGTGACAAGCACCTCAGGTGGACTCAGCTGGTGGGAAATCCCTGGCATTTGTGCCAAGTGAAATGTATGTCAGTCTTTTTCTATAGCAGCTCCCTGAAGTTGATCTAATTCACACAATAGCCATGTCTGGACCCCTCCCACTGCCCTTGCCTCTAAATTCCTCACCATGTAATGACCAATTCAGTAAATTCCCCTCTAAAGTGCTTTGAGCTACTTTAGAAGACAATCCCTGTTATGCGCTGAATTGTACCCTCCCCAAATTCTGAAATCCGAAACCCCAGTAGCTCCGAATGTGAATCTTTATTTGGAGATGGGGCATTTAAAGAGGTGAATGAGTTAAAATGAGGACATTAGGGTGAATTCTAATCCAATATGACTTTTGTCTTTATAAGAAGCGGAGATTAGGACAGATTGGCACCAGGGACACATGCACACAGAGAAAAGACCACATCAGACTATAGGAAGAAGTTGGCCATCTACAAGCATCAAAAGAAACCAAACCTGCCCACACCTTCATCTTGTTCTTCTAGCTTCCAGAACTGTGAGACAACAAATTTCTGTTCATTAAGCCCCCCAGTCTGTGGTACTGTTATGGCAGCCCAAGAAGACTAATACAATTCTATTGAGTCATTCTCCACACAGGGGCTCTCAACTTCTCTCTAGTTCCAGCAGATTGCTTTAATGCTTTGAATCCTTACTCCTGTATGTACTTATGACATTTGCCATCCATGTGGCTTTGTGAATCCACTAGAAGTGAAGTACATGTTCCCACCCTACCGATATTGGTCTTGGCCATACAATTTGCTTTGCCAATAGAATGTGGGCAAAAGGGCTGGTGTGACAGTTCTCAGCCAAAGCCTTAAGGGATGTCACATGTCTCTGCTTGTCCCTTTCATAAATTTGTCATCAAATATGGAAATACTTCAGGGAGCCCACTGGTCCAAAGAGGATGAGAGACAGGTGCATGAGTACTAGAGCCAAAATGTATCCAAGAACCAAGGTCGATCTAGATTTGCATTCTGAAGGAGAACCGTCCAATTGAGTCCTATCCTCACTCAACTTACACATCTGTGAGAATGAGAATGAACACTTAAAACACTTACTGTAAGCAATCAGATGTTGGACGAGAACATACAAGAAGATATTATTATGGTAATAGGTAACTGATAAAAACTCCGGTCTTAACACAATAAGATCCTGCTTTAAGAAGATCCAAGCACACAAAATCCAGTACAAATTACACATGCACATATACAATAAGGAAGATCATTCATATGCCATAAAAGCCCCTTCAACTTGTAAACATTATTTATCTATTTACAATATTATTTGATTTTTACATTGTATAGGGTTGTGTCTGTGTGTATTTTTTTTAAAGAATTTATTGAGATAGATGCAGATGTAGTAACAGGATTGGTTTGGTTTGGTTTGGTTTTGCTTCAGTCCCAGATGGGGTAAGGACTGCTCTATAATCAAGAAATCTAACAAAAACAAGTGGAGGGGGCAAGTAGGTCAGTAACTGATATTTTAATCTGATTGAAGACAAGTACAGAAAATGATCTAAACTAGAACATGGTTGAAGTCCATGGTTCTGCTGGATTTGGAAGCCCACTGGGCATGTGATGGTTTCCATGCTAGCAGTGCCTCGAGGACACTCTCCTGCCTCTGACAAAGGGCTAAGACTCCTACGTCCAGGGTCAGCAGAGTTTACTTCTACCTTCTGCCTTCTCACTGCTCTGAGGGGCTTTGAGCCAGAACATTCTCTCTCTGGACCCACTGTACCGGCAGTAGCCGCCATCCCTTTTATGTCTTGTTTTTCCGACTTGACTGTCAGCATCAAGGGAGGACCCATGGATTACATCTCCCACAGAACCTACTTCAGTTCTCTTTATGTAGGAGACCTTCAGTAAGTGATGGTTAAAGACATGGAAACAACCTAAATGTCAACTGATAGATGAATGGAAAAAGAAGTTGTGGTATATGTGTGTGTGTGTGTGTGTGTCTGTGTCTGTGTGTGTCTGTGTGTGTGCGTATAATGGAATACTACTCAGCCTTAAAAAGGAATGAAGCAATGCCATTTGCAGCAACACGGATGGGCCTGGAGATTGTCATACTAAGTGAAGTAAGTCAGATAGAGAAAGACAAATATCATATGATATCACTTATATGTGGAACCTAAAAAAACTATACAAATGTACTTACATAACAGAAACAGACTCACAGACATAGAAAAGAAACTTATGGTTACCAAAAAGGAAAGGGGGGAGGGATAAATTAGGAGTTTGGGGTTAACAGATACACATTACTATATATAAAATAAGCAACAAGGACCTACTATATAGCACAGGGAACTATATTCAATATCTTACAATAACCTAAATGGGAAAGAATCTGAAAAAGAATATATCTGTATGTATAGCTAAATCACTTTGCTGTACACCTGAAACACTGTAAATCAACTACATTTCGATAAAAAAAATTAAAATAAACCTTAAAAAAGTAGTAGTTAAATTCATGATTATCTCCTCTCACGTTTGTGCTTTGGTCTTATTTCTAAGGAGAGTCAATATCTCCCATCTTGTACAAGTCTTGTAACTGTGAAACACACTTTCCTTTTCTGTGTGGAGCGAGCATGTGGACAGAGTGGGTTTGGGGTTGGAGCCATGTGACCGTCACCTGAGGCTGTCAGGGTTTGTCCAAATCAATGCAGAGCCCTGTACAAGCCAAGTGAGAAGCCAGGTTGCATGAGATGAGAAGCCAGAGTAGCGTGCATTTCGTCACGAAGAAAGGACCAGAAACAAAAAATTATAGCCGGGAAAGAGATGTGGAGGCAGGCGCATGAAGTAATAAGGCAGTGGGTTTTGGTGAAGTGGCAAATAGATCCAGATTCGGTTTTGGAGAGGTGACTTAACTTGCTGGATGGGATAACAAGGCCAATTATGGCGTGAGTGTGGTTGAAATACTGGCACATAAAGGACCAAGGATAGCTAGCTCAGAGATGGCCACACACCAGCCTGCCTTCCAATGGGGAAAATGATGCTCAGAGACAGACAGACAGACACACACACACACACACACACACACACACACACACACTTCTCTACGCCTGCCAACTCTTCTTCTGTTTCCAGGTGTCAGACACCTTTTCCTTTCTTAAAAATCCATTCACAAATGAGCCAGACTGAGCTCCTAGTGAGAAAGGAAACATCGGCAAAGTTGCCCTGGAGTAATGAGCACTGATAATTAGAATATTATCCAAAACAATCATAAAAAATAACTACTGAGACACTCCAAGGCAGGAGTGTTAATGTTAAAGGGGGAAAAAAGCGGTGGCCCCTAAATATCCCCAATCATGGAAAACCGCAGTCCCCTGTGCCTGGCCCTGTGGTCAGGGCAAGACTCTCTGTCTGCAATTGTCTCTTGGAAGAAGAGCTACCGAGGGCTTCCTCAGCCATCAAATCTATTGTTCTCCCACAGATACGCAGCATCTGACCTCGCTAGCACGCAGCTTATAAACAAACGAGAACGTGGCCATCATTCTCACAAATGGTTTGTGCCACAAAAGGTGCTGCATGTTCCTGCAACTTCAGTGTGTGGATGGACTGTCAGGTTTGCCCAATTCATGCATGGCAAGTCTCTCCAACAGAAATGACAAGGTTTCCACTGCCCTAAGTTCAAGGGTGAAAGGAGTTGCATTCATTTCTTTTAATATACTTTTTTTCTTTAAAACAGTGTTAAATTTGCAGAAAAGTTACAAAGATAGTACAGAAAATTCCCTTATAACAGACATCCAGTTTCCCCAATTGTTAACATCTTTTATTACTATAGTACATTTGTCAAAACTAATGAACCAACACTGAAGTTCTATTATTAATCAAACCCATACCTTATTTAGATTTCTTCAGTTTTTACCTAAATGTTCTCTTGGTGACATTACATTTAGTCATCATGTCTCCTTGGGTTCCTCTGGGCTGTGACAGTTTCTCAGACTTTCCTTGTTTTTGATGACCTGGGCAGTTTTGAGGAGGACTGGTCAGGTATTTTGCAGAATGTTCTCCAGTTGGGACTTTTCTGATGATTTTCCTCATGATGAAACTGGAGTCATAGGTTTGGGGAGGAAAACCACAGAGGTAAGGTGCCATTCTCACCGCAGCATATCAAGGGTATGTACCATCAGTGTGATGACTTATTGTTGATGGTGACCCTGATCGCCTGGCTGAAGGAGTGGTGGTCAGGTCTCTCCACTGTAAGCTCCCTCTTTTCCCCCCTTTTCATACCGTCCTCTTGGGAAGGAAGTCTCGCTGCACAACACACACTTAAGGAGTGGGGAGTAGCACCCCACCTCCTTGAGGGTGTCTCTACATAATCTGGGATTCTTCTGCACAGATTTGTCTCTTCTCCCCTGTTTGTTTATTTAATCACTGAGTTACAGCATTGTGGGCTCAGGGATATTTATTTTATGCTTTGGGTTATAATCCAATATGATTTTATTTTGTTCAAATTGTT
The DNA here is from genome assembly GCF_048773025.1 of Camelus bactrianus. NCBI lineage: Eukaryota > Metazoa > Chordata > Mammalia > Artiodactyla > Camelidae > Camelus > Camelus bactrianus. Next base: position 13,537,933 of record NC_133575.1, read on the forward strand.
TCAGCTTTTGCCAATGGGAGGCCTTTCGGTTGGCTCCTATGTCCCTTTGATCCCATCATTGTGTTAGGTCATTCATTTTTTGAACAAGACATCAATGTATTACACAGAAGGGACTTCAATCATTTCATTTTTCTTCAGTTTAGAGAATTTCCCAAATCACAGAATTTTATGAACAGAACAATTTTACAGAAGGAAGAAAAGAGAGCAAGAGTAAAATCTCTCTTGCTAGGATGGCTAGCAGTTCTCACTGCATCCTCTGCATCTGTGGCCTCTCTGCTAGGTCACATCAACATCCAAGTGCCCTCCTCAGATTTCTTGACATCAGCCTCTGTTTAACTCAGTCTCTCAGGTATCAGATGTCAGGTGAATATCTGACACCCTTTGCTCCCAGGATTATACCTGCCTATTTCTCTTACCCCCTTTCAGAGTTCTTTTTTTTTTTTTTTTTTTTTTTTTTTTGCCTCTTGTTCCAGGGTTCATAGTTGTAGTTATCAGGGAAGTACAGGGAGACAATCATCTTGTGTGTACTTAAAGTACACCTTGTTTCTTTATCCTTATATATGTTGCATACACTGAGACTCCCCATTGTTAAGGAATAGGTTAACGGTTCTGTTTTCCCTTGAATTATGGGAATTTGTGGTGAGCCAGCAGGAGGAATCGTTGGTACTCTAATAGCTAGCAAAAAAGAGTTGTCACATTGAAGTTAGCAATTTTGTCACTGTGTTAGGGACCCTTGTAAACTAATCACCAGGTTTTGTTTCTAGGTATAGATGACAGGATGGATGGAAAAAATAACCTGTATGTTGTGGGAAAGGTGTCCCTAATTCAAACAAACAGCCTATTCTTGAGAATTTTGGCAGCTAAATCAATGAAACAGGAGTCAAAACTCCAGGATCACAGTATTCACATTATTTTGTGCTATGACCCTAGCAGAACATAACAGGAGACATTTTTCTGTAAGTAACTCAATGAATATTCTCTAGAAAGTCAGCTAAAATGGAACCTGAGAAGCATTTGCTTTTCTTTTAAGAAGCTCTCTTCATTTCCTAGCAAGCTTTAAAAAACACTCTATTTAGAAACAACTGTGTTTATATGGTATGTGCCACATTTTATTTTTCCTTCTTTCCTTACTATTAAATAGTAAGGAAATAAGTTGGAGCATGGTAATCTTAATGTTTATAACATGCTAGATAACATTTCTGTATGGAGCAAGCGGTAGCCAACTCCCATGCCATGAGCATCACAGCATATATAGCTGTGGTATGGGCATGGACATGCATTTCCCAGATCTCTTTTCAAGAGGATCTGCTTGCTGCGAGTGTGTTTGACTGACAGCCTCAAATTGCTGCACTTTCAATTCACTACAACATTTAAGCCAAGACCCCACTTCCTCTGGGCTGCATCCAGCCAAGACTGAGCATGGCAGGGACAGCATTATTTCCTCTACTGAGCAATTATTTGCCCAAGACTTCCCCATCAATTTGGCTGAGATTTTTCTCAGGACCATGCTATAGACGGAAGATCTTCCTACTCAATCTTCTATCCTCCCCACCCTCCTTACAAAGGTGTCAAATCTACATTTTGGCCTAAACGTTCTTCACACTGTTTCCTTCCCCTTTATCCCTCAGAGGAATTTCTTCTGATAAATCTCCGGCACATCTAATTCCATCTTAACATACACTTCTTCCCTTGAACTGACATATTAAGGTTATTCTGACCAGCACATGAAGCTGAAGAATTTGCAGCTCAAGAAAAGAGAAAATTTTCATGGGCGAAGCAATTAGAAATAAACTCTGAGGTTAGATATTTGGAGTTTGCTCCTCTTGAAAGAAACTGTTCTTTGTTCATAGATAAAACTTTTATTCTATTAACTTTTTATTGAAATATACATTCAAAAAATTGATAAATCATGAGTATACAATTCAATGGATATTCAGAAACTGAACATCCCCACATAGTCAGCACCAAAATCAAGAAACATAATGTGCCCAGCACCCCTGAAAACTCTTTTCTGTCTCCTCCCAGTCACTATACCCCAAAGGTAACTATGGTGCCTAACTTCTAATACATAGATTAGTTTTACCTCTTTTGGACCTTTATATGAATGGAAACATACAGTATGCCTCTCTGTGTCTAGCTTTTTTCACATAACATTAAACTTAATGAGATTTAGCCATGTTTTCCATGAGTGAGATTTATCCATGTTTTCACGCAGCAATAGCTTGTTCATTCTCATGGCTACAGTTCAAAATCTTTCTTAAATCTAAGTCCTGTCAAATGCATCTTCAAGAACTAGATTGGAGATTCCCAGCTGGAGTGTTTTATCATGTTCAATTTTCACTTGACTTTCCATGATTCAGTGGAGACAGTTTCTGCCCCTTCTTTCGGAACATTTCACAAGTCTTGACATGCAGAAATTGTTCCTGAGAGTCTAAATATTCCTTCTCAAGAATACTTTTTATGTTATCTAATTACTCTCCCTGGGACCATTACATTTTTCCAATGATAGAGGACTATTATCATTCCCTCTTAGTCATCTTTTGGCAGTAGTACCTTTCTTCTTACTTTTGTAGAACAACTTCTAAATGTCTTCCTATCTTCTGCCATCGTTTTGAAACTCAGGGTCCAAACCCATCAGTAAAATTACAAAGACCATGTACAGCCAAAGGACACACACTAGGTTGTACACAATCTTCATCTAAGGGAAGAATCTGTTCTTCCCTAAGGTCTCTTCCTTGGTGCCCCCAGATTAGAACCAGCATTGTCTAAAAGCACAAGGCTGCCTTTGAGAAGAGGATGCTAAGAGGGGAGAAAATCAACTAATCCTTTATGACCATACTGATACTTCATATGGGCCAGAGAACAACTGTATTTCTGATTACTTTTTCTTTTTCTTTCACATCTAAAGATGCAATGTCTCCCAGGCAGTTTTCTAAAGGAATTTTGTTTTGAACTTTTCCTAGCCACTTTGAATTATGTCTTCAGTCAAGTAATTTCTGCTAACAACTTTCAGTTTGGGGTCAAGACATCAGTCCTTTGAGGATTATTGCCTTTTTTTCTTTGCAATATACTAACATATAATAATGACTGCCATAACTGAGGATCTACTCTGCACAGAGCAGTTTATAAACTTTATGTATAATCTACAAACTTGCAATATGAATATTATTATTTTTATTTTATTGACAGAGAAGCCAAGGCCGTGAGAGGTTAAATGCCCTGCATAAAGTCATATAGTTAACAAATGGCAGAGCTGAGATTCACACTTAAGTCTTTGGCTCCAAAATTCATTCCTATTTCACTATCCCATTGTACTCTTCTTCCTTCAGGCTCAACTATCTATCAGTTTCTTCAGTTCTCCATCTGCTCCACACATTGCTAACACTCATGTGCATAAGCATGCCCAGGCACACACATACACACTGTGCTTCATTCTTTTTTGATATAGTTACTTCCGTCCTCCACTCCCACATCCTAGGGCCAAAATTATCTAAGGGCATAAATACTCATCGTCCCAAAGCATTATGGCCCAGTAAGTAAGAACCTAGGCTCATAAATCAGACCATTTGAGTATGAATCCCAGTTACTCCACTTATTAGCTGTGAAAATCTTAGACAAGTTACTTTATTTCTCTGAACTTCAGTTTCTCCATTTTTAAAAAGGCAGTAATTGTACCTTTCTCGAAGGGCTATTGTTAAGGACTAAATAAGACTGCATGTAAAGCTCTTAGCACCGTGCATATAGCAAATGCTTGATAAATATTGATATTATTCTTCTTACTTATTCACAGTATCTCATAAAGTCAGGGGATAGTGATTGGTTAGTAGCAGTCAAGTGCAGTGGTTCCCAGACCTGGATCTTGGTCTGAGCCACTAGCTGGGCTTTGGGGAAAGACTTTTTTCCTTGGCTCTTCCCCTAGAAGTCCTGACTCAATAAGATTAGGATGGAGCCCTGGAATCTGTATTTTTTAAAGCTCCTCCAGGTGACTTAGATGTTCAGCCGGACTTGGAAATCTCTGATCTAGAGCAGAAGTCTTCAAAGGCAATGGTTTTGGAAGTTACATTTTGTTCATCCAGGGGGATGCCTGGCATCCTCAATCTCTCTTCTCCGGCTCTGTCTTCTCGCCTGCCAAGCAACACTCCGCACTCCTCCCCACCCCATAAACATAAACACAGGACATACACATACCTTCTTCACACCCCACAGACTGGATTGAGCCATGGCCAGGGTTGGATTCCAGAAAGGAAAGATTACTCTCTTACTGATGTGCATTTTAGAGTGGGTCCAGGGAAGCCCTGTGTGGTTGTTTTGGGGATGGAGGTGGCTGGCCAGAAGGCTGATCATGACCAGCAGCTATCATGTTACTTCTGAACTTCCTTTATGACCAAAGACATGCCTATCATACCTGCTTCTCCATCTATAAGACAAGTCTCAAAACTGGCACCACCTCTGTAGTCAACAGGCCATTAGCAGGGCGAAAATTGGACAAAGAATTGAAATCATGCGATTCCAGGGAATTATCATTTCCACAAATGCTCAGTCAAATGCTTTGTCTTCTCCTAACAAGAAGAACCTATTCTCCTGGCCTCTTGGTGATGGCTTTCCAATTTTCAATGTGTACACAGTGAAGCTCCATCTTAATACACACATGGTTCCCAGCCCATGAATCACAGTTTTAGAAACCTGGGGGAAGTCTGTGCCTTCTGAGGTGGTAAACGGAAAAGGGCTCTGGGGCCTCCATATTTTCTCACTGATCTGAGACCAAACACAGTACTTGGAAACTCAGGAGTTAACTTTCATTCAAAAACGGGGCAGTTCATTTCTATCAACCTGAGGAGCAACCAAGGCTGGAAAAATAGCTGTTCGATCCCAGCTGATGCACAGCCCCAGGTGCTTTGATTCAGATTGCAGCTGGGATTTGTTTTCCTGTGAAGAGGCTGTAGCAACTGCTTTTATCATCTACTGTAAGTACAATAACAGCAGGAAATCAGGCAGCGCAGGCAAAATTAAGCTCTGTGACAAATGATTTGGTTTCTTTCCATTAACAATCATGATTTGACCTGAACTGCCTCAATTAAGGGATTGGGGCAGGGGGTGTCCTTGGTTCATTCCTTATACATGCGAGAGAGAACCAAAGTGAGACAGAGCAATAGAGACAAGAGAGATGAAACAGAAAACAAGACAGGATGTTAATTTGCTGTGGCATATGTAAGCATGTTTTAGACTGAGTAAATGGGGTACTGTGTGATTTCACTCTACCCCCACTCCTCACTCTAATAATTCAAGAAAGATCACAAACACTGTATTTATGAGAGCTCATTATGCCAGTGTGTCCATTTGATGAATGGTGTCACTGATTAATGAAGACTTGAAACAATTGGATTCTGACTCCAAAGAAGTACACAGCTTTTAAGGAAAAAAAAAATCAAATAATTGGCAGTCCTCCTGCCTCGAATTCTCACTTCCATGTTTCAGCCTTTAAAAATATGTATCTTTTTACACCATTGTTCACAGACGCATTTCTCACAAGTAATAAAGCTTGTGAAACCAAGTTGGAGAGGCTTTTCCCAATTTTACCCTTTTAGTCTTGAAACATGAAATATCATTTTCCTAGGCTACCTGCAGGACTGAGAAGGTGCGCAAGTTACTACTTGTAGAAATTAAATATAGAATGTGAAGGAAGGTAATTATGTACCCCTATCTGGTTCACTGAGGCACTGAGGCACTTCAAAGGGCAATTATAACGCTGCTTGGTGTTTTTTTCCCCCAGGAAACTTATTTTTTAACTTTTTATTTTGAAGTAAGTTTAGACTTACAGACAAGTTGCAAAAATTGTACAGAGAATTCACATATGTATACCCTTTACCCAGCTTTCCCTAATGTTAGCATCTTCCATAACCACAGTACAATCATCAAAACCAGAAAATTAACATTAGCACGGTACTATAAAAACTATAGATTTTATTCAGATTTCACTAGTCTTTCCACTAATGTCCTTCTCCTGTTCCAGAATCTGTTCCTCCTTAGGCACCTTCAATCTGTGACACCTCCTCAGTTTTTCCCTATCTTTTCTAACCTTGACACTTCTGAAGAGTGCTAGTCAGTTGTCTTATAGAATGTCTCTCAATTTGGGTTTGTCTAGTATTTTCTCATAATTAAGTTGAAGTTATGCATTTGGGGTAAGAATACCATAGAAGCTATCATGTACCCTTCTCAGGACAGTATATCAAATGATACATGGTGTTGACATGCCTGATTATTAGTGACATTAACCTTGATCACTTAGTTGTGGTATGTATGTTATGTTGTTGCATGTTAAGTTACTGTTTTTCCCTTTGTAATGAATGAATACCTCGAGAGAGATAACTGTTTGCCTGCAAATGTTCACCCACTAATTCTAGCACCCATTGGTGGATCTTGTCTTGCAGGTAGCTTTTAAAGAACCACACCAGTAGTTGTCCAAAGAAGCTTCAGAAAGAAGGTTCTGGAAGGGTCAAACATGCTGCAGGATTATCAGTTCACACAGTTGTGTATAGGAGGCAATTCTCTCACTGGACAAATGCAAGCACTGGGCCTTTGGACACCAGGAATGTATGTTGTTCTATTTTCTGGCTTGGCGTGGGTTGAAGATGATACCTCTAAGATTTTAGAGCACATGGAGAGGCTTAGCATTTGCTGGAGAAAATCTTCTTGTCCATCTCTCCCCAAATGAGAAATAAAATATCCCACTGATTTTCACCATATGATTTTGACCTCAGTCGCACCCTAAATGACTTCCCAATTGACTTATGTCCTTTGGTTTGCAGGGGACAACCCTCCTCATCTCCATTACCACCACCATCCTCACACAGTAAAACCTGAATATTCTTTTCTTTTATCCTTGTAGGACTTTGAGCAATTCCAAGGTGCATTTCTTCATTTTTAACGAAATTGCCAATGTCAATGTTAAACTCACGATGACCCATCTCATGAGGAATTCATAACCAGCTGCTTTGAATGGCACTTGGCTTTTTATAGGCATACTAAGCTACCTTAAACCCAGAGACGTTCCTGAAAATTGTTGTTTAATTGGGAAACAAGTCTATTAAAATGAACCCTAAGGAATTAAATTGGTGCCAGAACGGAAAGGAAGTTCTGATAAGCCCCTAACCTTGACTGAAAAATTTCCTCGAAGTAGAAAGAACACACTTTTAATGTGTTCAAATAGCAGAAACAAAGAAGAATTAGAAATGAAAAAGAATTAGACTAAAGTTATGAGCTTTCTTTTTTTGACCTGCTGTTAAATGTCTATTACCTTAGAGTATCTTCTACTGGGCGATGGCAGTATCTTTACAGTATACAACACCACATGTAAGTTTCTTCCTCAGTAACTCCTTCCTAGATGACCCAAGTCACAAGTTTGACTCTTCCAACCCCAGAGGCAAAGGTAGTTTAGTAAGAGAAGACTATTCTAGAAGAGCTGAGACCCTCTAATGTTGTCATTCACCCTCAGACTTAGGACTACCCATGAACATCAGTAAAGTCTTCAGAATAGATGCTCACCAAAGGGTGCTTCCTACCCCATGGACTGGTCTTGCCAAGCAAAGATAATGTTGCTCCAAGTTGTCATTTTAGCAATAGTGATAGGGAAAGACTCTCACTCAGCCTCTCATTTAGCTCCACTTATAACCAACAATATTCGTTTGTTATGTGACTGGCTGAACTGGCTTGAGTAAGACTAGCATCAAAGAACATCACTTCTATGGGCCCATCTGGAAAATCAAAGCTTTGCCTAACTCCAACTGAGTTTACTGGCCCAAACTGTCTGTAAAACTCCAATATCAGCACTTAATAAAGGATACTTTGTTGATTTCATCAGGGGATCCCTGAAAGGGAGGATTATGAATTACTAGTTCCCCTGTGAGTTGTTTTTGAAAAAAACCCAAGCCCCCAGAAGATGTTAACCACCTTGGTCTATTTGTTTTGAATGTCAGCCATTAAAGACCATGTGTGCTCTGGAGAGGGGAGAATGCAGACTTTCCGTAGGAAAAAAAGGAAAGGGGTGGGAAGGGTAAATAACACTCACTGGGCACCTGATTTGTGCTAGCTAATTTCACTTAATCTTCATGGCTACCCTGCAAGTTAAATAGTACTGGCCCACTTTATGAATGAGGAATGAGACTCAGAGAGGTTGAGAAATCTGGAATAGTTAAGTGAGATGCAAATCCAGATTGGTTTGACTCCAAAGCCCACTCCTTTTAGATGACCACATCCTGCCTTTATGGGGCCCCTCTACATCTTCTCCATGATTTCAACAGTGGTGGACCAAGAGGCAGTTTCAAAACCACCGTTTTTGTACCCGTTGACCCAGTTGGGGGTGGCTCTGGTTGGAAGACCTACTGTTGGAACCTGCCTCTGATCCCCATGGGCTCCTCTCTCCCTCTGATTCAGGCTGAAGTATAAACGCACCTCCTGGTTGTATTCACACATTCTCTGAATAGTAAAATGACTTGTCCAGCAGCCCTTTTGGCCCTCTGTGTGTCTCCTGACAGCTTTAGGTAGAGCTGAACATCATGTATTTTTCTGAGAGGTGATACATAAAATCGACACCCAGAGAATTTTCCAGCAATGACTGGGAACTCAGCAGACCCAAACCACTTAAAACCCCACTGAAAAGCTGAGAATTTGTGTTTTTCCTTCTCTCCATTTTACTCCTAATTTTCTTCCTCTCAAGTGGATAAACAAAATCTTTTATTTTCTCATCAAAACACACATCATTAACTGTTAATCAACTCAAGGCTCAGAAATCCCTGAGCAACCTATCAGTTTTCAGAAATGCCAGCAAGAAATAAAGTACCGTTGATAGAGCCTTGGCTAATGGGACCAGGTCAGTCTCATGGGGCTCCAAGTGCCAGGGACAGCACCATAAAGTTAGGTCAACAAGTCAGCCCTCTGTCTGTGGGTCATGAAAAGCAGACGGGTCCCTGAGTCTTAGGTGTTAATGCCTCCCACTTGCCAAGGTCACGAGGGCTGGGACTGCCAAGAAAACAGGGTGGGGAGACCACAGCCCCCCAGCCAAGGTCAGCTGGAGGCCAGTGAGTCTGGGAAAGGAGACGCAGGTGGTCTGGGAAGAACAAATGAGGCCCCTGGAATGAGCTTGGAGACTGCCTGCCTGACCAGAGGCATAAAACAGCTTCTGGTCTAGTTCTGGCCCAGATGGAACCGGCTCTCAAAAACGAGCACTGTACCTTTCCTACCATTAGAGGATACAGCAGGCTTAGGGGCTATTATGTACACAGCAATAGGTCCTCACTATGGTTCTCTAAGCTGGAGCAGGTGAGGTTGGTTTATGGAGGAAGTTGCCATGTGATGCACAAGGAGAAAGCAATATGGAAATGGGGCCATGCCAAGGCCATCCAACAGGTCTAGAATTAAGAGGAGGGCAAGACAGGAGGACCTGCCCAAACTCACTACAGAATGCCAAATGGTCCTGGCAGTTTCATTTAATTCAATTTAACAAGTGTGGGTTGGATCTTGCTAAGTGGGGAACACAAAAATGGGGGACACAGGAGACCCTTAGAATCCTAGATTTATCATTCATGGTTTTGATCCTAATGAGGGCCCTGACAATCCATGACATGTGGGAAGGTGCCATCAGTGAGGCTGAAATTGAATTATGACCATTTGAGGTTGGTGTGGAGAATGAAGCATTGGACTCATGACTGCGTCTGGCTGTCCTTCAGGCATGGCAGCATCTCTGCTGTCTCTTAGTGACTACCAAGAGGCAATGTGGCATAGTGGCTAAGAGCATGAACACTGGGATTACACTTCCCGGGTTTATAATCCCACATTTGCCCCTTACTAGCTGTTTAACATTGGGCAAATTAATCTCCCAATGCTTTTGTTTTCCCATCCATGAAATGGGGTGAATAATGCTACCTACATGTTAAAATTGCCATGACAATTAAACGAGCTAACACAGGATGGCCTGAACGTGTTAGTGCCATTTTAAGTTTTAATAATTTCAGAGGTAAAAATGCTACAAACTCACAAAAAACATCATTCAAAATTTAAATTATATAAATTAATTTTACACTTCTTTAGTTTCATGAATTCATTCTATGTCTGTGGAAAGCACATGGAGCAGTGCTGGAAACAAAGGAAATGGTTGTTGTTATTGTCTGGTGCATTAACACCTGGGAAGCTACACTTTACTTTCTTTCATGGGAAAACAAAAGACCTGGGAATACCTCCTTGGCAAATGTTAAGGATCTGCTTTATTTCTACTGAAGTCAGGATTCCATTCGTAGGGAATGAATTGGCACAAGGAACACTGCTACATTTCTACAAGGCAACATCTATGCTTGAAGGTCACACAGTAGTTCAAAGAAGGGGCAAATGGATGTGACCCATATAAAACTTTCCTGAGACCAGGAGAGTGACCTCTTCCTAACCATTTGAAACCCTGGAAGAAAGGCCTTAGGCAAAATTTCATTTCATGAAATCCTTTTATACCAGCTCCTTTAGCATCCACAAGTGGTATGATTTGAGTGGCATCAAAAAACACACCAAAAATTATATTCACACCAGCCTGAAATTCTACCATTATATAGGCTCAAGGTCTCAGCTGCAGACACCCCAGGGAGCGCTAAGTGCTTTTATTCATCAACACTGGAGTGTGACTTTGTTTAATCAGCTGCTTTCCCCTAATAGCTAGCTGAGTGGCTCAGAGGGAAAGAACAGCAGTTGTGAAGGTAGAAGAGGAAAAGAGAATTTGCAAACCTGGGGCACTGCCCTGGAGAACGAGGCTGCTGGTCTGAGCAGGCACTCCAGGGAGGGCTCTGGGAAGATTGGGCCCTTGTGAGAGAAGAGGAAACCTTCAGGGAGGAAAATGAATGGGAAGGCAGTGGCCCTGAAGCCCTACAAGATTTCTGCCTTTGTGTTGTTACCCACGAATCACAGCAAAAACGCTTCATGAACGATCAAATTATTGATTACAATACTCCTGTAAAAAGGCTTTTTAACAGTTACAACCAGATAGAAATTTTACACTTTACTATTGAATGTTGCTGAATTCTAATTTGCTTGTTTGTTTCCCAAAAGGATTACTAGCCCCTCACCATAAACCTGCAAAGTAATTTATATTCTTCACAATTAGGTTCCCTTAAGACAAATCACTCAGTAATGCAATTAAAAATGAAAACCTTAACTCCTCATCTTTAAAATGCAATAGTAACAACATTTCCTGGATAGGATATAACATTTCAAGCTTCTTTTTAATTTTGTCTCATGCGTTAAGATGATGCCTTAGTGGTAGGCGTTAATTGCACTAAAATGGTAATGCAAAACCAACAGCAACTTGCAGCTATGTATCTTACACTTGCTCAGATTAATGCTGTGATTATAATTTAGAATGCATGCTTGTGTCTGGGATAAATCTTCGTACTGTGACATGTAAAATAAGATTTAAGATAATTATTTTCTTTCTAGTCTACCCCTAAGTCAAAGGAGAATGTGTGGAGAGAGATTTTATAGAAACTAAGGATATAGTGACCTGCCCTTAACTGGAAGTCACTTATCTGGCTGATGTAAACTTGGGGAGAACTGCCAAGAATGTTTCTCACGTAGTCAAAATGTACCTATCAAATCACATATGTAAGAAAGAGGCCTGAAACTAACATTGTAAATCAACTACACTTCAATAAAAAATAAAATTAAAAAAAATATATGTTAAGTAAAAATAAACCTTTGTAGAATGAACATAAAAATTTTTTTTAAAGAGGCTAGAAAAGTGCTCAGGTACCTGACTCTGGGAATTGGGGGTGTTAACGAGCACCCCCAAATGTCAGTGCACAGTTAGGTGGAGCTTTCTGTGACGTGTTATGAAAGTAGCACAAGTGATGGTGGTAATGGGTGAGGAGTCAAAGTTAGGAAGGAAGACTCTGGCACTGCTTACCGTTCCCCCTGGGGCTTAGGGTGGAGGTGACAGAGGAGCCTAGATGACGGCAAGCCTGGCCCTTAACTAAGAAGGAGTCCCCACGAGAGCAGGGCTATGTCTTCTCCTCACTGCATCTCCAGGGCCAAGCACCTGGTGGGCACACCACAGAAATTTGTCAACAGACGGAAAGACTCACTCCCTTCACTCAGTTCCCAAAGTCGGAAAATTTGGCAGATGGGGCAGATGCACTCCTACCAAAGAAACCTCTAGGATCTGGAAACGTGAGTAGGATGTGGGGTAGGGAGTAGATGACTCCCCCATAAATATCCTCTGAGACATTCAAGTCACCAAAAGGAAAGAGAAAAATGGAATGTTTTCTACCCTCAGAAACGGAGAGGAAGAGGGAAAAACTGGAGGGTTCCAATTGGACTTGGATGAGAGAGAGTGGTGCAAGGAGGGAGGGGGTGAGGAATTTTTAAAGACGGTATCACTTTAGGGTAATTTCCCTGACCCTTAAAGCAGAAAGAGGATACCCTTAGAGGGTGAGGCTGAACACGGCAATTGTATGTGCTGCAAAAAGCCAAAGGTGACACATTATGGTTCAGGCCCAAGATGGCAAGAGAGACAATGGGGAAACAGGCAAAGCTCATTTGGAATTTGGAGCCTATGTGGTGAGGTCTGACCACCACAATGAACATCTGAATTCTTGGTGAAGGCTCTGCTTTGCTTCTTTCCTGTATAGTTAGAATTATGAAAGGCTGGATCTTTCTTTTCTGCTTTCCTTTTAGAGGGAATTAATAAGCAAAGGAAGATGAGCACATGGGTAAAACCTCCCCTAGACTGGTCAGTGAACACAAAATGAGGCATCTTACTCTAGTTTTACAAGGAGTCAAGAGGAAGATGGCATCCTTGCCAGTCGTCTGCTCTCTACCAAGGCCAGGACTGAATTGTACAACATCTAAAACCCAACAGGCGCAGTTTTTAAAATCTTCTACCCACCCAGAGACTTGGGAGTATAAAAATCAACCTCATTCCTCTGCGTTTAACCCTCGTTTCCATAGAAATTTCCAAAAAAGTTCAGCAAGGGAACCAAAAACTGCGAATGTCCACAAGATTTCCAAACAACAGCAACAATTAATCTAATACAACAACAACAAACCTCACCCAAACAGTTTAAAGTTAAAAATGCCAGTGTTTCCCTTAGCTTGAGGCAAAAATGACTTTTTTATTACATGGGGAAAAGGAGCATGAAATCTCACAGGCCGTTGCCAAAGCTGAAACTCTCTGGGTACGCTTTGAGAAGGAGCAGGACATTGAGCCAGCCATGGAAGGCATGCTGTTTAATTAGAAGTACATGGGTTTCTTTGGCTCCATCTTCCTGATATTCACCAAGATCTCCCCTGCCTGGTCCTCTCTCATTCCCTGGCAGGGAGGCCTCTGGTGTCTGCAGAGGTTCTTTTGTGGGGAATGCACAATGAAGAGGGCAGGCTCACCATAGTTGCCCAGAAAGGTTCTGACAAAGCAGACCTTCTGCTTCTTGCTTTGCAGTCCCTTCTTAACAACTTCCTATGGATGTTTAGATTATAGGAATTCCTTATTTAGTAAACAGATGTGTTCCGAGCAGAGAGGTCGCTGGGTATGGGCTGTGAGGCCATGATTGTCTGGCTTCATAGCCTGGATCTGCCACTTGTTAGCTGTGCATCTTGGGCCAGTTAATTAGGTCTGCTTAGCATAGCTTCTTCCTCTGTAAGATGGAACAAAGAAGACCTACCTTGCAAAGTGGTTGGAGAATTAGAGGAGATGCATATGAAGTATCGGCCAATCTAGTACTCCTTTCCTTTTGACTTCAATGACGAATTCAGTGATACTGTCCCATGGGAAGTGTTCCCTTACTCATGAGTTGAAACTTTTGATGATAACGGAGATGTCAAAATAAGATTTAGCCTCTCCGAATTTCAGAGGGATTGAATACTTTGAAGTTTCAAGAGTTCAACTCAGAGCTAGTTTACTCCTGAGTGTATAAACTTCATGAGAAAAAACTGTCACATACTGCCTTTCCTTAACAGCACAGGACATATTTGCTTGGCAACTGAATTCTTTAGCTTCTGCTAGGGCACAAGTTGGGAATCAGTATAGAAAGATCCCATGGGATACTGGTTCACCAAAGACATGCAATCGGGAATGTTAAGTCCCTTTCAGATATCAAGTGAAATAACCCAATGATTTTGCCCCTTTTTTGTCAGGCAATTACAACCAGTAGAGTAGAAAATGTCCAGGTTGTCCCCTAACCAGTGCATAAAGCACACTGGAATAGATTTAAGTTCACATCTCAACACAGAACCCATTGAAAGCAGTCAGCTCTATGCAAGCAGGAAGACAACTCACCCCTGCACTTCCTCTCAGATGCTGAACATTGATGCTATAATGTTGTTGTACAATTGCCCCACAGAGTTCTTTCTTAAAATTTAAAAAATTGCATTAATATAGCTCTTAGGCAAATTAAAGTACAATGAATAAGATAAATAATAAATTCAAAGGAAAGTATACAGGAATATTAATGTCCATTTGAAACATCTAAAGGGATAATTGTTGCTGGCTCCTTTCAAAAAGTAAAATCATTTTCTCCTACAAGGAGATTTGGCTTTCTCAGCAATGAGACTCTTAGAAGAGTAGTACTGGGTGATGAAGCAAAAGAGTTAAACAATGGATACATAGACGTTAACAGTCTTTGAGAGTTTGAAACCGAGTGACTTCAAGTAAATTTCTTAACCTCTGTAAGCTTCAGTTTTATCACCTGCAAAATGGGGATGAGAAAGCATCTCCTTCCTTAGGTGGTTGTGAAGATGACCTGGGGTAATGCATGCAATAACTATATTAGGAGCACTCAGTATTATGTTTGCTATTATAATGAGACTTTTAGGGATCCAGGAAAGGCTTGGGAAATTCAGAGTTCTGATACCTACAATTGGGCCTTAGATGATCATACGAATTATTTAGTCAAGAGATCAAGTTCCAGAGCATCATCTAGGCAGTGGGCAGCGGTCAGCGCTGGCTGAGGTAGGCACAGTCCACAGACTGACATGTTGGAGGGAGTCAGCAAGGTCCGAGTGCCCCCTTCACCCTGATTTACATGGCCGAGCAGTACAGGTGCTCCAGAGGCCCAGTTATACATTTGGCAGGAAATGTTGCTTAATTAGGTTAGAAACTGAGGTACCTGAATGGAAGACATATTAGTTACCTATGGAGGCAAGATCTAATAATAACACCTTATATTTGTAAAATCATCTACAAAGTATCTTTGCAAATGTTACCTATTTCAATCCTTCCATCTACAAAATGGAGCTGAGTGCCTACCTTATTATCCCCACTGACAGAGGAGCTTATGGAGATTCTGAGAGGCTAAGTAACTTGCCCAAGGGTAGAAAGAACAGAAGACGATGAGTCAAAGTTACTGGTGTGACAGGGTATATGTTAAGTAACAATAGCTATTCTAACAGACACCAAAATCTCAGGGACTTAATACACAGACATGTATTTCTTGGTTCCAGAATAATCCAATGTGGTTATCTCTGTTCACTATGGAAAGCAGGGGTCCATATGGTGATTCAGGTATCCAGGTGCCTGATATCTTATGGCTCCACCACCAACATGTGTCTTCTCTGCAAGAAGGCAAAGAGCATGGCAGCACACATTTCTATGAGTCAGGCCTAGAAGTGATATATACATAGATATCCATTCTACTCACATTCTGCTGACTAGAACTTAGTGACATGGCCATACCTAACTGCAAGAGAGCCTAGAAAATGAAGACTAACTGTGTACCCAAGAAGAGGAGAACACAGGTGTAATGAACAACACTGACACAGCCAGGAACCCACATCACCTGAATCCAAGTCCAGTGTTACTTCTATTATATGGGGTTCACACTGTAATGGATTTTTATTGAGCTGATAGATCTACATGGCATAATCTAAGGCATAAAGGACACCTCTGCAGACCTTAACATGGAGAGGCACTGAAGGCCACTGAAAGTTGGGAGAATGCAGGCTAAAAAGGTCAGTAGCTGATTGAAGACAGGGTCATGATATGTGACAACCCTGAAGGAGGGCTTCTTAGCTCCTGGAGAGGTATAGCGACATGCTTATATATGATGTCAGCAATGCTGAACCAACAGGCTGAAGCAAGAGTCACGAAATTAACATGGGGAAGTTCTCCATCTTATCACCACATAAGTTGGGACAAGATGTGAAGTGATGTTATTAAGCAAGAGGACAACTTGGGCTCTGGCTTTTGAGCCCAAATATCAAGTTCTAATAAGAGCTCCTTGAAGTCAAGGACTAGGTCTTTAATCCCCAAAAGCCTGACACTTTACGCAAAGCCTGATATTAAAGTAGCTTTGCAGTCCACATTTTCTTGAGGGAATGAAAGAAGGAAGAAATAAGTACACATATAAGTTTATATTGTTTCCACATCCCATCCTATGAGGCTCAGCACTCCATATTTGAATCAGTGAAAACTCTTGAATTCTTACCAGTGTCAGTGAGTGGAGACCATCCATGCCCATTTAACGAACAATTAAGAATTAACAACGATCCAAATCAAGATGCTGCATCACAAAATGAACTTTTCATGTTTTGCTAAGTAGTTTGATGTGAATTATTTATTATATTTTTTGGTGTGTTTTATAAAACTAATGAAGATTTGGTCACTGTCAGCTCTTTGAGGGTAAATGCCATTCCATGTCTGCACACTCCCTCCATTACTGCCTTTCAGATGCTTCACTGAAGGACAGCAGTGTGCTGCGGCAAAAGAAAATACTGAAGCACCAAGACTCTGTGGACAGACTTGCAATGTCAGAAGGAGGTGACTCATGAGAAGGACTGTTTGCTGTGTCGACTGCTACTCTACATCAGCAACCTGGGAAGTGATTTTCATACTCTGTGTTAGTAAAGGTACACTAATTCCACTAAAATGAGTCTCCTTGGAATCCACCCACAATATTTTGTGGCAGGAAAATTTTTTGGTAATGACTGTAGTGTTTGAAAATCACGTTCTTTTTTGTGTGTGAGTTTTAAATTGAAGTATAGTTGATTTACAATGTTGTGTTAGCTTCTGGTGTACAGCATAGTGATTTAATTATACGTACGTATATATTCTTTTCTAAATTCTTTTTCATTATAGGTTACTACAAGATATTTAACATAGTTCCTGGTGTTATACAATAGGTCCTCGCTGTTTATCTATTTTATATATAGTAGTTTGTATCTGCTAATCCCATACTCCTAATTTATCCCTCCTCCACCCCCTTTCCTGCCTGGTAACCATAAGTGTGTTTTCTATGTCTGTGAGTCTGTTTTGTAAATAAGTTCATTTGTGTCATTATTTTTCATTCCACATATAAGTGATATCATATGATATTTGTCTTTCTCAGTCTCACTTACTTAGTATGATAATCTGTAGGGCCATTCATGTTGCTGCAAATGGCATTATTTCATTCTTTTTTAAGGCTAAGTAATATTCCATTGTATATATGTACCACATCTTCTTTATCTATTCATCTGTCAATGGATATTTGGGTTGCCTCTATGTCTTGGCTATTGTAAATAGTGCTGCTATGAGCATTGGGGTGCATGCATCTTTTCGAATTAGAGTTTTCTCCAGATATATGACCAGGAGTGGGATTGCTGGGTCAAATGGTAAGTCTATTTTTAGCTTTTTAAGGAATCTCCATACTGTTTTCCTTAGTGTCTGTACTAATTTACATTCCCACCAACAGTGTAGGAGGGTTCCCTTTTCTCCACACCCTCTCCAGCATTTATCATTATCATGGACTTTTTAAATCATGGCCATTCTGAAAATCTCATTCTTAGTTAACTAGAGTAAAAATTAAAGTCCAAGTAAAGTTCTGGTCCAAAATGCATAACTGAAATCCATTCATAAGGAAGCATCAGATAAACCCAAATCAAGGAACGTTTTAGGAAACAATGGGACTGTACTGTTCAAAATCAGTCAGTGTCATGAAACTTCACAAAGATAGAAGGGAGAACTGTTCCAGATTAAGGGGACTAAAGACCTGACTACCTAATGCAGTGCTTAAGACTGGATTGGAACATGGACTATTTTTTAAAAATCACTCTAAAGGACATTATTGAAACAATCTGGAAAATTTGAATATGGACTCTATACTAGCTAATGGTGGTGTATCAACGCTCAGTTTCCTGAATTGGATAAGTGCACTGTGGTTTTGTAAAAGAATGCCATTACATACTGAAATATTTAGAGATGAAGGGTCACAATGTCAGCAAGTTAGTCTCAATGGTTCAGTAAATAATGATAACAATACATACATATAGAGAGAGATTTGGATGTCTGTTAGAGTAGCTAGAGTTACCTTAATTAATATTCTGTCTCATCAATTACTTGGCCTTATTGTCTTACCTTCTGAAAAATGTTAATAAGTGAATCTAGGTGAAAGTTTATAGAAGTTTATCATACTATCTCCATCATTTTTCTGTAGGTTTACATTTTTTTTTTCAAAACTAAGGTTAGAACACACACATACACATGGACCATGTCCCCATTCAGTAACAGCAAGTATTAGAAACAGAACAGGTCTGCAACATTCCTAAGGTATTAACCACAAGACCATCTATGAATTCTTGATTTGGTTAATATCCATAAAACATAGCACTCCTCCTCAAATGCAGTGAAACAGAACTTCCTGAGCAAGAATGTGTATGTGTCAAGCAGAGAAAACAAAGCCACCTTGAGATATGGATGTTAGCAATTGTCTGACTTCCCTCTGTAAGAGGCTTGCCGCAGTGTTCGAAATTCATGCCCCACCAAAAATAGAAATGACTGTCAGAGTCACTCACGAAGAGTTGGAATGGCAGTTGTTGAATCTTCAGATGCCAAGAATCCACCTTATTTGGAAATCAGCAGGGGTTTCTTTTTGAGCTCCAGATATTTGGGGTTAGAGTGTTTTGTTTGGGAAGTTGGGTAGGTGGTTTGGGAGTCTCAATGTGCTTTTCTGAACAAAGGGACTGGAATGTTTGTGGGGGAGATGGTAAAGGGAGGTCAAGGAATAGTTGGGGATTGATAGTTGAAGAGAAAAACTAAATGGAGTTCAGCTACAGTTCAACTCAGCCTCCTCTTTCTGCCTGTGATCCAGGAGCAGTCGCTTTCCCTGCAGAAAAGGGACTGTTACATGCGTAGGGAACAAAGATGGAATTTATTGCACAGGGTTATCCATTGTATATAAGTTATTGTGACTAGATAAAAAGAAAATGGTGTTTCTAAGCCATCTGCCTAGAGAGAGAAATAGCAGTGTAGCAGGCAGTCTTTATAATGGTTTTTATTGTAATGGAATTTTTTTGTAATCGATGGTCAGAGGTCAGGTGATCTATCAGGCTTCTGATTAAAATTTGAATTTCTCCTTCCTTAAGTCATTTTTCTAAAGAGATTGGACAACTGGGTTATATTATGTTTATTAGTTGACATACGCCTAGCAAGTTAAAAAACATTTTTAATTTGGGAAAATACTCATGCCACTCCTGCCAGAACCCATTCTGTTTTCTTTCTGCCTGTAGTGTTTAGTTTAAAGTCCTTAAAATGCCATTTAGGGCCTTCTGAAATTGTTACGGAAACGACAGGCCAGTCAAGAAACAAGCACCACTCGGAGGGTTGGAGTACTCAGATGTATTACGCTGGCGGGCTCAGAGGGGCTTCTGCTCCAAAGCTCTGAGCACCTCCAAGACGTGCGCATGGGGTTTTACAGGGTAAAGTACAAGCTTGGGGTATTCGGCCAATAGGCATGGAACAGCTTTAGCAGCATTATCATCACAAAAGTGGAGGCGGGGAGGCAGCAAACCAACATTCCAAAGCCAGATATGTATCTTTGAAAATCCAGCTGGCTAGCAAAAAAACATGAACAGCAAACCAACACTAATTAACCTACATTTACAAGTTAGTCTAGCAGAACTCAGATCAGTATTCCAATATTTAGATTTGTGAGTTATCCTGCC
This sequence comes from Camelus bactrianus, assembly GCF_048773025.1. NCBI lineage: Eukaryota > Metazoa > Chordata > Mammalia > Artiodactyla > Camelidae > Camelus > Camelus bactrianus. The sequence continues at coordinate 13,557,874 of NC_133575.1, forward strand.
AGCCCAGCCCCTCCTTCACATTCCTAGACTTGTGAGTTATCTTGTTAGACCAGCCTAGCTTTTCCTTCACAAAATCTCACCCTGAAGTATATTTTCAGTCCGTACCTTCTCAATCCTACCACCGCCCAGTCCTATGCCCACACAATAATCACTAGGATACTTAAATTTCTCCAAACACATCACAGCCTTGTGAATTCATTCAGTTTCTTATTTTGTCTTCTGGCAACACTCTCCCTGCTATCTCTACCTAGTGAACTTTTATCCATCCTTCAAAGCCCAGCTCAAATATCACCTCTTCTGGAATACCTTCCATGACTCTGCTCCCTCCTTAATCCCAGGCACAATGATTCACTTCCTTTCTTGTCTTCCAATGGTACCTTATTCAACCCTCTGCCATAGTTATTAACACAGTCTTCTAGAATTAACTTCCTAACTAGATTTTTAACAACCTGGGGATAGAGACTCCATTTTATACATCTGAATTCTCTGCATCTAGAATCAATGTTCCATAGTAGGTATTCAAAAATGTGTGTTGAGGAATGACTCAATCAATGACACAACAATGGCTAGAGAAATTCTAACTATGTACACTGTCTTGCCTACAAGCTAAACACTCAGAATGTATGAGCACAGCATAGTAACAGCCTCTGTTCACTGAGTGCCTACTTTCTGCTAGCCTGATGCATACATTTTATCTCACTTCAACTCTACTACATGATTATTTCATTTTACAAATGAATAAACCAATTTATGTAGGAATCTCTTGTGGCTGGGGCCTTCCCCTCTGTGTCCCTTTGGAGGATATCCCTCAATATCTTTGGGGCAAGATTAATGGAATAAGGAGGAAATCTGGAATCCAGCCCTTTTCAGCCTATTCCTGTGGCTCTCCCGGTATCCTCCTGCTGACCAGTGGCCACCATTGGCTACTAAAGGTAGCTTTGACACAAATAATAATGATACTCTGCATTCTCCTGGTATCGACAGTTCTTAGAATCAGTTTTTTCCCCCATCACATTCTGAGCCCCTGAGTTGGCTGGATTTGGCAGCAGCATATTTAGAACATGCTACAGGCCATTCTGAAAGGCCTAGCCATCATATCCTGGGTTTCAGTTCAAATGTAAACTCTATGGTGATTCTCTACAAGTGCTGGGGAATGGTTTGGGCTTTCTAGTAATACAGCCTTTCCTGCTGAGCCTATCAGGACCATACTTCAAAGCTCTAGGAGACATGTTGGTTCCCATTCATCACCGCTTCTCCATTATCCCTAATGCCATTAGCCGTACGTACTATCCCACTAATGATGCATTGCTATTTGGTAGTCTGAAATTTATTCTTATTCACTATGTGCCATCTCTATTCCTCATCTAAGAAGTGGCAGGGCCCTTGTTAGTGGCAGCATTTGTTAATCACAGTCACACAAATGAAAACTGCTTGGAATGTGCCAGTTCACTTGGAGATGTGGGTATTCAGAATGTAAAGGAAAACAAGGCATAAAGAGAAAACAATTGAAATCCCCATCTTTTAAAATATGCATATATCTGAATAACAGCTAAATAAATCCAACCTTAGCTTGGTGATTTTTCTTTCCACAGAAAGTTAACTTGCTTAAAAAAAAATGAGAAAAGAAAAATGTAATTCACAGAAAACGAACCAAGCATTTATTTTAACCAACATACTTTTCTTCTAGTTCAGCAGTTTACACAATTGCTCCCTAATCCTCAAGTGAAAAGGGTTTAAGTGACAGATGCAAGAGCTAGTCTCCAGGAAATCCCAGCCCACCACCAGCCTGAGGGACTTGGACTCATCTTGGAAAGAGTCATCCTGTTTAGGTGCCCAGAGGCAGGATGAGCTGGTAGTCACCTCATATATACTTTTAAACACAACAATTCTGTACATTTGAATAGATATTTTGGCAAAGAGGATATATGAGTGGCCAATAACCACATGAAAAGATGCTCAACATCATTAGTTATCAGAGAAATACAAATCATCACCATAATGAGACACCATTTCATACCCACTGAAATGGCAATAATAAAAAAAAAAAACCAGACAATAATAAATATGGGTTAAGGATGTGAAGGAACTGGGACTCTCATTACACTGCTGGTGAGAATGTAAAATGGTACAGCCAATTTGGAAAACAGGTCTGCAACATCTTTAAACTTGAAACCAAAATTTACCCTACGACCTAGCAATTCCACTCTTGGGTATTATCTACTCAAGAGAAATGAAAACACAAGTCCACACAAAGAGTCACATGTCAATGTTCATAGCAGCATTATTTATAATAAACAAAAGGTGGAAACAACCCAAATGTTCATCAACTGGTGAATGGACAGATAAAATGTGGCGCAACCACAACAACAGAATACTTATCCAAAATAAAAAGGAATGAAATAATAATACATGCTAGAACATGAGTGAATCTCAAAAGCATGATGCTAAGTGAAAGAAGTCAGTTGCAAAAGGCTGCTCCATTTATATGAAATGTCCAGAAAATGCAACTCTATAGAGACTGAAAGATTAGTTGTTGCCCAGAGCTGAAGTGGGAAGATAGATCAACTGTAAATGAGTATGAAGGATGTTACGGGGGTGCTAGAAACTGGAGTACAGTGATGGTTGCACAACTCAGTAAATTTACTAGAAAGTCATTAAATTGCACACTTAAAATGGGTGTATAGTATAGAGAACATAGTCAATAATTATATAATATCTTTGTATGGTGGCATATCATAACTAGACTGACTTATCATGGTGATCAGTTTGAAATGTATAGAGATATCAAATCACTATGTTGTGTAACAGGAACTAACAAGTGTTGTAGGTCAATTATACTTCAAAAACAAATAAACAAACAAACAAAACAAACTCACAGAAAAAGAGATCAGATTTGTGATTACCAGGGGAGGGATAGGTGAGGTGAGAAGGAACTGGATGGAGAGAGTCAGAAGTTACCAATATTCAGTTATAAGATAAATAAGTACTAGGAATGTAATGTACAACATGATAAATGTAATTAACACTAATGCACGTTATATATGAAAAATGTTAAGAAAGTAAATGCTAAGAGTTCTCAACACAAGGAAAAAAATTCTATTTCTTTAATGCTGTATCTATATGAGACGATAGATGTTCACTAAGCTTACTGTGGTAATCATTTCAAGATGTACATAAGTCAAATCATTATGTTGTACACCTTAAACTTATATAGTGCTGTATGGCAAGTTTATCTCAATAAAACTGGAAGAAAAAATATATTTAAAAAATTTTTAAATGGGTGAATTTTATGGTATATAAAATATAACTCAATACAATTGTTTAAAAAAAATAGTTAAAAAGTTACATTTTACACAGCATCAGCTCCTCCTTCCTCCAGCTCAGTTGAATTGGGGTCCCCTTGTGGTCCAAAGCCCTGTGAGGCCCCTGCAATCCACTCAGTTCCCTGGAGGGCTGGCAGGGGTACCTTCAACTGCACTGGCCACATCTAGCTTTATGGAAGCATGGGAAAGGAACCTAATTAAAAATCGAGTTTTATTATTACAAAAGAAAGGTAGAGTGAATACTAGAGGACAATGTGCAGTTTCTGTGTATATATTTCTCTATGATCTAGGTAGGCTGTACGCCAGGGAAGGAGGTGAATAAAGTGGAAGGAGGACAAGTACAAGCAAGGCAGAGTTCTAGTCCCACGAAGGAGGCAACAAGTCCTGAGCCAGGTTCAGCATGCTGCGAGCAGGAAGCAAGGCAAAAGTCAGATGAAGGACATCAGGTCAAGGATGGATGCCACTCAGCCACAGAGCACTGATGGACAAGCACTCAAGTGTCTTCTAGCCCTGATGGGCTAAGCGAGACAATGGGGTCCAGTCAAACTACAGGGATGAGGGAGGCAAAGTAGGGCCTGGATTTGGACAAAGTCCTGACCTCCCCATGATCTGAATCTCTTTGGCCACTACGCTATGCCAGTCACCATCATCTCTGCCCTGAACCTCAGCAATGAGTCCCCCAACTTGTCTCCCTGGCCCCCTGCTGGGCTTCCAACTGGTTCTGATCAGGCCCCTCTTGCTTCAGAGAAAAGGTTCTCCCTTCACACCCATTCCCACCTAAAGTGGCCAAAATCCACAATCTGCCGTTTAGTGGATAACAAGGGTCCAGGACCGTTGGTCAGTGGGTTGGTGATAGGTGTCCTTGCTAGAGGACTGCTCAGCACTGAGCCCTCTCCACAGAACGCCTGACCCTCAAGATGAGGGTCCTTTTACTGTGGCCATTTGGAGGTCTTCTGAACCTTCACTCCTCCCTTTCACACAGATACGCTCTCTGCTACCTCCTCTTCCCTTTTACCCCAGTTCCTAGGTTTCCAACAGGCTGCATGTTAGACTCATCAGAGGAGCTTTTAAAACTCCTGATGCTTAGGCCCCATTCCAACCAACTGAATTGGAATTTCATCCCAGCCCCCCACATTCAGATTCAGCTGACCCCAGGTGGAGCTTCGGGATCTGTATTTTAAGAAACTCCTTGAGTTACTCTAATGGGCAGCCAGGGTTGAGAACCACTGCCCTTTATGAAAATAAGTCGCTCCCAAGACCTAGGAAAGAAACTTAAGAGTTCCATGAATAGGCAACTGTTGGCAGAGGGTTTAGAATTCAGATCTCTAGGATGTCTGTGTGCCAAAGCAATAAGCTAGCACTTCTCTAACTTTTAAAGTGCAGAAGAGTAACCACAACTGTGGGCTTCTGTTAAAATGCATATTCTACTGCCCTAGGTCTGGGGTGGAACCTGAAATTCCGCATTTCTGACAAGCTCCCAGGTACTGCTGGTGCTACTGAATCCCCATCATCCTTTGAATAGAAAGGCAACAAGCTATGTGGCCTTCAGACTCAGAGGAGAAACGAAGAGTGAGCATGAGTGACACTGCTGTCATCTCCAGTGCCTATTAGTTTGCTAAGTTCAGCATTCATGGGCTCTTTATTTCCTCCCAGGAAACTGACAACCCCTAGCACTTTGAGAGTGCAGGCCCTCTGATGCAAGGTGGGGCAGGAAGTCTGGCCTTGGCCCATTTGCTCCTGGATTCCCCTATAACTTAGATTCCTCTAGTCACCTCTGCCTCTGGATTTCCTAGAACCAGACGCAGGCAGCGTTTCTTCCAGCCTTTGGCCCTGTTCCTGCTAAACCAGGGCTCAGGTTTTCAACCCAACCTCCCTTGCCTTGTCCTCAGTGCTGCAAGGCCTCCTGTTTTCATGCCTCTGTTTTTACCTGGCTCTGTCAAGCTCACTCCTCTCCTGTTTTTTCAACCCATCATTAATTTTGGCCCATCAAACACAGATTCTCTGGTCCCAAACTCACCTTGTTTTAACAGAATGAGTCAGTCAGGTTCAGAGTTCTGTGCCTTTAAAGCCAATAAAGACCTTTCCGAGCCTTCAAAGGAGAGTTCATGTAAAACCAAAAACTGTGCACCCAAATTCACTAGGATGACCTTGTCAATTCCTTCTCTCCCATCTCCATCCACATCAACACTGATTCCACATTTGTCCCAAAGACCTTTCTTCTCACATTCAATCTTACCACTCCTCATTTGCACTTACCCAGAGTCCAATGACCTGGTCTGGTCTTCCCATCTCTCTGGCTTTTGTATCTGGCCTCAGCCCACTCCTATGTCCAGCCCCATAACTCCCCTCTCGGCTTTGACCATTTGAATGCCCACTATAGAACCCACAAAAGGACAACTGCACAGCACTAGCACCCATCACTCTGTGAGCCATGCTGCCTTCCCCGTGTACCTGGCAGCACCATCTCTGTGGAGCCGGCTGGTACTCTCTGGAGTCATCCCCACTCCCAGGTTCTCTGTGTGCCTGAAGCCACTGGCACCTTAACCTCCACTCCCCACTGCAGGACCACTCCACATACCTGCATTTCTGCAGGATAAAAACATCTCTTGATGTGTGTTTACCCTGGCAGGACTCATCACCCCAGAAGATAGTGGGTTTCACGATACCCTAGGTGGACAGGCCTCACATCCTGCCCTTATCAAAGTCATAAAACCTATTGTTCAGAGGAGTCCCTGACAGATCTTACAACCAATCAGGTACCTGTGCACAAATTGATCATGTAGCCCCTACTCCTTGTGTGCACAGCCCACTTCCCCAGTAAGACCCTGCACGCCCACTCTCGGTGCTCATGCAGACACCTCTTGCCTGTGTGGCCCGCTGTTGTCTATGGCAGCGTACCCTAATAAATTCCTTTCCTAAACTCTCCTTGCCCTCTGGTAAGTTCTTCTACCAACCCACGTCACCAACCAGCCGCGTTGTGCCCACAACAATCTCCTTTACCTACAGAATCCTGCCAAGTAGAACAAGGCACTACGGTGGCCTGCAACGCATTTGAGCACCACTAGGTGCACTAGCTTTCAGTTAAGAGGCATGATGGTTTTGTAGCCTTGTGGAGAAGTGGTAAGTACTATAATTATGTAAGATGTAACTGCTAGGGGAAACTGAGGGAAGGGTCTAATGGATTCTTCTATGCTATGTTTGCAACTTCCTATAAATCTATAATTATTTCCAAATAAAAAGTTTTTCAAAAAACAAAAGAGAAGGGTGGGGGAGAGGAAACGTGAAAACTTTAGTGTGGATATAAATCACCTGGGGGGATTTATTAAGCTGCAGATTCGGATTCAATAGGGCTGGGGCAGGGCCTGAGACTCTGCATTTTCTAACAAGCTCCCTGGAGATGCCAAAGCTGTTCACAGACCTTCCTTTGAGTATTGAGGTCATAGAACATGCTTTTGTAATGAAATGTTTCAGTCAGCCAAAAATTACCAAGGTTTTAAATAAATAAATAAATAGATAGATAGATAGATAGATAGATAGATAGATAGAGATATCCTTTTCAAAATTCCTAACCGGGCACTGTTACTGTAGAAATACATCCTACTGACTCCAGTTTAGCTCCATCATCAAGTCTAATAGCCCTTTCACACTTGTCCTGAAGTCTTACAATGGAGTTAGGTACCTTCCAGATACGAGTCCCTCTCCCTCAGCCAGAGGTGGCCCAGACCTCCTCGCTGACTGTTTGGGCCCAAAAGATGGGTTATCTTGACAGTCCCTTCGGCCTTGGCCACAGGAATAAGGGTCTGCCTTCCAGTAGCCTAGGCCCTCGGGACCTAATATTTTCCTGACAGCCTGTTCCTTTGGGGAAAGGGCTATGCCCTTCTGTCCCGCATTAACTGAGGCACTAGCCAAGTGACTGGCGCAGGCATTACCCCTACCATCGCAGGTGATACGGGAGCACCAGAATCTAGGGGAAGCTCCAGGAAGGATCAAGACCAGCTTCAAGCTTCAGGTGTGGAAAACTCAGAAACAGGTGAAAAGGACGCAAAAAAAGGCATTGCAAACAGCCTTTGATTGGTCTTTATCTAAAAGTGGGGGATCGGTGTGCTAGGTGGGAGTATAGAGCCAGAGGCAAGACACTCACTGCCCCTCAAATGTTCTGTCCTCATCCTAGATTTTGTATGAACTCAAATGTGCATTCAGTGCCCCCATAGGAAACTATTCCTGTGACAATTTGCTACTGATATAAAGCTTAGAATTAAAAATAATCTCAAAAAAAAAAATAATAATCTCAACCCCCTTTGCGTCCCACAACAGATGAATGAATAAAGAAGATGTGGTATCCCAGCTGTAAAATAAATGTCATGGGGATGTAATATACAACACAGGGGCTATGATTAATAATACTGTACTGTATATTTGAAAGTTGCTAAGAGAGCAGATCTCGAACATGTTCATCACAAGGAAAACAAAACTCTATGTGTGGTGATGGATGTTAACTAGCCTTACTGTGGTGATCATTTCAAAAAACACACAAATATTGAATCATATTGTACAACTGAAACTAACATAATGTTTTATGTCAACTATATCTAAATTTTTTAAGGATATAAATAAATAAATGAGAAATGTATGTGAAATGCCTGGCACTTTTTTTTAATTGAAGTATAGTTGATTTAGAATGTTGTGTTAGTTTCAGGTGTACAGCAAAGTGATTCAGTTATATATTTATATGTACACATATGCATATATATATTCTTTTTCAGATTATTTTCCATTATAGGTTATTACAAGAGCTGGCACATATTTTTACATGTACAACTCAGTAGTTTTTAGTATAGTGGCACATTTTTAATGCTCAGAAATATCAGATGTTATTCTTACTAGTGTCACATAATCACTAGATTGTGGGCTCTCTAAGCTTGTGCTTATTCATTTCTGCATCCTCGTAACATCTAGTACTGTCCTTCCACATCAAAGATGCTAAATAAAGTGATCCCCATAATCAAAGAAACGATGTGATACACACACACACTAGAATACTATTCAGCCATGAGAAAGAAGGAAATGCTGCCATCTGTGACAATGTGGATGGACCCTGAAGGCATTATGCTAAGTGAAATAAGCCAGAGAAAGACAAATATTGCATGATATTACTTATATGTGGAATCTAAAAAAAGTCAAACTCATAGAAACAGAAAGTAGAAAAGTGGTTTCCAGGGGCTGGGGGGTGAGGGATATAGGGCAAGGTTGGTAAAGGGAGACAAACGTTCAGCTATAAGGTGAATAAGGATCTAATGTAAAACACGGTGACTACAGTTGATAACACTGTATTGTATAATTGAAATTTGCTAAGAGACTAAAACTTAAATGTTCTCACAAAAAAATCTTTTAAAAAGATAAACATGTGAGGTGAGGATGTGTTAATTAACTAGGTGGGGGAATCCTTTCACAATATATACATATATCAAATCATCATGATGTACACTTTAAATATCTTATAATTTTATTTGTCAATTATATCTCAAAAAAAAATCTCAGCTTATACTTGAATATTTTAAAGGTGTCAAACTATTTATACAACTATAAACTATAGTTAACTAGAGACTAAAAGAGAAAGTTTAAAGGTAATCTCTCAGCAATCATAAACCCAAAATTTATTTATATGTATATAGATATATATTAAAAATCATGTGTGCTTATTTAGCAAACTCTCATGTTCTACCATGTCTGGAATTAAAATGCAAGCAACTTGTTATAAACTTTTGAGATGCAGATCTCCCACAATTCCAAGACATCAGTAGACACTAACTGGTGACACAAAGAAATGAACCTAGCGAACCAAATCTTTGGCAGGCCTCGTACTCAAAACCCAGAGCAGGAAAACCAATTCTGAAAGTTTTATAATGAAAATGAGAAAATAGAAACAGAACACACAGAAGAGTGGAGATGATCTGGGATCAGTTCAGATGAGCGGTTTAGATGAGGTTAATGAATAAAAATCATACAGGCGCCCAAATATGCTACATTAGCAATGATTTGAAATGGGGAAAATAGAGCTCTCAGAAAATTACCACATGAGACACCACATCTCCCCCAGTACTCCAAGTAAAATTTAAGACTTCAGTTAGAGAATAGATTGATACTGAAACATCAGCTGAGTATGGAGATTTAGGCAGCAATTAACTCGAGTTTGAGAGGCCTAGGCTGGCCACATAGCTGTGTTTACATTTTCCCGCATTGCACCACACTGTGGATTATGGTTAACTCCAGGTCAGGGGGAATGGAGGTGGGGGGTGGGGGATGTTAAACTTCCCCCTCCCCCTACTTCAATACAAGTGAAGGCCCCCAACATGGAGCCAAGCATGGAGCAGGCTCATGCTAAATTGTCCCTCACCTCCTCAGTACATAACGCCCAGATCCCCAGGGCAAAATGTGGGGTCTCTGTTATTGAAAAACTTCACAACCAATCAGAAGAAAGAGACTGTAATGGAAAAACAGCTTCTTTATCCTTGCTCGTTCTCAGCTTTTACAAGAGTTTGTTTATAGTGGAGTATAAATTAACCCAAGAAATCGAAATCGGATATAGCTCAGGCCTCCAAAGGATACCCAAATGGGCAGTGATCTGGGAGCCGATGCCCTGTCTTGTCAGAGATCTGGGAAGGTAACCCAAATGCAGCCAGCCTCCTGCCTTCTCGAGGTTCTCTGGCAGCCCCACACTGGTGCTGTGTGGAATTCTCACTGCACTCCTGTTCGCCACCATTCCCTCCCCAGCCTCCACCCCTACTGTCAGCTTTCAAAGCTGTTGAAATCAGAATGACTCTTTGGAATTGTTAATACCAAACTTTTTACTTCACAGAGAGAATTCAGAGCCTGCCCTGGGCAAAATTGCCCAGTATACAGAATTTGTCTCTTTGAACCCATCTTCTTCTTTCCCAGATAACATTTGTTTTTTAACAGCTGCTTTCAAGGCCTTGCCAGTGCCCCAAGGCCTCCCCTCACACCAGGAGAAGGTTACCTTCTCAGCCTCTGCGTGGGGCCAGCCCTGAGAAGTGATTGCTGACTGCTGCGAACCCTGTGCTTTATGTTCTGCAGGGAAGCTCTGCTGAGAGGAAATACAGTCCATGCACTTTCTCAAATGGGCAGCAGCTCTCTGCAATGAAATCCTCCAGTGTGATCAAGTGAATACATTCATTCATAGATTAAACCCCCAGAACGTAAAGCCAAGATAAATTTTGCCTGATAGGAGAATGGATATACTTTCTGAGATGCAAACTATTTCATCAATCGCAGGAGCTCTTCCAAAGATATACCAGCCAAAGAAAAAAGGCAAAATCTGCTTGGGAGACAACAGCACAGGCTACTGCTGCTGCAGCTTCTCCTCACCTTAATAGAGTCATGGAGGAACAAAGAACCCCACTCAAGGCTATTTATGAATGAGGCAATCGTCAAACCTTTAACTGAAGCATACTGCCACTCACTTAGCCCTTGGAGCCACAGACTGACAACTTGCTCCTTTGTCCTTCCTCCACTACTGGTTGGGGGCCTTTTATTTGCTATGTACTGTGCTAGTTCTGGAATGGAGTTGCCAACAAGTTAGCCCCAGTGCCTACCCTCATAGAGGTGACAACCATGCAGAAGAGACAAGCAAGACAGAAAAGCCTGAGGAGAGGTTTGGGGTGCAGAAGGCCCAACACCCTTCAGGCTTCTAATGCATGCTCCAGTTTGAGAACCACTGCTCTAGGAGGAAAAGTTCATGACTTTCCAATCTGTGAGTCCCTTAGTTTCATCACATGCGTTCTACACCCAGGATTTCTTTATACAGTCCCAGAGGATAATAATAGCCTGCAAGGTAGATGTATTGCTTAAGATAATGCTGGCTAAAGTAATGAATAAACCTAAAATTTCAGCAGCTTGACACAACAGAAATTTATTTCTGGCTCACATTATAGGCCCACACGGGTTTTCATTTTGGTAGTGAGAGGAGGAGGGACTCTGCTCCACTCAGTCATTGAGGGACCCAGGATCATGGAAGCTTTACCATCTTCATCATTAGGCTTCCAAGGTCACGTGGGAGACAACATAGAGCCAGCAGGTGGGAGAGGAGACCATGGAGAATCTACCCCTTCATCATAGGCACCTCAGCCAGAAGTAACACACATCACTTCCACTCACATTCCACTGGTAGTCATAGGGGCCTCACCTAGATGCAAATGAGAAGTATAGCTCCTGCCTAGAAAGTTGATTCCTACTCACCACTGTATACTCTGGAAGGGTTGTGTAAATTTCTGATGGGCAGTCATCATCTTTACCACAATAGAGGTTATAGTTATAAAGATGAACAAAACTCTAGCCAGAATAAGAAATTCACTAGATGTTACATTACACTGTTTGTAAAACTGGAGTGGGAATTCAAACCACAGTCTAATTCCACAGCCCTGTTCTTCAGAATACCTCATCAGCATGTCCATGGTCATCCTCTATGCTGGGCTGAATAATGCCCCTTCCCTCAAAAGATGACCACATCCTAATCCCTGAAACCTATGACTATGTCACCTTAAATGGCAAAATGTAATTAATTATATGCAGATGTAATTACATTAAGGATATTGAGATTATGCTGGATTATCTTGGTGGCCCCAATGTAATCACAAGGGGCCTTAAAAGAAGGAGGCAGTAGAGGTAAGGCCAAACAGAAAAAAAGGAGATGTGGTAATGGAACCAGGGGGTGGAGTGATGTCCTCTGAAGTTGAAGAAAGAGGCCACAGGCCAAGGAATGCAGGCAGCCTCTAGAAGCTGGAAAATGCAAGGAAACAGGATCTCCCCTGAAGCCTCCAGAAGGAACACCTTGATTTTAGACCTCGGACCTTCAGAGCTGTAAGAAAATTAATTCATGTTGTTTTAAGCCACTAAGTTTGTGGTAATTTGTTACAGCAGCCCTAAGAAACGGATAACCTGAGCTCTTAGCACCATGGTTTTCTGTTGGATAACAGACCCCTTTTGGCAGGGCCCCAAGATCGCTCCCTTCCACTTTTCCTCAGTCTTACCCAATGAGAAGTTCTTCTCTCACCTGTGACCTCCTAGCCCACCCAGGAGGGACAGAGCTGACAAGGAGAATGATGTGTCCCATATTCTCCGAACTTCACACAGAGCCAAGATGTCAATCAAGCATCATTTAAAAATACTAAAAGAAAATAACATTTTAAAAGTTCTTAAAAACAGCCATTCATGATTTTAAAAAAAAAGCTTAAAAAACTAGGATCAGAGGTAAAGGTCTTCAACTTGATAAAAAACATCTATTAAAAAAAAACCTACAACTAATATCTAATGAAAGATGAAAGACTGAATGCTTTCCCCCTAAGATCAGAGCAAGAAAAGGATGTCCACTATTAGCATTCTTATTCATGCACAGTAAGGCAAGAAAAAGAAATAAGATGCATACAGCTCGGAAAGAAAGATGGAAAACCAGTCCCTGTTTGGAGATGACATTCTCTAAATAGAAAATTTCAAGAAATCTATCAAAAAAATTCCTAGAACTAATAAATGAATTCAATAAGGCTGTAAATAAAAGAAAAACATACAAAAATGATCATACCACTTATATATACTAACAATAAGCATATGGAAACCAATATTTAAAACATAGTATCATTTACACTCACTAAAAAGAAAATGAAATACTTAGGTATAAACTTAGAAAAACATGGTCAGGATCTATACCCTGAAAATTACAAAATGCTGATGAAAACAATCAAACAAGAACTAAATAAATGGAGAACCATACAACGCTCATAGATTAGAATACTAAATGGTAAAGATGTAAATCTCAGGAAGGTTATTTGTAGATATAGATAAGACTATTTTAAAATTTATATAAAAAGGCAAAGAACTTAGAATCACTAAAACAATTTTTAAAAGAATAAAATGTGAAGAATCACTTTACCTGATATTAAGACTTACTACACAGCTACAGTAATCAAGACAGTGTGATACTGGCAGAGCGACACACATAGATCAATGCAGCAGAACAGAGAACCCAGAAACAGAGCTACACAAATGTGCCCAACTAATTTTTGACAAATGTGCAAAAACAATTCAACGGAGGAAAGACAGACTTTTCAGCATGTGGTGTTGGAGAAATTAGATAACCACAGGCAGAAAAAAAATGAACCTTAACCTAAGTTTCACACAATGGACAAAAATTAACTCAAAATACATCATGGACTTGGATGTAAAACATAAAGCTATAAAACTTTTAGAAAAAAATTAGAAGAAAATCTTTGGGTTCTAGGCCTAGGCAAACAGGAGGAGGTGTGGCTGCTTGTTGCAAACTTCTTGGGGCCAGCCAGACCCCAGAGGGGATGTGATAATCCTTTGTTCTTGCAGCTGTCCACGCAGGCCTGTTCACAATGTTCCTGTAAACCTCCAACAAGACAATTTCTATTTTCTGCTCTGCACCTATTTATCTCTATATGAACATCAAGCCTGGGACACAGAGCCTTGAGAAAGGGCTATCATGTATATTTCAGGCTATAAGCAACATTCTTTTACAAAGGTACAGAGCCAGCATGACTGAGCACAGGCAGCAGAGCACAAAGGTCAGAGCTAAAGGAATAAATCCAATATGGAGTCAGGTTTGTTCTTCTGTTACAACATGGCCAGACATTTCACCAAAGATAATGTACAGATGACAAATATGCACGTGAAAGGATGTTCAATATCATTAGCCATTAGAGAAATGTGAATTAAAACCACAATAAGATATCATTGCACACCTATGGGAACGTCTAAAATAAAAAACAGTGAAAACACAGAATGCTGATAAGGATACACAGAAAACTGATCACTCACATATTACTGGTAGAAATGTAAAATGGTTCAGCCACGCTGGAAAACAGTTGGGAAGTTTCTTACATACCTGGATATGCATTTACCATACAACCCAGAATTTCATATATCCCAAAGAAATGGAAACTTATTTTTACTCAAAAACCTGTACACAAATTTTCATAGCGGCTATATTCATAACAGCCAACAATGAGAAACAACCCAAATGTATTTCAACAGGTGAATGGTTAAACAAACTATGGTGCATCCATACCACGGAATACAACTCAGCAATAAAGAGGAATGAACTACTGATACAGGCAACAACTTAAATGGACTTCAAGGGAATTATGCTATGTGAAAAAGGCAATTTTAAATAACTACATACTGTGATTTGATGTATATAACATTCTTGAAATAACAAAACTATAGAGATGAAGGACAGAGTGGTTGCCAGGGGATAGGGATTGTGAGAGAGGAGTGTGTGGCTATCAAGAGAGACTGGTGATGATGGAAGAGTTCTGTATCATGACTGTGATGGTAATTACATGAAACCACACATGTGATAAAATTTCATGAAGCCACACACACACACAGATGAGCACAAGTATAACGGGCGATAATTCGTTACATTTAAATAAGCTCTGGTTTTGATACTGTACTGTAGTTAAGCAAGATGTCAGCATTGATGGAGGTGAAGTATAGGATGCACAGGACCTTCCTGTACATGTCTTCGCAACTTCCTGAGAATCTATAATTATTTTCAAATAAAAAATTTACGAATAAAAATAAGAAAGAGTTCTTGACAGTTTACAAAATCAGTTTACAAGCATCACTTATCTCATAAAAGCCTCATAGTAATGCAGGAGGATGCATAGGGCAGATTTCAACCCCATTTTACACATGGACAGTGAGATGCAGATGACCAGTTGCCCAGTAGCTAAGTAATGGTGAAAACACGCAGTTAACCTCATCTTTGATGATTACCCAATCCAGTGCTCTCTCTCCCTTTTCCCCATGTAGTAGGCATGAATCTTAATGCCAGAACTGTACCAGAAATACCCATTTCCTTGTATTCTTCGAATCACAGCAAATCAGGCTCTAAATACCTATTCTGTCACACTTGAAGAAAATTCTATCTTTGGCATTACTGGGCTCCCTCCCTTCCCCTGGAGTCACACAAAGATCTGGGAAGCTTCTGCGATTAGGCAAAGGGGATCTTCGGTTTACTGTGATGGCAGCTACCATCATCACTGTCTTAGCACAGGTGGTATACAGATGGCCAGGTATCCAACATTCCAAACCTTACCAAGGCACATTGCCATGGGGTGTAAAAACCTCCAAGATGCTAAAAGAGGGTACAATTCAGCATACCCGCGTTGGCCAAGTTTCCTTTAGTGGACATACCTCCCCTACTCCATCCATCTCACTAAGAGATGCTTTTCCAACAAAATATTACTTCTTACACTTAATAATTATTTATTATTTATGGTTATAGGAAATAAGTTGTAAAAAATCTGCATAAATGTTTTGTTGCCGATATATATGACAGAGTGATCAATAAAAGACTGTCAAGCATAAAAATATATTACATCAGGATAAAAGTCTGTGGGGGAAGTGAAATGGAAATATCATTTCAAGGAGTAAAAGGAACGATGTAAAATTTCTGATTGTTAAAGAGCTTGTCTTGTACTTTTAAAACGGATGATGGTTGCTGTTGTATCATAATGATATTTTGATACCAGCAAGTACAACATAAGAGTTCTACTTTTAAATATCAATAGTTACAATATACTAACTATTACATCTTTTGGAACTACGATGTTTAAACATGTACAGGATTTTGGATATCAACTTTAAAAGTGTGAGGGAGCATGTAATTTTTCAAAATTCTTTTAGAGGATACACAAGCAAAAAAGATTTGGAAGACCACTGATTTAGACTGAAGTTTCCTGCAGTGTGGTACGTAGATGTCCCTTCACACAGAAAACCAGATGATTTTTATGTGGCATTATGATGGTCCATTGACTTCACCTGCCCAACATTTACCCCTTCCTGCTTCTCCTCCACCATCTGCCCTTCACCCTGTCTTATTGTGAGACCCCTCAGCACCCACTCTGCACCCCTCCCCAGTACCCTCCCATCTCTACCTCTTCCAGTGCCCCTTCCTGGTTCTTAACGCTGCCCTCCAATGGCTTCCTTCTTAAACCACCACTCGACTTTAATTCCAGCCCAGCCCTCTGCCTCCTCCAGCCTCCCCTTCTCCCTTATACAGCTCCTTCCAAGACTCTTCTCTTCTCTTAGCATTCTAGTCCTTTATGAGTCACAGTCAGTCACAGCTTCAGCTCACCTACAATCTCTCAGCCCCTAGACCCTGTTCCCTACTTTTGCATGGAAACAGACAAACATCGGGAAGATGGTCCAGAAGCAACTGAATCTCAAAAACCACTTCTTTAAAAATAATGCATGTGGATCTGAACAAGATGCTTGACCAAATCCCTTATTATATCCACATGGACAAAATATAGACATGTGGTTATGACGCAAGAGGGAAGGGGGGAGGGCACAGCCATTAACACGTTGATCACCCACTGTGGATTGGGTGCCATGGGCGATGCTAAAAGAATGACACAGCAATTAGCACCAAGATGGTGGAAGTCAACTCCCAGTAGAACTTGAGCTTCAATACATGCTCACTGAAATACAACAGCATGCTAAATGGCACTCCCACAGGTGCCATGAAGGTTCTGAGGCTGACCATAAAAGGTCAAAAAGTGCGTGATTGCCCAGTTCCTGGGAATCCCAGCCCCTTCCCCAAAGTAGTTGGAATAATCCTCCCACTTGTTAGCATATGAAGTTATCAAGCCCATAAAAACTAACAACTCCCACACCTCATGGCTGATCTTATTTTCCTAGATGACCCCATGCTCTGAGTCCACTGCTCTCCCTTCTGAGTAAGATGGCCTGCATTCTGCCTATGGAATGTGTGTTTCCTAGGCCTTTCTCTTGCCTTCTGAGACAGCCTACACTCTTGTCTATGGAGTATGTATTTCTTTGAATAAATCTACCTTCACTCAACTATGGCTCACTCTTGAATTCTTTCCTGCATGAAGCCAAGGATCCTTGCTTGGTGGGGCTCATCCCAGGGACTCATCTGAGACCTGGGACATGGCCATCCTTTCCCACCCCACATTTTTCCTGTATCAGTTATATTAAAAAAAGAGTGAGGGAGCTCTACCTATCTAGAGAGATTTGGAATTAGGTCACTCTAAACGTGATGGCATATGATCAGAGCTAAAGGAGAAATACAGGCAATAAGTGAGGAGAGTAGAGAATGAAGAGATCTCTTGGCAATCTAGGGAAGCTTACCTGGAGAAGATGGGCTATGCGCTGGGTGTCAGCCACTGTCGTGCTGTAGCTCTGTCCCAGCCCTCTCCAAAGGTCACCCAGATACACTGTGTTATTCCACCATTTCCCAGAACTTGCACACACCAGTATGGGATTTGTAGATGCTCTGATACTCTTCAATGAAATGCCTGGAAATGATAAGCCCCTTGGTATTCAGTGACAGTCTCTGTATCAGTCAGTATTGCTGCATTATAGTCACAAATATTTCAGTGTCCACAGTAAACATTTATTTCTCACACACCATTAGGTTGTCTGGGGCTCAGATGAACTAGCTTGAGTTCAGCTAGAAGGCCTTCCTTTAAGCTGTAGATCCACCAGGATTGGTTCCTTGCAATGTGCTGGGCTCTAGTCTCTCCCACATGGGTTAATTCTTGGGCCTAGACTGAATAAGCAGTAGCTACCCAGGGTAAGCTCTTGTCATGAAGATGGCAAAAGCATGAGCGAGGAAAAATAGAAACATGTGAAGCCTCTTAAGGCTTTGTTTCAAAACTGGACTTGTGCTGCTTCTTCCCCCATTCTGTTGTTCAGAGTCTCAAGGCCAAGCCCCAAATCAAGGGGTAGGGAAACTCATTTTGCCTTTTATAGGAGAAGATACAAAATTACAAGGCAAAGAGCATGGATAGAGGGAGGGATGCAGAACTGGGGCTATAAGCCAATTTCTCATAATCTCCCATCTGTTGTTTCCTTGGGCTCAAAGAGCCTATCCAATCATCTGGCCTCATTCTGCCTGGGTCTTGTCAGGACTCCAGGATTCTTGCTGTGCCTTTCCCTAAGCCCCATTCCACAGCTCTTTCTGTGCCAGGGAAGTTAGCTGTCAGAAAGCTGACCTCCTCACCACATCTTTCCAAGAATTATACCTTTGTTTCTAATCCACTCTTATCTCCCATCTAATTGAAGTCTCAAATCTGCACTTAATACTGACTATCACCAATTTCCATAAGCCAAGTCAAGCCATTTCCCCAGCCAGGGTACAGTCTGCTTATCAACTTGTGTGCTGCTAAAAATCAGACCAGGGACAATTCTATGATGGATTCTACCTTTCCTCTTTCTTGAAGAGACTGCCATATTCTGTGTTTATCCCATTTTTGAGGGGTCTCAGACCCTGTTGGGACTCAGCCACCCACAACTGGGCCCCCTGCATGCTCTAAGGCCAGCGTCATTTTATAAGGGATGGGGGTTGGATATGGTCTGTTGGCACTTGGCCTCCATTTCCACCTCCTTCCATTGTGTCTGACTGCACTAATAAGCCCAGAAAGCTAAATATTATATTTCTCAGACTCCCTTGCAGCTAGGCTTCTGTACATGAACAGGTATCACCAATGGGAAGGGACACATGAGGCAGAGATCATCTTCTTCCTGCTTTTCTGACTTTAAACAGAGATGTGGAGTGTTTCTGAAACAGATTTCCAATGTTTAATTTGCACTTCTAGGGTGTCAAGAGATGCACCAATATTGGCTTCCTGGACCCTGGATGGTATATTCCAGTGGTAGCCTGACTCTCCACCTTCCTAACTGTGACAGAGATAGGATTTCTTTGGGTTAGTTCTGTGATGCTCTGGCAATCATTCCTGTTTGTCCAGCCCTTCCAACAATATGTTAAGCTCCTGATTCTCTGAATTCAAAAGCTTTCTGTTTAAATACTTAAAAGGGTTTCTGTTTCCAGCACTGAACCCCAATAGATACAGCATGGTATCCATGCTGGGCTTGAACTACTGTAGCACCCATATAAATAGTGCAGGTTTTCCAAAAAGAATGATACTTAACATACCCCTGTGAGCAGAGGTTTCCTAATGAATGCCGTCCAGACAACATTCTTTACTCAGCTGAGCTGGGAACAAAAAAAGCAAATGCTTTCAGAGCTTCAGTCAGCAAAGAAGCAAGAATGCATCACCACCAGACCTAAGGGAGCCAACCTCAGGCTGCTCCCATCCCACCATCTTCGCTTCCTTCTGCTTGGCTGCACCTTGCCATGGGGCCTCCTCTGATGCCCTTGAACTCTCCAGGCTGATGCTAGGAGACTCTACACCATTCCTGCCAGACCACATGGACAATGCCAAAGGTTAGTCACCACCCATAGATACTCCTCAAAAATTACAAGAACAGCTTCTCTGTAATAAAGACAGGGGAAAGATTGGAGACTGGAGAATGATTAATGGCCCCTTCATAGTTGACGGGAAGCAAGTGTGATCTGCATTTTGGGTGTTGATATTTTCTCACATCATGACATTCCCACATGGTAGCAACCTGGGAGATAAAAACAACAGCCTTGTTTGGGGGAATGAAGGGGGTCTGTGTTCCTCAGTTGCTTTGGAAGAGAGCATGCGTTTCGGGAAGTGTTGCCATAGGGGGCCACAGGCTCCCGTGGTATTTGGCAAAGCTGGAGTCTTTGGAAAGTCCAAAGGTGATATATTTAATAGGCGGCTCATTTTCTTTCATCTTCATGGTAAGTATCTAATCCCAAAGGCAAGACACAGCAGATAAGATGAGATGAAGTCCCCATCAGACTTTGCAGCTGAAACTAAGGCGGGAGAAAGGCTGAAAAACAGCAGCATGGGGCTCTGCTTCTGTAAGAGAAATTGAAAGAAACACAATGAAGGGGGAGCTGATGGGGAAGAAGGGGACAAAGGAATAGAAGCCACAATGCGGGAATAAATAAGCAGGATGCAGACAAGGGACCTAAGTCCATGGGATGCCCATGGGGAGAAGGGAATTGGTCCAGTGAAGGGAGATGAAGCTGCAGAGGGGCGCGCAAGGCCACGAAGGAAGGCATTTCAAAATGTACCCTCACTACAGCCACACTGGCTGGAAGGCTTCTGAACATCGGGAGCCTAGTTTTAAACAGTATGATTTTTTTTTTCAAGATTGAGGCTCACAAAAATATCTGCTGAACACTTCCTCAGCATTTAGCAAAATGCTTAGAGGTGAAAAATTAGGCAAAAGAATGTATAGTTTTTTTCTCTGATTATAAAGTAGTACAATACATGTTCATTGTAGAAAATACAATTATACAAGAAAAAAATATTCCACGCAGTTCCACCACACAGATATAACTGCTGCTTTGCTATATTTTCCTCTCCGTGTAGATCTTTCTGAAAATAAGAGACATCCAGTATATGAAGCTGTATATCCTCATCTTGTCACTAAATATTGCCTTATATTTTCTCATATCATTAAATATACTTTTAAAACATACTTTCTGGCTGACTAAATTAATATTTATCGTATATAAATCTTTTGCAATTTTCTGATTATTTTCTCAGGATAAATCCCTAATAGCTGAATTATTATGTCAATGGGAGTGTTCACCTCTAAAGCTCTTAATGCTTATTACCAATTGTTTCACAGAAAGTTTGCATCAATTTACACTCCTACCACAATGTAAAGGGTGCACTCAAACTGCTTTTTGGTTTTTGGTTTAAAAAATAGCCAGTCTCAGGCAATATGGTACTACTGTGGAAATATGTGAAGAAACCTGAGGTTTGGGTCCTGGTTCTGCTATGTGGCTTTGGGAAAGTTAGTTCACCTTTGCAAGCCTCAGTTATCTTTAGGAATACTTTAAGCTCTAACATTCTTTGAAATTGTGTTTTCTTAACAAAGAAAGATAACAAAAGGTATGTCATATTTTATCCAATTAGTACAATATCAAATATTAGTATTAAATGAACGCATATAATACTGAAAATCTGTTAGGTACCTGTAATTGGCATATTTTAATACTCCTGAGAATAGTCATTAGAATAAGCTATTAACGGAGGGCTTTGCATCTGTTTTGTTCACTACTGTATCACCATGCCAAAAAGCATGCTGGGAACATACTAGATGCTCTATAAATATATGTTGAATGAAAGAATGAATTCATGAGGAAAGTTTTATTAACTAGATGTAGCCAACCAATGTAGCCAGTCTGCCCTTAGCTCACCTGAAAGTCATCCACAGCTTCGGTGGACAGCTCCCACACGCATTGGCAGAGTCCAACCTCAAGGGTCTCTCTGCCTAAGGACTTTCTCTGGCCATAGTAGCAGTCTCTGTCCATGCAAGGCAAGATAGAAGTGCTGAAGAGCTAACACTCCCAGGAGTAACTCTCCAAAAATGAGGGCTGGGATAATAAGAGTTGGTTCATAAATACTCCAACTTCCTTGCCCCTTGGTGGGACAGTTCTAAGTAATGTCCTACACAGTCCTTCAGAGAATCCTTAGCAGAACTGAGCCCCGTTGCCCACAGTAGTAACCTGCTCCCTCCCTTTGCTTCCTGGGATCACATTCCAAATCAACGTCTTGTATCTAAATTTTCATTTCAGTCTAGTTTGGGGGGAACCCAAACACTAGAGCTGATGTTTGCAAAATTATAAGCGTATGATTTGAAAATATATCTCCCGTTTTACAAGGAACACACACTTCATCATTTTAATTCCTGGGGACAAAAGTAGACTGGTAAACTCACTTAGAGGCAGTGACGTAAGTGGAATTTTTTAACTCTGTGTGTGTATATGTGTCCAGAACAGCCTTGGTCTCAGGCTGATTTGAGAACAGATACTAGGAAAGAGGGAAGGCAGCTAATTATATTAGAGAATTCAAATTGAAGAGTTAAATGTAGGTCTAAGCTGAAGAGGAATCAGAACCTTTTCTCCTCTGCCCTGGGGAAGACCTAGACACCACGATGCCAATTTCCACACATCACCTGTGTGAGTTATTCGAACAAGGCAACCAAGGCTCATATTTTTCTGACTCTCTCCAGATGTTATCACAGTGCTAAACACAAAGCAGGTCTTTAAGCAAGAATAATTGGCTGCTTGAAGCATCATTTGGGTATTTGGGGACTACTATACAGCAGGTGTAGAAACCACTGTATGTCACTCAGGATTTTATCACAGACAACAACATTCTAGCTAAGAAAAAAATTGAAGGATATGGAGAATCTCTGAAAGGCCAGAGAACCAGTTTAAAGACTATGTAGTGAAGAACAATGCTACAAATTTCACCAAGGCCTGGTCTGGTAGAGACACCCCTGCCACCTCCTGGCAACATCGTAATAGCTGGCATCACCCACCCATTAATGCTGAATCTCTGCCTCACTGCTACTGTTAGCTGGTGCTGCCACCCCCACCCTCATGGATTCCATGCAGTAACACTGGCTGCTTTCACATCACATCAAACACAGACCTGTGTGTGTTTGATCGGCTGAGCCCTGATCCCTACCTGCAAAGGAGGTTGAGAGAGTAAGAATCTCTCTTTTATTGTGGGGCAGTCTCCAAAAGTAAGAAATATGTTCAGAGGTGCTAGGTCCAAAAGGATCTCCACTGCACTTCTTCACCCCTCACTCTCCAGTGCCCTCCCTCACCACCATAAGGCCAAGTCCCATCCCTGACTACATATGAGATCCAACTTACATCTTTCTACTTGGCCTCTTTATACAGGTTACATGCTGAGCATTCAGTCAGACAGAAGAGGTTAGAGGATGCACCTCAATGGGCGATGAAATTCTCAAGGGCCCTGTGATCAGGGTCCCTGCAATTGAGTTCAAGGACATATCCCCACTACTACTCAGACCACTGCTGTCCAATAGAAATATGGTATGAGCCACAAACACAAGCCACACATGAAACTGAAAACTTGCTAGTTCCCACATTTAAAAAAAAAAACTGGTGATTTCTGTACATTAATCTGTATCCTGCTACCTTGCTGAATTCTTTTATTAGTTCTAGTAGTTTTTGTGTGGAGCTTTTA
This sequence comes from Camelus bactrianus, assembly GCF_048773025.1. Lineage (NCBI taxonomy): Eukaryota > Metazoa > Chordata > Mammalia > Artiodactyla > Camelidae > Camelus > Camelus bactrianus. Next base: position 13,581,152 of record NC_133575.1, read on the forward strand.
GGGTTTTCTACATATAGCATGATGTCATCTGCATATACTGACCATTTTACCTCTTCTTTTCCAATTTGGATCCATTTTATTTCTTTTTCTTGCCTGATTGCTGTGGTTAGGACTTCCAAGATTATGTTGAATAGAAGTGGTGAGAGTGTACAACCTTGTCTTGTCCCAGATTTCAGTGGGAAGGCTTTCAGTTTTTCACCATTGAGTACTATGCTGGCTGCAGGTTTGTGATAAACAGCTTTTATTATGTTAGATATGTTCCCTCTATACCGACTTGGTAAGGATTTTTATCATAAATGGGTGGTGAATTTTATCAAATGCTTTTTCTGCATCTATTGACATGATCACGTGGTTTTTGTCCTTTCTCTTGTTGATGTGGAATGGCCATCATTCAAAGTCCACAAATGATAAATGCTGGAGAGAGTGTGGAGAAAAGGAAGCCCTCCTGCACTGCTGCTGGGAATGCAGTTTGGTGCAGCCATTGTGCAAAACAGTATGGAGATTCCTCAAAAGACTAAAAATAGATTTACCACATGACCCAGTAATCCCACTCCTGGGCATATATCCAGAAGGAACCCTACTTCAAAAAGACACATGCACCCCAGTGTTCATAGCAGTACTATTTACAATAGCCAAGACATGGAAACAACATAAATGTCCATCGACAAAGGACTAGATAAAGAAGTTGTGGTATATTTATACAATGGAATACTATTCAGCCATAAAAATGATAAAACAATGCCATTTGCTGCAACATTGATGTCCCTGGAGAATGTCATTCTAAGTGAAGTAAGCCAGAAAGAGAAAGAAAAATACCATATGGTATCATTCATATGTGGAATCTAAAAAAAAAAAAAAAACAGACAAATGAACTTATACACAAAACAGAAACAGACTCACAGACATAGAATACAGACTTGTGGTTGCCAGGGGGGAGGGGGATGGGAAGGGATAAACTAGGAGTTCAAGATTTGCAGATATTGACTGGTATATATAAAGCAGACAAACAAGTTTATACTGTACAGCACAGGGAAATATATTCAATATCTTGTAGTAGCTTATGGTGAAAAAGATTATGAAAATGAATATATGTATATTCACGTATGACTGAAGAACTGTGTTGTACACCAGAAATTGACACAACATTGTAAACTGACTATACCTCAATAAAAAAAAATAGAAAAAAGTGGTGAGATTCATTTTAATATATTTTAATCGACCTAACATATCCAAAATATTATTTCAATAGGTAACCAACATAAAACAAATTTTGAATAAGATATATGGCTTTCTTTTTTTTATACTGAGTCTTTGAAATGCAGTGTAAAGTTTATACTTAACAGCACATCACAATTAGGACTGACTGTGCTTCAAGTGCTCAAGAGTAACATGTGGCTGGTGGCTCCCACATGGGACAATGCAGATACTCCTTTTTGGATGGCAACACTCGAGCTGTGCCCTTCTCCTCTTCAGCTGTGAGGCGTGTGCCATAGTTGTGGTCTGGCAGCCCTTCTGAGAACAGGTATTTCTACACTGCATTGTTAAGAAGAATTGCATGATTTTGTTTAGGAATTGACTGGAGTTAGGAAGTTTCTCACTCCTGGTCTTCAGTCATCCTGGCTCCCTGAGCAGTTTCCAGTCCTGTTTCCTCTCTACTCTTACTTGCTGTAATTGCTTCATGGACTGAGGACAAGGGGAGGGGGTGGGGAAGTGAGGCACTCACCTCGGATGAAAAATTTAAAGGGCTTTCAAAAGAACTCAGTAATCAAGATAAATATTCTAATGCAATATTTTAATTAAAATTAATGCAAAAATACATAATGAATATAATATCAAAATTTTAAATGGTAACAGGCTCAATCAGGACTGGAATTGGGGCAAGGCAGGGAAGGTGGGCTGTGCAAGTACAAGGACTGTCCTTCCTCTTCCCTTTGCTTCAAGTGGCTCTCAGTGTCCCTAGACAATGGGGCCACTTTTCTAGCACTTTCCTAAGTGCTCAAATATATTGCTGGGTACATGAATAAATAAATAAGCCAAAAAGTCCTTTCTGAATAAAAAGTTCTGTATTATTTAGTCTCAAATTCAATTTTAAGGAAGAGCAGTAATACGTTGTTTTGACACAATTACAATCAAAATCCTACTGGAATTTTTTTAACTTAACAAAGTGATTCCAGCATTTAAGTTGAAGAATAAGCAGGTGAGAATAGCAAAGTGAACAAGAGCATGCAAGAGAGAGTCGTTTTTATAGTTTGGAGAAATTAATGAAGAAGAAACCAAGCCCTGTCTTGTTTCTGCTTCTTGGCTGGGCAGCCCTCAGCCCTGACTCCCACACAGTCAGGCCTCAGCAGCAGCTCTCCAGGGAAGGGCATATCATACTGTGAGGGAACCATTCCTGCTCCTAGAACCGGCCTTAGCAGGCAGGAAGTGGTTAAACAGTCAGCAAGAGCCTTGAAGGGGGAAGGAAGAAAAAGAGTGTTCCCAAAGTGAAGCCTATGTCCTGAGGAGTTTCTGAAATCAGGGAGGTAAATGCCAGGAGTCTCCATCAGACAGATCTTCAATCCTTCTTTCCCACCCCTAGGCTACCCACTATCCAACCCCCAAGTCCTGGCCACCTTGTCCCAGTTCCTCTTCTAGAAGCACCTATTAGGTCACTTGCACATCTCCCACTTCCTAACCACCTCTGGATGCCCACACAGGGTGGACCTAAAAACCCAAGCCAAGGACGGAGCTCTGCTTGGTCCAACCCTACCACTCATGCTTTTCTCCACCGGTAACACCCTGCCCTCTTCTTTATCTCACACACACACACACACACACACACACAAACCCCACCCCATACGTGCCCCGACTCCCTTCTTTCTTGGCCCATTTGTTCCAGTTAGTCTATTTGTTCCTCTTTCTCCCTTTCCTATCACCCATGATGCATTTGCATTCATGAACACATATTTGTCAAAATCTTTACTGCAGGGCCCCCTTTCTGCAGAGGGAAGCTTGCAGGTGGAGGGGCCTGAGGCAGAGAAAGGGGCCTTTACTCAGCACCTAACAGGCTGCAAGCTTAATGAGCTAGACTGTCTGGGCAGTTGCCGGGAGGGCTGTGTGAAAGCAGAAGTCTCATCAGATAGCTGATGATGGAACTCTCAGCTGCTGGGGACCATATGCATCCCTGGGTTGCATGTGAGGGTGTTGGAACTGAGCTGCCTTGTTGAAGGATTTGAGTGACAAAAAAGGGGCTCTAGGAATTAACCCAGCAGAACTTTGAGATTGGAAATTCAGTACCACTTTTGTCAGTGGAAGGCCATGTCCCAGTGTTCCAATGTCATACCACACCCTCATTTCCCTAATACTAGAGGTAGAGATGGAATAAGAGAAAAAGAGCTAAACTTTTCCCTCTAGGATGGTATCTTAGTTCATTCAGACTGCTATAACGAAATACCAGAGACTGGTTGGTTTATAAACAACATAAATTTATTTCTCACAGTTCTGGAGGCTGGGAAGTCCAAGATCAAGGTACCAGCAGATTTTATGTCTGGCAAGAGCCCGCTTTCTAATGCATAAATGGCCATCCTCTCTCTGTGTTTTCACATGGTGGAAGAGGCAAGGGAGGTTTCTGGAGCCTCTTTTATAAGGGCACTAATCTCATTCATGAGGGCTTCATCCTCATGATATAAGCACCTCTCAAAGGCCCCACCTCCTAATACTATCACATTTGTGGTTAGAGTTTCATTATATGGATTTTGGGTGGACACAAACATTCAGACCATAGCAGATAGGTACTCGTTTTCTTTCTTTCTCCCCTTGAGGTGAGGAGGCTTAACCTCTGGGGGTAGCCTCTGGCTTCCAGCTTCCTGGTCTTTGAAACTGTACTCCACTATTCTGGCATTCTCTTCAGGAAGTACCTCTGGCCCAGACACACAAAAGCTTGTGGTTGCAGCTTGGGTCTTCCCTAACCTCCGTGACTAGGACCCTGGGGGTAAGGCCTTGTGTCCACATCTGAGCCCAGGCCTGCTAAAGCTACACTCGTGGGAATGCCCCAAGGTCTGCCATGCCACCTCCTCCCACTCCCCTTTGTTCTCTCCCTGCTCCCTCCCTCTATTCCTCTTTTCCTTGTACCAGACTCTGGATACAGCCTTGAGGAGTCTGGGCACCTTCCTTCATCACCTGCATCTATATAAAGATTTAATTTGAGTTTCCTGCCTATATATAAAATGTTTACACTATTTTAAAAAACAATATATTACAATAGTTATAAACAAAATGGGTCGCCATTAAAATGAATAAGTCATAGCAGTATTTTTTTGGATTTGACTTCTAAAGCAAAGGAAATAAAAGCAAAAACAAACAAATGGGACCTAATTAGACTCAAAAGCTTTTACACCGCAAAGGAAACCATCAACAAAACAAAAAGACAACCTACTGAATGGGAGAAAATATTTGCTAATGATATGACTGATAAGGGGTTAATATCCAAAATATATAAACAGCTCAGACAACTCAACATAGAAAAAAAACCCAATTAAAAAATGGACAGAAGACCTGAACAGACATTTTTCCAAAGAAGACATACAGATGGCCAACAGCATGTGAAAAGATGCTCAACATTGCTAATCACCAAAAAAATGCAAATCAAAACCACCATGAGATACACTTCACATCTGTCAGAATGGCTATCATTAAAAAGAACAGAAATAACAAATGTTGATGAGGATGTGGAAAAAAGGGAACTCTCATACGCTATTGGTGGGAATGTAGTTTGGTGCAGCCACTATGGAAAACAGTATGGACATTTCTCAGAAAACTAAAAACAGAACTACTATATGACCCAGCAATTCCACTCCTGGGTATATATCCAAAAGAAACAAAAACACTAATTCGAAAAGATACATGCATTCCAATGTTTATAGCAGCATTATTTACAATTGCCAAGATATGGAAGCAACCTAAGTGTCCATCAACAGATGAATGAATAAAGAAGATGTGATATATATATATATATACACACACACACACATACACATACACACATACATACACATACACACACATACACAATGCAATACCACTCAGCCATAAAAAAGAATGAACTTTTACCATTTACAGCAATATGGATGGACTTGGAGGGTATTATGCCCAGGGAAATAAATTAGACAGAGAAAACAAACACTGTATGATATTACTTATATGTGTAATGTAAAAAGTAAAATAAACTAGTGAATATAACAAAAAGGAAACATACAGACATAAAGAACAAACTAGTGGTTAACAGTGGGGAGAGGGAAGGGGAAAGGACAAGACACGTGTAGAGGATTAAGACAAACTATTATGCATAAAATAAATAAGCTACAAGCCAATATTTTATAACATCTATAAATGAAGTATAACCTTTTTTTCAGGTTATCTATTTCTTTTTTTTCCTTTTTCAGTTTTATTAGGTAGAATTATTACAGTTAAACTGTACATATACATTATATTGCATGTAAATACAAACAGTATACTGCACATTTTTTTTAGTTTATATGTATTTACTGATCATTGTTTCTAAGAACAGATTAGAGCTTTAGCTTTTTAAACTTACATAATTATCAAAGGAATAAAGCAAACTACAAAATAAGAATCAACAGAATGCGGTAATCCAATCATAAAGGACAGTCAAATGTGCTTACACATATTCAAGAAATCAATCATCTAAGTTATAAATAATAAGTAGTTCATTTGTGTCATTATTTTTTTTTAGATTCCTCATATTAATGAGGTCATATGGCATTTTTCTTTCTCTTTCTGGCCCACTTCACTTAGAATGATGATCTTCAGGTCCATTCATATTGCTGCAAATGGCATTATTTTGTTCTTTTTTATGGTTGAGTAGTGTTCCATTATATATGTGTACCACATCTTCTTTATCCAGTCATCTGTTGATGGACATTTGGGTTGTTTCCATGTCTTGGCTATTGTAAATAGTACTGCTATGAACACTGGGGTGCATGTGTCCTTTTGAATTTTATTTTTCTCTGGATATATGCCCAGGAATAGGACTGCTGGATCACATGGTAAGTCTATTTTCAATTTTTTTAAGGAACCTCAATACTGTCCTCCATAGTGGCTGCACCAATCTACATTCCTACCAACAGTGTAGAGGGTTCCCTTTTCTCCACATCCTCTCCAGCATCTATCATTTGTAGACTTTTCAATGATGGCCATTCTGGCTGGTGTGAGGTGATATCTCATTGTAGTTTTGACCTGCATTTCTCTGATGATTAGTGATGCTGAGCATTCTTTCATGTGCCTATTGGTCATTTGTATGTCTTCACTGGAGAATTGCTTGTTTGGGTCTTCTGCCCATTTTTGGATTGGGTTGCTTGTTTCCTTCATATTAAGGTGTAGGAGCTGTTTGTGTATTTTGGAAATTAGTCCCTTGTCAGTTGCATCATTTGCAAATATTTTCTCCCACTCTGTAGGTTGTCTTTTTGTTTTGCTGATGGTATCCTTGGCTGTGCAAAAGCTTTTAAGTTTAATTAGATCCCATTTGTTTATTTTTGCTTTTATTTCCATTACTCCAGCAGTTGGTTCAAAAAATATACTGCTATAATGTATGTCTGTGAGTGTTCTGCCTATATTTTTCTCTAGTTTTATAGTATCTGGTCTTACATTTAGGTCTTTAGTCCATTTTGAGTTTATTTTTGTACATGGTGTTAGAGAATGTTCTAATTTCAGTTTTTTACATGTAGCTGTCCAGTTTTCCCAGCACCATTTAGTGAAGAGATTGTCTTTTCTCCATTGAATATTTTTGCCTCCTTTGTCATAGATTAATTAACCATACATGTGTGGGTTTATTTCTGGACTGTTTATCCTGTTCCATTGATCTATGTGTCTGGTTTTGTGCCAGTACCATACTATTTTGATTACTGTAGCTTTGTAGTGTAGTCTGAAGTCAGGGAGCGTGATTCCCCCAGCTCTGTTCTTTTTCAAGATTGTTTTGGCTATTCGGGGTCTTTTGTGTTTCTCTACAAATTTTAATTTTTTTTTTGTTCCAACTCTGTGAAGAATGTCATTGGTAATTTGATTGGAACAGCACTGAATCTTTAAATTGCCTTGGGCAGTATGGCCATTTTAACAATATTGATGCTTCCAATCCAAGAACACAGTATATCTTTCCATTTGTTTATGTCATCTTCAATTTCCTTCATCAGTGTCTTATAGTTTTTGGCATACAGGTCTTTTGCCTCCTTGGGTAGGTTTACTCCTAGGTATTTTATTCTTTTTTGGTGCGATGGTAAATGGTATCATTTCCTTAATTTCCCTTCCTGCTATTTCACTGTTAGTGTATAGAAATGCAACTGACTTCTGTATATTAATTTTGTGTCCTGCAACTTTACCATATTCATTGATGAGTTCTAGCAGTTTTCTGGTCACTTCTTTAGGGTTTTCTATGTATAGTATCATGTCATCTGAAAACAATGACAGTTTTACTTCTTTGTTTTCAACTTGGATTCCTTTTATTTCTTATTCTTCTCTGATTGCTATGGCTAAGACTTCCAAAACTATGCTGAATAAAAGTAGTGAAAGTGGGCATCCTTGTCTTGTTCCTGATCTTAGAGGAAATGCTTTCAGCTTTTCCCCATTACGTATGATGCTAGCTGCGGGTTTGTCATTTATGGCCTTTTTTATGTTGAGGTATGTTCCGTCTATGCCAACTTTCTGGAGAGTTTTGATCATAAATGGATGTTGAATTTTATCAAAAGCTTTTTCTGCATCTATTGAAATTACCATATGGTTTTTATTCTTCAGTTTGTTAATGTGGTGTATCACATTGATTGATTTGCGGTTACTGAAAAATCCCTCCATCCCTGGGATAAATCCAACTTGATCATGATGTATGATCCTTTCAATGCATTGTTGGAGTCAATTTGCTAGTATTTTGTTGAGCATTTTTGTGTCTATATTCATAAGTGATATTAGCCTGTAATTTTCTCTTTCGTGTGATATCCTTGTCTGGTTTTGGTATCAGGGTGATGATGGCCTCATAGAGTAAGTTTGGAAGTGTTCCTTCCTCTGCAAATTTTTGGAATAGTTTCAGAAGGATAGGTGTTAACTCTTCTCTAAATGTTTGGTAGAATTCACCTATAAAGCCATCTGATCCTGGACTTTTGTTTGTTGGGACGTTTTTAATTACTGATTCAATTTCAGTACTGGTAATTGGTCTATTCATATTATCTGTTTCTTTCTGGTTTATTCATGGCAAATTGTACCTTGCTAAGAAATTGTCCATATAAATAGAGTATAACCTTTAAAAATGGTGAATCACTATGTTGTACACCTGTAACTTACATAATATTGTACATCAACTACACCTCAATTTTTTAAAAAAGCCAATGCATTCCAATAGTTATAAACAAAATGGCACTGCCATTAATACACAGGTTGGACATATCTTTTGACAAACTTTAGTGCCTCCTTGCTGTCCCTGAGAGTGTCTTTGAGCCTCTTGTGAAAGAACCCTTGATCAAAAAGGGAATGCCTAGTGAAAGTCTTAAAAAAATCTCCAGTCCTGCAAACATCTGTTCACATGCCCAGGGGGACACAGGGCTGAGCCTGAGTGCTCCACACTCAAAAGCCTGTCACAAAATTACAAGTGTACACCAAAAACTGAGGCAGAGTGTTACAGGAATAATCACTGAAAATGCACAGCTTAGGGTTTTTCTTTCCTGCACTTTCTTGTATTGACTCTTATCTGGACAGTCAGGGACATCCAGGTTGGCTGAGGACTATTGAAGGTGGAATGCAAAGAGAAGATGTTCGGATACTACTGTCTAAATTGAGACCCTGAAGCCTGCAGGGGGTAAAAAACATCATTTTGAAAGCAAAAGCAGGATTGATTGAAATTCTCTTGACAGAAAGAGAAGGGCAGTTTTCACCCTACCCAGAAAGGCAGTTTTGTTACTGCAGAACAGCCTATCCTATTGTGACTAATATAGTATCTGGTGATAGAGGGCAAAGAGCCTGGTGCAAGCAGAAGGCAAATGTCTATAAATGTGACCTAAAGAAAGTGTTTTCTAAAATGATGAGGTAGCTTTTCCAAGAGTATGTCCTCAGCTCAATTCATAAAGCTGCACAAAGAAGAACTTGACGAACAAAAAGGAAAAAGAATATCCTTTCTCTCAGGCTTCTTCTCTTTCTTTCTTTCATTCTTTCTTTCTTTCTGTTTGGTATGGCTGAAAATTTTAATTTATCTGTCATTTATCATTTAACATTCCTTCACACAATTTAAATAGAAGGTGAGTTCAATTCCAAAGCACAAAACCAAGGAAGGCCAAAGCATAAAATCAACCTCTTTTTTCTTAAAGAGTTTTATATCAGATTGGAAGAAATCTTAAAACCCTGGGGCTCTCTCTTTGTGCATACCATGAGTCTATCTATTTTTTTCTTCTAGAATGAATTTTCCTTGCTTTGAGTCTACTCAGTGAAAAACACTATGAGACCATATAGTTTTCCTGATCAAATGTGCATGGATTATAGAATGTGCCAGCTATGGAATGCACTCTGTTTGAACTTTAAACTCATTTCAGTCCCCCATTTTATCGTCATTTTTTTCCCTCCATCTAATTTTCTTAGTTTCTACTCTGTTCAGGGAACAATTGAGAAGGTGGTGTGCAGTTAAAATTAAAACCTGCCACTTCCCACATAAAATATGTAAATACTGCGATGCAGTTTGCATTTTTAAAGGTAGCAACTTCAAATTCTCTTAAGAAGTCTAAGAAAAACTATGGATTAATATAACTCACTGACCTCTGACCCTTCACATTCCACAGGATTTTTATTCTAATTAATGGGAAGGATTAAACATCTGGATGTTTGGCCTCCCTTTAATATCTGCCATTCAGTTGACTTGCTTTATTATCTGCATATGGCTGAATGAGCCCTGTAATTTCATCCTTCAACTTCTATGAAAAGCAACCAAAATGGAAAATTTCTTCTGACTTCTGCCTTGGAAAAGAACGTACAGGTCAGCATATCAGAACCAGACTGTGGGGAAGTATAGTGGGCCCACCTTATAGTTACCTTGACTCTCAGGTATCTAGTTGAGACACTGGGGCCCCAGGGAGACTCTGAAGAACTGAAGACTGTTGAAGGACTGTATCATTTTGCTGACATGGTTTTTTGAAATTAGAATTATTTATAAGATGTCATTTTAAAGCAATGGGAATAAATGAATTTTGTTAACTAATATGCATAAATATCTGTCCCCACATTTCCTCAAGTCTTCCAAATTTCCAGAGCTGCACTATTCTTTAATATCAAATATTCTGAGCCTCTTAATTATGCAAGTTAAGCTATATTATGCTATAACAATTAATTAATTCCAAATTCTAAAGAGATTATTTCTCATTCACACAAAATCCAATGTAGGTGTTTTAGTGGAGAGGCTCTGCCAGATGGCTTTTCTTCAAGCAGTGATTCAGGGGTCTAGGCTCCTTCTACCTTGTAAGTCTATCATCCCTTATACGCTTGGGATCCTCTGAATTTGGTTGGCTGATGAATAAAGTGAGAGAATACGTAAGATCACCTGGGATGGTTTAGGGACCAAGAAATGAGCTGCACCCCTTCCACCCCTCTTCAGTTAGTCACATGGCCCCTTCTAGGTGCAAGGGGGCAGAAAAAAAAGTTAACTGAGTGTTTCAGAAGAGGAAATGTTTTGTGTTTTTTTTTTTGAGTTATAGTCAGTTTACAAAGCTGTGTCAATTTCTGGTGTACAGCAAAATTCTTCAGTCATACATGAATATACATACATTCATTTTCATATTCTTCTTCACCATAAGCTACTACAAAATACTGAATATATTTCCCTATGCTATACAGTATAAACTTGTTTATCTATTTTATATATACCTGTCAGTATTTTCAAATCTTGAACTCCCAGTTTATCCCTTCCCACTCCCCTCCCTCCTGGCAACCACAAGTCTGTATTCTATGTCTGTGAGTCTGTTTCTGTTTTATATATAAGTTCATTTGTCTTTTTTTTTTTTTTTTTAGATTCCACATATAAGTGATATCATATGGTATTTTTCTTTCTCTTTCTGGCTTACTTCACTTAGAATGACATTCTCCAGGGACATCCGTGTTGCAGCAAATGGCACTATGTTGTCGTTTTTATGGCTAAGTACTATTCCATTGTATAAATATACCAAAGCTTCTTTATCCAGTCATCTGTTGATGGACATTTAGGTTGTTTCCATGTCTTGGCTATTGTGAATAGTGCTGCTATAAACATTGGGGTGCAGGTGTCTTTTTGAAGTAGGGTTCCTTCTGGATATATGCCCAGGAATGGGATTGCTGGGTCATATGGTAAGTCTATTTTCAGTCATTTGAGGACTCTCCATACTGTTTTGCACAATGGCTGCACCAAACTACATTCCCACCAGCAGTGCAGGAGGGTTCCCTTTTCTCCACACCCTCTCCAGCATTTGTCATTTGTGGACTTTTGAATGATGGCCATTCTGACTGGTGTGAGGTGACACCTCATCGTAGTTTTGATTTGCATTTCTCTGATAATTAGTGATATTGAGCATTTTTTCTTGTGCCTATTGGTCATTTGTATGTCTTCATTGGAGAATTCCTTGTTTAGGTCTTCTGCCCATTTCTGGATTGGGTTGTTTGTTTTTTTCTTATTAAGTTGTATGAGCTGTTTATATATTCTGGATATCAAGCCCTTCTCAGTTTCATCTTTTGCAAATATGAGGTAATGGGTTTTAATAAGCATTAGCAAATCTCTAGCACAGCCATGCCAAGCACCAACAGAAACCACAGTGTTCTTTTCCACCAAAGTCTCCAGGAAGTCTTGTTCACCTAATTCTATTTTTATTAAATATATAATTACACATTACTAAATATCATTATACATAGTATTCTGCACAGTATAATAGCAATGATTTACAACTGAGGGTGATTTTGACTCCTCTCCAGAGGATATTTGGCAATTCCTGGAGACATTTTTGGTTGTCACAACTGGAAGGGATGGTAAATGTCTGGTTTCTGGTCTAGTGTGCAAGGAGCTTAGAAGTCATCACTCCCAACTCCAAAATAAGAAAAAAGCTGAAGAAACTGAAAATCAATAACTCTTCTTAGATCTAGCAGAGAACTGAGGTCATGGGCAAACCAATGCCCCCAAATTTGGACAGAGAAACGGACATATACAAATAATCACAGTTTACCATCAGGAGCAAAAACCACCACCAGCCTTAAGGTAGGCCCACACTTTTCTGAGTTTTATCTCCAGGAGCCCTACCAGGTTCTCACAGTTAAGACTAGGGGGAAATTTTCTCATGTTTCTAGCAGGTACAGGGGAAACATGGCCATTCTGTAATATGCCTACAGCATTCTGTTCTTCTTAACAAGGTGTACCCTTAAGAAAAAAACTATTTTGCCAGGGCCTTACCAACTGGGGTTTTACTAGGGCCTAACTGACCTGGGAGAAGGGAAACATCCAACTCCAGCTTCTACTAGCTTTCCTATCTCACCTAAGGTTGAAGAGGGTCAGGTGGTGAGAATTAAAAGCACTTGTAGGAGGCTCAGGCTCACTAAAAGATGAAGACCTAATCATAGAATTACAGAATATACCATACACCTTACCACCACATCAGTAGGGCTCCTGTGTAATAATACAGGAATACAACTGAGAGAACTGCACAACTCAGACCTTATTTAAGAAGTCTCTATGGAAAACCAAAGACAAAAGGGGCTACAAAAATATGGACATCAGAGGAAATTTTAACCACTGACACCTATAGCTACAACAAACAGTAAACACAGCCCAACTCCTAGACAAATAAAAAATAAAACCTCACACTAGAGGTCTGTTTACCTCAGTTTCCTTTACCCATCACATCATGACTAGCTTTCTACAAAAATATTACAAGGCATTCCAAAAGGCAAAAAACATAGTCTGAAAATACAAACCAAGCATCAGAAACAGACTCAGACATGGCAGAGATTTTACAACGATTAGACTGGGAATTTAAAACAACTGTGATTAATATACCAAGGGCTCTAATGGAAAAGTGGATAACATGCAAAAGCAGATGGATAATGTAAGCAGAGAGACAGAAATTCTAGGCATCAAGAGGAAACGCTGGAAATCCAAAACACTGTAACAGAAACGAAGAATGCCTTTGATCGGCTCAGCAACAGATTAAATACAACTGAGGAAGCAATCAATGAGCTTGAAGATATGTAAATAGAAACTTATAAAACTGAAATACAAAGAGAAAAAAATGAAAGGATAGAATAGGATATCCAAGAACTATGGGACAATTACAAAAGTGTCACATATGCATAATGGAAATGTCAGATGGAGTAGAAAGAGGGGAAGAAACATAAGAAATATTTGAAGTAATATAAATAATGATTGAGAATTTTCCAAAATTAATTACAGACACTAAACCACATCCAGGAAACTCAGAGAACATCAAACAAGATAAATATTTTAAAATATATAACTAGGTATATCATATTTAAACTTCAGAAAATCAAAGACACAGATAAAATACTGAAAGAAGACAAAGAAATAAAACACTTTATCTACAGAGGAGAAAAGTTATGAATTACCTCCAACTTTTTTTCAGAAAACACGCAAGTAAGAAGAGACTGGAGTGAAATATTCGAAGTGTTGAAAGAAAAACCCACCAACCTAGAATTCTGTATCCAGTAAAACTATCCTTCAAAAGTGAAGGAGAGATAAAGACTTTCTCAGACAAACAAATTGAGGGAATTTGTTGCCAGTAGACCTATCTTGCAAGAAATGTTTTTAAAAAGTTCTTCTAAGAGAAGAAAAATTATACAGGTCAGAAAGTTAGAACTATATAAAGGAAAGGAAGAGTGCTACAGTAGGAATAAGTAAAGGAAAAATAAAATCTTTTCCTTTTCTAATTTTTAATTAACCAACACATAACAATTCATAATAGCAATAGCAGCAATGTAGTCAGCAAATACAGTTTATGAATAAGTTAAACGAATGACAGCAATGTTATAAGGGGTGGGAGGGAGGAACTATGAATATTCTGTTATAAGGTACTTACTTGCACTAGTTGCAAAGTGGTATACTGTTATTTAAAAGTGGATTTGAAATAGTTGTAAATGTATACTGAAAATGCTAGAGCAACCACTAAATAAGTTTAAAAAAAAGAAGTACAATTAATATGCTAAGAGAGGAAATGGAATCACGTAAAACACTCACTTAAAACAAGAAAAGACATGCCAACTGAAAACAACTAGAACTCATCAACGAATTCAGAAAAGTTGCAGGATACAAAATTAATATACAAAAATCTGTTGCATTTCTATACACTAACAATGAAATATCAGAAAGAGAAATTAAGGAAACAATCCCATTTACCACTGCATCAAAAAGGATAAAATACCTAGGAATAAACCTACCTAAGAAAGCCAAGATCTGTACTCCAAAAACTATAAGATTCTGAAGAAAGAAACTGAAGATGACACAACAGATAGAAAGATATACTGCGTTCTTGGATTGGAAGAATCAGTATTGGTAAAATGACCATACTACCCAAGGCAATCTACAGATTCAACACAATCTCTATCAAATTACCAATGACATTTTTCACAGAACTAGGACAATTATTTTTTAATTTCTAGGGAAATACAAAAGACCAAAATAATCTTGAGAAAGAAGAATGGAGCTGTAGGAATCATACTCCCTGACTTCAGACTATACTACAAAAGCTACAGTCATCAAAACAGCATGGTACTGACACAGAACAGACACACAGATCAATAGAACAGGATAGAAAGCCCATAAATAAATCCATGCACTTATAGTCAGTTAACCTACAACAAAGAAGGCAAGAATATACAATGGAGAAAAGACAGTGTCTTCAATAAGTAGTGCTGGGAAAACTGGACAGCTACATGTAAAAGAATGAAATTAAGACATTCTCTAACACCATATACAAAAATATACTCAAAATGGATTAAAGACCTAAATGTAAGACCGGATACTTTAAAACTCCTAGAGGAAAACATAGGCAGAATACTCTTTGACATAAATTGCAACAATATTACTCCTAGAGTAATAGAAACAAAAGCAAAAATAAACAAATGGAATCTAATTAAACTAAAAAGCTTTTGGACAGCAAAGGAAATCATAAATAAAACAAAAAGATAGCCTACATAATGGGAGAAAATATTTGCAAACAATGTGACCAACAAGGAATTAATTTACAAAATATACAAACAGCTTATATAGCTCAATATCAAAAAAAAAAAAAACAACCCACACAACCCAATAAAAAAAATGGGCAGAATTTACAATAGCCAAGACATGGAAAGAACCTAAATTTCCATCAACAGATAACTGGAAGAAGTTGTGGTGTATTTATACAACAGAATACTACTCAGCCATTAAAAAAAAATAATGCCACTTGCAGCAACATGGATGGACCTGGAGACTGTCATTCTAAGTGAAATAAGCCAGAAAGAAAAAGAAAAATACCGTATGATAACACTTATATGTGAAATCTAAAAAAAGACAAATGAACTTATTTATAAAACAGAAACAGACTCACAGACATAGAAAACAAACTTACAGTTACCAGAGGGGTAAGGGGGTGGGAAGGGATAAATTGGGAGTTCAAGATTTGCAGATACTAATATATGTATAATAGATAAACAAGTTTATACTGTATAGCACAGGGAACTATATTCAATATATTGTAGTAACCGATGGTGAAAAATAATATGAAAACAAATATATGTATGTTTATGTATGACTGAAGCATTATGCTGCAGACCAGAAACTGACACATTGTAAACTGACTATTCTCCAATAAAAATATATATATACAAAAAAATGGGCAGAAGACCTAAACAGACATTTCATATGATACAAATGATCTTATTTACAAAACAGAAACAGACTCACAGGCTTAGAAAACAAACTTATTATCAAGGGGAAAGGAGATGGGGAGAGATAAATTAGGGATTTGGTATTACACACTACTATATATAAAACAGATAAACAGCAAGGACCTATTGTATAGCACAGGGAATTATATTCAATATTTTGTAATAACCTATTATGAAAAAGAATAGACACATATATATGTATAACTGAATCACTTTGCTGTACACCTGAAATATTATAAATCAACTATACTTCAATAAAAAACAATATAAGATAGAAAAAAGTAGAAGACCAAATAAACAAAGGACAAGGGCAATACACAGAAAACAGTAACAACTAAGGGGATGCTACTGGCATCTAATGAGTAGAGACCAGAGATGCTGCTAAACATCTTTAAATGCACAGGACAGGTCCTTGCAACAAAGAATTATTCAATCCAAAGTGTCGATAGTAATAAGGTTGAGAAACTCTTTGTAATACCAATACCTCTTAAACCCCATGAAATTTCCCCCATCTGAAAATTTTCATAGTTAGTGAATGTGGCAGAGACAGCTAACAATACAATAAAATTCATGCATTTGCTTCCATGGTATAAAACTGTTGCTAGGAAATGGCTTCTCAGCCAGGTACTACATTTCCAGCATCTAGGTGGAGCCCTATGGCTAGTTTTTGACAAAAGAGTATGAGCAGATGTGATGTGTGCCCATTCTGAACCCATGTAGTTAGGAAGCAGATGTGCCTCCTCCACCTTCTTCTCTCACTTGGCTGCTAGCTAGATGCAAAGGATTGAGCAGTGGAGTCTGATGTCCTAAAGGACAGCAGAGACACAAGATGGAAACAGCCTGGATTCCTAAATGACTACATGGAACACTCTCTGCTGACCAGGACTCCCTGTGGACTGTTATAAGGGCAAGAAATAAATTCTATTCTGTTAAGCCACTAAAATTTAGGAGTACACTTGTAGCAGCTAGAACCTCCCTAACTAATACAAATACAAAGTTTTAAAAGGTGCTTGCTTCCAAAAGAATCCTGAATCACCAACATTAAAAACTTACTATTGAGGTAACACACCTCTTGAACCACCTTCTTCAATTGTTTAGGAGACACTGCAGATTCTGTCACAAGGGTTATTTTACAAAGACTCTACTTCTTATGAACTTTTCAGATGAGACTTTATCTTGAAATAATGACTACTGCATGTCATTTTCCCTTATTCTTTTCCCCTTACCTCAGTTGAGCAAGATGTATAGTATCTTTCACTTGTAACAGCCCCAGTTAAATTTCCCAGGAACCCCAAGAGCTTATGGGCCAGTCCAGCTTCCAGCTCCCCCAACAGAGAGAACTGCAGGTGCCATCTCACTCACTGGTAAGCCACCAATTCTGTTTCTGTCACTGTACAGAACACAGAGTCCAGCAGAGACTGGTCAGTCCCTATCAATATTTTGAATATTAAAAGAAGTGAAACCTTATCTATAAATATAGATAATGTATCCCTCCTAAAGCCATAGTGAACCATGCTGGACACATATACATGAGAATCTGGTGTGTAATAAAGATCATCATACTAATCAGTGGTGAACTAAAGGTTTATTAAATAAACTCTCTCAGGTCGACTAACTGACTAAATCAGAAAAAAAAGCCCAAAAGTTATATTCTTACCTCACACCATACCACAAAATAAATTTTTGATGGGTTAATAATTAAAAGAGAAACACAAATTTTAAAACAAATGCTTAAGTCGTATTGACATGGTAGCACACTTCCAAAATATAAAAGCAGAGAAATATATCAATATGGTCACCCAAAAACATCATATATAAAATTAAAAGGCAAATGAGCAGATGAGGAAAGTATTTGTACTATACTTAATATTATTGATCTAGATATTTTAACAGTTTCTTTTAAAAGATGAAATCCTAATGGAAAAAAATAAATGATGGTTGTGATACTTCACAAAAGAAGAAATACAAATGGCTAATAAATGTGTGAATGTTCAACTTCCAACTAATAAGTGAATGTAAATTAATACAAGATACTGTTTTCACCTTTCAAACTGATATTAATTTAGAAATTGTCCTGCTCTGTTTTGATAAATGTGCAGTGACACAAACAGTCTCATAACCTTCTTCAAACACTGTAAATCGGTAAGACTTGCTGAAGGGCAACTTGGCAATATAGATCAATGGCTTTAGAAAATATCATAAACTTGACCTGATAATTCTACTTCTAGGAATTATAGGAGATAATCAGAGAAGTGGTCAATGATGAATGTACAAGGACTGTCCCCCCAGCTTTGTCTATGATAGAAAAAATTGAGAATCTCCCAGGGGAATGGCTAAAATAATGATGGCACACTTATTTAATAAAACTTTGAGCATCCATTAAAGAACACCTTTTTGAGGAATATTTAGCCACATAAGAAAATGCTCAGAACATAACGGGAAAAGTAGGATATAAAACTGTATATTTAATATCATGATTTTATAGTGAAATGCACGCAGGAAAGCAACGAAGAAATGTTAATAGTAGTCTCTGTAGTGATATTATGGGTGATTCCTAGTTTCTTCTTTATTCTTTCCAGTATTTATCTCCCACATTTTCTATTTGAAAATGTTTTTACCTTTACAATCAGGAGAAAAGCGAAATGTTATAATCTTTTTTAGTGTTACCATATTTCCAGGTGGAAATTCTGTCCTGATTATTTGTAAAGTTAAATGTTTTTTTTTCTGACTTGGTAGAGCCTGTATATACTAAGGACTGACTGACTCTAAGTCAGCTATCCAGGTGGGCCTGGTAAACTTCTCACTCTGTTACTCAGGCAACTTCCCAGTTCAGAGTTTTCCATGTCAGCCTTGTCTGTGGCACAACTTGGAAGTTGTGAATTAAAATTAAGAACTCAGGTGAAATTCTTCAGAAAACATATTTGGTTGTAGCTACTTATTCAGTGAAGTAGTAAACGTAATGGGGAAGAAAGGAATTCTTTCTAAAAGCACTCATTGCACTTGGACTATGTAGAAAGAAAAGGAAAGGGAGGAGGGAAGCCCTGTGGATCTTAAAAAAAAAATTCGGTGCAGAGTCCACTGAAGCTCATTGTACAGGATGTAGGATGCTGTGTTACAAACCACTTCAAAGCTTAGTGGCCTAAAACAGAATCATTTGTTATCTTTCATGGTTTTCTGAAGTTCAGGAATCTGGGAGCAGCTAACTGGGTGAGTCTGACTCAGGGTCTCTCATGAGGTTGCATTAAGATGTCAGCTTGACTAGGTGCTGGATCAGGATCCAGTTCCAAGATGACTCACACTCATGGCTGGCAAATTGGTGCAGGCTGTTGTCTGCAGGCCTCAGTTCCTCTCTCTGTGGGCCCCTGCACAGACCTACAGAGGTGTCCTCATGGCATGGCACTGGCTTCCCCCAGAGGGAGGGATCCAAGGCAGAGGCTCGAGTGTTCTCTTAGGACATAGCCTCAGAAGTCACACAGTCACTTTGGTAATATCCTACTGGTAACACAGGTCGGCCCTATTCAATGTGGAGTGTGGGGTGTGCAAATACCAGAAGGCAAGAATCAGTGGAGGCCATCATGGAGACTGATCTCCCAGTTATCTATCCAGCATCCTGACAATGCCCACTTCCTAACAAAACTACAGACTTCTACTTAAGTGTCTTTCTTTTCCTACTACAGTGAAGGAAAGAAGAAAGCTGATCCATCTCCAATACTATTGGTGGGACTAATTGGGCTAAATGTAATTACAGCCCCTTTGACAGTGATTGGCTCAGGATCCTAGACCTAAACCAGTTAGTACATGGCAGTCTCCCAGACTTCAAGATTATTCAGGGTTTGGCGTATCACCAGATTCAGGCCAACGAGGCACAAGAGGACACTTTCGGGGTGCTTCTAAAAGAGAACCACCAGAAATGATGGTTCCAGTCCTCCTTGGGTGTTGTGGAATATGGATCTGAGCCCGGGGGTGCTGCAGCGCCCTCTACCAGCCTGAGAATCAAACCATCTGTGGGGAAGAGCCAAGAGATTCTCAAGAGAAATTAAGTCAGTCTTGATAAAACAAGAGCTGATCACTGCCCTGCCGCTGGGCTCTTCCTTTATTTGGGGCAATTAACTTCCCGTATTTTTTAAGGCACTTTAAGATAGGTATTCTAGTATGTGCAACCAAACCTGTTTTTTCCCACTTGACATCTTGGAAATATCACGAGGCTAAAAAAATGAAGATAAATGCTTTGAAAACTAAAAGAAATTTTACTTTTTAACATTAGGGGTAATTATATCTACTTGAACCAAACCAAAATTTGGGACAGCTCCCCTGATATGTGGACAAGAGTATTACCAAGCAGGTCTGGTCCAACATGTCCAGAAAACAATGGCTATGCCCATAGGCTGAACAAATGACTGCTTTGGGGGTACAATGTCAGGACTGCCTGAACAGGATGTGCTGGGGTCTGTGATCCCAGCTGGGGCAACCATAAGCTCAAGATTTCTGAGCTGTGGCGAGGGGCACCAGGAGGGGCCACACAAAACTGGTCTTCAAAATGAGTACCAACTGGTCCTGAGAGGTCCACCACTTCTGGCCAGTGCCTGAAATGCCACATGAGCCTACTGACTTAAGACTGAGAGGAGGAACATGATAAAGCTTAACAGTCAATAGCATCTCATCATGAATTTGGGTCTTAGTCCCACCTGAGATTTGTGTGCATTATTCGTACAGAATAAGAGAACATGCCACAGAGGTGAAGGGACAGAGAAAGAGGTCCAGGAATCTGGAGGGCACTGAAGACTAATTTGGCTGCATCATACTTTTGCAGATGGCAGAAAAACTTGGCTATTCACAGTTTTGCCAATGGCAGGTCATTAACGATATTTAAGAAATATCTGTGCCAGGTACAGTTCTGAGTGCTTTACATTTACATATTTAATCCCTTCAACAATCCCATGAAATAGGTACTCTCATCATCATTATTTTACAGATTAGGAAACTTTAAAATAAGGCACAGAGAGGTTAAGAAACTGGCCCAAGGTCATACAGCTAGAAGCAAAGCACAGAGAGGTTAGGTGACTTGCCCATGGTCACACAGCTGGTAAGTGGTAGAGTCAGGACTTGAAATACAGTCTTTGCCACCAGAGCCCATGCACTTAACCACCATGCCTGCTGCCTATACTATCACATTTCAGTTTCTTTGCAGACTTGTTGTCTGCAAATGTCCCCTGGTGGGGATGTTCCTTTCTGCATGATGGTTCACCCTAGGGCCTTACTGAAGCTAGAGCAGATTTAAGTACATGTGGCAGCTGTGGGTGGTTTATCTGTCAGGTCTGGCCCTCAATCCTGGGACACTGGGTCACCACAAACTCTAGTTCTGCTGTTTTCAACCAGCCTGATGAACAGCCATAACTTCAGGCTTGTTAGAAATGCAGCCGATCATGAGAGATTTGAGCCAACCATTTTCCTCTTTGCCCAAGCTTCCTGATCATTCCAGGCCTCTGCCCATCACACACCCTCCTTCTTAAATACTATCATCAGTGCCGGGGTCATTAGGGAGAAAACCAATGAAGAGGAAATGATTATAAAAGTTACATCTGCTGTTCAGGCAGCTGTTCGCTTTCCTCATTAGGACAATCAATCATTTTTCAACATCATTTTTGTAACTAGGAAAAGGCTTCATTTATTCTAAGACTAAGGAGCAGAAATGAGGGAATTAAATCCCACAGGTCTTTAGCTGATGGGATTTTTTTTTTAATATTCTGTCCTTGCCAGTGACCTAATTAAGCTTTCAGAGAATGATAAACTCTCAGCTCCTCTGTCTCGTTTCCATCTGCGCTTTTGCCGAAGAAGAGCTCTAAGCCCCCAGTAGTCCATGCCATTTCTTCCGGCTTTCTCTTCAGTCTCATCTTTGTAGATTGAGCTCAGCTTTCTCTGACTTCCTCTGAGGGCTTCTTGGAAATGTGTCATCTTCACTAAAACCTTACAGCCAAGTCGCAGACTGTCATAGAAGCATTAAGTAATATATCGGTGGAATCACAGAACAGCAGGGCAGGAAAATCACCCCTTGTAATGATGACAAATCCCAATCATGGGGGCAGACTGCCAAGGTTCAAATATCAACTTCGCCCTTTACTTAACCTTAGGCACATTACTTAGCCTCTTGGTGCCTTGGTGTCCTCATCTGCAAAGTGGAGAATAAAAGTACATACATATCTCCTAGGGTTGTCATGGGGCTAAGTTAATTAACAGTATACATAAAGCACTTAAAACAGTGCCTGGCACACAGTAAATAAAATTATAAGTGTATCTATTATTATTGTTGCTACTGCTGTTGTTATTATTATCTAGTCCACCTGCCAGTGATGCTTATGTACCCTCTTGAACATCTTCCTCTTCAAACCCCCAAGGTTTGAAGCGCAACCATCTGCTTTCTCCATGCCTACATCCTTGCTGTTGAGAGCTTTGGGGAAAATGAAACAAGTGTATGGACTACTAATTCATGGTCTCCAAGCTAAGCCTACTCACCAGATACTCCATCGGATGTGCCTCCCTGCATCAGTCAGGATCCAGGCAGAAAGACAAAGCACCATAGTTATTTCAGCAGAGATAAACCAAGGGTGGGAAGTGAAATTGCTGAAATGGGCATTGGAGAACTCATAAGGTAGATGGAATGCTGGGATAACACAGGAATCAGTAGCTGCCTCGGATGTGAGGGAACAAAGGGAAGAGGTGGCTGTTATCAGAACCTAGAAGCTTGGAGGAGGGACCCGTGGGGCTGTGACCCAGATCCCCGTGGAGGGGACACAATGAGGCTGATCATGAGAGTGCTGGGAAAACTGCAAACTGGATGGGAATGAATTAGTGCTGGGGTGTTGCTCACAGCAACAGGAAATGGACACTAAACTCACAGGAAGCAAACAGGAAGAAGCAGCCACCTGTCCTGACTATCATAGCCACACCGACCTTTCTAAAAGGCAAATGTAGCCAGGTCACAAGCCTTCTTAACTATGGCTTTCTCTGTTTCTCCAGTAGAGTATGGAGTATAGCTTGGAGTATGGGCCTCCTGGAGCTGGCCCTGGCCTGCTTATTAGCACTGTCTTTTCCCATGCTCCAGCTCTCTCTCGGAACACATCCACGCCAGCCAGGTTGAACTCACTGCATTCTCCAAAACACTCTGTGCCTTTGTTCCAGCCTGGAAAGCCCTTCTCTGTGAAGTCTTTGTTGATCACAGAAACTAGGAATGGCTAATCCTTTCTGTGTGCCCTCACTGTAAACCCAACATACTTCTTTTAGCAGATGCTGCTGGGGCCCTGTCCACATCTTCTTGGAAGAGATGCTTACTGTGGCAAGGAAGACACAGAAGGCTGCTAACTATGAACACCTGTGGTTCCACCTGGGGCTGTATATCTGCCCACGGAACACATTTGGCCAGGTGCTCGGGAATAGTGCTAGGGCGTTAATGCCTCTCCAGGCAGCCTTCAAACCCTGATGAAGAGCAATCTGATGGCTAATGTGCCAACTGTGTGGCCCCCTGACTGGGAGGATGAGGGACATTTATACTGTCATCCAGAGTTCCCCAGGGAGACTGAACCCCAGTTGCCTATGGTATGCACCCTTGATCAGCTTTCTTCCATTCCCTGCCTGAATTCCCTGGTCTTTTCTACCACTGTTTCCTGGCATTACTTTCCCAAAAAGCTACTTGCACTCAAATCCTTGTTGCCTGCTTTGGGAGAAACCGAAATTAAGACACTTCTCTCAAGGCCCATTAGATAGTGTTGTATTTATCTATTTAAACATCCTTGTCACCTTAAGCACCCTCAACTCTATCCTCAGGTCATAACACAGTGCAGGGACATAGTATGCCCTCCATCCATGCTTACTGACTAAGGGGAGAGATCTGAAAACCAAAAAGTGGCACTGTAGAATGTGATGTGTGATGAGCAGAGATTATTGGAGAAGGCTAGCAAGGGGCTTTGGGATTATAATTCACATTTTTGGAGGTGAGGCTACTTGGGCAGCCAAAGAAAGGGAGTAGAACTGCAATTTTTAATCCCTCTGTTTCTTCTTGAAATAGCAGTAACAGAATTGTAGACACAAATACACACACAAACGCACACATAGAAATGTGAGACGCCGGAATTTTGCCCCCTTCACCATGCCCCATAGGTCTGGCCCATACAGCAGCTGTCACCTTTGATTTTAATAATCATATATCCCTTTACGCTGCTCTAAGAAATGTCATGTCCAAGTCACATCACTGTGGCAGTCCTTTCACTCTGAAAAGCTCAGAAAGCAGGCAATCCTAACATTGTCTGGCATGGCTGATGTCTGGCTTAAAGGCCATCTGCTGTCTCTCTAATCAAGGACCAAATACGTTGGGAATACTCCCTCCAACTTAATCCTGCCTCTGAATGAGACTGATTCTAAGTAAGAGCCTTGCCATAAAGCCCAAGAGGGTTCCAATTCTCTTATGAGAGCCAGCATTAGAAATAAAACCTCCACATACCAAAGGCATCTCAGCTTCTTATCCAGGAGGGCTTCTGTGCAGCTGAAGGGCTGGATTCTATTATGCAAGTTAGTCTGACCTCTTCTAGCCATGTTGCACATCAACAGTTTCTTACCATATGCCCTCCTGCCTGGACAGCTTGGGGGCCTCTAAATCAAAGCATTTCATGACTTCTTCTAATAATGTAACTACTAGGGAAGCTTTTTAAATTATAATTATTTCATTATCTAACTTTTTTGAGTCCCTACAATGTGTTAGTATCACTTACAAAGCACTGCACAAAATGTTTTACATACAGTACCTCTTTCAATCCTCAAAACAACTCAATAAGAAAGGTAGGTAAACTAGCTTCATGTCACAGCAGAGGAAGAAGAGTGTGCCTGAATTAAACACAGGCTTTCTAACTCCCAAGCCTGTGCACTTTACCACAGTATTATTCTAGCATTATTTCAAACTCCATACAATAGAATTTTAGTTCTGGAAGGGATCATAGAGATTAACTAGAATCCAACCCCCTTCTGAGGCGCTATTCCTTGGTAATTTAACACATGGTCTTGGCAATCAGACAGACCTGAGTAGAGTTCCAGACCTGTCACTTAACTAGCTATGTGATCAGAGACAAGATGCTTAATCTCCTTAAGCCCTTTAGTCTCCCCATCTCTAAAATGGGGATAATAATAGGTATCTCCTGAGGATAGAATTGCTGTGAGGAAAAAACAAGATCCTGTAGGAAAAAGACTTAGCTTGCTGCTTAGCAAGTGTCTATTAAATATTAGCTAACACTTACATGTACTAACTATAAACCAGGTATTATTCTGAGGGTTTGTGACATATTGAATTCATCTTAATTCCCACAATTAACTCAGGAAGTAGCTGCTATTATAATCCCCACTTTACAGATGGATTAACTGAGGCACATGTCAGACACCAAACCACAGATTCAGGAAGCTCAGAGAACACCAAACAGGATCAATGCTCAAAAATCTACACCTAGGCCTATCACATTCAAACTGCAGAAATTCAAATAAAAAGAAAAATTCTTGAAAGAAGACAGACAGAAAAAACATCTTACCAATACAGAAGCAAGGATAAGAATTACATCTTACTTCTCATAGAACTCTGTACCCTTTGAAATTATCCCTCAAAAGTGAAGAGAAATAAAGATTTTCTAAGACAAAAACTGAGGGAAATTGTTGCCATAAAACCTATCTTGCAAGAAATGTTACAAGAAGTTCTTCAGAGAGAAGGAAAATGGTACAGGTCAGAAACTTGGATCTACATAAACAAAGGAAGAGAATTAGAGAATGAATAAAAGGTTAAAAAACTTATTTTCTTATGCTTAATTGCTCTAACAGATAACAGTTTGTTCAAAATAATAACAGCAACGATGTATTCAATTATCTACATTTTTGTGTATATGTACACATACATATGCTTATGTATAAATGAAATAAATGACAGTAATGATACAAGGGATGGAGGGAGGAATTAAGATTATTTTGTTGTTATAAGGTATGTGTACTACTCATGAAGTGGTATAGTGTTATTTGAAAGTGGACTCATATTTGCTGTAAATGTATATTGCAAACTCCAAAGCAATCACTAAAAAAGTAAAGAAGTATTACTGATATGCTAAAAACAAGAGAAAATGGAATCATATAAAGTGCTCAATTAAAACCACAAAAGGCAGAAAAAGTGTGGAAGACAAAAACAGAAAGGCAACAAATAGAAAACAATAACAAATATGGTAGATACTCATCCAACTATATGAATAATCACTTTTAAACATCAATGGTATAAATACACCAATTAAAAGACAGATTGTTAGAGGGGGTCAAAAAACAAGATTGCATTATATGTCATCTACAAGTAATCCACTTTAAATACAACAACATATACAGATTAAAAGTCAATGAATGGAGAAAGATACACCATGTTAACACTAATAATCTAAAGAAAGCAGGTGTAGATATGAAATTACCCAGCCCATAAAAACTAACAGCCCCATAACCTGGGGCCACCCTTCTTGCCCTCTGAGAAGGCCCACACTCTGTCTATAGTGTACCTCCCTGAATAAATCTACTTTCACTTAAAAAAAAAAAGATAGCAGGAGGAGTAGTCATATTAATTTCAGACAGAGAAGACTTCAATTCTCCAGGAAGATATACTATGTATACACCTAACAATAGAGTATCAAAATATGTGAGGCAAAAACAGACAGAATTATAAGAAGAAATAGATAAATCCACTATAATAGGTGGAGACTTCAGCAACCCTATATCAGAAAGAGATCCAGCAGGCAGAAAATCAGTAAGGACACAACTGAACTCAACAGCCCCATCAATCAACTGGATTTAATTGGCATCTATAGACAACTTCATTCAATAATAGCAGGATATACATTCTTCTCAAGCTCACATGGAACATTCACCAAGACAAACTACATTCTGGGCCATAAAATACACCTTAATAAATTTAAAAGAATAGGAATCATACAATGTATGCTCTCAGACTACATTGGAATTAAGGTAGAAATCAATAACAGAAAGATAGCAAGAAAATACCAAAATTCTTAGAGATTAACAATACACTTCTAACTAACACATGAGTCAAAGAAGAAATCACAAGAAAAATTTTAAAATATTTTTAACTAAATAAAAGTAAAAATACAACTCATCAAAATCTGTGGGATACCGTGAAAACAGTGCTTAGGGGGAAATTTACAGCATTGAATGCATATATTAAAAAAGAAGACATCTAAAATTAGTAACCCTAAGTTTCCATCTTACAAAACTAAAAAAGAAAAGCAAATTAAATCCAAAGTAAGCAGAATAAATCGTAACTACAATGAGGTATTACCTCCATCAGTCAGAATGGCCATCATTCAAAAGTCCACAAACAATAAATGCTGGAGAGGGTGTGGAGAAAAGGGAACCCTCCTACATTGCTGGTGGGAATGTAGTCTGGTGCAGCCTTTATGGAAAACAGTATGGAGATTCCTCAAAAAACTAAAAATAGATTTACCATATGATCCAGCAATCCCACTCCAGGGTATATATCCAGAGGAAACTCTAATTCAAAAAGATATGCGCACCCCCATGTTCATAGCAGCACTATTTACAACAGCCAAGACATGGAAACAACCTAAATGTCCATCGACAGATGACTGGATAAAGAAGCTGTGGTATATTTATACAATGGAATACTACTCAGATATAAAAAATAATAAAATAATGCCATTTACATCAACATGGATGGATCTGAAGAATGTCATTTTAAGTGAAGTGAGAAAGAAAAATCATATGATATCACTCTTATGTGGAATCTAAAACAACAACAACAACAAAAACCAATCATATGGTTACCAAGGGGGAAAAGGAGTGGAAAGGGATAAATTGGGAGTCTGAGATGTACAAATACTAACTACTATATATAAAATAAATAATAAACAAATTTCTTCTGTATGGCACAGGGAACTATACTCAATATCTTGTAGTAACCTATTATGAAAACAAATATATGTATGTATATGTATGACTGAAACATTATGCTGTACACCAAAAACTGACACACTGGAACTAACTATACTTCAATAAAATAATTAATTAATTTAAAAATAAAATTAAAAAGTAAGCAGAAGAAAAGAAATAATAAAAATTCAAGTAGAAATCAAAGAAATTGAAAAGAAGTCAATATAGAAAATCAGCAAAACCGAAAGCTGTAAGAAGATCAATAAAATCGATAAGCTTCTAGCCAGGCTAAGGAAAAAAGAGTAGACACAAGTTATTAGTATCAGAAATGAAAGAAAGGACATCGCTAAAGATCTCATGGACATTAAAAAGAAGATAAAGGAATATTAAGGACAACTTTACACCCACAAATCTGGCAACCAAGATGAAATGGACCAACTCCTTGAAGAACACAATCTGTCAAATCTCACACTTAATGAATCTGTTTAAACAAAAAAACTAAACTAAAAATACTCTTACCATAAAATCCACTAATCATGCTCCTCCCTATTTAACCAAATGAATTGAAAATTTATGTCCACACAAAAACCTGTGCACCGGTGTTTACACCAGCTTTATTCATAATTCCCAAAACTTGGAAACAGCCAAAATGTCCTTTAGAAGGTGAATGGATAAAGAAACTGTAGTATGTCCAGACAATGGAATACTATTCAGTACTAAAGAAAAAATATTCTATCAAACCATGAAAACACCTAGAGGAAACTTAATGCATATTACTAAGTGAAAGAAGCCAATCTGAATAGACTACATACTGTATGATTCCACCTATATCACACTCTGGAGAAGGCAAAACTATGGAGACAATAAAAAGATCAATGGTTGCCAGGGGCTGGTGGGGAGAGAGGGATGAACAGACAGAGCACAGAGGCTTTTTAGGGCAGTGAAACTACTCGTATGATACTACAGTGATGGATACATGTCATTATACATTTGTCCAAAACCATAGAACATATAACACCAAAAGTGAACCCTAATGTAAACTGGTCTTTGGGTGATTATAAGGTATCAAAATAGGTTCATCAACAGTAACATCGATTGTTGATAGTGGGGGAGGTGAGCATGTGTGGGACTGGGAGGTATATGGAAACTCTGTACTTTCCACTCAGTTTTTCTGTGAAACTAAAATTTCCCATAAAATAAAGTTTATTAATTTTTTAAAAAGTAAAATGGAACATTTTGCAACCAGTAATATAGTTCAAGCTTCAGGTACATGTAAAATCAGAAACAAACAAACAACCTGAGGCACAGAAGAGTTACAGGTAACAACAGCAGAGTCAGAATTTGAACTCTGGCAATCTCTCTGAAGTGAGTGTACTGCCTCTCAATTGTTTATTACTATTATTACTATTATTTTGCAAATGGAAAAATTGAGGCTTAGAGGGATACAGCACTTAACAAGATCCTAGATTCGGTGAGAGGCAGTATAAGATTCCAGATTTCCTGAACCCCTGAATCCCAGTTCTTCCTCCACTCTCTCATATTGCCTATATATTTCCTCATGTCTCCTTCTTCACAGCATCTGGGAAGATGTGTGTATGCTGTCCTGAAAAGGGGGAAACTTTTGTCCCAAGCATACTGTATCAATACTCAAATTCTATTGGAAGCAAAATCATCTCCTCTTCACTAATACAAGCAATCACTGAATAAATGATGGGTCCAATCTGCCTCAGGACTCCAGCAGTTTTAGTATGCTTGGTCTTGGCACCAATTTGCATGGTTTCATGAGGCACATAGTATGAGGAGAACACAGACTAGAATGAAATCCAAGCAGATAGGTAGCTGGAAAATGGCTTATAGAAGGAGATAGTTTTTAATTAAAAAAAGACCCACTGAGAGATACTAGAAAAGAGACTGTTTTTAATTCTCTCAAAGTTTGTCCAGCTGAAAGAGATCTGCTTTGGTATAATTCACTGACCCACTTTTTTTCCTGATAAGAGATAAATAGCCAAGATACCCAGATGTGAGGGATAGTCTATCAGTAGAAGGCCCTTATTTGATTAGACACTGCTTTCATTTTATAGCAATTGATATTTCCAAGGGCATCTCTTTTTTTGCTTCATTTTGCATCCCAACTTCTATTTCCTTCCACAAAAACCAAGGCTCTATATTTTCGAGTCAATACTACACTCCAGCAGAATGCATGATTATGTGCAGTCTAATTTCCTTTAGGTCATGTTCATATTCAGTTATTTTAAACATACTGAGAACAGAGCTATCTTTGCTTTGAATATTTAAGCTGTGAGTTTGGTCTGATCTAAGACAAATTGGACATTATTCCTAAGGCTTACTGTGCTCTGCTGAACCCTGCTAAGGCCCTGGAGTTTCAAACAAATATCTTTCTCTTTCTCCTTTCAGAAAACTAAGATGTGTCTCAAAGTATGTCCCTTGCTATTGTGATTTCTTATTATTTCTTTTCATCCCTATAAGAAATCTTGCAGTTCAGCATGATCCAATGCCTCAGTTGGATCACAACTGGCTGAGTGATGTTTGCTTAAACAACAGCCCTTCCCAGATGGCTGGTACTAGCTTCAGGTCAAAGCATACTGAAACTAAAGAGTGATCAGTGTTCAGAAATCAATGGCATGTTGCTGGATGTGTAAGCATAATGTAATTCTATCATATCCTCTGCTTCATCGCAAACCTGAGAAGGAGAAGAGAAGAAGTTGGAGGAGGTTTTTTCTTTTTCTTTTTTTCTTTCTTTTTTTTTGGTCTGCTTGTTTGGTGAGTTAGAGGGAACAGGAGTTTCTGGCTGCTGAGGATGAAGGGCCTCAGAAAAAGGAAAAAGGAGCTGAGCTGTGTGTGTATGTGCATGTTTACATGTGAATAATTGGATGTCATGTACAACAATCATAATAGATATCCCATTTCTAATAACCAGTCCAGGGAAAAATGTCATAGATGATAGAACTTACTATGTATTATCAAGCCTATGATAGTTTTATTGTCTGGGAGGTTACAAGCATCTTAAGGAGTCTGGCAAGAAATTAGGCTTGAATGCAAAATGGTACTTTCCCTTAATTTCATCCTAGTACAATTCCATCAAGGCATTCAAATTATGAAATGTCAAAGGTCCATTTACAATCTTTATTTTCATCCTACTTTAAAAACATCTTGTATTATCCCATTAAATATACTTATACTTGGTATATACTGGGATTATCTATAAAGAGTTCTACCAAAGAAAGAACACCTTTCTTTCACTCCTAAAATTAACATTCAGAGATAGGTAAGCCAAGCAATACTGATTCTTCTCCTGCATATGCTGATTTAGTTTTCAAGTCATTTTCATACAGATAATTTCCTTTAATCTTCACAGTAACTCAATGAAGAAGAAAGGGCAGATATAATTTGCATCATTTTACAACTGAAGAAACCAGAACCCAGAGAATAGGGTGGAGACTGGCCACTTATTTATCAAATGGTGTCCCTTTTCCCAAGATCTCTTGAAGTTAAGTGTGAACATGTGATGGTTCCTATCCAATAGATTGTGGGTAGAAGTGATGTGTACCAATTCATGGCCTGACCCATAAAACCCTCCAATGTATAAGCTCCTTATTCTCCTTCCTCCTTAACTAATTGAATGAAGATTATTCCAAGGACTTAAAGGACAGCAAAGCTACAATATGGAAAAAATCTGAGTCACCACTTGGAGACTCAGGAGAGTTGTCCAGGAAAGCCAGTCAACCAGGAATATGTATTGGATTGTTGTGTGAGTGAGAAATATGCTTATGCTATTTTAAGTGATTGGAATTTGGGGGTGGTTTGTTACAGCAGTTATCCTGCATTAATATAGAAAAGTTAAATGACTCACCCAATGTTATACAACTAGTTAGTTTAAAAAAGAGAGAGAGCCAGGACGAGAATTCTGTTCTTCTAGTGCTCAGTTTAATATTCATCTGTTTACCAGCACCAACCATATGTAAGTCACCCTGCCATACCCTGCTGTTAATCCAGTAATTGAAGGATTGAAAAGCATGACAGATAAGTCACATGGAAGCTCTTTATATCTCTCTACTCTCTGATGGTCTCCTCTTTTTGTTTCCTCTATGTGTTTTTAGTAGTTACTTTCTCAAGCACTCCAGCAATAACCAAATACAGTGACAGATGCTTAGGCTTTACTGATCTAAGAGGACCCATATCTGAAAATTATCTCTCCTGTGTCACCTTCTTTCCTAATAGTACAACCAAGAGTTAATAAAGCATATATTCTCTCCTACTGACATAACTTCAAACAGACTTCCTTTAGAATAAACCTGATAAATGAAGCTGTCAGTACATGTAAAGAACAGACAGTGACTGAAGCCCCATTAGGTATGGTCACAGACAGATTATGTGAAGGAGTCAAAGGCCAGAGGGCAAATGTCAAGGCAAGCAGAGTTAGTGTATCCTTTAGGTGAGAGACAGTAGTGAAAGGAATGTTCTCTTGGGCTGGAGAGAGAGGCAGGCAATTGTTCAGAACCCTGGAGAGCTCCCAGTGAGTGCCATTGCTCTGAGATTGTTTATTCTAGGACACAATCAGTTAGTTTGCCTTTTCTTCGGAACTCTCTAGTTGATATAGGAGTCTTGTCCTTTCCATGAATGTATTAGTGCCTACAGAATAAGAGATTCATTCTCATTCTTTCTGAGAAGTTCAGGGCCTGTGTCCAGTAGGTAGGTTGAAATTGTCTTATCTAGCCTTACTGAAGGCCACATGCATGAGATGCTCACACTTCAGAAAATCTAGAAAAGTACACAATCAAGGGACCTCATTCCTTTGTTTATGTCCCAGAAACTTTCCCTCTCTTCTAGGTTAGTGGCTTGTGCTTAGGTGGGTTCCAAACTTTTCACCCAACTGAAACCTTACTGGCAAATGAACCACATCATTAACCCTAACAGGAAGATCACCAAAATGGTGGGTCCCTTTCTTCCAGAAGACATGTTGTCAAGCAAGTTAACAGACATTCTATGGGGAAAAAAATATTCTACAGAAAAATTCATTTGGGAAACCTTGAATAAAAATTCTAAATACTTTAGGTGTTTCCTATATATTTTCTCTCTCTTTATAATATATAATGTGATGAGTATCTTCAGGCATATGTTTTCTTCCCTTCTTGAGATTATTTTTTCCTTTGGAGATATGTTCCCCAAAGTAGAATTTCTGACTTAAAACAATGCTATCACTTGATAGGTATGGCCAAGTTCAATAAGGATTATGTAATTTTACTTCCATCAGCAGTGTAAGAAAGTATCAGTTCTGCTAGTATCAAATTGGTAATTTGATTTGTATTCTTTGTTGACTAGTACCTAGAACTGTGTCTGGCCCATGGAAGATGCTCAATAAGTATTTGTTTAAGGTTGAAATAAAAGATTTAACACTTTTCCATATATCTGTTTACTTAGCATAGATCCTCATTTGAAATCACCAGTCTTTTTCTTCTTTATTATTGGGATATTAATGTTTTCTTTGTATTTGCCTAAGATATTAAACCTCTGTTTCCCATATTTGTTAAAAAAAAATATTTCCCCTGTGTTTTTTAGTTTCTTATATATAAAGTTTTAAATTTTTATGTAGTCAGGTGTGTCGGCTGTAACTGTGATATTTTATCACTTTAAAGCTTACAAAACTTAGAGAAATCCAGAGACCTCACAAAGTCCAACGTTTTTCCTTATGAGTTAATTTCTTATATATATTTTATTCATCTGGCATTGTGGTATGAGGTATGGGTCTAAACTGACTTCTCTCTAAATGAGTAACAAATATTCCAATACAATTTATAGCTGAATCTTTTTTCCCTCCATGGTGTCTTTTAACTTTTATCAGTGGCTCCTGGTAACACATGTGGGTTGAAACAAAAGAGGATGAGTTTCAAATCCCATGAGAGGAAACACTATAAGATAAAATAGAATTACCTAACACTTTACTGTGTGGGTTTCAGCACCTTGTTTTCAAAGGGTTTACAATATCGTTGTCAAAGGTCAAACTTTTGTTTACTCCATTTATATGTTTGAATATAACAATCTACAATCTAGTGGACTTAGGGTGTTTTAAAGTGGGTGCTGAAATTTCATTTACACTACAATTCAGATGTGCAGTTTAAATGTAGTTTCTTTATTTCTTAAAAACCTAATATATTATTCTTCATAAACCCCAATGGCACTTATCTCCAAGCCCTACAGTCTTCTCAAGGAGAGAAGCAGAATAAGGAGAGAAGATGTCCTTATAGTCTCTTGTGCTGTGACCCCTGCTGGCCTTAAGGTCACTGTCAGAAGCTGGTGAACTTGTGACCTGTTTCTGGTTTTATTTTTTGGCTCAGTCAATTTTCTAGGAGAATACTGGCCCTCTCCCTGTGGCTGTTTCAATCTCATCTCTAGAGATCCCTCTGAGTCTCTGTCACAACCTCCTCCTTAACCCCTGGGAACTGAGCTCATCCTATATCCTCTGCTCCAGATCACTGTGCCCTATGATGGCCAGCCTCATGCAGGCTTCTGGGGTCCAACATAGGGCTCACACCACGTGGGAACTGAGATTGACTCAGGCCAAGTCCTCACTGCAGAGAACACTATTGGTGCTCCACAGTGATCCCCTTTACAAACCAATTTACCCATCCCTCCAGATGTGATGTAATGGTTGCTAACAGCTTACAAATGTCCCCTTCTTTGGAGAATTTCCCCTAGCTGAGCAGGAAGCTACTTTTATTCAGGAAGCTATGCCCACCCCCACCTTTGGGGTATAGCCCACAGCCAATGACTAAATGCCACAGGGGTATGGAATTCTGGCTTCCTTGCCTCAAGGGGAAACAGCTCTGTGGTGCAATGTATGCTACAGAACTCCATATGGGATCAGGCTGAAGTTAAAAACACATACTTGCTTAGCCAACTTCCCCTCCCCTATCCCACTTCCCTCACTCCCTTTCTCCTGAGAACATTCCTCCAATAAACAGAATGCACTAGAATCCCTGTCTCAAGCTCTGCTTTCTAATAAACATGACCTAAGGCACTCACTGTGCCTGACAATGCCTCTGTCCAGCAGACTCCTCTGAAACTTTCAAGCAGTGAATGAGGCAAAAGTTCCTTGGTCTCGGGCTTTCTCCAAATTTGTCAGCACCATGTTCATCCTCTTCCCCAGGCCATGCCTATATGAGAGCTCTTAATATGCCAAAACACTAGTTTTGTTAGTTTCGTGTGTTACAAATACCTCCCTTCACTCTCTGGCTTATCTTTTCACTTATAATGTTCTTTAATAAGCAAAAGTTCTTAAAGTTAGTATCTAACTTACCAACATTTCTCCTTTCCTTATGGTTAGGTATCTTGTTTAAGCAAGTCTTCTCTACTCTCCAAGCTCATGAAGATATTTTATATTACCTTTTAGGAACTTTTTAATTTTTCCTTTCATGTTTAGGTTTTTAATGCACCTGGAATTGATTTGGGGATATAGTGTGAGATAGAGGTTTAATTTAATCATAGTTATCTGTTGTCTCAATATTATTTATTCTAAGGACTGACATTTCTCTTCTATTCTATAGTGCAACATATGTTGAATATTGATCTTATGTGTAGATATGTTTCTGGGTTATTCATTCTATTCCATTGGTTTATTTTTCTATCCCTGAAAAGATAATACACTGTCTTGATTACTATAGCTTTACAACAGTCTTCTTACTCAGTGGATCATGTCTTCTTCCTTATTCTGCTTCAAAAGGGTATTTGCTATTGGTGGCCTTTGTATTTCCATAGGAATTTTAAAGTAAGTTTGTCAAGTTCTAACAAAAAAAATTAATTGGAATTGCATTAAATTTAGAAATGAATTTGGGGAGATCTGGCATCTTTTTTGCTCATATTTATTGTTGTATATCTTCCCTTTCTTATATTCCTTTAATGTCTGAGAATAAGGTTTTATCATTTTTTTCTGTTGAATTCTTGCACATCCTTTATTAGATTTATTTCTTGGTATTTTATATTCATTTCATTTTCTGCTTTTCGTTGGTATGGAGAAATATGTTGGATTTTGGGGTATTGAGCTTTTATATACAGACTATGTTAAATTCTCTTATTAATCCCAATAGTTTATCTGCCAAATCATTTGGATTTTCTATGAACATAATCATATCATGTGCAAATAATGACAGTCTTCTGTTTCTTTCCTTCCAATTCTTATGCTTTTCTTGTTTTGTGCACTGGCCAAAACACTGTGAACAATGTTGAAATGCAGTGGTTATCCAGGCATCCTTGTCTTGTTCTTGACCACCAAGGAAAAGTTTTCAACATTTTATCACTTAGTCTGTTTGTAATAGGTCTTTTAGAGATTAAGGATGTTCTCTTCTTCTCCAACTTTTCAAGAGTTTTTACCATGAAAAGATGTTTAATATTACCAAATGAATTTCTACAGCTATTGAAATGATCATGTGATCCTCTCCCCTTTATTCTATTAATGGGATGAATTAAACTGTTTGATTTTCTAATTTTAACCCAGCTTTACATTCCTGGGTCAAGCTCCATTTAGTCATGATGTATTATGTTTTCTTAACACTCTTACACATGTCTTTTGGCGCATTGTGCACACATTTCTTTTGGCTACCTATATAGGAGTGGAATTGCTGGTTCATAGAGTGTGGAGGTTGGTTTTAAGGAAAGAGTATGACTTTAGGTGCACTGAGTCAAGGCTTCAGAAGGATCTCTAGGGGAAAACATTCAGCAGGCAATTAAAAATGTGGAACTGGAGTTTGGGTAGAAGCCAGGGACGTGGATTTGGGAGGCATCAACATGAAGTTTATATGTGAAGCCAATGGAATAGAATGCTCTGTGATGGGGAGGATCACGGAAGAGAGAAAAGAACTCCAGATCAACATTCGGAAAGCACCTTTATCTAGGAGTCAGGAGGACAAAGAGCCAGTAGAGACAGGGATGACTTCAGATGGATGGGAAGAACACTGAGAGGCTATCAAGCTTTAAACACTATGGAGAAAACAAGTGTAAGGAAGTCCTTAGATCTGGTGACTAGGAGACCTTCACACTATTTTCTCTTTTGCCTTAGCTGCTGCTATAGCTACTGCTATGCTTCTTTGTTCATTTGCTTTTAATCTTAATAAAGTCCTTTGGCTTCTTTGAAGTCACGCCAATTTGCAGGACTGTTATCACCCTGGCAGCTGTTAAGAACATTCTCTACCATCCCACAGAAATACTCAGGACAGGGTACTCAATGAGCACTTACTAATTATAGGACCATCAGTCAAAATTATGATCTCCAAAATAGCAAGCTTTCAAAAGTCAGCTGAAGGTGCACATGTCACAGGACAATGCTGTCACACAAATGGAGAAAGGGAGGAAAAAAAAGAGGTTCCCTTTAAAAACTATTATCTTTACAGAATTGGGTAGCTAAGGTTTCATGACTTGATATACTGAACTTTCCTTCATGTTACCTCTTGCAACTCCTGTCAACACTATTTAAGGCTCTTTTTCAAATGCTACTGGAGAAAAATCATTAGGAAAGAGAAAGGGGAAGAAGAGGGAGGATCAGCCAAGTTCTGTGGATAGAAATGCCAGAGAAAGTTTGGGAAGATTTCACTACCTTGCCCCTACATTCCCTGTGAGCAGGAAGTAAAGCAACATATACACTATATATCATTAGGTACAAAGCAACAACCCTCAAATATGTAGTAAATGTTATTCCAAAAGATAAACATTTTTCATGTTTTCACTCTATTCCAAGCAAAGGAAAGAGAATTAACCTTGCAGAAAATATCTCATCAGCAACATGAAAGATCAAAAGGCAATGGAAAATGAGAGTAAAAAATGGATGATAAAGAAAGAAATACAATGGATAACTTTCAAACCAGAAGAAAATATAAGTGAAAAAATGAACAGGAACAACAAGAAACCAAAAATTCAACCCAAATACAGCAGTAATCTATGTTTTTAATCACTATCTTTAATAGATAAATAACTCTACTTATATTTGGTGGGTGAAAAACAAAAGCTAGACATGGGCTATTCACAAAAGGCACACCTAAAACACAATGACATACATAAGGTAAAATAAAAGGAATGGGAAAAGATATATTAGACAAGTAACAACAAAAATCTACCTAGCAAAATTAGTATCAAGCAAAACAGAATTTAAAGAGGAAAGACAATAAGAATAAAGCAGAACTTCACTAGATAATAAAAAGAACAGTCCACCAAGAAGCTATAACAATTTTGAGGCTGTTTGCATTGAACAATGTAGTTTCAAAATATATAAAACAACATTTTTAAAAGAAATTTGTTTAATTTTTTTTTAACGAAGGGAGGTAATTAGATTTACTTATTTAGTAGAGGATTTACTTATTTAGTAGAGGTACTGGGAATTGAACCCAGGACCTCATGCATGCTAGGCATGCACTCTACCACTGAGCTACACCCTCCCCCAAAACAACATTTTTATAACAGATCTACCATCATAGGAGATTTTTAGTTAACTTTTCTCAAAAAGTTATCAGTAAGGTTGGGGAAAAAGTATATTACATTAAAAATAGTGAAGATTTAATCCATGCTAAAAACACAGCTTTATCTAATAGTTATACACAGAATATTGCACTCAATCAATAGAGAATACACCTTTACCTTGAGATCATATGGAACATTTACAAAAATTGGCTACAAAGAGAATCCTAACCTGGCATTCCTGGTGGTGAGAGATCTGCTAATACTGTTGGTTCTCTTTAGTTCAGAGACTGGGACAATCTGAGCCTTCATGTGGCAAGTCAGGAGCAGCTGGCGAAATGCCCCAAACTGATGTCATATCAGATTACAAGAAGGCTTTCTGATGAATCAGAAAACATGACATAAACTAAATCACTTGAAATGCCACATTTCAGGGTTCAGAAGCAAAACTACTTAAAACACAATAAAATGAGAAAAAAAACTGTGATAGTTTTATTTCCCAGTTTACTGTTTCCCTTTGGTTCATTTTTCTATCTGGTTGCAAACCATCAAATCATTTCAACTGCCATCTTCCATTTCTGTTGTATTTTCACAGATATTAATTCACTTGATCCTCACAATAAAACTGTGAGGTTGAGAAAGTATTATCATTCTTAGTTATTAAACTCACATAAATGAAACCAGCTTCTTGCCCATCACCAGAAAAAAAAAAACAATTCTTTCGTGGTAGAAGTGCCAGATCTTGTTGAAAAATATCAGAATATTATTCTGGATATCTAATAGTATCTTTGTAGGACTCATCCATATTCCTAACCCACCAGCATGAAGCCCTTTTTTGCCACCGGGCAGCAGGCTGAAAATGTCAGGAAGTTAAGGCTTCCTGAACAGTCCTCAACCCAGAACTGAGAAGATTTGGTATCTGAAATGCTTCAGTTTCCTCACCCACAGGTGGGAGAACACTGAAGCACGTTTCCTATACCAGCTTCCAGAGATCCCCAGCAGGCTTAAGTTCCAGTAGCACCCTATACTGGCTCCTTCCCATGCCTAATCTTATCTCCTCACCACACTCGTGTTTCCTTCATCTCTCAATTAAATGATTTGCACTTGAATCTTTGTCTTGGATCTACTCTAACAGAAAGTCAAACTAAGATAATCTTTCACACTGAAAAAAATGCAGCATGTTTTACACAATTTCTACTTATTGCTTAACATCAGAGATAACTGAGTTATTAACATTTGTTTTTGATCTTCTGAAGTGTAAGGAATTCACGGTAAAATGTAATCAATGAACATGGTATTTAGTGAGCATCCCTAGTGTGCATAGCTGGGTACTAAGGCCTTATTTACAAAAGAACAACACAGAGTAAGGGCTGCACTACGCTACTGCAGAAGGAGAAACTACTAAAGAAGAGTAGAATATTTAACGTTGGAATTTAGCAAGGACATGGGGCCAGTGAAGGGTCAACAATTCTTCATATTATGGGTATCACAAATGATTTGCCTATGTGTGCTCAAAAAGTTCCACAGGTCAACTCTCCAAAGGTACCTTGAGACTGCAGTGGGATTTCATATGGCCCTGATTCCAGGTGGGAATTGTAACACCCAACACTGCTGCTACATTCAGTGGCAACTGGTCTTTTTCTGGAGACCTTCCCTGAAAGCAAAGACCCTGTCTGGGCAAACCTGTCCACTCTCTTTAAGATCAGAGATTCACCTGGCTCCAGACTGCCCAACTCTATAGCATGCGCCACTTCTGTAGGAAATTAATAAGGAACATTTCTCATTCCCTTTATTCTTTTCGAGATGATTTGCAGCCATTCATCACTCATTCCATACAATGGTCCTATGAGGAAAAGCAAGAGAAGTTGGGAGATTTGTAGATGGGTTACTCAGTTCAAATTACACCTTCCAGCATCCTCACACCCTTCCTTGGCCAGGAGAAAGTCTCTAAAGATCATGCCAAATCTTCCTTTGAAGTGACAAGCAGGACAATGGAAAAAAGTTGAAAAGGATCTTTTATTTTCTGAAAGAATCTAAGATCTTGCTTCACCACTCTGTAGTTTAAATAGCTCTATAGAGATTTGGGAGTCATATTTACATTCCCCCTCTTGCTTTGTATCCATGTTTTAAAAGGTCAAATCCATTCTAAGATAAATAAGACTTTATACTCAGGAAAAGTGACTTTGAGTTCTTTGCAACACGTGGCCTCTGCTTCTAGCACTATTGTTTTCCTTCTTCAGTGGGATAATATTGTCCCCTTGTTTGAATAAATGAAGCTCATATTAAAAACTGTGGCAATGAGGGAAACAAGAAAATGAGAAAACAAGTGCTTAAAATAACAACCACAGAAGAGCTTCCCTTTTTCTTCCTTGTCCTTGTTCCAGAAATGGCTAGTTCAGACAGAAAAGGCAAAGCATTCTTGCTCAGTTAACATCAGGATGGAGAGGGTCAGATGTCAGTGATGCCTAGCATCACAAACCTTTTCTTTTTATCTTTTATTGTTTTCAAACTTCACATTCCATATTTGGAAGTCCAGCACTGTCTCGCCTTGGCTAGAGACTAGAGAGGAAATGCAGACCAATGGTTTTCAAGAGGCAAATTTCTTTTCATGCAAAATCAATCTTATTTGAGTCTTCAATATATAAAGCAGAATTTAAAATGCTATTTTATTTGTCTAAATGTATTTTATAAGTTCTAAGTCCTAAGAAGCACTCAGGCTTACCAAAAAAAGGGAAAAAAAGAAAAGGAAAAGGGAAAAAAACCTAAAACCTACAGCTGTACGTAATACGATACTGACACAGTGAGAGCTATTACAAGTTCTCTTATTTGGGGATGATAACATTTAATTGAGTGCAGCACACATGAATAGGGATGGTGTTTTAAAAGTAGCAATCCATAGGCCTGAATTACCGGAAAAAAAAACCAACAACAAAACAGAAACACATGACAAAGCTGTAAACTTCCAAAATAATAACACATCTATACAAATGTGACTCCAATAAACAAATTAGCATGCCATAAAGAAAAGCTGTTTAGTGGATGCTGTGGTGAGCCACGGAGACCTCCCCTTCAGGACAGACACTCCCATCCCCCAGCTGCTATGTTTGAGGCTGACAGCTCTCAGCTGAGGCTCTGTTTGGGACCTGCCCTCAGCCAAGGAGAGGCACCTCACCCAAATCACACCCCCGACGCCAGGCAGCTCACATCCAATAACTGGTGGGTGAGGAGGCATAAAGCTCTGCCCCCTTGCCTCAAGGAGGACAACTGAGAAGGACGACCCCAGCTGCAGAGCTCCCAAGATTTGGGCTGAGGGCTTTGTTATGACTGCATCACAGTTCAACTCCTCCCCCTGCCGAATCCTGCTGCCTTCATTCCCCCAGAAGAGCACTCCACCATTAACTTCTGCATGTACACATCTGACTCAGGCTCTCAGACAGCTGAAGATATAACATATACCCATGTAGCCTACACTTGGATCCAAGAAGTACTCTCATTTTGCTGTATTTTAACTCTTTCCATATGTTTCTCAACATATATGTATACATGTTATAAATATGTATATATATATATACATATTTCCCCCAATTTTTATTTTGAAAATTGTCACACCAACAGGACTGATACCTACCACAAACACTCATATACTCCCACTGAGATTCAACAATTCTTAGCATTTTAGCATACTTTATCTTTCCCTATCTTTTCTTTTTGCTATACCATTTGAAAGAATGATTGAAGACGTCCTATCACTTGTCTTCTAAATACTTCTGCATGCATCTCTCGAGAATAAATGCAGTCTACCCCACCATGATGCTATCATCACACCTAAGAAAATTAACAATTCCATTAATCACAGGCTTAAATTTTTTAATGTTGTTTTTAATGATTAATCAGGCATTTGTGAAACCCTTGGGATTTCTTAGGATGAAGTTTGAAAACCACTTTTCTAGACAGCACAGGCCCATCTGGGCAAAAAAGATCCATCTTTAATATAGGAAGAGTAACTAACAAAGCTTGACTCCTTCTGCCCCCCCATATA
Organism: Camelus bactrianus; assembly: GCF_048773025.1. Classification (NCBI taxonomy): domain Eukaryota; kingdom Metazoa; phylum Chordata; class Mammalia; order Artiodactyla; family Camelidae; genus Camelus; species Camelus bactrianus. The sequence goes on from NC_133575.1 coordinate 13,623,525, forward strand.
CCCAGAAAGTATTCTACAACCTTGTGTGTCACACCCATCACACATTAGAATACTTACCTGCATACACAGATACACGCTAAGGCATATGAATTGGTTAATATCCTTTAATAACTGACAAGCTGGTAAGTGTGTCTGTATGAACACTTCCGCTCTTAAGTTCACAGTTTATAAATTTGGTAACAGCTTTTCTTATTTGTATTCTTAGGCAGATCAAAAGGGTGTTTAAACAATAATTACTCTTGGAACCCAGTAAGTAAGTATAAGTACAAGCTACTGCATTGCCAGGCACTGCAAAAACCTATCAATGTGTTATATCTTCCTTAAATAGACATCATTCATCACTTAAGTAAGCCAATTAAGTTGAAAATACAAGTGCTAATAGAAAAAAGCGACATCCACTAAAATGTACATTTTGTTTCCGGAACATCACTTTTAAGAAAGTGACTTGGAAACTCACTTAAGTGGTGCCATTAAAGACTTGAAGTGTCAACATGCTTGGGAAATTAATATGTTAGTGATACAAATGTACAAGAGCCTCCTTGGGCTGGACTTGAATGCTCCTATTCAAGTCAGATATTTCAGTTAAGCAGGGCCTTTATCTGGCCATTTAGGGACAAGGATATTACATTGGACCATGAGCATGCACATATATCTTCCTTTCTCTCTCATCTCTCTGTCTCTGTCTCTGTCTCTGCCTCTCTCTCTCACACACACACACACACACACACACACACACATCACTCTTCCTATACTTAAGATGGGAAAAGAAAAGAAACCTACTATTGCCTACATCTTGAAGGCTGGCAGCTTGTATTTCCTTTAAACAGACATTTGAAATAGCTTTTGTTTAAAAAAACAATAACATGAATTTCAAGGATTAAAAAGCAAGTATTACAAGGGTCAGATGACGGGTGGAATGTAAGGGCAGGGAAGTTCATTCCACTTAACTCAATCCACTGTGGTCCAACCCCTGCTTCCCAAGCCTGATCTGGATGCCAAAGGCCATCCCTTAAAGGAGTCACTTGTAACTCTGATCGAAGGGAGGCTAGTGCTTTCCTTGTAGCCAAAGGGAAAGTCATTCCCATTCCCATGGACTGTCCCCCAAATCTCTCCAAATTACAGACCAAGGGAAATCCAGTCACCTGCACTTCTCAAGTGAGCAAAACAGAGCAGAGTTAAAGTTACTAGAGCCAGTGGCTCTCAAATAGTTTTGAATTGTGATCTAAGAAACGCATTTTACATGGCAATCCAGTTTCTAAATACAGCATAGATACAAAACTGAGACAAATAAAAAATTTTCCAAAATAATACTGCCCTCTGATATTTTCTATTCTATTGTATTTCATTTTCCTTAAATGCTAGTTCCAACTCATTAAACTGATTTTACCATCCACTGACAGGAAATGACCTGCAGTGTGAAAGACCCAAACTGTATTTTAGCACTAGACTGGATTCACAGAAGACCTTTAGCTCTGGCTTTATATAGAACTGACTAAAATCACACTGTTTACCAGAGGAACCTTTTCTCAAAAGATGTCCAGTTGAGACCTCAGGGCCAGCCTGGTCCAACTGCATAACTGTACTTTTCCACACTTCTCTTTTAGATCACGTATTCCATTTTCTGTGAATATAACTTGAATTAAAATTAGCCTATTTTAATTATGCATACATTTACATTGTAAATTACTCAAACAATAATGCCTCTCCACACCTATTGTTATCCACTGCCCAGAATACCCAGTTAATACCCAGACAAATATCTTCCATCTTTTGTGATGCATTCACATCTTACATATAACCACACATAAATGGTTTTTAATAATGTAAATGGAATTGTGTTACATTTACTGTTCTCTGACTTGCTGTCTGAACTTAAAAGATGTCTTTGTGAGTCAGGACACAATTTTAAATCAGTTTATCTAGATTGACTACACTCTTTTTTTAATAATACTTTGTTGAGGTGTAATTGATATACAATAAATGCACATAACTTAAGTACAACTTGAGGACTTTTTACATATGTATATCCTCATGTGACCACCATCAGATCAATATGTAGAATATTTCCATCACCCTAGAAGGATTCTCTCATGCCCTTTCCAGTCAGTACCACTCTCCACAGAGGTAATCACTACTCAGACTCCCAACACCAAGCATGAGTTTTGCCTGTTAAACTTCACATTCACGGACTCATATAGTAGCTATTCTTCTGTGTTTGGATCCTTTCATGAAACACAGTATTTTTGAGATTCATCCATGTTTTTGCATGTATTAGTATTTCTGTGGGATTTTCTGTTGTTGTTCCTGAGTGGTATTCCCACTACAATTAGGGTTGTTTCCAGCTTGGGTCCCTTGTGAATGAACCTACTATGAACATTCTTTTAGAAACCTGTCTGTGGACATATGCGTTCACACCTCTTGAGAATATGCTTATAACTGGTGGGTCATAGGTACTGTATGTTTACTTTTATAAGAGACTACCAAACATTTTTCCACAGTGACTATGCCATTTTATACTCCTACCAACAGTGTATGGAGTTCCAGTTATTCCAATCCTTGTCAGCACTTTGTATTGTCAGTCCCTACACAGTAGCCATTCTGGTGGGCGTATGCCGGTATCTCCATACAATTTTAATTTGCATTTTCTTGATGACCCATGATATTGAGCACTGTTTCATGTATTTATTGGCCATTCCTGTATCTTCTTTTATAAAGTGTCCATTCAAGAATTTTGCCCATTTTTAAATTGGATTGTTCATCTTTTTGCTATCAATTTATAGAATTTTTAATACATAATGGATACAAGACCTCTATCAGACATGTGTATTATGAGTATTTTCAATCTAGGACTTGCTTTTCACTTTAATATCTGCCACATTCTTTTTAATGGATGCATATTTTCCCATTATAGAGCAGTTTTTAATTTGTGTTACCAGTTCTCTATTAATGGAGATTTACACTCATAGGGAAAATTCTATGTTTCAGTGGAAAACTGCACGTTGTTTAGAGCACACTGCTCTTGGTTATCTGATTCTGATTTTCCATTCTGTAAATTGTATATAACTGACAGCAATGCAAAATAATTACCCATAGATTTGCAAATAAATTGCCTGGTGGAGATTCCATTGACTTCCCTCCCCAATTATGGGAGAAGCCAATTTTGCCTCCATATGCACTTTAATTTGAATATTCCTAATCTATAAATGTTTCTGTTCTTTGGATTGTCCTTTGAAATGGTTGTGACATCTTACCAGTTCCCTAATTAGTAAGGAGTTAAAGTCTCTAACATGTTCCTTTTATAGCTGTAGGAGAGGCATATTTTACCTTTTTAAAAATTATTTTTAACACATTGTTTCTAATTTTTTACTCTATTACAGAGAATGCTGCAACCTTTATTGCACATTTATCTTCGTGTAGAAATCCCTCTCAAGACTAAGAAGTCCTCATGGTCTCACACCCCAAATCACTTTGAGGAATGGATTTAACTAGTTCAGCTTCATGAGGATGAATACACAGAACTTGTAACAAGGGGAAAGGTCAAACTGGGCTCAAATCAAAGAAATCAAACTAATGATAGAATTTCAGGCATGGTGAGACAAGGTGAATGAGGAATGTCTTTGTTTACTGGGCACCTACTACTCTGAGATCACTGTATTAGGCACTGATGACACAATGTTTGCCTTCAGGAAGCTCAGGAATTAGTGGTTTACTGGACTATTAAAAGAGGTAGAAAAGACGAGGTCAAAGAAGGTGCCACCAAAGATCAAGGAAACAGACAGTGGAGACCTCACCTTGAAACACCAAGGTGGAAAATTCTCAAAAGATTACTGAGAAGCTACTAAAGAATCGCTGAAAATCTCCTCGCCCTACCCCAAGAAGTTTGTAATTCTCACGAATTCTTCAGGAAGCTTCTGTAAATCTCAGCCTGCCCATGTGTCCCAGTTGTTGAGAAAAATGGCTTCTTTTCTTCCACTTTCAAATTTCATGCAAGTTCACCTCATCAACAAACTCTATATCAGAACCATACTGAGACAGGGTTCTGGGAAATGTGGTTCTCAGCTTCTCTTCTGCAAGGCAGAGATTTTAGAAGTGGGAGGTGATGATGCTAAGTTGAGAACTGGCATATTGTTGGGGCTCACTAGGTGATGACCATCACCACTGCCGTCCATGAAGTGGCAGGGACACTGAGCAAGGGTTCAATTTCACGACATTTGAAAGTACAATCGACCCTTGAACAACACAGGTTTAAACTGGGTGGGTCCACTTATATGTAGATTTTTTTTTTCCAATAGTAAATACTACAGTAAATACTACACAATCTGTGGTTGGTTGAATCCACAGGTGTGGAATCTCGGATTCGAAGGAACTGCATATACAGAGCAACCAGGTATACAGAGAGAGCCAACTATAAATTATTTGTGGATTTTTGACTTTGTAGAGGGTCAGAGCCCCCAACTCTCACATTGTTCAAGGGTCAACTGTACTATCTTTCTTGTAGGATTTCTGTCCTTTGATCGCCCAGCCTCTCCTTTCCCCTATTTCACTGCACAGGGGCCAGACAAGCACCCAGCAGTCACAATCCTAAAAGGCAACTGATGAATAATTCAGTAGTACTGAAAAATATATGAAAGGATTTACAGGTTTGTACTAACAACCCTACCATAAAAGTGAGACTTGAGATCTAGTCCTGGCTTCAGCACTAGCAGCTCTATGATTTGGGGAATCTTCTTACAACTTCTTATAACTGTTTCATTGAAAAATTCAAAAGGCTGTGATACTGAGAAGAGCATGTTATCTATGATGTCCAAGAATGCATAACCTCAGTCCAATCACGAGAACACATCAGACAAACTCAAATTGAGGAACATCCTACAAAATGATTGACCAGTACTCTTCAAAAGTGTCAAGGTCAGGAAAAGCAAGGAAAGACTGAGAACTGCTACAGATGGGAGGAGAATAAGGAGACATGAGACTTATATGCAATATAGGACCTTGGATTGACTCCTGGAAGCAAAAAAGAATGTTAGCGGACAACCTGGTGAAATACAAATAAAGTCTGGAGTTAACAGTATTATACCAATGTTAATTTCTGAGTTTTGATAATTGTATCGTACTTAGGAAAGGTGTTAGCATTAGGGGAAGCTGGGTGAAAAGTGTATAGAAACTCTCTGTACTATTTTTGCAACTCTTCTGTAAGTCCAAAATTATCCCAAAATAAAATGTTAAAAAAAAATCTATTTGTTTTGCTATTTAAAGGTATCAAACTTGAATTCATCATTTTGCATTGGGCCCTGCAAACTATGTAGCTGGTCCTACATGGAAGCGTTACCAAGATGGTTGCCCCAAACCATAACCCTGTCCCTTCCTCCAGGTAAACTTGCCGAAAGCCACAACTAACCATAACCTCGAGCTGTGGTTACAGCAGAGGAACAAGCGTCTACCCACAAGAAAATTGGTGCAAGCTGGTTCAGCTTCAAAAGTGGGACCAAGTTCGCCCTGCAGCTTTTATCATCATTATAATAGTGAGATCTCCGCCTGTCCTCAACCATGGTTCGACCTGCTTCGGACTCAAATGCCAGAGGGCAAAAAAGAGGTGGCAGCCCAGTACCAGGAAGAACCCCACCTATTACCATACAATCAATGCATATGCCTCCCCCTCGTTAGCCTCACCCGTAAAATCTTCCTTAATCATCCCTGGGTGAAAAGTTGATTTAGGCACTAAGTTCCAGCTTCTCCATCCTCTGGCCATTGAATAAAGCTGGCGCGGCTTGGATCTGTTTCGGTTTCCTTTTGGCTGAGCAAAGCCAAACGAAAAAATAAACTTCTCCACCAGGCACGGGGCCTCCGCTGGGCTAGGTCCCAAGTCGGGGTCCATACGACCTAGTTTGGTAACAGAAATATATGGAGAACTTAATAATACCTGTTTCCAGTGATTGAAAAAAAAATGAAGCGGCAGCAAACAATCCCCACGAGCTCCAGAGGGACCTGGAAGGAGCAGAGACAGGAGCTGCTCCATCCAAACGGGTCTATTGGACAGAAAGTTGAACGGCTCTGGGCCAATGACTACAGGCTAGAAGGGACAAAGAGATACCTCAGCTGATGATGGCTAAGAAAAATGACAAGAACCCGACTCGGAAACCCTCTCCCCAGTCTTGGCACGGTGTAAGACCTCTGAAACTTGGGAGCAATTCTGAAGAAAAGGATGAAAACACCCGCCCACTGGTATTCTCCCAAACCTATCACCCTTCATGTCCTCAGTCCTCTCCTAGCAATTTTGGGAAACTCAAAAGCCTGGAGTGACTAAAGCGAAGTTTCTCCTCCCAGCGTATGGAAGCTCAAAAACTGACTGACGCCATCAAGATGGCATCATAGGTCATGCCGACGTTGCGCACCCTCACTAGAATAAGACAACACTGAGAGAAGCCTAGACGGCAGGGGTGAGGCTGAAGCACTCCTGCACCACAGAGACCAAGACAGACTGTACAGAAAGGAAAGAGAGGTGGCTACACACACTGCACTGCCCCTCCCCTAGGCCAGCGCAGCGCCACACGGAGATTCCCACGAGCCTCGGGTTCCTCAGGTGGTGGTGGTCGGGGTGGGGGTGGGGCAGCCAGATACCCCAACATCATGGGTCACTTTGTAGGAGCCCCGACTCTGGTCTCGCCCCACAGGGACAGCGGGGAAATCTGCAGTCTTGCCCACTGGGAATCTGACTGAGAACGGGTCGAGGGGCTGCAACAACTAGCACTGGGGCCTAGGCCGACTGAGTTCCTACCTGCAGGGCCCGAGTGGTGGTAGTCCCCACAGCCGCTTCGCTTAGCCGCAGCACTCCGACCAGGGAACTCGTCGGGGTCTTCAAACGAGGATTTCTGTCGGCCCGGAAGCCTGTTTTGTCCACCCAGGCAAGGAGCTGGCGAGAGCTCCTCTCGCCCCACCTCAGAGGAGCGGACCCCTGAAAGCTGCGCGGGCAGCAGCGCTGGAGCTGAGGGGGCATGGGCGAGGCTGGTAGCTTCCAGAGAGAAGGCAGTACCGCGTGCAGGGCTCCCCTGCTCCGGCCCAGGCAGGGGAATTCATTCCTAACCGAGACTGAGGGTCGCCCCCGGCCCACCCGCCTGCAAAGCCGGAAGTGACCTGCCAGCCCGCCTGGGCGAGGGAGCTAAAATGTAGCCCCGCCCACAGTGACTCCCGGGGGAGGGGGTATTGGGCCAGAGGGGCTTGCCAGATCCTCTGGAAGCTGTATAATCAAAATAGAAAAATAAAAGTAGTATTTCTTGTCCACTTGTTTTTGGTGTACTGAGATTTGTACCTGTCACGCATCGATCTCCCAAATGAATTGTACTAATTATTTGAGATTACCAATTTTTATGTCTCAAAGTGGATGAGATTCTTCATCATGGTAAAAAAAAAATTCATTGCAAATTTAACATATTGTGAGTCAAAATAAGAGTGAAGGAAGGAGTGGCAAACGCTTTACTCCTACAAAAGAGTGAATGTGGTTAGATTGCCCCTGTTGTAGAATGCTACAGAGATATTTCTTTACCAGATGTGGATATAAACTATAAAGAAAAGTGAAAACCATAGTTGAAAACCGAAGTCTTGCTGGCCAAAATTAAATATTGCCATATATTTAAAAATATTAAAGTATAAAATAATATGCTTTAGTAACACATATTTTATCCAGGAAGGACAAAACACTTCCAGTTTTCAACACCCTTACAATTACACCCACAATGGTAAATTATGGTTACTGGGTGAGACTATTCTGTTTTGCTTATCAAGCAAGAAAGCAAAAATTCTAACTGCCACATTTATGAAACTGGCTGGAAAATGTTATCATTAAATAAAAAAACACTATAGATAACATTAGTAAAAGTTCCATAAAATAACTACATTAAAAAAAAAAAACCCTAAGCATCTGTATTAAGAATTTTGAAAATGTTTATTTATTGTATTTATTTGGAAAACAAAACAATATACTAAAGATAAATTTGTTTATCAAAAACAAGTCTTATGAACAGGCATTTAAAATGTTTAACATTGAACTAATACAGTAATAGAATTAACCTGTGAAATGTTGAAGATAGAAAAGGTGGGATTTAGTTCAAATAAGATCTGAAACACCTTTATGAAATTTATTTTGCTCAATCAGTGTGATTTTGAAGAAGTTATGTGTACATTATTATGACTCAAACTGTAGGGACAATTTTAAACACTTTTTAAAGAAAATAAAGCATTCTAAACATTCTATCCAGTACAGTAGCCGCTATCTACGTGTGGTAATTTAAATTTAAATTTTAATTAGCTAAAAACGAGATACAATTTAAATTTTAGTGCCTCCGTGTAACTAGCCACATCTCAAGTGCTCAAAAGCAACATGTGGCTAGACACTACCAATATTGGACAACATAAAATTATAGAATACTACCAACATAATGGAAAGTTCTGTTAGACAAAGCTGGTCTAGTAACTTATATAAGCAACCACCATAATAAAGTTAACCATATAAACCTTGAAAAAATTCTGCAAATACGAAGTTTTTGTTTTTGTAATTTTGCTTCTAATCCGGGGAATATGTCAGATACCACAAAATACAAATCAAATTTGAAATCTGCATGTACAATTTGAAACTTAATCTTGCCTAGTATATAATTTTACTTTGCCATATTAACTCTGTTACTAGTAGTTTGTAAAATTATCTGTGAAACTGAATGGTGAAGCCAAAGACTAACTTAGATGAATTACTCTGAAGTTAAAAATCTGGAAGATTTTTTAGCTTGAATTATCTATTTTTAAGACCATTGTAGGCAGAGCCTAAACATATATAGATATACGTAGAAATACTGTAGTTTTATTAAGCTAAAGGCAACTAAAGCAAATTATTTATTTGGAGAAGAGTCTTAAAAGTTAAATCTTATATCTCTATAAAACTATACTGTATTTCACTACAATACTCTAAAAGTTGGATTTAATCTTCAAAATATGTATCATATGAAAATATGTATCTATTCTACCAACTGATCACATAAAACCATCTTAAACTATCTCTGCTTAGCTCACTGTTCCTTCTCTACATCTGTGATTGTTTCTTTTCTGTTAGTCTCTGGTTAGTTGTATTTTTTAGATTCCACATGTAAGGGATATCTTTCTTATGGTATGTCTTTCTCTGTCTGTCTTATTTAACTCAACAAAATGCCCTCCAACTGCATCCATGCTGTATGCTGGAAAATACATTTTAAATCAGCTGTACTTAATTAAAAAGCAACCAACCAACCAACCAACCCATTTAAAATATGGGCGGAAGAACTGACAGACATTTGTACAAAAGTGGAAATGTATATGGCCAAAAAGAATATGAAAAGTTCCTCCACATCCCTAATATCAGGGAAATGCAAATCCAAATCACCATCTCACACCTGTCAGTATGGCCATCAAAAAGAACACAAGTAACTAATGTCGCAAAAATGTGGAGAAAGTTTTTTCTTTCTTTTGGTCTTTTCTAACGGTTTGAGACTAAAGGAACTTCAACAAAGTCTCCTGATACAATTTTCTATGTTGACTCTTAGTAAACTTGTGTGATAAAATATTATCAGGAAGTAATTAAAAGAATTCTGTTCTTATCAGGAGTAAATCAAAAGAACATAAGTCTCATCTCTGGAAAGCTTACGTCAAACAATATGAAGTCAATCATATGAATCCCCTACTGATAGATATATAAGAAAGCAGCATGGATGTTTTGGTTATATGTAAACCATAACACCCTTCTGAATCAGTATAGCTTAACCTAAGCTCTGTAGTGACAATTCACTTGACAATATTGAGTGTCTATTACCTGTAAGTTCCTACGCTCAGCATTACGGTTTGCCTATCCAACAATGGCTCACTACCTCACTGCCTATATCTGTGTCACTGACACTCAGATTTCATCTGTCATTAAGAGATAAATGTGCTATTCTCATTCTTCATTAAAACAGCAATGAAAACTATCTTTTTACTACCATTCCCTTATTCACAGCTTCTTATCAGAATACTGCCCATCACTTTGCTCATAGGATGAAACATTACACATCTTCCTAATGCAATTCCACCTCCCTTGTGGGCAGACAAAGAACAATGGCTATTTCTTTAGGTGTGAATGCAGAACTACAAAGCCACTACAACAGGCTAATTTTGGAATTATAACTCAAGAAACTTAAATGATGATGCAAAAGACACAGAAGTAAAAAGAAAAATCCAGATGGCTGACATTCAGGTACTTCAGTGAGCTAAGTCAGTATCTCTTGGCTCTGACTCTGTTCACGAGGTCGTTGTCGGAGGCGACTGTGATTTAGATGTAGAATTCCTGAGGTGATATCTAAGACTACGGATACAACTATTGATAGCTGTCACACACAATTTCCAGTCACGTCCAGTTTCTGATAGATCACAAGCCGGGTAGATGTCTTGGAGAAACTCTGGTGGTAAAGTTCCAAAATATAATAGTTACTTAGAAATCACTTCTCAGAGAAATGAATTTATTTAACCTTAAAGCTATTGCTGTGTCTGTGAAAGGGTCATTAAGACTTTAATTAATTAAAACACATAGACTATAGCTATTATTAAGTTAGCTAAACAAATCTTTTCATCTGAAAGGATAATAATATGAAATAGCACCATTCTTAAATCATACACAAAAAAAGAACAACAATATCGCATACTCTTACTACATAAGCAGAATGGAAACCCTCTGCTCTCTTTGGTACCCAATGTAAACTTCTCTCATTCTTAAATTTATCAAACACACATCTAGCATGTTATTCATTGTATCAAATAGAAACATGCTAATAAGTCTCTGTAACATACTAGAGGCTGTAGTGTCTTTCATACTTTTAGAGGCAAGAAGCTAAATTTTTTGGTACTGCTTGGTTTATCTCAGACAAAAGGAATGAGAGTCTTTAGATCTTACAGTTAGATGACAACTTCCGAAACAGAAGGTTACAGAGCAACATAGCTCAAGGAGCACTTTTAGAGAAAGTGGGAGGACAAAGGAAAAAGTGGGGAAGAGAGGTGTTAACTAGAAGAGCAGAGCTGCCCTTGGATACTTTTTTAGGTAATTTCCTAAGTACCTTTGAACTCTTAGAAAATGATCTGGCAATCACTACAGGCCAGCGTTTGTTGGCTACATTAATCTCATTTGTCTTTTGATAAGACTAATAGACTGGGAAATCAGGACTATGCCATAAACACGGAGTATATCCAAATTTTTTAGCAAGGCATGTGACAAAGTTAAAAAGCTTTCATACTCAGGCTAATTAATAGATCAGCGGTAGCCTGGAAGTGGGCTTTTAGTGGTATGTCACTGGATTCAGTATCAAGCTCTATCCTGCTGCCCATTTTTAATTAACAAAAGAGAAGCTATGGAAAGCAGGCTTGTTCCATCTTCCAATGACTGCAAAACTGGGACAGATAACTAATAGACTGGAAGATGAATACAGTAACTGCAAAGCTTTCAACAGGCTGCAACAAGGAGCCTAAATTGCTTGGTGTTTCCCAAAATGTATTCTCTGAAACACTAGTCATTAAAAGAAGTTTCCCTGGGGTGGGGCAAAGATTCTGGTTGTGCAAATAAGAAATGCTTAACTCCAGAGTTAGTCTCCACTGAAAAATCCCACAGTAAAGAGACATGCTGATTCAAAGATGACAAATGGAGATTTGGTGGGGCACGAGAATGAGGGGGGTGGCAACACATAAGACCACAGAGGGTCAGGACTATGGAGATCTGGGCAGGCTTGACAGCTAAAGGCATTCAAAGCATGTTTTAAAACAGAGTCAAATGAAACAGGTCTATGGACTGAAGCCCTTAGGGTGCCAGATCAAGATCTTGCCTAGCCATTTGTCTAAAAAGCACTTTATTCATGAAGCGCTTATTAACATTCAGCTGTCTTTAGGAAACATAGTTTGGGGAATGCTGCTCTACACTAAAAGGATAAAATGCAGGAGGAATAAATATAAAATCCAATATTTACATTAAAAAATACTAACAATATAAATAGGAACAGCCTAAATACTAACAACAGAAGTACTGGATAGTGAAACACTATAGAATTTAAAGACTCTTTCATTCAAAAAAAAACTGGATAAATGTCAGTATATAGAAAAAAAGAGCCAGGAGTTTTAGTTGACCAAGTTTTAAAATAAGAAGTGCCATTTTAGGCTGTATTAACAGCCTAATAGTTAATAGTACTATTGTATTCTGGGTTAACTTGAGCACATGTGAACTTAGTCACTAAATCAGATCATGAAGAATTAGGAAAATATTTATGAGGAATTACTGAACGAAATGGGGATATTTAACTGTAAAAGTGTAAGATTTTGTGGGAAAAAGTTGGGAATAACACTTATTCTCCAATTCTCATGCTTCCATGTAGTGAGATCTCTAAATGGGAAAGTCTGGAAGAACTGGGCATGTTTGATTCAAAAATAAAGCTGATATTTTAATCTCCACCTACCAGGTTCTAGTGGCTGTCTCCTACTTGGTTCTGAACTTGAAAGTGGGAGAAAAGGGTATATCTATCTCCTAACACATACAGCAGAAAGAAATAGCTGTCTTTAAATACTTGAAGGCCTATCATGTGAAAAGTGGTTAGAGCTATGCTATTTAGCTCTGGAAGCGATGAGTAGGACAAATGTGCATTACTCACAGGGAGGTAAATGTTGAGTCACCTGAAGGAAGAACTCTCTCACAAATTAGAGCCCTTTTAAAATGAAGTGGACTGCCATTAATAGAAGTGTTCAAGCCAAGGGGAGGCAACTATATGCCAAAGCTGAGCTAGGAACTGCTCTGGATGAGAAGCTGTATCAGAGAACCTGTAATGTACTTCCTGTCGCTAAGATTTTACAGTTCTGTAATATTCAAAAATGGATGGGAGGGTGCAGGAGAAAGGGCTGTTTGCTGATTGCAAATCTGCAGCCTACTAACTTTCTCCATATGAGCCATTCTCTAAAGAGACCTTAAGTGATACTGAACTCTCAGAGAGCATCACATAATAGTTTCTTATATGAAATCAATACCTTTGGCTATGGACATATTTACCTTTGACTACTAATTTCCAGAAGAGTTCCCCCCAAGTAATAAAATCTTTTGATAAGAAGTGATGTTAGAATAGAGTAATAATCTGGTTTACCAATTGCTGATACCATCAATCAGCAGTTAAAATATACAAATTAGATCTCAAAAACATAATGTTGGGTGATAAAAAATTTTTTCAAAAGGATACATACTATATCCCCATTTATGCACATTAAAACAACTACATAACAATATTATATATCAACATAGGTAGCAAAAGTGTAAAATATGCATGGGAATGATATATCCAACTCCAAGACTATGATTACTTTTAAGGAGAAAGACGGGAAACAGATGATGTGATGGAGTTTCAATGACATCAGTAATGATTTACTATTTTTAAAAAACCTGGAGCACAAAAGGCAAAATATCTATATCCATGCTGGGTAAACAGGTGTTAATTTATTACTATATTATTTTTATACATTTCTATATGCTTTAAATAGCTTATACTGAACCAATACTTCTAAAGAAGTTATGTTAGAGGCTATAAAGCCCAGTTCTCTTACTAGTGCAGGAATCTCCTCACATCTCTGGTCACTCAGCCTTTGCTCTGACCTTTTTCATTCTCCAAGTTCATTCTGTCCTTGTATTAAAGTAAAATATGCTTTCCTGTCAGCTTCCCCTCCTTGGGCCTGGCTCTGCACCCCCAGGACAATGATGATTCTACTGTATTCTCTCTGCTGAAATAACTTATATGGCTGCCCTTCAACAAAGGAGTAGAACTTTGAGTCTTACGGGAAATTTGTTAAAATACGTCCTATGTGGATAGTATGTCAAATTCATGCTGAATATTTTTATTACAAAAGACATTTCTTGATTTGTAATATAACTTAATAAGGAATAAAAAAATGAAATAGAATAATACCTTTCGTCCCCTTTAAAGGAACTAATGTATTGCAGACATTAAAGAACTATGGAAGTCACCTTTTCCCCCTCACTTAAAAAAAGTTTTTTCTTTAGAAAGACATTATTTCTTCTATAAAAGAAATAGAAAGTTTCATTTCCAACTGGTTACAAACTCTGTGTTCGTCTTTTACTATAAGGTAAGAGGAATTGGGTTTTGGTTTTTTGCGTGATGAGTTTGCTCAGTGATGTTCAAAGTGCAAATTGTGACCAATTACTAGGTTGTAAAATCAGTGATAGCAGCACTTTAGAAAGTGTAATAGAATAGAAAAGATTGGAATATAATTCTCATAGAAAAACTAGGTATTGTTTGTGAAACTTTTGCCTCATTAAAAAAAAATCACACATATATACTGAGTAACACTGAAAAATGTATTTCTTACTATGGGTTGCAGTAAAAAAAAAAAAAGTTTGAAAACAATTGGATTAGATGATAGCAAATGCTTACAAAAGGTGCTGTAAGCCAGGTTTCTTTAGTCTGAAATACAAGTGTGAACTATGTCTTTGCTGGTACCAGGGACACAGGTAAGAAATATTCTGCATCCTGCTTCATCTAAATTTAAGATTTCACAGAATAGCTTCTGGAAGCTTTATTATTTCAGCTATTTATGTCATAGATAAAAACTATACTATGCTCATGTGCACAAGAAAAAACTTGCAAATTAATCTGCTGTGCTATTGTTGACACTTCTGCAAATTGACAAAGCCCAGCAGTTTCAACCTTGATCCTCAGTAAATGAAGGTGTTTGAGTTTCTATATGTCTGGCAGTCCATACCAGGAGCCACAGTCAATAATGCCTTTCCTGTTCTAATAATGCCACTCAAGACAGAGCAATTAGCCCTGAGAACCCAAATGCAAAGAGAATCACATTCATGGACCTACTCCCTGTTATACCCTAATGAAGGAATTAGTAGAAAAGCTCCCTCTCCTCAGAACAAACACAGACTGAATGAATTTTTCTTTCTGTCCTTCTCTAACACAATTTGCTATTATTTATTCTCACATATTCAACATGTAACAAACCTCGGAGAGCATTAATCTTATTGGAGTCAAGGGCGAACGTGCCACGCCCCAACGTGCCATAGACGTTACTTTTTATCAGGATTTCCTCTGTGAACAGGTTGCGAATAAGGTATCTGGCTGACAGCTCTGGGCAAGACTTCTGTTTTGCTATAGTCAGTACCAGTTTTGGCAACAGTATATTTCTACATGGATTTCCAAGATATTCTAGAAGCAAAAGAGAAAGAAGATGTCAGTTTTTGTGGCCATTGTTAGGTTCAAGTTTTTTAAAAGGCTGTTAACAGAAAAGTTGATTTTTCTGAATAGTAAGGCTCAAGAATCTGAGAGGTTAAAAAAAATTCAAGCCTTAAGTTTTTAGTGTGTCATGAGATAGCAGGAGAAATGAGACAGCAGTCACTGCTGATGTGATTACACGTGCTCTAATTGTTCAAGAGGCCGATTCAATATTCTGCTACCTTTTAAAGTATTTAAGTTTTAACATTACATTTGGTAACAAATTCTCAGTAATTTTATTTATTTTTGTTTGTTTTGTCCTTTTTTGGTGAGGGTGTAATTAGGCTTTATTTACTTAGTTTTAATGAAGGTACTGGGGATTGAACCCAGGACCCTGTGCATGCTAAACATGTACTCTACCACTGAGCTATAGCCTCTTGCGCCCAGTAATTTTAATAAACTGTTTTCCTACTTACAAAAAAGGCTTTTTCAAAATTAAGGACCATGATTCTTACAAAAGTATTTATAATTTTTAACATGTAGGTTTTCTATTTGGTATTAAACTCATCATCAACAAACTCATCTTAAAATATCATATTTTAAATAACTTATTTGAACTGTAAAATAAATTTTAGGCCTGTTTTTATTTCTCAACTCTACAGCCTAATCATCTCTCTTCAGTCCATAGTGATTCAAATTCACCATACTTAAAAAATATTATAGTGTACATATAACAAAGAATTACTTGTTGAAGAAAATACATTAGACAAATATAATATGATTCTTACAAGTTAATCAACACATTTTTCATCTTGGACGTTCCATCATTTAATGGGTGACAGTACAAACTGCTGAATCCCCCAGATCCAACAGTTAACAAGAGAGATTAACTTATTTTAAAAATTCACTCAGTGGGCCCAAAGACTTAACATCTGTAAGATTAATCAAGCAATATTTATTATCAAGAGTCAGAAAAAAAAGGTTAATACTCTTCAACCTGGTGATTTGAATTCTGAGAACCTAACAAGAAAAGAATAAAAAATACGTACAAAGCTATATGAATGAAGATTGTTTTTGGCAGCATGTTTGCATGATTGATAATCTCCTCCAAAATATCCTCAAACAAAAAACAAAAACAAAACAAAATAACAACAATAACAAAAAGGCGGAAGTAGTTAAATAAATTATATTATACTTACTCAATGGAATGTTATATTCCTGTTAAATGCAATGATTATGAAGATTGGAGATTTTTGAGGAAAAACATATACATATCATATTTAAAAGGAGAGTAATTATATGGAGACGATAATTCTTTAAAAAGTTCATAAGAAAAAAAAACCTGAAAGATAATTTGAATGTCTGCAGTAGTCTTTTAAGGTATCTTGATTGAGGAAACTTTTCTTCCCTTCTAAGTATTTTCCAATTTTTCGATGAAATGGTATAATAGAACTAAATTGTGGTGGTTTCCTGACTCATAATTTGCTTTTGTTCTGTCCCCCAATTCTAGCTGAGACAAGGTCAGAGACCTGTGACTCAAGCTCCCCAAATCAGATTCCTTCTCCTGGGAATCTGAACAGTCACAAGAGAAAACCAGAACCTAGAAATGGAAGCTACAGACACGGAACCTCAGAGATCTCAATGGACCCCAGGTGCCACAGTTTGGGGGCTGCTCTGGCTCCTGTCTATGGCTCAGTTTGTTATTTGCTTCTTTTAATCTAAGAGATATTAGTCCAGTGATTTTTGTTGTGGTTTAATATGACCAGAGTCTGCCTGTTTCTATGGTTTACAACCTGAACAAATACAGTAGTTACATTATGTTTTTAATGGAAAAAACAAAAAATACATTATTTAAATAATCTTGTTTGAACAGGTTCACAGGTAATATTCTCCTTAGGGTTGACATGGGGGCAAGGGAGAGACAAAACAGTTTTGCTACCTCAGGCACCACTAAACCCCAAGAACTCACTGGGAAGCATGAGTGGCAGATGGCACTGTCACCTACGGAACCCACTGCCACTTGACACTAAGGAAGTAGGATGTGCCTCCAGCAGACAGCAGCAAGGGCACAATGCTCTGCAGGATGGGATTCATTAATTCATGCAAACACTCTCTATGAAGCACCTGTAATGTGCCTGGCACACAGAGAGCAAGACCCCTGAATTGCTTCTGGACCATCCAGCTGTAGATCCTTCTCTTACCTGCGGAGAAGGGTGCCTAACCTTAGAGTTCCCACTAGTTAAATGAGTCGGCTGAGAACTGCTTTCCAAAGGAAAAAGAGTAGACTTAGCTTAATGTTACAAACTATCAGTCTCAGAACTGGGTATCTACATTTCACTAATTCACTAGTACAGAGATTAAGTTGTTTAGATTTCTTATTTTGAAAAATCTCGAACATATACAAAAGTAGAAAGAATACTATAAGCCCCATAAATTCATCACCCAGATTCAACATTTATCATCAAGAGAACTTATTTTAAAACTCACCCAGTATTTCATAAGATACCATTGAATTATCAGTGGAAGGTTCTTTAATTCCCTCAGGGAAAGCACTGAAGTTCTGCTGAGAATTCCCATTTTCTCTTGTTTCTGAGACAGCTGCTTGCTGAGATAACCGGGAACTACTTTCACCACCAGAACCACTCCTTTTATCATTTGAATCTGCAGACGTTGGTCTATCGGGGTTGGTAGGGTCTTTATTGTTGTCAACAGTTTTCTGCTGAAACATAAAATTGTATCTATAAAGAAGGTCCCATAATGGGAAAATACAGACATGCTCCATCATCTACCAGGGCCCCCCAGGTTGGTGGGGAAGCAATTGCTTCTAATAAGGTGGGCTGAAGCCCATGAACACTGTGTGGTATGATAAAAGCTGCCATGACTCACTGCTTCTTGGGGCACTCGGTAGTTGTCTAATGAACTGAATAACTGCTGACACAAAATAAGTGATAAATAAATATTTCATAAATAAATGAATAAGTGAGTTTCTCAAAAATAACAACTTTTTGTTTTTTTAAATGTTTTTGTTTTCTCTTTCCCCAGTGGTCTTCAAATCTGGTTGCATATTTAAACATTTGAATTGCCCTAGGGATCTTGGTTTTTTTTAAAGCTGTGCTGGGGTCCCACTCATGGCAAATTCAACTAGAATCTCTGTTGGAGGGAGTGGGAGAGCTCAGGCATTAATAATTTTTTAAAAAGGATCTCACACATTCCTAATATATACCTAGAGCTGACAACCACTGCTCTAGGTTGCAGCTTCTCAAAGTTCAGTGTACACACAAATCACCCGTGGGGTCTTGCTAAAATGCAAATTTTGCCTCAGTGAATCTGGTGTGGAACTCAAGACTCCACATTTCTCACAAGCTTTCCAGAGTTGCTGTTGCTGGTCCGCGGACCCACTTTGAGTGGTGAGGACCTATCCCTCTCCTAATCAAGTACACAGCAGGCACTTGGCAGATGCTGCTTCTCTTCTGACGCCTAAGCAAATATGCAAATTACCATTTTCCAGGCAGTATCATAATTTTACATTCAAATGTTTAGGGTGCAATTCTGTAGGATATAAAAGGGAATGTGAAAAATAAGCAGATTTGATTTCATACAGATGATGCTTGAGCTATCACTGAAATCAAGTCATTCACCAGGAAAACATAAGCTCAGCTACAAATACAAATATTCTTGGCAAATAGTTTGCATAAACTTACTCTAGAGACACAAGAGTGACTATACATGGTGAGAATAAAATGGGAGTTTTAGAGAGATAGGTGAAAATTAGGAACTGTTGTTAAGTTAAATGCTTCATCAGGAGAAAGCAATAGACATGTCTCTCTTCCCTACTGACCCATTAATGTTAAAAAAAAAAAAAAAAAAAAAACCTCTAATGCACTTTGAAGACAGAATGGGTAAGAGAGAAGCCAGAGTCCCACTTACCATGCAACTAAACAGAGTATAAAATATCTGTGATAGCTTAACATCATCACATGCATTATTTTCACCAGTTTCTGCCATCACTGAACGTGAACAAGTAATGAAGTACCTTCCTTTTCTCCTGTGCCATCCTTAACTACCACCAGGACAGCTAACTAGCACCACAGTCAGCTCTTCTCTGTGTTACTCAGTAGGATACTGGAAAAGATTTGCCAAATATCTTACAGCTGAATTTTTTTTTTCTAATATAACCCTTGGCTTCAAATAAACTAATTATAACACTATATTTGATTTATTTTATGTTTAGGATATCTTTATGGAGCAAAATGTCAAAGAGTAAAATAAACAGGCAGTATGCTTTTGAGAGAACATACCCTGCCCCTAAATTAAATAAGCAAGATTTTTAGCACATGGACTGAAGAGCCTGTATGTCATGCAGTCAGTTTGGGAGTTGTATACAGTATGCACTTATATAGTAGTGGCCACATTTAGATGAAAAATAACTTACAAGTTTTCTTTTGGCTTCAAAACATAAATGCCAGATGAGAGCATTGATATCGGAAATACAGGCTTGCCAGTCTTTTCCACATTCACGCAAATCATGGTTGGGAAAAACTGCTGCCAGATATTCTGAAGATAGCAGAAAGAATTCACAAAAAAATTGGGAAAAAAATTAACAAAGAAACTGATGACAAGAAATTTTTTATTTAAAATACTGAAAGTTTCTATTTTTAATTATCATTCTGTCCTCTGACTGTTTTTAAGAGCTTAGAAATTCCACCTAAAGAGAATGCTTTGCTGAATATCTCATTTCTTCTAATGTTCAATTCCCTAAAACACTGACCTAGGGTTTAGCGACCTGATAATGAGGTTTTGGTGCTTTAAAAAAGTTGTTTAACAAAAAGTCAACTATTTCAGGGTGCTAATGCCCTTTAATAACCCTATGGATAAATTAATACTAAAAATAGAAGGAAACCTGTAAAGAGAAAATAGTGTAAAGAGAAAATAATTGCAAACATTATTATACCATGGTCTATTTATTTGTGCACATTACATGTCTATCTTCCCGCCAAGCTACTCACTCTGCCTAGAATATCCTTGCTATTTTCTTTACCTAGATAAGGAATCCTTCCAAATCTAGCTCAAATGTCTTGTCCTTAGTAAGCCTTCCCTAATGCCCTCAAAGTAGGTGCTCTGCTCTCTGAGCTTCCACAACATTACCACACTGGGTTGGAATTGATCTGTTTCCCTGAATGTGTCCCTTTCTAGACTGTGAACCCTTTGTCAGCAGAAACACTTATTCATTATTGTATCCTTAGTGTCTATGAGTTCTAGGACCTCCATACACATTTCTGGAAGACAGGAAGGCAGGAGACTAGACTGAATTAATCATGAGATTTTATTTCTGTGTTGCCAGTTACTAGTAGTGAAATGTGTTTTATTTTCCCACTTTTTTTTTTTTTTTTTGCTTTTGCTTTATTTTCTAGTACCAAGTTTCAGCACTGAAGAACTGACTTAGTACTAACCATAAGCAACTATAATCAATAAAGCTTGTCTTATTCCACCAGTCTATGGACAAGTTTTATTCTTCAGAAGTTGATACCCATCACATACTACTAAATTGTAAAATCTGGGTTAGACAGGTGAAAAAAATTAACAGTTCTAAAAAGCTACATAGACTCCATCATTATGTCTTCAACTACCAACAACATTCATCAGATGATCAAATGATGACAAAACAAAGATTCCAAAATGACTTTACATACCTCTTATTGCAGCCATTTTGTTTGGATCCAGGGGTTGGCGGCCTTTGGAATTGACACCTACAGAGCTGCTCATCAGGGTTTCTTTGGAGAACAAAATACGAACCAAGTAGCGGGCTGCAAGGTTAGGTTTGGTCTTCTTTTGTGCAGTCATCAAATGAATATCAAGTATCCTGACATTTCTTTTTGGATCACCAAGATATCCTTTAGAAATACAGGGGAAAAGTAAAATCCTTGTTTTTTCACACAAGGCTACCATGAAGTGCCCAAGAAAAACTGATCTCTAATTCACAAACTTCTACTTGAGTGAATTTTTTTCTATACTTACCTCTTCTTTTCCTTAAATGAGTCTCTTTGATGCTATATGCATAACTGTTAGTATTTTTTCACCTTTGCTAGTCTTGAATTTGCTGTGTTAAAATAATCAGTTCATTGTCTTGAAAAATTTAATTCTTAGGCCATAGGTACATATGTAAACATGTTGCTCTCAAACCCATTGCTCTCTTTTACATTCTAAAAGTACACTCAGAGCTTTATTACTGAGTGAGTATATGTTCCCTGAAGACAATTTAGAAAGTATAGGTCGGTATAACTAACAAAATTTAAAAATAGTTAGCATTTATAGAGTATCTACTATGTATCAGGCACTGTGCTAAATATTTTACATCTATAAGCTCAGTTTCATCATCCTAAAAACTTATTCCCACTTAGCAGATGAAGAAACTGAGACCCAGAGAAGGTAAATTATTTGAAAAAGACCACACTGCTAGTTATAGAGCCAGTTTTAAAAGCTAAGTCTATGAGTTAATAAGCCAGGCGCCTTGAACCATTAATCATCTGCTAATGTTTTCTATTCTTTTCTTCTATTTCTTTTAAAACACAAAACCGAAACCATACTTTATATATAGCTTGAATCCTGCTTTTTCAGTTACCATTAGATTTTGCACATTTCTCCATTTCCTTTTTTTTCCAAGTCTGCACTCCTGTCATCATGGTTTTCCTGACAGGTGACATTTATGTTGCACTTACATCTTGGCATTGTGTTAAGAGCTTTAAATGAATTATCTCATTTGATCCTCACAATTCTATAAAGTAGATACTATCATTTTTGCCACTTCACAGATGAAGAAACTAATACTTAGGTCAGAGAAGTGGCTGAAGGTCACATGGTTAGTAAGACACAGAGCTAGGATTTGAACCCAGGTAGTCTGACTCAGTAGCCCATGCTTTTAACCATTATGCTTACTGCCTCACATACCATGGTATACCAGAAGTCACTTAACTAATTCCCTATGGTTGCCTATTTGGCTGCTTCCAATTTTTCATGATTCTGAAAAAACAATTCTTGTAGCAAAATGTTAATACAAATCTGTTGTTTTTATTTATTTGTTTTGTTTTGGGGGGAGGTAATTTGATTGACTGATTGATTGATTGATTTTGATAGAAGTACTGGGGATTGAACCCAGAACCTCATGCATGCTAAGCACACACTCTACCACTGAGCTATACCCTCCCCCCCAAATCTTTTTTTATTATACCTTTGGATAGAAGCGGGATTACTGAGTAAACAAGAATAAATATTTGTATGGCTTTTTAAACAAATTACTCTTCAGAAAGTTTTCACCTTTCTAACAATAGCATATCACAGTGCCCATTTAATACAAAAAGCACAATTTTTGAAGTTTCTTCTAGTTTGGGTAACAAAATAATTTAAAGGAAAAGGGTCTCCTCTGGAACAGGGGTCAGCAAACTACAATCCACAAGCCAATCCCACCACCAGTTTTTGTAAAGTAGTATTAGCACACAGCCACACCCATTCATTTACCTACATCTGTGGCTGCTTTCATACTAGAAAAGCAGAGTTGAGTAGGTGTGAGACACCAGATGGCCCACAAAGCCTAAAATAGTTACTATATAGCACTTTTCAGAAAAAATTTGCTGAGCCCTGCTCAAGGATATTAATAAGAGATTAGCTACTAAGAAGTAGGGACACGTAACTATAAAATAATTAGGAAGGCTTGATGTTAGAGGCCATGGAACCTAGGATCTCCTCATCTCTGCCACTGTGGCTTAGAAGGCAATGCAGGAGACTGTTATGAAACATAAGCTTTAAAGTCAGAGAGAACTGGGTTAGAGTTCTGGAACTGCCACTCACCACCTCTGTGACTTTGGGCATAGGGGTAATAAAAGTACCTGTATAATGGGGTCACTATAAATATTAATGGGGAAGATGCATGTCAGTTGATTAGCAGTGGCACAAAACACACACTCAATAAATGTTAGTCCTTATTACTAATATCATCTAAAACCTGCCTTTGAAATAGGAAACAAAAAGTTTGTATCAAGAATGCTGAAAACTTGGGGAGGGTATAGCTCAGTGATAGAGTGTGTGCTTAGCACACATGAGGTCCTGGGTTCAATCCCCAGTACCTCCATTTTAAAATATCCTGAAGAATATAGGTTAAATCGTGTTACTTGTAATTTGTGTCATTTCACACTCACCAAAATTGGGAGGGATGCAGAAAGATGACGAGGAGGGATTTTGGCTATTGTCATTTTTCAATACAGTTGGGTAATTCATTGTTTCAGGACTCTTTTGCATGCTATTTTCTGCTTTCATCAATATTTCCATAGGTAAAAGTGCTGAAAGAAAAGACCTGTCTACTGCAAATTCAATCTCCAGTAAGCTATCTTTCAGGTGTGAAGGGGAAATAAACACATTCTCAGACAAAAGAAAACTAAAAGTATTTGTCATTAGCAGACCGACTCTAAAGAATGGCTAAAGTAAGATCTTCAAACAGAAAGGTTATGATGACAGAAGGAATCTTGGAGCATCAGGAAGGAAGACAGAAAAAATTTTAAAGTAGAAGTATACATGCAGAGAAACTCGATCATTCATACATTGCTGGGGGAGATGTAAAATGGAACAGCCAAACTGGAAAATAGTTTCTAGGTCTCATAAAACTAAACCTGCAATTACCACATGACACAGCAATTTCATTCCTGGGCATTTAGAAATCATGAGAAATAAAAACTCATGATGACACAAAAACCTGCACATGAGTGTTCTTAGCAGATTTATTCATAATAGCCAAAAACTGTAAACAACTCAGAGGTCCTTCAACAGGTGAATGGTTAAACAAGCTCTGGTAAATTCAGTATCATAGGATGTTATTCAACAATAAAAAGGAAAAAAGAACAGAAAGAGCTGAAATATGGGTAAGTATAATACTATCATGACTTTTGTAATTCATATGTAATGACTGAAATAAAAATTAAAACACCATCTAACACTTAAGACAATGATAGATAAAAGTTAGGAGGGCAAAGGAACCTACATATAATTAAAGTTTCAACACTTCATTCTAACTGGTAAGCTTTTAATACCAGTAGACTGACAAGTAACATACATATGTTATATATATATAACATACATGTATATATATATATATATATACAAGTAATATACGTATAAAATAACACCCAGAGTGACCACTAGGAAAACTATATGAAGCAATACACTCAAAAACAAATAAATCAAGATGGAATACTAGAAAATGTTCAGGTAATCCATAGGAAGGCAAGAAAGAGAAACAGAAGAAACAAAGAAAAAATAATACAATGGTAGACTTAAACCCTATAATATCAATAATTACCTTAAATGTAAATGACCTAACCATATGAAATAAATGGCAGCAATTGACAAAGTGGGTGAAAAACAAGATCCAGCTATAAGTTGTTTACAAGAAAATCTAAGGGGAGAGAGTGTAGCTCAAATGGTAGAGCACATGCTTAGCATGCATGAGGTCCTGGGTTCAATCCCCAGTACCCCCTCTAAGAATAAATAAATAATCTTATTACTTCCCACCCACCCTCTAAAAATAAACAAAAGAAAATCTATAAATTCAATGATACAGGTAGATTGAAAGTAAAAAGATAGAAAAATATATATACCATGCAAATTTTAATACAAAAAGAAGAGTAGCTATACTGATACCAGATAAAGTAGACTTCAGAGCAGAAAAAGTTACTAAAGACAAATAAAGAAGAAGATATCAACCCCTAGGAAGACATAATGATCCTCAACATGCCAAGCAACAGAGTCTCAAAACACATGAAGCAAAAACTGAAAGAGCTCAAAGGAAAAATAATAAAATCTATAATTATGCTTGAGGACCTCAACACCCTCCTTTCAGCAACTACAACTGCAATTGATGGAACAACCAGACCAAAAATCAACAAGGATATAAAAGACCTGAAAAGCATAATCAATGAACAGGTTCTCATTCAAGAACATTCCACCCAATAAAAGCAGAATACATAGTTTTGTCAAACGCCTATGCATCATTCACCAATATAGACCATATCCTGAGCCAGAGAATAAAATATCAACAAATGTACAAGAAATGAAAGCATATACAGTATATTTGCTGGCCATAATGGAATCAAATTAGACATCAATAATAGAAATATAAGGAAATCTTTAAACACTTAGAAATCAAGCACATACTTCTAAATAACACATTTATCAAAGAGAAAATGTCCAAGGACATAATAAAATACACAGGACTTAATGAAAGTACAACACATCAAAACATATGGGATGCAACTTAAAGCAGTACTGAAAGTGAAACTTATACTACTAAATGCTTACATCAGAAAAGAGGAAAAGTCTCAAATCTATAATCTAAGTTCCTACACCAAACTCTAAGAGAAGAAAAGTAAAAGAAACCCAAAATAAGCAAAAAGAATGAAATAATAAAATCAGAAGTCAATGAAACTGAAAATATGAAAAAAATAGGAAAATCAATGAAGCAAAAGGTGGTAACTCAAAAAGATTAATAAAGCTAAAAAAACTCTAGAAAGACTTACAAAAATAAAAAGAGATGATGCAAATCATCAATATCAGGAATGAAACGTGGTATCACAACAGATCCAGCAGCCACTAAAAGGATAATAGGGAATACTACAATCCACTTTACACTCATAAATTTGATAACTTAAAAGAAATGGACCAATTCTTGCAGAATTACAAATACTAAAACTCAACCAAGATGACGTAGATAATCTAAATAGTCCTATAATCATCAAAGAAATTAAATTTGCAATTAAAAATGATTTTACTGGAGATCTTTACCAAACATTAAAAAAAACACTAACTTTTCATTTACCCCTC
Source organism: Camelus bactrianus (assembly GCF_048773025.1). Lineage (NCBI taxonomy): Eukaryota > Metazoa > Chordata > Mammalia > Artiodactyla > Camelidae > Camelus > Camelus bactrianus. Next base: position 13,649,633 of record NC_133575.1, read on the forward strand.
CATAAAATAGAAGAGGAAACCCTTATTCATTTTATGAGGCTAATATGCTCTGATACCAAAATCAGAGATAGTACAAAAAAAGAAAAATACAAACCAATATTTTTCATGAACTTGGACTCAAAAATTCTTAATCAATATGTGCAAACCAAATCAATAATGTACTCAAAGAATTATACACCATGACCAAGTGGGATTTAATCTAGGTATGCAAGGCTGGTTCAATACTGGAAAACCTATCAATATAATCCATCATATCAACAGGCCAAAGAAGAAAAACCATGTGATCATTGACATAGAAAAAGCACTTGCCAACTTTCAGAAAATATAAACAGCTCATACAGTTAATAATAAAAAACAAACAACCCAATCCAAAACTGGGCAGAAGACCTAAACAAGCAATCCTCCAATGAAGACATACAAATGGCCAACAGGCACATGAAAAAATGTTCAGTATCACTAATTATCAGAGAAATGCAAATCAAAACTACAATGAGGTATCACCTCACACCAGTCAGAATGGCCATCATTCAAAAGTCCACAAATGATAAATGCTGGAGAGGGTATGGAGAAAAGGGAACCCTCCTACACTGCTGGTGGGAATGTAGTTTGGTGCAGCCATTATGGAAAACAGTATGGAGAATCCGCAAAAGACTAAAAATAGACTTACTGTATGATCCAGTAATCCCACTCTTGGGCATATATCTGGAGGAAACTCTAACTTGAAAAGATAACTGCACCCCAGTGTTGACAGCAGCACTATTTACAATAGCCAAGACATGAAAACAACCTAAATATCCATCGACAGAGGACTGGATAAAGAAGTTGTGGTATATTTATACAACAGAATACCACTCAGCCATAAAAAAATAAGATAATGCCATTTGCAGCAACATGGATGGACCTGAAGATTGTCATTCTAAGTGAAGTAAGCTAGAAAGAGAAAGAAAAATATCATATGATAACACTTATATGTAGAATCTTAAAAAAAGACAAACAAACTTATTTACAAAACAGAAACAGACTCACAGATATAGAAAACAAACTTATGGTTACCATGGAGGAGACGAGATGGGAAGGGATAAATTGGGAGTTTGAGATTTGCAGATGCTAACTAATATATGTAGACTAGATAAACAACAAGTTTATAGCACAAGGAACTATATTCAGTATCTTGTAGTAACCTATAGTGGAAAAGAATATGAAAATGAATATATGTATGTTCATGTATGACTGAAGCATTATGCTGTACACCAGAAATTGACACAACATTGCAAACTGACTATACTTCAATTTTATATATATACATACACACACACACAAAAAGAAAGAAAAAGCACTTGACAAAATCCAATACCCATTCATGATAAAAACTCTCAGCAAGTTACGAAGAGAGGGAAACTACCTCAACTTAATAAAGATCATCTAACAAAGCCAAGAGTTAACATCATATTAAATGGTGAAAGACTAAATGCTTTTCCCCTAAGACCAGAAACAAGGCAAGGATACCCATTCTCACCACTCTTATTCAACATAACACAGGAAGTTCTAGCCACTGCAATAATGCAAGAAAAAAGGAATATAAAGCATACAGATTGGACAGGAAAAAATATAATGGTCCCTATTTGCAGATGGCATAGTATAAAAAGGATGGCTATGTAGAAAATCCAAAGGAACTGCCAAGAAAATACTCCTAAAACTAATAAGTGAGTTCAGCAAACTCACATAATACAAGATCAACATTCAAAAATCAAATTTATTTCTATATACAGTTGACCCTTGAACAATGTGAGGTTTAGGGGCACTGACTCTCCCTGCAGTCAAAAATCTACATATTACTTTATAGATGGTGGTTGTATCCGTGGTTCCACATCTGCAGATTCAACTGACCTCAGATTGTGTAGTACTATAGTAGTTATTGAAAAAAATTCACATGTAAGTGGGCTCACACAGTTCAAAGCCGTGTTGTTCAAGGGTCAACTGTACTAACAAAGAACATGTGTAACCAAAATTAAAAACATAATATTATTTACAACATCTCCCCAAAAATGAGATACTTAGGTAAAAATTTATTTTTAAAAAATGTATAGGGCCTATATCCTGAAAATTACAAAATGATCATAAAAATCAAAGATCTTAGTAAATACATGCAACATACAATGCTCATGGATGAGAAGACTCAATAAACTAAATATGTCAGTTCTCAAGTTGATCTGTAGGTTTAACACACTTCCTATCAAAATCCCAGCAAAGTTTTTTTTGAAACATAAACAAGCTTACTCTAAAATTAGAATGGAAAGGCACAGGATGTAGAATAGTTAAAATGATTTTGAAAAAGAAGAATAAAGTAGAAGGAATCATTCTACCTGATGTCAAGGCTTACTGTATAACAACAGTAATCACGAGATTGTGGTTTGGCAGGGGGACAGTAACATAGATCAATGGAATGCAATACAGAACCCAGAAATAGACCTACACAAATATGCATAATTGATTTTTTATTAAGGTACAAAAGCAATTCAGTGGAGGAAAGACAGCCACTCAAAAGACAGTACTGCAGCAATTGGATAGCCATAGGCCTAAAAAAAAAAAAAAGGAGAAAAAAATTGGGGATCAAGGACTAAACAAAGAGTTCATAGACTCTATACCAAAAGTACAGTCCATAAAAGGAAAAGTTGATAATTTGAACCTCATGAAAATTAAAAACTTCCTCTCTGAAAAAATAAAACAAAACACCTATAGAGAGGATGAAAAGGCAAGCTGCAGACAGGAAGAAAATATTTGCAAACCACTTATCCAACAAAAAAACTAGTATATACAAATATCTAAACAACTCTCCAAACTCAGCAGTAAAACAAAATTTCAAGAAGACAGGAACAGATATTTCAGAGAAAAGAATAAAAACATGGAAAATTAGCACATGTAAAGATGTTCTACATCATTATCCAAAGGTAAATGCATATTAAATCCACAATGAAGTATTACTATACAACTACCAGAATGGATAAAATAAAAAAAAAATAGTGAAAACCCAAATGCTGGTAAAGATGCAGAGAAACTGAGTCACTTACACATTACTGGAATAAAATCGGACAGTCATTCTGGAAATAGTTTGCTAGTTTCTTATAAAACTAAACATGCAATTACCATACTACCCAGCAACTGCACTTTTGGGCGTTTATCATAAATAAATGAAAACTTACACTCACACAAAAACCTGCACGTGAGTGTTCACAGTAACTTTACTCCTAATAGCTAAAACAACTTAGATGTCCTTCAATAGGTGAACAGATAAACAAATCATGGTACACCCATTCCATGGAATAGTACCCAGTAATAAAAAGGAAGAACTACTGACACATGCAGCAACTTGGATGAATCTCCAGGGAATTATGCTAAGTGAAAAAAGGCAATCTTCAAATGTTATATACTATATGAGTCCATTAACAGGACACAGTCTTGCAATAAAAAAATTAAAAAGAGGGAACACATTAGTATTTGGATGGCTTAGGGATGAAGCCAGTGAAGGGATGACATGAAGAAGGTAGGTGTGGTTATAAAAAGCCAAAAAAGGACTCTGAAAGTGATGGAACAGTTCTGTATCATGACTGCAATGGTGAATGCCTGAACCTAAACACATCACAAAAGTGCAGAGGACTACACACACACAGACACACACACTTATATTATGAATATAAGTAAAGCTGGGGACAACTGAATAGATTTGTGGATCATATCAGTATCAAAATCTTAGTTATGATGATTTACTGTATCTTTGCAAAATATTATTACTATTGGAAGATATTAGGTACACATGATCTCTCTGTATTATTGCAACTACATGTGATTCTGAAGTATCTCACGATAGAAAGTTTAATTTTGAAAAAGCTACCACTATGAATTAATATTAAGAATACTGATGGACCTAGATTAGAGTGCTACTCATAATAGATATCATTTTAAACTCACCAAAACCAGGAGTGAAGAAGAAAAGATTCTGAATCAGTATCTTGGTTAGTGTCATTTTCTATTAAAGTTGGGTAATTCATTATCTCAATTCATTTCTGTGCTGGATGTTTGAACAACATTTTGATAAATAAAACATTTTTCAGTGCTGAAGGACAAGAAATCTCAACTGTGATTTTTATTTTAGGCAAAATTATCCTTCAGGAATAAAGGAGAAATAAAGACATCCTTAGACAAAGAAAAATTTTTTTAAACTGTCACTTGCTGATTTACCCTTAAAATATGGCTAAAGGAAAATCTTCTGACGAAAAGGATACGATGAAGAAGAAATCTTGGAGCATGAGGAAGGAATAAAGAACAATAGAAAGAGCAGAAATACACATGCAGGGAAACTAGATCACTCATACATGGCTGGTGGGAATGTAAAATGGTACAGCTACACTGGAAAACAGCTTGGCAGTATTTTACAAAACTCAACTTACTATTACCACAGGACCCAGTAATGTGCTTTTGGGTGTTATCCCAGAGAAATAAAAACTGATGTTCATACAGAACCTATACGTGAGCGTTCATAATAGCTTTACTCCAAATAGCCCAAAACTGGAAACAACCCAGATGTCCTTCAACTGGTGAACAAATAGACAAACCATGGTACGCCCATATCATGGAATAGTACTCAACAATAAAAAGGAAAGAACTACTGATATACACAGCAATTTAGATGAATCCCCAGGGAACTACGGTGAATGAAAATAGGCATCCCCAAAAGGTTACATACTATGTGAGTCTATGTAAAACTCTTGAAATAATAAAATTATAAGGAAGAAAAGCGTATTAGTGGCTGCCAAGAGCAGGGAGAAGGCAGAGTAGAGATGGGAGCATGAGAGGAGAAGGGTTGGTGTGGTTTTAAAGGGCAATAGGGAGATCCTTGTGGTGATGGAAATGTTCTGAATCTTGACTGTGATAGAGGATATGGAAACATACTCATATCATGACATTATATAAAACTGAATACACATACACACGCACAAGTACAAATAAAACTGAAGACATCTCAATAAAATCTGGATTTTATCAATGTCTATAGCCTGGTTTGATATTGCACTACAGTTTTGCAAGATGTTATCTTTGGGGGAAATTAGGTAAAAGCACACAAGATCTCTGCATTGTTTTTTACAATTTGCATGTGTAGCTAGAATTTTCTTAAAATGAAACTTTTAATTTTAAATTAATTAATTAAAATTAACTTTTAATTAGGAAAAGCTACCACTAGCTTACATTAAGGGTGATAATAAGTCTAGATTAAGTAGTGTTACATGTAATATGTATCATTTCAAACTCCCCCAAACTGGGAGGGATGAAGAAACATGAAGCATCTTGATCACTGACATTTTCCAAGAAAGATGGGTAATTCATCATCTGAGTGTTATTTTCCAAGCTGGTTTCTGCTTTGACCAACATTTCTATAGGGAAAACATTTTTCAAATGCTGTAAGAAAAGCCTCCCAATCTCATATCTGTATCTGATGAAATTACTCTCTAGTAATGCAGCAAAAAATAAAGATATTTACCAACAAAGGAAAATCAAAAGTTTTTGTTACTGACATACTTGAAAAAATGGCTACATGAAAACCTTCTAATAGAAAGGATACAACAGAATTCTGGAGCATTAAAGAGAAAGAAGACTGGAAAGAGCAGAAATATGGATGCAGAGAAACTAGATCACTCATACTTTGCTGGAAGGAATGAAAAATGGTACAGCTACACTGGAAAGCAGTTTGACAGTTTCTTATAAAACTAAGGATGCAATTACCATAGGACCCAGAAATTGCACTCTTGGGCATTCATCCTGGAAAAATGAAAACTTGTGTGAAAGAGTGAAATAAATGAAATGAAGCAAAATTTAAAACTATGAGTGAATATTCATATCAGTTTTATCTTTAACAGCCAAAAACAAGAAACCCAGATATTTTCAACAGGTGAACAGATAAATAAACCCTGGTACATCCATCACATGAAATACTACTGAACAATAAAAAAAAAAAAAAAGAAGGAACCACTGATACACACAGCAATATGAATGAATCTCCAGGGATTCACACTGAGAGAAGAAGCCAATCTCAAACACCACACGATTCCATTTATGTAACAATGCTGAAGGGACAAATAATAGATCAGGAGAAAGGATTCATGGTTGCCTTGCAACAGGGCAGAGGGTAGATGTGGGGGGCAAATGTCAACTGGAGGGAGATGGGTGTGGTTATAAAAGAGCAATATGAGATATCATGCTGGTGATGGAACTGTTTCAAGACTTGCCTGTGGTGGAGGATATGTGAACCTACACATATGAAAAAATTGTATAGAACTAAATACACACACACATATATTAATACAGGTGAAACTGGAGACATCTCAGTAATACCTATGAATGATATCATGTCAATATCTTGGTTGTAGTAATTTTTGATCATTTTGCAAGATGTTACCATTGAGGAAAATTGGGTAATGGGAACATAGGATCTCTTTGTATTATTTATTGTAACTGCCTGTGCAGCTAAATTATTCCAAAAATAAATACTTTACTTAGAAAGAGCTACCACTATCTTGAACTAAGGAGACTGAGGAATCTAGATTAAATATGCTATATGTCAAAGTATCATTTCAAACTCACCAAAACTGGGAGGAATGCAGTGACATAATGAGGAAATATCTTGACTACTGTTGTTTTCCAAAAAAGTGGATAATTTGTTGTCTCAGGGCCCTTTTCCAGGCAGTTTGAGCTTTTACCAACATTTACATAAATAAAATATTTTCAAGTACTAAAAGATAAGAATTCTCAACCATGAATTCTATATCAGGCAAAATAATACCTCAAGAATAAAGCAGATTTGTTGACAACATGGATGAATCTGGAGGGCATTTTGCTAAGTGAAATAAGCCAGACAGAAAAAGACAAATACTGCATGGTATCACTTATGTGTGGAATCTTTTAAGAATGTCAAACGCATAGAAACAAGAATGGAATGTGGCTGCCAGGGGCTTTTGGGTGGTGAGGGAAATAGGAAGTGGCTGGTAAAAGGGTACAAACTTTCAATTTTAAGATGAATGAGGTCCGGGGATCTAATGTATAACATGATGGCTATAACTGATAATACTGCATTGTATAGTTGAAATCTGCTTAGAGAGTAGAACTTAAGCGTTCTTACTACAAAAAAAAAAAAATACAAAGGTAAATGTGTGAGACGACTGAATGTTTTAACTCGATGGTGGGAATCCTTTTACAATATATACGTATATAAAATCATCACATTGTACACTTTAAATACATGACAATTTTATTTGTCAATTATAACTCAATAAAGCTGAAAAAAGAAATGAACAAACAAGTGATTAAAACAAAAAGAATAAAGAGGAAATAAAAACACTCTCACACAAAGGAATGCTAAAAGTATTTCTCACTAGCTGATTTACACTTGAGAATAGCTAAAGGAAAATCTTCTACCAGAAAAGAATGATGAAAGAACTAATCTTGGAGCACCAAAAACGAAGAAAGAACAATGAAAGCAGCAGAAATATGGATGTGGAAAACTAGATCACTCACACGTTGCTGGCAGGAAAGTAAAATGGTACAGCCTCTCTGGAAAACCGCTTGGCAGTTTCTTACAAAACTAAATATGCAATTACCACACAACCAAACATTTTCACTCTTGGGCATTTATCTAAGAGAAATTAAAACTTATGTTCACACAAAAACCTGTACATGAACAGTCATAGCAATTTTACTTGTAATACTGAAAACTGGAAAAAAATTCAGACATTCTTCAACTGTGAATCAATACACAAACTGTGGTACATCCACACCATGAAATAGTACTCAGCAATAAAGAAGAAGGAACTACTGATGCACACAAGTCAAATGAATGTCCAGGGTATCAAGCTGAGGTGAGTGCGGTTACAAAAGGGCAAGATGAGGCATCCTTATGGTGATGGAAATGTTCTGAATCTTGACTAGGTGGTGGATATCAAACCTACTCATATGGTAAAAATCAAATAGAACTAAACATGCATACACACTAATCAGTACAATCAAACTGGGGAAATCTCAATAAAATCTGTAGATTTTATCAATGTCAATATCCTGGTTGTGATGTTCTGTTATAGTTTCATAAGATGTTACTGTTCGGAGAACTAGATAAAGCATCAACAGAATCACTCTATTATTTCTTACAACTACGGGATTATCTTAAATTGAAAGTTTAATTTAAAAAGAGTTATCATGAGCTTACATTAAAGATGTTGATGGATCTAAATTAAACAGTGCTACATAAAATTTGTATCATTTCAAACTCACCAAAATTGTGTGGAATGTAGTGAGTTGACGAGGCAGTATCTGGGCCACTGTCATTTCCCACTGAATTTGGGTAATACATTGTCTGAGAGCTGTTTTCCACGCTGGCTTCTGCTTTTCCCGGCGTTTCTATAAGTATAACTTTTTCAAGTGCTGAAAGATAAGAATTCTCAATTGTGAATTCTATACTGGGTGAGGCTATCCTTCAGGAAAGAATAAGAAATAAAGACATTCTGACGCAAAGTAGAAAAGATTTTTTAATTGTCCCTAGCAGATTTCCCCTTAAGAAAAGCTAAAGGAAAATCTTCAAACAGAAAGGATATTATGAAAGAAGGAATCTTGGAGCATCAGGAAGGAAGAAATAACAATGGAAAGATCATAAATATGGATAGAGAGAAACTGTATCACCCACATATTGCTGTTGGGAATGTAAAATGTTATAGCCTCTCTGGAAAACTGTTTGGCAGTTTCTTATAAAACTAAACATGCTATTACTACAAGACCTGGCAACTATACTTTTAGCATTCATGACAGAGACATGAAAATTTATATTGACACAAAAATCAGTACATGAATGTTCACAGCAGCTTTACTTGTAGTATCTAAAAATTCAGAAAGAAAAAAGCCAGATGTCCTTTAATGAGTGAATGGTTTTTTTAAAAAAAAAAAACTGTTAAAAAAAAAACTGTTGCATATCTATACCATGGGAAACTCTTCATCAATAGAAAAGAACTACTGAGAAATAAAAACTGATATTTACACAAAAGTGTATACATGAATATTTATAGCTGCTTTACTCCTAATAGCCAAAAACTGAAAAGGCCCAGATGTCCTTCAACAGGTGAACAGTTAAACAAAATGTTGTGTATCCATAGCATTGGGAATACTCTTCAGCAATAAGAGTAATAAACTACTGATACATGCCACAAACTGGATGGGTCTCCAGGGAATCAGGCTGAGTGAAAAAAGCCAATCCCAAAGGTTACACAGTGTATTATTCCACTTATAACAATAAAGACAAAATTGTACAGAGATCACGGGTAGCCAGGTGTTAGGGATGAATCTTGTATAAAGGGAAGGCTGATGTGGTTGTAAAAGGGCAACAACAAGGGATCCTTGAGTGATGTAAATGATCTCTACCTTAACTGTAGAAACTCACTTACTCATGTGCTAAGATTGCATACACACATGAAAGTGTGCACATACACATACACGTAAAACTGGAAGCACTTCAATAACATATGTGGGTTGAATAAATGTCAATAACTGGGTTGTGACCCAGTACTATAGTTTTTCAAGGTGAGGTCACTGGGGAAAATAGGTAAAGCATAAACAGGATCTCTCTGTATTTTTTTTCAACTGCATGTGAATCTTAAATAACATTTTTTAAAGTTTTAAAAAGAGCTGCAACTGGCTTATATTAAGGGTGTGGATGGATCTAGATGAACAGTGCTACTCATAATATGAATCATTTCAAACTCACCAAAATTGGTTGGAACCGAGTAAGATGAAGAATTAGTATCTGGGCCACTGATATTTCCCAATAAAGCTGGGTAATACATTGTCTGAGAGCTGTTTTCCAGGTTGTTTTCTGCTTTTCCTGGCATTTCTATAAGGATGAATTTTTCAACTGCTGAAAGAAAAGAATTGTCAGCTGTGAATTCTACATGAAGTGAAATTATTCTTCAAGTAAAAGGTGAAATAAAAACATTCTGAAACAAAAGAAAACTAAAAGAATCTGTCCCTAGCAGACTTACCCATACAGAAAGGCTAAAGGAAAATCTTCAAACAGAAAGGATATGGTGAAAGAAGGAAATCTGGAGCAACGGGAAGAAAGAAAGAACAATGGGAAGAACAGAAATATGAATGTGAAGAAACAGATCACTGCTGGTAAGAATGAAAAATGGTACAGCCTCTCTAGAAAGCTGGCATTTCCTTATAAAACTAAAATGATATTACCATAAGACTCAAAAATTGCACTCTTGGCATTCATGACAGAGAAATAAAACCTTATATTCATACAAAAACCAGTTACATGGTTGTTGATAACAGCTTTACTCCTAATACAAAAAACTAAGGGAAGAAAACTAATGTCCTTCAGTGGGTGAATGGTTAAAAACAACTATTGTATATTGAAATCCTGTGAAACTATTCAGCAATAAAAAGGAAGGAAGTATGGATACATGCAACAACCTGGATGGATCTTCAAGGAATTATGCTGAGTGAAAAAAAAAATACTCAAATGTTATGTACCATAAGACTCCCTTTATATAACACTCTTGATGTGACAAAATTATAGAAACCAGTGTTTGCCAGGGGCTAGGCAGTGGGCAAGGAAAGGGTGACCTGAGAGAGGTGGATGTGGCTATAAAAGGGCAAAAAGAGGCATCTTATGGTGATGGAAATGTTCTGTATCTTGACCGTGGTGTTGGATATCACACCTACTCATGTGATGAAATTAGACAGAAATAAACATAAACAGACACAAATTACTACAAGTAAAACTGGGAGCATCTCAATAACATCTGTGTATTGCATCAATGTCAATACCCTGGTTGTGATATTTTACTAGTTGTGTAAGATATTATCATTGGGAGGAAAGAGTCTCTTTATATTAGGGATCTCTTTATATTATTACTTACAAATATGTGTGAATTTCTTTATATTATTTCTCTTTATATTTTTTACAAATATATGCGAACCTAAAATTATTTCAAAATAAAAAGTTTCATTTTAAAAATGGGCTACGACTAGCTTGCATTAAGGATATTGACACATCTAGATTAAGCAGTGCTACTTGCAGTATGTCTCATTTGAAACTCACCAAAATTGGGTGGGAGTCTGAAAGACGAAGAACATTGGCCACTGTCATTTATCAATAAAGTTGGGTTACTTTTTGTCTCAGGGTTATCTCCCAGGCTGGTTTCTGGTGTATCTACAGGAAAAACATTTTTCAAGTGCTTAAGAAAATAACTTTCAATCATTAATTCTATACACAATGCAACTATCCTTCATTAATGTATGGGAAATAAAGACATTCCTCACATGAAGGAAAATTAAAAGAACTTGTTTCTTGCAGACTTACCCTTAAAGGAAGGCTAAAAAAATCTTCAAACAGAAAGGATATGATGAAAGAATGGATCTTTGAGCATCAAGAAGAAAGAAAGAAAGAAGAATGGAAAGAGAAGAAACATGCATGTAGAGAAATTATATCACATATATTATGGATGAAAGGTATAATGGTACAGCTACTCTGAAAAATAATTTTAGTCGTTTCATATAAAACTAAACATGGAATTACATATGACCCAGAATTACCCTCTTGGGCATTTACCTCAAAGAAATGTAAACTTACGTTTACACAAAAACCGTTACCTAACTGTCCGTAGAGCTAAACTTGTAATAGCCCAAAATTGGAAATATCCCAGATGTCCTTCAATGGTGAACAGACAAAAAGTTATACACCCACAGCATGGAACAGTATTCAACAATAAAAAGGAAGGAACTCTTGATATATGCAACAATTGGTGTAAATTGCCAGGAAATCATGTTTGGTAAAATAAATAAACAAATAAATAAAAAGTCACGTCCAAAAGGTTATACAGTATCTTATCCCATTTAAATAATAATATTCAAGTGACAAGACCATAGTAAGGGAAATCAGTTCACTGCTTGCCAGGGATTAGGAAAGGGGAGGGTGGGAGGAAAGGGTGACCAGAGGGAGTAGTTGTTGTTATAAAAAGGGCAATATGAAGGGTTTTTGTGGTAAGGATGGAAATGTTCTATATTACATCTGTGATGGTGGGGAAATACATCAACTCATGGAATAAAATTGCATAGAACTAAATACACACAAACATACACACACACACACAAATGTATATTTAATCAATGTCAGTATCCTAATTGTGATATTTCACTATAGTTTAACAAGATGGTGTTGAGGAAAATGGGTACAGCATAAATAGGATCTCTGTATGATTTCTATGATTTCACATGAATCTAAAATTATTTCAAAATAAAAAGCTTAATTTAAAAAAGAGCTACCCACAGGAAAAAAAATGTGACAATGAATATATATATATATGTTCATGTATAACTGAAAAATTGTGCTCTACACTGGAATTTGACACAACATTGTAAAATGATTATAAATCAATAAAAAATGTTAAAAAATAAAATAAAAATAAAAAAATAAAAATAAAAAAGAGCTACCCATTGATTTGCACTGAGAATGTTAGTAAATCTAGATTAAATAGTGCTACTTGTAACATGTGTCATTTCAAACTCACTAAAATTGAGAGTGATGAAGATAGACGAAGAAGCAGTATCTTGGCCACTGTCATTTCTGAATAAAGTTGGGTAATGCACTGATTCTGTGCTGTTTTCAAGGCTGATTTCTTCTTTTCCTGGCATTTCTGTAAATAAAAAGTTTTCAAGGGCTACAATACAAGAACTTTCATCCACAAATTCTACACTGGGGAAACTATCCTTCAGGAAAAAAAGGGAAATAAAGATATTCTCACACAAAGGAAAACTAAAAGATTTTGTCCCCAGCAGACTTACTCTTAAAGAAAAAACTAGAAGAAAATCTTCTATCAGATAGGATATGATGTAAGAATGAATCATGAAGCATCAGAAGGAAGAAAGGATCATGGAAACAGCAGAAATGCAGAAATAGGGATGCAGAGAAACTGGATCACTCATACATAACTGATAGGAATGTAAAATGGTACAGGTACACTGGAAAACAGGTAGTTTCTCATAAAATTAAACATGTAATTAACATATAACTAGCAATTGCACTCTTGGGTATACATGTCAGAGAAATGAAAACTTTTATTTACACAAAAACCTATACATGAATATTCATAGCAAATAATAGTCAAAAACTGAAAAAAAAAACCACCGAATTTTCCTCAACAGATGAATGGTTAAACTATGACACATCTGTACTCAGCAATAAAAAGGAACTAGTGAACAACTTGGTTTAATCTCTAGGGACTTGCGTTGAGTAGAAAAAGCCCTATCAAAATGTTACATACTACATGCATCCAAATATATAACAATTTGAAGTGACAAAGTTCTCAAATGGAGACTAGATCAGTGGTTGTCAACAGTTAGAGACAGGGGAACAGGGAGGGCAGGGTTACCGGAGGGTGATAGGTGTGGTTATAAAAAGGCAATACAAATGATCTTTGTGGCGATGGAAATGTTCTATACCTTGACTATGGCAGTGGATATACAAACCTTCTCATGTGATAAAACCGCACAGAACTAAATGTACAGACACAAATGAATACAAGTCAAACAAAACTGCTGAATAAGATCGGTGGATTATATCAACGTCAATATCCTGGTTGTGATATTTTACTGTAGTTTTACAAGATGTTACCTACCATTGGGGGAAACTGGGTAAAAGGCATCACTCTGCATTATTTCTTACAACTACATGTGAATCTACAATTATCTCAATATAAAACTTTTAGTTAAAAAATAGCTATCACTAGTTTGCATTAAGGATGCTTTAGAATCTAGATTAAAGGATGCTATTTATAATGTGTGGCATTTCAAACTCACCAGAATTGGGAAGGATGCAGAGAGGTGGCAAGGCAGTGTCTGGGCTCACGCTATTATTTCCCATTATAGTTGAGGGTGTCTTAGGGGTGTCTGCCAGACTGGGTTCTCCCTGTGGGAAAACTGCTGAAGGTACTGCTAGATTAGCCTGGGCAGGTGAGATAACACTGTTGGTACTTTCTGCACCTTCGCTGAAAAAGTAGGATGGAACAGCAGGATCAGAAAACGGGCTGCCTGGTGTGAGACATGGCTGTAATGAATACGTGGAGACAATTTTGGGAAGTGGTCGACTTTCCATGAGGACTGACTCCTGCAGTTTAGGAAGTGCTGCTGACTGAAGAGATGTTCCTACAGGGTTGATCTCGGCACCGTTTTCTTGCCTTTCCACTGGAATAGTTGGGCTACAATCTCCCTGTCCAGGGTAAGAGAACACAATGGGTTAAGCTCCTTTCTTTGGTTTTTAGACTTAATTTCTTCATGAGGTATACAATCAAAACATTTTTGTGCAAATCCAGATGACCTCTAAAATGACACAAAGCCAGTATTAATCATCTGTGAGTAAAATTAAGAATTAAAAAGTTGGTAAAAAACATTAATACCTATTTTCCTTGCAATATCATTTTCCAAAGTCAAGTAAAAATGTTGAATTTTGATTATATGATTTTTATTCCTCTTCAACCCTACACTTTGATTGCATTTTATACCTCATGGTTACAAACATATAAATACTCAGTATCATAATCTCTCAAACCTAAACTAAACTTCAGCATTCTTCCAAAGGAGGTTTAGTCTCCAACCTGCTGCTAAAGTAAGTATAGATAAACCCACAGAGTTATTAGTTCTCTCTCACTTCTAACTGACTGATTTTTAGAAACTAGAGGCTTATCAAAGTAGTAAAAATGTTCTTGTAACACTTACATAGTTTAGTGACAATGATTTCTCCAAAGAATGCTGCATTCGTGAAACAATTTCACAAAGGCGGTTAACCTGCCTCTCTATGTTTTCAAGAAGTTCTTGCAGACCCTGTTATAATAAAAATATTTTAGTAATTCCTATTTGGAAAGAAATGTAACATATAAGAAAATACCATAAAGCCAAACTTTGACTGCTAGAAACAAAGTTCTCAAGCGGTGAGAAATTTCTTGTTTCCCATTTGATGCCTAGTTGTTAGTGACACAGAGCTGAGCTGGCTGAGATAGGAGCCCTGACCTCCCACTCAGCTACTCCTCGTCCCACAGGCATTTTAAGAAGCTTGAACACTGGAAAGTGAATGTACCACAAGCTCTATAAGCCATCACATTTATGATGGAATCATTCTACATCAAGGAAGGTGCTATTTTAAGAAAAATATGTTCAAATCTGCTAAAAGGCCAAAGAGCCTCTTTGCATGTAATGATGGTATAAATTAACAGGCAGTGACCGGTCCACTGTGGAAAGAACAGTGAGTCAAATATAACCGATGTGACTTTCAGCGTCAGAGTATTTTACAATCATGTAATTAACATTAACCTTACAAAACCTTTCAGTACATGGCCCCCATATACCAGTCAGGTATGTGACTGATAAAACCTGAGAATTCTTAAAATACACAGAAATTTCATTCGGGCAAAAAATACACTTAAATGAAGAGCCCAGAACCATTACCTCATTCATTCATTCAAATAAACATTTATGGAGGGCCTACCCCCTGTCAGAACTACTTTGCTAGATGCTAGGAATGCAGACATAAAAAAAAAAGAAAAGAAAAAACCAACCAGCTCCTGCCGAACTTCCATTTTAGCTGGGGAGAAAGACAAGCAAATAGACAATTTCAGTGAAGAAATTGGTTAGCAGCCTGGACAGTGGTTCTCAAAGTGTGGTCCATGGACGAGTATCAGTATCACCTACAGCTTGTCAGAAATGCAAAATCAACAGATAAACAACAAGTTTTACTGTATAGCACAGGGAACTATATTCAATATCTTATAGTGATCTATAATGCAAAAGAATCTGAAAAGGAATTTATGTATGTATATATATGACTGAAATATTATGCTGTACACTAGAAATTGGCACAACATTGTAAACTGACTATACTTCAATTAAAAAAGGAAAAAAAGAAAAGATGCAAAATCTCCCACCTCAGACCTGATGCAGGAACTCTGAGAGCAAGGGCAGCCACCTATGTTTTCACAAACCCTCCAGGTGATTTGAATGTATGATCAAATGTGAGACTCACTGGCCTATAGCACTGGGGTAAGCAGCACAGGCTCTCAGAGAATGAGGTTGGGTTCAAATACTAGAGTTCTACCACTTATTAGCTCTGTGACCTTGGGTAAGTTACTTAACTTCTCTGTGCATCAATTTCCTCATGTATAGAATTGGGGATGAAAATCTCTCTCAAAGTTATCTTGAGGACAAAACGAGGTACTATAGTATTATTATAATACTAACATAATAATAACAATACTACATAATAACTGGTCCAATAGTGCTCGATCATCTATCATTATTACCAGTGCCATGATACAAGTAAGAACAGGAGGCTAAGTGTGCACAGAAAAAAAATGGGACCTAATCCAGGCTGGCAGTCATGGCAGTCTTTTCAGAGAAGGAAATGTCTGTATTGAGAATTAAAAGATGAGAAATTGTTCACCAGGTGAAGATGCACGGAAGGGCACACAGGGCAGAAGGAACAGCAAATTCAAAAATACCAGAACATGAATTAGC
Organism: Camelus bactrianus; assembly: GCF_048773025.1. Taxonomy (NCBI): domain Eukaryota; kingdom Metazoa; phylum Chordata; class Mammalia; order Artiodactyla; family Camelidae; genus Camelus; species Camelus bactrianus. The sequence continues at coordinate 13,666,229 of NC_133575.1, forward strand.
ATAATATATTTAGGTAACTATTTATAGTTTAGTGCAAAGTGTGACACTTAGAGGAAAAAGTGTTGGGAAAGGAGGCTGAGGAGGTAAGAAGTGCCATATTTATATTTTTACCCTGAAGGCAATAGAAACTCAAGCATGGGAAAGACATGAGTCAGACTCATTTTTAGAAAATGTTAAAAAAAATGATGAGAGTCTGGATCAACGTCATAGTAGTTAGGATGTAAAAGAAACTGGTTTGAGTTATATTAAAGAGAGAGAGAGCCATCAGATTTAGTGAATGTGGGAGAGGAGGAGGAACTAGTCAAGGACAATGTCTGGATTTCTGGCTTAAACAATAAAGGAAATGGTAGTTGTTAACCTGAGAGAGGAAATAAGGAAAAGATGATTTTGTACACATTTTATAGCGTTCTCTAGCAGGTGATGGCTAAATACATACATGATTCTGGGGCCACAGAGAGCAGCATAGGCTAAAGACATAGATTTTCAGAATTGTACGGAATCAAAAGCTTTGGTAAAAAGAGAATCATTCAGGTAAATTTAGACTGAGAGAGGGACTAATGGACAGTACAAAATAACTTAGAAGAGAAAGAAGTAATTTCAAAAACAGAAGAACACTTTTAATACGTCCAAATAATATGCTCAAGACATTCAGGATGATATCACACAATAAAAAACAAAAATATAATGCTATAAAATATTGGGAATTAGAAAATAAGAACAAATTACTGAAAATTATAAGTATGATTGACTGTGCCAAAAAAAAAAAATCAACAGAACACCAGGAAGACAAAGTCAAGGATATCTGTCAGAACACTGCACATGGCCAGAGACAGAAAGTGAGATAAACATTAAGCAATGTGGATGATGTAAGAGTTGTCACATACAACTAAAAGTCATTCTAGATAGAGGGAACAGAGTATACAGAAAGGAGGAAAGAAGAAAAAAAATTCTACCAGAGCTAAAGAATGGTACAAATCTTCATATTGAAAAGGCTCAGGATATATAGAAAAGAGATAAAGGTTCTAAAAGTTTCCAAAGACAAAGAAAAAAAATTCATCTATAAAGAATCATAATACTAACAAACTTCTAAAGAGCACTAGATGCTAGGATAGAATTTCTATGGGAAAGTAATTTTGAACCTAGAATTCCATACTTAGCATGAGGGACAAATATGGGACATAAGAGACATAAAGGGATACCAAGAAATTTTCAGATATGCTAAGACTCTGGAAATGTAACTCATATGCACCTTTCTTGGAAAAAAAATGTTTAAGGAGTAGTTACTCAGGGAAAATTAAAAAGAAAACAAGAGGGGAATCCAAGATGAGGAAGCCATGGGATCCAAGAAGCAGCAGGCAATCAAAAACAGTACTGAGATGACAGTTGTGTGCATAAAGTAACTGGTTTAAATTAGAATAGGAAGGATTAGTGAAAAAATGACTTTAAGAAGAAAAAAGATTCCATTTAACATGGAGAATGACTCTGAAGTCCAAAAATCCTAGCAAAGAGATGAAAAAGCTGTATTTCTTCTCTCAGCAAAAATAAACAGTCAGCAGAAACTCCAAAAGGAAAAAAAAAACTTCTATATAAGAAAATGTTTAGGCAAATAAATCCCAGTTCAAAAAGAAAACCAACTAGAATATAACATGATGTTGAGTGCTGCTGGAATACAGGAGAGAATCCTAGACTTTGATGCTCAGGACACTGAATAGTAGAGAATTAGCAACATAAGATTATATTTCTTAATTAACTCAATATGGATTAAAGACTTGAATGTAAGACCAGAAACCATAAAACTAGAAGAAAACACAAGCAGAAAGCTCCTTGACATCAGTCTTAGCAATACTTTTCTGGATCTGACCCCAAAGGCAATGACAAAAGCAAAAATAAATGGGACTACATCAAACTAAAAGGCTTCTGCATCGTGAAGGAAACCATCAACAAAACAAAAAGGCAACCTACTGAATTGGAGAAGATATTTTTAAGTCATATATCTGATAAGAGGTTAATACCCAAAATATATACAACTCAATAACAAAAAACAATCCAATTAAAAAATGTGCAGAGGAACTGAACAGACAGATATTCCTCCAAAAACATACAAATGGCCAACAAGTACATGAAAAGATGCTCACTAATCATCAGAGAAATGCAAATCAAAACTACAATGAGATTACACCTCACAGCTGTCCAAAGAGCCTATTATCAAGAGAACAAGAAATAACATGCATTGGTAAGGATGTAGAGAAAAAAGAACCCTCCTGTGCTGTTGGTGGGAATGTAAATTGGTGCAGTCACTATGGAAAACACTTAAGGAGGTTCCTCAAAAAACTAAAAATAGAACTACCATATAATCCAGCAATTCCACTTTGGGCTATTTGTACAAAGAAATGGAAGACACTAATTTGAAAAGCATAGTCAATAATATTGTGTTGCAAATTTGAAAGTTACTAAGAAAGTAAATCTTAAAAGCTGTTATCACAAAAAAAATTTTGTAACTCTGTATGATGACAGATGATAACTAGACTTATTGTGAGAATCATTTTGCTATGTATAAAAATGTTGAATCATTATGTTGTACACTTGAAATTAATACCATGTTGTATGTCAATTATACTTCAATAAAAAATTATATTTGTTTCCCTATGAGGCCAATGACATTATTTAGTTCTATAGAAAATGTTTACAAAATCCGAGAATTGTAAGCACTGACTATTTATTTTTGATTTTTAGAAATAACCTATATCCAAAACATGGAAGGCTTATTAATAGTTTACAGAACAAAATTTATAAACTTTGACAATGGTAGGAATGTAAGAAATGGGCATTGTAAGGGAGTAAATGGAGGATAGTGTATGGAATGCTAATTTCTAGTTCTTAAGCGATGGAGCATGAGTATGGTTAAAGGACTGCTGTCTAAAGCTGACAAAACAGGTAAAAAAGTTTATTAGTAAAAATTACAGTGAGCAATAAAAGAACTACAAATAACAGTGTAACTAATTTCAGAGTGGGGAAGATGAAAGAATTAAATTCCTCATCTTTCAAAGTGGTAAGTTAATAGTTAACATCGAAAGAATCTGAAAAAATATATATATGTATATGTATAACAGAATCACTTTGCTGTACACCTGAAACTAACATTGTAAATCAATTACACTTCAACAAAAAATGAAATTTTAAAAAGTTAACATAGAAAGTTAACACAAAAAGAAACAGAATATATTATTTGTATAATGGTAGAAACTACAAGAATTTAAAGACTATTAAAGGTGGTTGCCTCCAAGGTACAGGGCTGAGTGTGGAGAGGAAAAGACTTCCATGTTTCATTTAAGCTACTCTCTACTGTTTAACTTTTCTGTGAACTATATACATATGTCTTACTTTTATGATTAAAAGAGAGAGAGATAAAAACAGGAAGTTAGATGTTTAGATAGTAAATAGAAATGACATTCAAAGAGCTCGGTTATGAAGGGAAGAAGAGAGCAAGGATGACAGCTAAAGAGGCCAAAAGAAGTGATTTTTTAAAAACTGTAGGAGGATGAATATGCTGAGTGATAGAGACAGAGGCTGAAGATGTAGAGGAGAGAGGGATGACCAATGGAGGGAGGTGTCTGAACACAGGGAAAGAGAGTTGGATGCAGAAACCAGCAAAGGTGTTAGCCTGACAGAGGAAAACACCTTCCCATTCTAATGGTCGGGAAGGAGGTCAGCAGAGAGATGGATCCAGGCAAGTTTGTTGGCTGTGGGGAGAGGAATCAGGACTTGGGGGAGATTTCTGTTCCACGTCCTCCATTTTCTCCATGAAATAAGAGACAAGGATTAGGGTTGTCTGAAAATCACTGGGCAATGGTGGGCAAGGATCAAAAAAAGGAAAAGATGAAATGCTGCACCATGTGGCCCAGACTGGTAAGGGAAGGAGCTGAAGAAAGGAGGGAGCTGTCAAATTAGGAGAAATGGAGAGGATCCCTGAGGGCTGTTTCAGGGCCGTGACTTTGGAATCTGGGCATTTCTTATTGTAGATGCTCTGTCTCACCACATCCTGCACATCGCTCAGAAGGTCCTGGTAGAGCAGTGTCAACCTAGTTCGTCATGTTTACTGATGTAAAGCAGGCCAGGGATGGCCCTGCTCAAAGTCAGAACTCTCTACGTCACCCCTACAGTCCCACCCTCTGGACATCCTTCCCCAGAAGACACCATAGGTTCCCTTTAAGTATTCCACTTCTCTTCTCAAGAGTAATAATGATAAAGACTCACATAAGCATCTTTTACTTTTCAAAGTATGCTAGCTCATTTTAATTAAGAAACTTTATATGTGAAGGAACATTTTTTTATAAATGTTCTTTACTTCTAGGGTATGCAGCTCACAAAACCCTTGATAATTACATACTTCTTTTCTATCAGTCTCTATCAACATGTCAATTTTTACAAAATCCCCTCAAAATTATGTAAGATATACTCTTTAAAAAACAGTGGTGGGCTGCCATTTTGTTTCAATTGAGATATCTTGATAACACATTTAGGCATAGTAAATTTATTCCAAATCAGCCAATTTTCTTAAAAAAGAATGTTGGAGAAATTCAATATTGAACGGTCTAGATGAAAGAGACTTAACTACACTTAAGCAGTTATGGGTTATTTTTTTTTAAGCTACAAAAGTCATATTTTTAGTTCAAGTTTTTCACCTAGGGATGTTGTTTCAAGTAGATATTTTTTCAAATGTATCACAGTGGAGTGATAATCATACAGAACTCAGCATAGCAAATTTTCTATTAACAGTACAATGAAATTGAATGATGTAAAGAAAATTTCAGCTCAATGTCTTAGAAAACTACAATTAAGAGACAACTTTGATACTTCACAATTGCGTTGGAGTTTTGGAAGTTGGTTTCGATGATTTTCATCAAAGAAAACTTCAGATGCATTGCACGCCTATTAATAGCACAGAAATAAGTAAGTCAATTTTTAATGTCTCTGAGAGCCAAATAAAACACTAGAAAAAATAACGTTATATATTTCTGTATTTTAATTGTTCTTTTATTACCTACATTCCAAAAGGATTTCAGAAGTCTACAATATAAAGCAGAGATAAAGTAAAACCAAAACCCACATTCATGAGAATGAAAAAGATAAGAGCTGATTTAAAAGGGGGTTAAAGGAAGGAAATTATTATATAAGAATCTAAGTTTAAGAAAAGCTTCTGAATATCAGTATGAACACATAATTTACAATATATATAAAAACAGATATAGAAATGTAAATGTATGCATACGCATGGATTAGTATACATACATTTATTTCCTAGCTCTGTCCACTGAGAAGGCCTAAGATCAACGACACAAGAGTAGCAATGAACACACCTAGTGTCCAGGTCTTGATTTCTAAATACCACTCTCCAATAAAAGGAACCAGAGCTCCTTGGAGAGAGGTGAATTCCAGGGCTGACACAGGGAAATTATAAATGAGGCTAGAACACCTTGTAATGTCAGAAAATAAGAAACTGCTCAAAAAAAAAAAAGTGGGGGCATGTCAAAAAGCCACAGGCGGCAGTTGGAGGGAGCTCCCAATGGCCAAAGCTGGAAAATTTGATCAACAAAATAATGATAATGTTGGATGACAACTTTTTTAATACAATAAATGCTCATGAGTCCATACTGATATAAAATATATAACTGAATAAATAAATAAATGAGGGAGAAAGGACAATTATTCCTTACAAACCAATTCCAATTAATAAATATAAAGCAATAAGGAAAACAGAAAGTCACCATTAGGCAAATACCACATTAGTAAACATTGCAGGTAAAGTCCATGGTAAAATCCATGAGCTAAGTCAACTCAGGGTAAAAAGCTGAGGACAGGATATTAGCATAGCATCAAAGTACACTCCCACCCAAGATATTTATTAATTACAAAGGGAAAATAGTAACTTTGCAGTGAAAAAAAATCCAGAAGACACCATGATAACCAGGTGATTGATGTTAACACTAGTCAAAAGCTATATGGAAACCTTGTACTCCTGAAATGATTCAATGAGAAGATAACATGGTTTGTGTGGCGTTCTTGCCAAAAATGCATAATCTCAATCTATTCAAGAGAAAATATCAGACATACCAAAATCAAGCGACATTTTAGAAAATAACTGATCAGTACACTCATCAAAAATGTCAAGGTCATGAAAGACAAGGAAAGAATGAGGACTTGTCACAGACTGGAAGAAACTAAGGAGACACAAATAAATTCAATGTAGGATACTGGATTGGATTCTGGAACAGAAAAATGACATGAGGGAAAGGGAATGCTGAAATTCCAACAAGGATGCAGTTTAACTAATAGTACTGTACCAATGTTAATACCTTGGTTTTGAAAACTGCACTGTGGTTATAGAGTTACCATAACTTTAAGTTATACAGGTAAGTTAACATTAAGGGAAGTTGTGTGAAGTGTATACACAAGAACTCTCTGTAATATTTTTGCACTCTCTTGTAAATCTAAAACTGTTGTGAAAATTAGAAAAGCTACTAAAACAGGGTACAAAATAAAAGTACTATGAATTTCTATTAGATAAGGAAGAGAGGTAAATAAAATGATTAAGCATTCATGTGAGGAAATACTTCCTTGAGCTCACGAGTTCAGAGTAACTCCACAATAAATGAAAATTGAAGAATTTTAATCATTTTCTTTATGATAGTAAATGAGAATATATTTGGCAATTATAAATTAATATTACATACTCAGTCTTTTGTACATTCACTAATGTCAGGTCCACCTTCTTCACAATCAAGTATTCATGTTCTTGTATAGGGAGGATTTATTAATAAAGCAAAAGGAAATATTAAAGAAAGATTGAAAGAAAAGTTTTAAGACTTCAATTTCGCCTTCAAGAAGCACCAAAGGCCTAAAGGATCTCTGACCATTGCAAATACTACAACAACATGGAAAGATATGGACAGAACTGTTCTCTCATTAACCCAACTACGTTTAAGACAACATTTTCCAACAAGCTTAACCCTTTATGTACTTCAGGGTAGAAAGACTAGTCTTCCAGTAATCTGGCACCAGAACTGCTTTAAAAGCAAATATTTCTAACCACAAAGAATCAAATGCTAGATGGCTTTTCATTTTCAAATAATCCAACAGTGACACTCTGTGGACAAAATAGGAAACACTTAAGCACCTATTTTTCTTATTAAATTAATCTCTAAGACACCTTAAATCCTTTTTTGGAATAAAACAGTATAAATAAGCAAACAGACAGCAAATAACCATTAAATTTCATTATAATAATAACTCTATTCTAAGGATTAATTATGGACTATGAGAATAATTTTAATATAAACATACCAAGTAGTTATCAGTGTTTTTCTTTTAAAAATTATCTGAATTAGCCCTGCATAACAAATTAGGCAGTAAAAATTATATGGAATTATAATATAGATTAATAATTATAAAAACAATATTTTCATCTTACCCTTCTATAATGCTTTATGCTTTTCAAAATGCTTTCACATAGTTATGTCAGAAACCACGACTCTTGGGAGGAAATTAACATTATCCCCAAAGATCAAAATATTGGGGAATTGCCTATACTAATTAGGTGGTATTACTATCCTCATCCTTATGTAAGTAAATAAATGCATTTTATGTTAAGCTTAATTATATATAGTTTAATAAACCATTTTATTCAACTTTAGAGATTTAGAAGCACAGCAGAATATGATGGAAATGAAAAACAGTACAACTGCGTCAGAAAACGGGTAGTTTCTTATAATCTACCCTGTGACCCAGTACTTCCAATCCCGAGTATCTACCCAAGTTAAATATAAACATATGTTCACAAAGAGATTTCCATAATAATGTTCATAGCCACTTTACTCATAATAGCCAAAAACTAGAAACAACGCTAATGTCCATCAAAAGGAGAATGCATAAACAAATGATTGATATTCATACAACAGAATACTACTCAGCAATAAACAGGAGTGAAATAGTGCTACAATCAGATGAATATCAAACATTACTCAAAGGAAAGGAAATCATGACACAAAAGAGTGCATACTGTATGATTGTATTTATATAAAGTTCTAGAACAGGTAAAACTAATCTATGATGGAAAAAAACATCAGAATAGTAATTCTCCAAAATTCGAGGGGATGGGGACTTACTGGGATGAGGCATAAGGGAACTTTCTGGGATGATGGAAATTCTCTTTACTTTGATGAGGAATGGATGTACATATTTGTCAAAACTCATTGAAATGTAAGCTTAATACCTATGCGTTTCACTGTATGAAATTAAACGCAATTTATTAAAAAGAAATAAAGTACAATGAAAAAAAGAGTTTCACTTAAATATACAAACCATGTTATTCTCCCTTGGAACAGAAAATCGCCCTTTTTTGCACAACGGGATAAATCCCACGTCCGCGGAGTTGGGACTGTATCTTTTTAAATTTGCTGGACGGTTCACTTGTGAAACTGCTTGGTCATGAACTCCTGAAAAGCAACGCATAAAACAGTCACTTTACATACTTACCACCTTAATAAACGTAATAAGGATATGTTCTCAGAATGCCAACTCAAGTTGAACTGGAGTCATGGCTGAATTTTGGAGAGTGACAAAACAAGAGTTCTTCCATTAACTGATTTAGAATAAACCTTTAAAAACTGAAGGGCTTTATTGCCAATGCACAGGAATAAGAATCAAGATCAAATACTGGTTCAAATTGTGAAATGAATGCTTCACAACGTAGAGGCTACAGAGTAAATGCTGGAAACAAGTGAGCAACAGCATGCTTCCTAACCGCTTCTGTAAAGGAGCTCAGAGACTTTTTACCCAGAGAGGCTGCCGGCCTCCAAAGGTGATTCGGGAGTCTATTCCGGGTTGGGCCTCCACCACAGTGTGTGGCCGGGGTGACCTCTAAAGACATCGCCTCCCCCCCTGCCAGGTGAAAACAGATTGAGATTATGTCTAAGGTCATTTCAGCGCTGAGAGTACGATTGCTTCCGTAGTTAAATTTTGTATTAAACTTTAAATAAATGTATGTGAAAAATAAGCCAAAAACTCTTCTAGAATTATGTAGGCTCGGTTATGGTTCTGAGTAATTCAGCTGTTCGACCACAAAAAGACACTGAGTCCAATGCTATCATATTATATCTTGTAGTAGATTTGAACACTGGCCTCACAGTACCAGGAGGGGCATTAAGGAGAGAGCCAATTCCATTTATCCATCCTGCGCCAGGGCAGTAATGAGAGGCAGAATGAAAGGATTCAAGTTTCACCTCCTTTCCTGTTTTCCTTTCATTCTGTAGTGGAGATACTAATGAACAAAGGCTCAGAAGCAAGAAATCAAAGGACATAAAAACTTTCAAGTTAGAAAAATGCACAGTAATATTGTGGGGAAAATTCAGTTATGAAATACCTCCAGTTTGAGCTGCAATTGCAATTTTTGTTTTTTAAACTGGTTGTTTTTTCCTGACTAGTACAAGCTATATAAATAATTAAACTGGGTGTTTTCATACAAAGACAGACTACACAGCAATGAGAAGCCACATATTATGATGACGAGTCTCACAAACATCATGTTGAGTAAAAGCTAGACACAAAAGAGTATACAGCTGTGATATTGTGATTTATAGTAAGAAATATATATTTGGTCTCCCGTCCTGGTTACTGGTACTGAGCTCCTAAAATTCTTAAAAGTTTTTAAGGGATGAGAGTGATAAAGGTGTCTTTGTTATGTTAATGAGGTTACTTTTGGAATGCTCACCTATGGACAGGGGCTGGTCACCAGAGGAATCCATCATATGATTAGAGGATTGGAACTTTCAGTGCCATCCCCTTGACCTCGGGGAGGGTAGAGGGGATGGAGGCTGAATCAATCACCAGTGGTCAGTGATTTAATCAATCGTAGCTACATAATGAAGCCTCCATAAAAACCCAAAAGGACAGGGTTCAGAGAGCTTCTGGGTTGATGAAAACGTGGAGATTGAGGAGAGTAGAGCTAAGAGAGGGCTTGGAAGCTCTGTGCCCTTTCCCCAGACCTTGCCCTGTGCCTCTCTTTCATCTGGCTGTTCCTGAGTTACATCCTTTTTTAAAATAAACCGTTAGTCCAGTGAGTAAGATGTTTCTTTGAGTTCTGTGAACCACTCTAGCAAATTAATCCTAGAAGGAGGCAGTTGTGGGAACCTCTGATTTACAGAAAGTCGGTCAAAAGCACAGCTATGGGGCGGGTTGTGGGGGGGAGTCTTGTAAGACTGAACCCTCAACCTGTGGAATCTGACACTTTCTATAGATAGTGTTAGAATTGACTTGACTTCTCAGACACCCTGCTGGTGTCCAAGAATTTCTTGACGTTGTGTGGGAAGCCCCAACACACACACTGGAATTGGGTCCAGGAACCTAAAAGAATAGTATATGAATTGATCTAAAGTGCAAAGACAGGCAAAAGTAATCAGTGGTGGGAGATGTCAGGATAGTGCTACCTTGGGAGAGAGTAGTGACTGAAAGGGAGGTGAGAGCTGATTCTGGGGAGCACATAACCTTTTATTTCTTGGTGTTGTGTTGGTTACATATGTGTGTTAATTTGAAAACTATGTAAGCTGCATATTTGTGATTTGTGCATATTTTTTATGTGATAGATTTCTATTAAAAGTATGTAAAATTAAGCTCTTCATAAAAATTCAGAATATTAATAAATTCATCACTAATAAATATCATATCCCTTAGATATAGTTCCTTCTCTTTTTCTTACTCCATGTGTTTTATACAGTAGTTTGAATCATACTGTACATATATTCTGAGAAATTTTGTATGTCATTTATAATTTTTAAAATATTTTAATGCCTGCATAATATTCCATCATGTGGATGTCCAAAGGTTATGTTATCTGTTTTCTGTTGTAGGACATTTATGTGACTTTCAATTGCTCACTATTTTGCTATAATGATGTGTACATATTCAAATATAAATATTTATGTACATCTCCATCTAGTTCCTTATAATGCATATGTAGCAGAATCACTAGGTCAAGGCTAGGAACATTTCAGGGGCTCCTGATAGGTGCTGCCAAAATATCTAAAAAGGTTGTACTAATTTTACATTTATAGAGAACTGAAGTGCAATGTTTTTTCTCCATTATCACAAAAATGAATCATGTAAAAATTGTTAATTTGACAGACAAAAGTTCATACCATCTTTATATCCCATTTTAATTTGCATTTCTCTTCTTACTAATGCAATTGAGTATTTTCCAGATGTTTTCCATCTATTAAGGTTTCTTGTTCTGTGACTTGTTATTTTCCATGTCTTCTGCTCATTGCCCTAATGGAGTTTCAGTGTTTCCTGTTGACTTATACGAAGTCTTGCTATCTTAAGGATAATAACTCTGGAAAATGAACATTTTCAGCAAATACTTTTCCCAGGTGGTGATGTGATTTTGAAGTCTGATGTTTTTGAGATAGGGAGTTCTTTGTTTTCAGTTTAATCAAACTCATTAATATTTTTGTGATTTCTCCAACAGTTTCTATCCTCATTCTTTCACTAGGATGAGAAAAAAAATTAAACTATATTTTCTTCTAGTTTTCCATACTTCCATTTACTAGCTATTCAATTCTTTAATCCATCTTGAAATTGTTTAAGTGTGATGTGAGGCAAAATCCAATGGGCTTCTCCCCTCCAATAGTTAACCATTTGTACCAGCATGATTCACTAAGTAATATGTTTCTCATATTAACATGCTATAGTGTATCAACTCTAAATTCTTTGTTCTGTGTATGAGCTTCCTATTGCATTAAATCTGGCTCCCTATTTCATAACTAGTACCATAATATTTCAATAATTGTACTTTAACATTTTTTTTAGTGTTTAATATGATAAATTATTACCTGTCCCTTAAACAGGTTTTTCCCAAAGATATTTTTTAAGGTATACTAGAGTGCTTTTTTCTCATCTAGGAACAACTTGTGTCTCTCCACCTACCCAAGCCTTCTTCTATGACCCTCAATAAAGTATTTTCTTTCCTTTCATATAGGTTCTGCTATTTTTTATTCATTTATTCCTTAGAATTTTAAATACTTATTTGTAGCTATTAACAATTGGGGTTTTTTCCTATATATTTTCTAATTGCTTGATACTGATAAATGAGAAGACAATTTGCCCTTAAAATTGAAAAAATTAATTATCTAAACTGACTCAAGACAAAATAGAATATCTCAAGAGACCTATAATAAATAAAGAGAATGAATCAATCATCACAAACCTCCCAGTAAAGAAAAGGTCTGGACCAGAGGGCTTCACTGCTAGATTCTACCAAACATTTAAAGAAGAATTAACAGGCCAATCCTTCTCAAACTCTTCCAAAACACTGAAGAGGGAATACTTACTAACTTATTCTATGAAGCCAGAATTACCCTGAACTCAAAGCCAGATAAAGACATTACAAATAAAGAAAAACAGACCGCTATCCCTTATAAATATAGATGCAAAAATCCTCAACAAAATACTAACAAATCTAATCCAACAGTATATTACAAGGATTATTCACAATGACCAAGAGGGATTTATTCCAGGAATGCAGGGGTGGTTCAACATAAGAAAACCAATCAATGTAACACATCTCATTAATAGAATAAAGGGGAAAAAAATCACAATCATCTCAACTGATGACAAAATTCAACACCATTTCATTATAAAAATTCTTAGAAACCAGGAAGAGAGGGAAAATTCCACAATCAGATAAAGAGTATTTATGAAAACTCACAACTAACATCATATTCAATGGTGAAAAACTTGAAAGCTTTCCCCTTAAAATTAGGAACAGGATGCCTGTTTTCACCACTGCTGTCAACAGTGTACTGAAAATTTTAGCCAGCGTAATTAGGCTGTTTAATGCCACTAACTGGACACTTACAAATGATTAAAATGATAAATATGGTGTTATGTATATTTTACCACAATAAAAAAAATTACCTAGCCACCTTTTCTGAAATCTCCTATTCTGAATTTTTCTGTTAGTTAGATAGCTAAAAGGGATGAGACTGTAAGTACTGCTCTGCAACCTCCTTTTTCCACTACATGTGTATTGGTCTTTCCAAACTAATACCTTTAGGTATATACTGCAATCACTTTAACAGCTTCTTAGTTTCCTATTATGCAGATAGGCCATCCATGATTTATTTAACCAGTGTCTGACTCATGGATATTCAAGTTACTTCTAAAGTTTTGCTCTTGCATTCATTCCCCAGTAGCTCCTTTAAAAATAAATAAACCCAATTACCTCCTCCCCACAAAAAATTTAAAAATTTAAAAAATAAAAAAAAAGTTTTGCCCTTGCAAAGAACACTGTTGTATACTCTTGCACTTCTGCAAGTAGCTCTATGGGATAAATTCCTGAAAGTAGAAATGATAGGTGAAAGGGTATCTACATTTGAAAATTCTCCTCTAGTTCTTTCTCCACTAAGGAGGGATGCTGTCAGATGTTCTACAATACACTAAGAAAGTATCCTACTGGTCCTGCATATACTTTTAAAACAACTGATAACAAGTGGTATCAAATGACTTTTGGCATTAGTTAGATCAGGGATTGGCAAACTGTGGCCTGCAGACCAAATCCACCTTGCCACCTGTTTTTATACAGCCCAGGAGCTAAAAATGGTTTCATCTTTTGGTGGATTTTTTTTCACATTTTTAAGTTTCAAAACTCAAAAACATAAGAATATTTCATGAAATGGAAAAATTATAGGAAATTCAAGTGTCAGTGTCCATAAAGTTTTACTGAAACACACCCATACTCATGTTAATACAATGCTGTTTTTCATGTTTCAACAGCAGAGCTGAGTAGTTCCAACAGAGCCCTTACATCTGCAGATCCTAAAATATTTACTATCTGGCTCTTTACAGAAAAAGCTTTCTGACTTCCAATGTAAGTAATAACATTTCAGCGCTTTGAAGAATAGGAAACCCAGTTCTCTAAGGGCAAAGAGCATATTGTCATATAGTTACTGAAGAAATGTTCCCAGGCGTTAATGTCTCTTGGCTCTGTGTATAAGTGAAGAGGTGAATGGCCTCACATTTCCTTCATTATTGTGGTTGAGAAGTAACCACTGGAAGGACAAGTAGTTAGAGTTCTGGGTGCAGGACTCTTTTTTTGGGTGCTTATGTAAATGATGCTGTGTTGGGTTTTTTTTTAATTTCAAGTTCCAATTGTTTATTGCTGGTATATAGGAAAAGGATTGACTTTTGCATATTAACCGTGTATCCTGAAATCTTGCTATAACTGCTTAGGAGTTTTTTTATTGATTCTTTGAGATTGTCTACACAGACAATCATGTCATCTGTTCCACGGACTCTTGACACAAGCCATTTCTCCCATAAGTTCAGTTTTTGCTTTGCCACCAAACAGTTATACTCTTAGTTTTCAGGTATAAATAATTTTTCAGAGACAGAGACTACATTCTCCCCAATGTTCTTCCAAGCTACCTCCCCACTCCCACTAGAACAAAATTGAAAAGGAGACATGACAAAGTTTAAATGAAGGGAAAATGTAAGCACAAGTAAACATTGTGCTATTACCACAAAGCTTGGCCCTCTGATAATAACTAATTAATGTAAGTTATAGGAATATTTAAGCAATTTACTGGAAATGGGGACCAGGGAGCAAAATTTCACACAGGAGGAAATTTAACAAAATTACCGTATGACAACTGGGATGGTTGCTGAGAGTTATCACTGTTGCCTTGAAAATCTGGTTGTACAGTCAATATTTTATCACTGGAAAATGTATTCTCAGTAACCTCTGTATTAGACTCTTCCATTATCACATTATCATCATCGTCATCACTGTCTTCAATAGTTATAACAACATAATCTAAGCATAAGCAAAGAGAAAGTGTAGATTAGATACCAAATTAAACAGTTTCTAGAGGAAAACAAGTTATAAAGTTATGGAGTGTTTAAGAAACATTTTAGCTGAAAAAATGCATTAAATATTTTTGTATCTCTAGTCATTGCAAGTTAGCTTAGAAACCAATTACTTAATATGAAGCTTCGAGATATGTATGTATACACACAAACAGTATTATTTCTAAGACTTCAAATTCTATAGAGCAATAAATTTCTTCTCATTTAAGAAACTGGATTACCTGGCCCTTGTACTATATGTTCAATGATATGCTTTTAACTTTAAAATGATACAACTGATGTTACATACCACACTTTGTGGTGACCATGAATTTCCAAACTTGTTCTCTAAAAATTAATATTAATCTTTATGATAATAAATAATTCTGAAATAAAGTACAAAAGTAAACGTTATCAGACAAATTGAATTCAAATTGAATCTCACAAAATGTGAAATAGATGGTCACAAACTCAATGTGAAATATCAACTTAGTAAATTAAACCATTTTAATGAATATGAAAATATGATAGTTGTCACTGTCCCTGGATGGCAAAATTATCTTCATTAGACTTCTCTGTATTTGTTAAGATTCTCTACAGTAAACTTTAGATTTTATAATCAGAAGAAAATAAAAAAGGCAACTGAAATTTTATTTTCAAGACAAGTTTTTGTATAACAGATCTTTCAAACTGGTACTAGTAAAGCTATTGACAACTACAACTAAAGTTTCTCAGTAAACTTGCAAATTTTCAATTAATTCCTTTAGGTATATAATAGCCTTCACAGGCAATTTTTAAGACATTATAACATTTAGAAGCTCTTTGAAGATCATATTCCCAAGGTGCAAGGAACTAAGCTGTCATGACTTTATCAGATAAGGTATACTTTACAATGGTGAGGGGATTTCACATGATGACTACTGCAAAGAATATACACAGCAAAACAGGGCAGACTACAATAGCCAGACCGCTAAGATTGCTTTAGCAAAACTGTGCGCCAATACACTGAACAATCACTTTCTAAATCTCCTGTCAGGACTCAAAAAAGCAGCGCTTCTACTGTCCCTATCAAACTTTAGGGACTACGAAGTTGACCAGATGGGGGATAATGCCGCCAAAACTGTGTCCCATCGCCCAGCATCTGCTACAGGCAGGCTCGAAACTGAATCAAGCCCATGCCTTGCTTTATAAACGCACAGAAAAGCTGCTTGTAAAATTTCTACTTGTAAACATTAAACCAATTGACCACTTCGTGTTATAAAACCCCAGAGAAGCCCTAATTCGGGGAGAGCCGGCCAGAGGAGAAAGTGAAGCGATCGCCAGCAGACTGAGTCTTTTTCTGTCAAACGACAGTGCTCAAACAGCAGGCAGGATGGCCCTGGAACACACACAGAAGGGCTCCCCTGTTTTACAAGGGTCTTCACGTTTTGCAGTATTTTCTGACTCCTACATCTGTCCTCTTGAAGCAAAGAAACAGGGTCTATACACAGGGATTTCTCCACACATATATCTTCATTTTCTTTCTCCTTATTTGCATATTTACCATAAAACAGCGAGGCTGCCCTGTCTTTGATCAAACACAGTTACCATCAAAACCTCAAAATTAGCCTCAGTCTCAATAGATGTTATAATGAATCCACTTGCTAGTTTGCCAATTCTTCGAATCCAAAATTCTATATAAAATTTTGGCAGTGAGCATGCTGTGGGGTATACATAAGTAAAAATACAATGTTGTGCACATGAAATGTATATTATAAACCAGTGTTCCCGAATAAAAAATCTTTTTTAAAAAGTTGCAATATTAAAAAAAAAAAACTTTTCTATAGAACGTCTTAGAGTCTTGGTCCTTCCTGGACCCCTACCTCCTCCGACAGGGAAAGAGAAAGGATAAGGGATCAACCTTTCCCAGAAAGTCAGCACCAAGTACTTAAAAAAATAAGTGGCCAAATCTCAAATGCTCACACATGCCAGCATCAAGGGAGAGGTGGTGGGAACCACCTCACCGCAGCGCAGCGCTGCTGAAATTTTGAGGCTGCCAAGTGCAGACTCGCTCTTCCAGCAAAGCAAAGCCTCTCCTCCCAGGAGTGCCCCAGGCGCCAAGCCAAACCGCTTTTTTGGCCGCAGCGCGCCGCCGTGCTCAGCAGCTGCTTGTGGCGAGCGCGCACAGGAGGCCTTGAAAAAAGGTTCAAGGAAAAAGCGAGGCTGCACTGACCAGCTCTGGCGCCAAAGCCTGCCACGCCGCCTTGTGGAGGGCACAGGAAACCAGCCGCAGTGGCCCAGGCTCTGGCGTGGCAGCGACTGATATTGTTCTATGGCCACTAGGGGTCCTGGAAAGAACCACCTCTCTCATGACGGAAATGAGGCCGGGCCTCACCACGTGCTAGCGCCATGAAGCCCGGAGACGCCATGAACCTCAGGGACGCTAACAGTTCTAGGGTCACCTCAAGCCCCTGGGACACTATGAACCCTGGGCCCCTCTGCAACCCCCAGATCATCTCAAGCTTCGGGGATGCTGAACCCCAGGGACCTTGAAAGCCCTAGATCGTCTCCAGCTCCTGAGACGCCATTAACTATCACCCCAAAAGTCCCAGATAGCCTCCAGTCTCTGGGACGCCACGAACCCTGGGGCAATAAAAGTCCAGATCACCTCCAGCCCCCGGGACGCCACGAACCCTGGGACCCTGAAAGTCCCAGACCGCCTCCAGCCTGTGGGGCACCATGAAGCCTGGGACCCCGGAAGCTGCAGATCGCTTCAAGCCTTGAGGACGCCACGAACCCAGAGACCCCCAAAAGCCCCAGATCACCTTAAGCCTTGGGGACCCAAAAAAAACCGGGACCCCCAAAACCCCGGGACCCCTTGAGCCTCTGAAATGCCATGCACCTCGCGGACACTGTGTTTCCGGGATGCCTAGAGCCCCAGGGACGCCCTATACCCGGCGCCATATTCAGCCTGCCTGGGTTCCCACGAGCGCACTAATCAATCTGGGACTGCGGCCCAGAAGCCACCCGCTAAACATGCCCTGACCGATGACTAGCCAATCCTGCGGTCAGTTCGGCAGCCCTCTAAGTGGGCTCGGTGCGAACCCTGTCACAGCCTTTCCCTGGGCCGGGTGAGGAGAGGCAGAAATTGGTGAGGCAGCTTTGGGGAGGGCTTCTTACCCTGCTTCTCAGACATTGTGAGGCGGAGAACCCAGCTCTGAGTGCCTCAGGCTCGGCGTCTGCGCTGCGACTGGAGAGCGACTCTGCACACCCCGCAACTGCAGCCGACTGAGGCGCTAAACTGAGGCGCGCAAACCTCCCAGGTTTCTGCGGCTGCGCAGTAGCGCACGGCACGTGCGCGGGCCCGTGTGGAGGGGGCTAGGGCATGAGCAATGCCAAGTGTGGTGCCTTGCCTCCCTCCCTTTCCACCCATATGTGTATATTTTTAAGTGTACTTTTCCTCAGACATACAAAAAACATTTGAACTGGTAGCCACCAGGGTAATTCCACCCTTCCCAAAATGTTCTTCACATAAAACACAGTATAGAAAAAGTGTAGCATGTAAGAGATTTGAGTTCAAACTTTGTCTAAGGTTTTCCAGGTTTTGTACTCAGGTCCAACACCAGCTTTGTGAACAAATCCAGAAATAAGGCAGCTTTCAAAATGTGCCCTTAATAATGCAACACCCACTACATCCGTGCCACCTGCCCTTCAGCTGCACTGCTCTCTGCTTGCCGCCACGCACTTCATTCGTATATTAAGTAATAAGAGCTATGGTTTACCGAGTGCTCACCATAAGCCAGCCACTTAACATGTCTGATGGTATCTGATCCTCAATACCGTAAGAAACTCGAGTAGGGTGTAGCTCGGGCGGTAGAGCACATGCTTAGCATGCACGAAGTCCTGGGTTCAATCCCTGGCACCTCCTCCAAAAATAAACAAGTAAACTTCATTACCTGCCCCCACCAAAGGGAAAAAAAAAAGACTTAAAAAAATACTGTAAGAAGTCCATATTACTGTCCCATTTTAAAGATGAGAAAACTGAGGCTTAGAGAGTTTTGCTCAAACTTACCACAAGGTTAGTGACAGAGTTACGATTTCAACATACGTATTACCTCCCTCCCCTGCCGCCCCCTACCCATAGCACATGCTCACATCCCCTGTTATTCTACCTCCTGCTCAATTGTTTCTGGAAATGTTTCACATCCCTTGAAGCCTGTTCCAGTAAGACATCTGTTCTAATAATACCTGCACAGGACACTTTCCTACAGACCCCTGATAAGGAATGAGTAGCTCCTCTAAGATTCCACAGCGGGTTACCTCTATCTCCTTTTAGCACTTAAGTGCTAAAGTCACTTTGCCTGATATTAGAAACCTTTGTGAACATTCCTTTCTCCTTCTAAGTTCCTGGATAGAAGTAACACATCTTGTTTATATATTAAATACCATTTCCCTCACAAGATCCAAGAATTAAATGTTATCAAATATAAAGCCCCCAGCACAGGGCCTGGAATTTTGGTTCCATTTCACCAAGTTAGTTATACAGTGACTCTTGGCACTGTGCATCTTCTCATCTGAAGTGAAGGGTGGGATCTGTTTTCTCAGGTACAAATGTAGAGTTGCTTCCCGGTGGTATAGGAGTGTAAATACGGGTAAGCGGGTGCACAGGGAAGCTGAGTAATAGAAAGGATGCTGGTGTTAAAATCAAACACAGAGACCAGACTTGGAAATTCCCAGAGCAGACAAAACCAGTTTAGTCACACAAGCAAAGCTTAATTTAGCTTATTTTGCAAGGCAAGTGAGGCTAATTGACCTGGGTCACTTCTTGCTTATGCCTCCAAAAGTCATAGGGGAAACTGAGATTATTCCCTCAAATTGATATGAAGTGACCACTAACCAATTCCCTTTAAGAAAATTCTAATATAACCTATCACTGTGAAGAACAGTCACTGCCCCCCACTCTATTAACATTATACTTCGGAGCCTCATTCCATGTTTTGGTTTCAGTGCTCCTGGTTTGCAAACAGTCTTTTTGGTGTGTGCAAAATAAATGTTTATAATCGCTGCTCAGTGATTCACTGGTTTCACTTCTATTTGTCTGTTTGTTTGTTTTCTGAACCTCTGACCCTGGTACTTGTTTTCAGCTGTTTCTGCCTGCTCTGTGAAAAAGGATATGGAACCTTTATTTTTCCCTCTGCCGGTAGCACAGTTTAAGCTTCTTTCAGTAGGAGGTGCTGGAGAGAGATTATAGAAGGAACAAGTTTTACCCTGGCAATTTCCAGAATGTCAGTTCACAGAAAGTTCCACCAGTGCAGCACCACAGTTATTTGTATCATTCAGTCCTATTTGTGCCCTCGTGGGCTCACTGTCAGCCCTAGAGGTAGTAACTCTTCCTTATAGCTGTTATTCCTATATTCTTTTAGAATTTTCTTTATTTCTTACTAGCTAATCCCTCTTTACTCCAATCTTCTGTTATACTTAATATTTCTTTGTACTAAACTTTCTCTGTTCAAATTACTATGTGACTTTTCATCTTCCACCCAGACTGATCCACTCACCCAGTGTATATAATGTCTGTCCCTGGAATGTAAATGAACATCCAACAGATGCTCAACAACCACTTCACTTTCATTTCTAGTCAATGCTCTCACACTTTCACTTGACTCCTCTTCTCCGTGCAGGGACACAGAATGGAAGGTGGAAATGCTTTCTTAGTGTGGGTCACTCCTAAGGCTGGCTCTTCTTTTCCTGGTCTGTCTAAGCTGCACCAACCTGGGTAGGGCAGAACAAAGTGCCCAGGAGACCTGGCAGCACTGGGAGAGGTGGGAGGAGATGCTGGTGGTGCCATCTACACACCAATGAGCAATCACTGAGCTAAGAGTGGAGAAAGACCAGAAACGGAGAGAGGTGTGAGAAGCTGAGAGGGCTGCTTTTGCTCTAGGGCATTTACTGATACACAAAAGGATGAAAGAGGACCAGTAGTACTTCTGGTGGCTTTGTGGGACTGAGGGACAAAAATCAGAATCTGGGATCCACCAAAGAAAAGAGACAGAGACCACAGTCATCATTTCAGAGTAAAAATGACCCAGAAGTAACCAACAGCTAACCACATGAACTGTTCAGTTCAGTTCATGTCATCCAGGGATTTAGCATCCCCAGGTGCCTGGTATAAGCTAACCAAAATTCTTTCCTGTGAAGATAACATCAAGTTATTTCCACAAACAATATTTAAATGGAATGTTCAGCATGAAGTGAAACATAATCAGGTAAAGGAAAGATAAGACAGCAGAAGAAAGAAGCAATAAAAACAGGCTCAGGCCTTTCCAGCTTCCCTTACAAGCAGAGATATGAGCAGAGGTACACGGCTTGCTGCACAGTGTATGGAGCTGAAGTGATGACCCAACATTTGTGGGGATGAGAAAAATAGAGCAGAGAAAGGTTGTCGGGGCTCTTGGGATGCAACAGAGAGGACGATGGAAAGCGCGGTCCTCAAGGGAGCTGGAGGAGGAGGGGTGGGCGAGATGCAGAGCATGGGGTGAGACTCCAGCCAATGCCCCCAAGGGAGGGTGGCCAGGGCACTAGTCGCTGTCCTCATACACTGTTCCCGCCCCTGGCTGCACTTGGAATCACCGGGGAAGCTGTAACAACTCCTGTGCCCAGGCCTAGGAGCTAGAGATTCCCACATCCCTGGTCAGGAGCAGCCAGACACCAGGACTGAAGAGTTCCAGGGGGTCCTCACCGGCACCCGGTTGAGGGGCATGGCTTTGCACCCCACGCGTGGCCGGTCACAGGATCTTTGCATTTAATTCTCACATCACTGATAGATTCATGTTACAACCTGGTTCAAGGGCAGCTAAGTGAGCAGCAAGAGGGTGTGAAGTGACTTTAAATGCCCACTGTACAACAATTTCAAAGAACAGCAGTGATCCCTACAGTGTGCAATACACTCCATGGTTTCTATTCAACTCCACCAAAACTACTGCAACTAACAGGCACATGAGAAGATATTCAACATTGCTAATCATCAGGGAAATTCAAATCAAAACCACAATGAGCTATCACCTCACACCTGTCAGAATGGCTGTCATCAAAAGGAACATAAATAACAAATGTTGGAGAGGATATAGAGAAAAGGGAACCCTCGTACACTGTTCATGGGAATGTAACTTGGTGCAGCCACTGTGGAAAATAGTAGGGAGGTTTCTCAAAAACTAAAAATAGAACTACCATATGATCCAGCAATATCACTCCTGGGTACGTATCAAAAAAAAAAAAACCCAAAACAAACAAACACCAGGACACTAATTTGAAAAGATACATGCACCCAAAGTTTATAACAACATTATTTACAATAGCCAAGATTCAGAAGCAACCTAAGTGCCCATCAACAGTTGATGGATAAAGAAGATATGGTATATGTATATACTGCAGTATTACTCAGCCAGAAAAAAAGAATGAAATTTTGCCTTTTGCAAAAACATGGATGGGATAGACTTAAAGGGTATTATGCTAACTGAAATAAGTCAGGCAGAGAAAGACAAATACTGCATGATATCACTTGTATGTAGAATCTAAAAAATACAACAAGCTAGTGAATATAACAAAAAAGAAGCAGATTCATAGAAATAGAGAACAAACTAGTGGTTACAAGGGAATGAAGAGGTACAAATTATTACACATAAAATAAGCTACAGGGATATATTGTACTGCACAGGGAACATAACCAATGTTTTATAATAACTATAAATGGAATATAACCTTTAAAAATTGTGAATCACTATATTGCACACCTGTAACTTACATAATATTGTACAACTGTACTTTAATAAAAATTTTGTTTAAAAAAACAAACATAATTGATTATATTCAAGTTTAAATAAACAAATTTTAAAATTATTGATCCAAGCAAAAAAACAAAAACACCAAGAAAACTACTGCAACCTGGTAACGGATTTTACCAAGGCAGTGCTGGCGGTCCAATCAGCGTGAAGCACTGGGAACTGCACAGCCTAGGGGTGAAACCCATCACTTGACAAAGACTTGTGTCCCTGCGTCCTTGCTGCCCTCTCCCCACCCCGCCCCACAAAGGGTTACAATGGGGCTGTTGGATCCAAGGCCTTAAGAACACAGGAGCAAGTCTGACCATCTGTGTTCTCTTTGTAAAGATGGAAAGGCCCAAGGAGGCACAGAGCACAGCCTGCGTCCCAGTGGTTGTGAAACTGGATCCCTTCCACTGGCTCCTTGATGCCGATGGGGGGTGGGGGTGGGGGTAGGGGGTGGGGGGTTGGGGGGATGAGAGTCGTGTGTGTGTGTGTGTGTGTGTGTGTGTGTGTGTGTGTGACAGAGAAGAGGGGGTGAGGAAGGGAAGAAGAGGCTGCGATGGGGGCGGAGAACAGGAAAGACCCTCGAGGGAGGAAGGACACGGGGTAAATAAAAGCCAACCTCTCTCCACTGCTGTATGACCTACAAAGAGACGACGTCGGGCAAGGTAAGTGTGACGACAGCTTGTCCGCCTCCCAGGCCGAGTCTGGGCCTGAGACGCCAGCTCCGGGGAGCGGTGGCGGCACCCCTACTCACCCCAACCCCCAGGGCGGCCTTCCAACGACACAGAACTCGGGGCCTCTCCTCACGGGCCTTCTTCCTGATAGTGACGCTAGCCCCATGTGGTTTCATGGCCCTGGTGCGTGGCTCCTGGGAGCCTGGTGGGGGTGGGAAACCCTTCTGCACCCCATCACTGAGAACCGAGAATCTGTACCCGGATGTGGCCGCGGCGCACTCGGCCTTCCCTGCCCAGCCCAGAACTTTCTGCTCCCAAGCATGGTGCACCAGGGTCTGCAGCCTGGAATCCAGATCGCCAGCGGTCAATGCTTCTGGGCACCTTCCTGTGTTCTTCTCGGGCCCCAACGCTAATCTAAGACCCCTGCAAAGAGCTGGGCTTCTCAGACCTGGGGCAATCTTGGAAAGTGCCCACTAACATCATTTTCAAGAGAAAGGCGGTTGTGCTGGATGGTTTGCTGGCTGTGATGAACCCAACAACTCGGGCCAACCTCAGAGGGACACCTCCTTCTCTGAGAAGAGCTCAGAAAAAGGTAGAATGAAATAAATGGAGTCGCCCCCAAGGGAAATCTGTGGATGGGATTACAGGAAGTGTCCTGCTCATCGTGGATGAGTGCTTCTGTTTACCGACAGCTCTCCTCCCTGCCCCCAGTAGCGGCCGGAATGATCCGTCCAGAATGGGGGTCTGATGGTGACACTCCAGCCACAGCTCTGCTCCACCCCACCGCACCCCGTGGCCCAAAGTATAATCCTCTCGTTGCTGCCCATAGCACAGCCCTGGAGATCCATCCGAAGCTGACCCCAGGGCCTTTCCTGCTCCAAGTATATAAGGACTCCCCCTCCACACACACCCATCCCGGGTTTCCATCTCTCTCAACACTTGGTGGTTTCCCAAATGCCTCAAGATTACAGAGCCAGGCAATGACCTGGAAGGCAGGGAATCCGTTGTCCTGTAAGTGTGGCTGCAAGCACCCCAGCGGTCAGCTGAGCTCGGCAAGGATGAAGGATTTGAACCTGAACCAGGGTGGACAGAGGGAATGCTCACACACACAGCCAGATTCTTCTTAGAAATGTGGGGTTAGCTCAACCTCACAGGTAAATCAACGGCTGTTCAAGATCTCAAGTCCCCAGGCCAGATAGCTAAGATCTTAACGTTGGTGGCATGTTAGTCCAATTAGACCTGCAGGCGCATGTTGTTTGTTTTGGCCTGTGTTTTCATATATTTAAGCCTACATTTTAAAATTGGGAGCTTTCACATTAAAATCGGCTTTTGAAAAATTAGAAGAACTGTCACCTAAGACTCAAAATCTTGCATGGCAACAGGTGGGCTGCAGCCAGACGAAGCCCCTCCCAGTCACCTGGGCACACCTAGGTGCCACCCCCAGCCAGCTCCTCCCAGTGAAGCCACCCACCTGGCCCAGCCCCGGAGCATGTCTGCAATCATTTTAGCCTGAAAAAATGTTTAAAGCCTTGGGGTAGAAACAATGTTAGGTGTTCATCAGATCTTCCATTTTCTTCTTCCTCTTCTTGGGAAAACCACTCTACCCAGCTCTCTTGCACATAAGGAGGGCCACGTAACTAGTTTTCCCAGTGGGCTCTGAGTAGGAGTGCCGCACGTCACCTCTGAGCAACCAGAACATTCTCGGAGGCCATGTGTTACATGGGCAGAGTCACACAAAAGAAGCAGTAGCTGTGGCGAATCAGACTGCCTGGGAGAAAAGCAAAGCCGCTGAGATCTCAGGGCTTGTTTGTTACTGCAGCAGAGCATAAGTTTATGCTGAACGATCTAAGTGTAGTGACCAAAACCGCATCTCAGTCAGGCAGTTTACTTGTTATTACATTACAGAATAATAAAGCTTAAAAATCCTTCACACTATTGTCATGAGAGTATCCATTCAGCAGGTAATCAGGGAACTATACACATTTGGCAGTGTCCGGAGTGGAACTCAGTGCTGACTGCCGCCGCTGCCCACCCGCCCATAGTTAGTTCCCTGATGGGGGGACGCTCACATGTCACTGACTGGCTTGAGCATTTCAGGAAGGGATTATATCCGGACACTCTTTTCCAGACCAGAGTCATTCCTTGTGTTCCTGCACTTTTTCTAACAGAAACAGTGCTATTGTTTCACCAGCATTCACGCTAACATCTGAAATACATTGGTATAAAAATGAATGAAGCGAGATGCAGCACTGGACACCAGTAAGCCTCACTTAATGAACGCTTCTGAATGGTGATACTCATGTGCTGGTTATACATTATAGGTCCATTTTCCATGTAGAAACAAGATATATACTCATGTTTAGGAAAAGTAAGCAACATCAAAGTATTTTTAAAGGACTAAAAGGAAAAAAAGAAAAAGAAGAACTCAATCTACACGTACAGACATAACTTCCCTGTAAAGCATATGCTGTAACTCCTTATTCTTCCTGGGACTTGACCTCATTCGGTCACTCACAAACATTGAACACAAGTGAAAACAAGACCCCCGTACTCCTCAGGGAGAAGATCTAAAAATAACTACTGGAGCAGGATGCATGTATCAAATAGTTCTGGCAGCAAGAAGAAACTTTCCATATTTTCCTTTTCAGGGAAGAGCATTCACTCCTTCAAAATCTCACTGGGACTTGTGGCGAAGATTTTCACAATTCAGATTTGAGAGATCAGGACTTTAAACAGAATACTGCGTGTATGCAGGATGATATCAGGGAATTGTTAAGTTTGTAATAAACTGAATTTTAGGACAGTTTTAAATTTACAGAAAAGTTGCTAAGATAGTAGAGAGAGCACCCATACCTATTTTCCCCTATTGTTAGTATCTCAGATTATGGTACACTTGCACAACTAATGAATCAGTATTGGTGTATTATTATTCACTAAAGCACACGTATTCGCATTTCCTTGCTATTCACCCTTTTCTGTTCCAGGATCCCATCCAGGATACCATATTACGTTTAGTCATCATGTCTCCTTGGGCTCCTCTGGGCTGTGACAGTTTCTCAGACTTTCCTTGTTTTTGATGACCTGGGCAGTTTTGAGGAGGACTGGTCAGGTATTTTGCAGAATGTTCTCCAGTTGGGACTTTTCTGATGATTTTCCTCATGATGAAACTGGAGTCATGGGTTTGGGGAGGAAAACCACAGAGGTAAGGTGCCATTCTCACCGCAGCATATCAAGGGTATGTACCATCAGTGTGATGACTTATTGTTGATGGTGACCCTGATCGCCTGGCTGAAGGAGTGGTGGTCAGGTCTCTCCACTGTAAGCTCCCTCTTTTCCCCCCTTTTCATACCGTCCTCTTGGGAAGGAAGTCTCGCTGCACAACACACACTTAAGGAGGTGGGGAGTAGCACCCCACCTCCTTGAGGGTGTGTCTGCATAATCTGGGATTCTTCTGCACAGATTTGTTTCTTCTCCGTTTGTTTATTCAGTCATTGGTTTACAGCTGTGTGGGCTCAGGGATATTTATTTTATGCTTTGGGTTATAATCTAGTACTACATTGCTGCTCAAACAGTTACAGATTTGGTCACTGGGAGTTCTTTCAGTTGGTTCCTGTGTCCCTTTAACATACGTCATCCTTTTGCTTTTTACGAGCCCATACTTCTGACGCTACAAGACTCATCTTGTATATTCTGTTTCAGTCCTAGAATCGGCCATTTGTTCAAGGAGCCCTGGTTCTGCTCACTACAGAATGGTGTTAAAATGATTAATTTTTAAAGTATGATAAATGGTATGGTCACTTTTTTAGTTTCTTTATCTTCTAGATATACATACGGACCTTTTTATAGATTAAACAATCTAACACATTTGCTTCAAAACAACGTGGAGATGGGACATGTGGATGGGAGTGTGGAGCTAAAAAGATAGGTTATGAACTAATCATTATTGAAGCTGGGTGATGTCCCTCTGAATATTCCTATTTTTACAAGTACTTGAAATGTACTACAATAAGCTTTTTTTTTTAAGAAAGGAATAGTTGATAGAGCTAATATTTGCTCATTGAATCAGGTGACTTATAGGAGATACCAACAGCGAGCACAACTCTGACCTTCTATAGTTTTAAATCCCAATTCCAAAGCAGGAAAAAGGGGGCTCCTAAATAGGAGAGAAAAGTATTAGCCTGGCTCAATAAAAATGGAACGGCCCAGCAACTGGTCTGCAGACATAAGATATAAATTGTCAGTAAGACATGGGACAGCACTGTTAAACTTGTTTTTAAGTGTTTACAGCTCATAGTTACATCTTCAAATCCTAGTCAACACACGCAACACACTGACAGATTTATTGCAAGTACTTGGTTTGCGTTTTTGAGAAATCTTTCAGTATATTCATCAAGATTATGGACTCTCTCAGTTCTCCTACAGCAAGGTCCCAATCTCTGGCCTGTCTGCCTTGGCCACGAGAGGCCTGTGGATCAGCCATCTCCCATTACTGTTCACACATATCTGAGCTGCTCCCTGGTGGTGGTGGGGGAGCCACACTGCATTCATGGAGGACAAGCATCAATGTAAGTTCTTCTATTTTAAACTGGGAGATAGGCTGGAAATGGCCTTTTTTTTTTTTTTTAAGAATTTTGCTTTTGTGTTCTTTTGTTCCTTCAATCGACATCTAAGTATCTATTATGTAGGAGATACTATGCTAAATCCTGGGAATACAAAAATAAAAGTTATCAGCCCTGGAAGTGCTCCTAAGAAAGAAATTTAGCATTTCTGAAATGGCATCTGGCAGCGAACTCAGGAAACAACAGACTAGGGGGCCCAGAAGAGAGAGAGGCGTGAGAGGTAGGATGCGTGGGACCAGGTGACCTCAGGGGTGCAGGGCTGTGGACGAGGAGCTGAGGTCAACACTGGCAGTCACTCTGCCAGGTGCCTGGCTGCATCCGTCGGTGAGGTGCTGTTAACAACGCAGGGACAGGAGAAGGGGAGCTCGGCAAAGGAAGGTGGGAAAAGATTCAGGTGTGGTGAGCATGGGCTTGCAGGTGGAGACATCAGTAGACACTTGGATATGCAGGCCGAGAACTCAAGGAGAAAGTTCAGGAAAGAAGCTGTAGCTAGGAACGTAGGGGTGCTTATTGTTTTTCTTGTTAGCATTTCGGAAGTATCTCATTAACGTCTAATTTTACGGCCCAGACTGTAGCCTGCAGTAATTTTGTCTTCTATAATTCTGAGTGTTCTTTGTAGCTCAGTATGCACTGTGTTTTGTGAACCCTCTATGGATTCTGATAAACAGTGAATTCTCCTTTTGAATCTAATGTCTATCAATAATGCCTTTTAAATTATATCAGTGTCTGCCCTTTTATTTTGCTTCCTTGTGTCGGACTGAAAGATATAATAAAATATTTTTGCTATTGCCTCTTGTACAGCAGAGAGAGTGGGCAAGCTTAGCCTGAGTATGCGCTCACTGTGGAGAGCTGCTTCCAAGGTTCAATTTCATTAAGCTGCTGGACAAAACAGGGGAACTGTAAGGAGGGATTGGATGCAAACTGTCTGCCATGCATTGTGAAGGTGGGCCCTGGTTTGTACATCCTCCCTACCCTAGAGCCTTTCCCATTCCCTGGATTAACCTCAGAGAACTTAAAAATATAAGCAAGAACCAGTATCACACTGTAGAAACAGCCCTAGAAATTTAAATATACTTCATTTATTCAGCCAACTGTGAATACAGTCCCTTATGTAGCTGGAAAAAAGCAGCACTTTTCCTCCCGTAATCACTGTTCCTAGTCATGATGTTTAATTTTTAATTCCTAATAGTATGACAGAAGGGCATGGCTTTTTCATGTTTACACAGAGAGTCTCAGTTTAATAGTCTGGGAAATCCTACTCTGGAACATGTACCTTAAGACACTTCAACTAGAAATCACAGACAAAATACGAGAGCAAATGCTCAATTTGCCCAGAGTGCTTCAGATCTCAAGTTGCAGGATCCTGCCGCCTATAGAGGGTCAAAGGATGGACTGAGAGGGAAAACTAGAGCAAAGATAATTAAGTTCACAGGTAGCTAACACAGCATGATATTCTCTGGACAAAAATTTACAAACCAGACAGTGAAAAAAACAAGTAGTTTTGAATCACCCAACTCTCAGATAGCAAATCGACACCCTCATTCCAGTTACCTGAGCCTCATCCTAGAGCCTCAGTTAGGACCCAAAGAGCAGCAGTAAAGTTTCTGGGTTCCAAGGCAGCAGCTCCTGAGGTAGGTGGGCCGAGAGGTTGGATGTTGAAGGCAATTTAACCACAACCCCGAGCTTTTCCACTAGGTAAGCCAGGAGAGCTGAGGGCAGAGCAGCAGTATGGCTTCAGGCCCCCAGAGGTAAAAGAGCAGCCAAAATTGCCAGCCCGAGGCATGAATTTAGGTGGGATGAGATATCTGGGGGCAATGCCATTTCTAGCACACTTGCATCATCGATAACAGTGCAAGTAACAAAAGCTTTGAGCACAGATTAAGCTCAGTGATTTAACCTCTTACTACTTTCCTGGGGTCTCATTTAAGGCCTCTACAAGAGATCAGCCCTTTGCTCTTCACCAGCAGAACGAGGGCAAGTGTTAAAACCAAGTATATGGACACATAAAACCACAAACTTACGGAGTGCTGCTTCTTCAACTACAACCAATTCATACATTAATGTAATGCGGTGAAAGCAAGTAAAATCACTCAACATTAATTGTTGAGGTTATTAAACTTTATTATATTTTAAAATCTGAAAATTGTAAAACAGTATTTGTACAAACACCTGAGGACTGTTTAACTGGGCACAGCATCTTCACACAAACAATTTGTGAGACCAAGTTTAAATTAGATTTTTTTTATAACACAGAAGGAATAACATAGATGAAACCACCCTTTAAATAGTAGCATTCTTGTATAAAGTACATTTGGTTTTCTAAAAAAGAAAATGTACATTCTTGCCCCCTGGTGTACATTTTATTGGCATTTATAACAAATGGCTAATACTTTTAGCACAGATTCTCATAGCTTATAAACATTACACCAAAGTTATACAAAGTAATAACAATAAACATATAGCACCATTTCCCCTTAAAAGTTCCTAACTTTAAAAATAAAGCCCAAATGGTAAGTCAGAATTAATGCATCTTCCAAAATTTAGGAGAATAAATGGCTCAGAACTAAGTGAATTAAACTAGGAACATTGCATAGGACAGAGAACTTCCCTGTATGGAACCAATCTACAGATTGTTTCATATCCCCTGAAGACTAAGCTGAGAGGTACTAGTCTTAGCAAATGATACACATATTTTTTCAGAATAAAAACGTCTAACTATATAAATAGTTAACCATTACCTCTGTGGCAGTGCAAAGTGCCATATTAAATTCAAAAAGGACAGATTTACTTGTTTGTATACCTACAGGTATAGAGTAATATATAAATATGGTATAGTATTTCTGTGAGGAATAAACACAGACAATAAAATATATATCTTTTAAAAATTTGGGCACAGGTGTCTTCATATAGAGGTGTGAGAAAGGAATGCTTAGTTAAATGTCTAAACTTGGTGAAAATATGTAAAGTTTTGAAATAATAGGTATTTCATTGAAAAAAACTTAGTCATACTCCATCCAAACCACCCTTGTAGTATAATATCTCCTGCATAAAACAACTATTCTATCTATCCTACAATTGTTCGAAATTTTTCAAAAACTGGTAAGAACACTTTATGAAAGTTTATAAGCTTGTTTTTTTCTTTAAATATGAACAAACACAACATACAGAGAAATAATAATGAAAGGAAAATAATTTATATGGCTATTCCTGTTCTGGAAACTGGTAGAACACAAACAGAACATTGCAGTAAGACATAAAACATTTGAGAAAGAGATGATATCTATAGTTGCATCTTTAAATTCTCTTCTAAGTAAAATTTCTCATGGATTTCCTTAGAGAATCTGTCAGTCCCTGACACTTTCCCCTTTGGGATTTAGCTGTTTTGGTTTTACATATAAACATTAACCAAAATCAAAAGTGTTTCTCTATTTCCTGTGTGAATTATATTTGTAAACTGCATAATAAAATAATAAACTGTAAACTGTATCATAATGAAAAGACATAAAGAATTGCCAATTTGAATATGCTAATACTATCATATTAATGTTTTTTATAGAAGACTGGACTGTAATGTAGTTCTGCAACTCTGGATAAAACTTATTTTTAGAGGAACCTTCTACAAAATAAAATTGCTATGAGAATAAAAATACTTTTAAATTAAAAAGTTATCAGGACAACTGAAAATTATGTCTAACCTAAACTTGCACATTTTTTTCAATTATATTTTCCTTCTTTAAGTTTTTCAATATAGTAGCATAACTTTAAGGCTGGCCCCAGCTTCAGCCCCATATACTTCATCATCACATCACTTTTGAGTAGTAGCAGAGCCTTCCCATCAATCTCCTACAGAGAGAAAGAAATTATAATTATTTCATATTTTGTCAAGTTATATATGAGCATGTAAAATAGAGAGCAACTGTACATTTTCAATATATATTCTCTGAATATGCATTTATTTCCTGAAAAACTATTAAAAATCTAACTACGTTACGTGAAGCATCACTTGATAATTTCTAAATTTTAAGAAAAAGGAAATTTAACCCAGCATCTTTGAAAAATAGCCTTAACATTTGAATTTGAATTTATACTATGTGATGAATAAAATACCACATATCTATGACAAAGAGTAGAAAACAAACTGTAGAAATGAATTTCAGATGGTCATTAACTTTCTTAGAAAGGCTGGAAATACGAGTATGTCAGCATTAATACAAACTATAAATGTGCTATACAGTGTTGTCTTTATGTTGAAAGCTATTCAGTTAGTTGCTAATTAGATGCTAAAACTTATTACTGATTTTCTTACAATATCAAAAAGGATACATCAGATATTTGGTCACTAATTTGACTTGTTAGAAAAGACTATAAACATTATTTAACAGACACAAGACATCCTCCTAATATTCCTTATTTCCTTGATTAAACAATTTACATCATGGAAGCATATTATTTGGTATTCATGAGTTCCTACTTAAAATAAAGCTGCACTTAATCTTATACAGTTGCTGGATTAATCGGGCATCTTAACAAGGAGGACACCCTGTCACAGCTGTGGTTACCCCTCCTACTCCCGGTCCTGGGGCCGAGCAGGGAGCAGGTGGGGAGGAGGATCCTTGTAGCTGTCATTACAAAGAAGACACCTGAGAGTGACTGTGCCAAATCATCTTCTCTTGAGAACTTGAAGACTTGTATTTTAGGTACTTTGGTACCCTTTAAAGCACAGATCCAGCCTCTACCATTTAAGGATCTAATTCTAGGCAAAGTAAACTTTCTCACATATGGACAAATCAGTTGATAGGGTTCCCCCACCATCCACACTAATCAGTATCCAACCGAGGAGCCTGCAGAGAGGTCATTCAAAGGCATTAACAGCAGGAAAACTGGATCAAAAGATACATTACATGTTGCCTGAAGAGGTCGGCGAGGGGGGTGAGTGTCTGAGGATCTACATGTTTCAAAAACAGGATCACTTCATCCACAGACCAGGTTGAAGGGTCCTTAGAGAAGCCTTGTTTCAGGACACTGGGATCAGGTACAGCTATATAACCTGGAGCTTCAATGGGGGGGAAAAAAGACAAATCATACTTGACCTGATCATTATCCTGAAAGAAGAGATGTTAGGTGGGGAGTAATGGTCTCATTCCTGGAACCTTCTGTGAAGTACCCCAGTATGGACCCAGGACTCCAAGTGTAAAATCCAGTGAGAGCCTATATAAAGATGACCTGAGGATGGCTCCCCACGAACATCCCACCTGACCTCCCCCAAACCACAAAAGCAGCTCTTGAAGGTACCTAAAAGCTTCAAAAATCATAAAAGAGACTGAGCGATCCAAGGCCTCTTTGGCCACAGGCAAATACAGCAAAAGATCTGTTACTTGGGTTAAATTAGGTTAATTTAAGCTAACCCATTGCTCTCTTAAAGTATTTCAAAGAATTTCTCTCAATCTTTCCCCTCTCAGTCTCTCCAGATTAGGTTTATTTTACTAGCTAATTACAATGGAAATTCCCAGAATTTACAGTTTTATAGTTGCTTAATTTTATTCATTTCAATGAATTTCAACAACCCCCACGATCTTGGAGAACCAAATTAGTTCTTTACCAAATCTCTGCCATGTATTCAATATGGGTATTTTTTAGCATCATTTTATTCTTTAAAATTCTTGTCTCTCAAGGTTTAAATGTTTACCTGGATTTTGAAGAAAATAAGATTATTTTCTTGCTTAGCTAGGTTAGAAATACCTATTTAATATTATACTGAATACTTCTTTCAAGTTTATTGCATAGTAATAGATATTTTGGTTGAAGGTTTATATGTTTAAAAAAGAAATAACTGAGACATGAAACAATTTAAGTGCTCATATCTTAAAAAGTTGTAGCT
Source organism: Camelus bactrianus (assembly GCF_048773025.1). Classification (NCBI taxonomy): domain Eukaryota; kingdom Metazoa; phylum Chordata; class Mammalia; order Artiodactyla; family Camelidae; genus Camelus; species Camelus bactrianus. The sequence goes on from NC_133575.1 coordinate 13,700,097, forward strand.
GTGCTGTTCACTAAGTTGTGCTAAAATTTCTTTGTGTCCAGATAATTATTCACTTACTCAACCAGAGTGCTCAACTCCCTAAAGTTAGTGTGATAACAGAAGTGGGTTTTGTAATCTGCTAGGAAGATCTGTTTCTCTAACCAAGGACTGTCAAAAGAAATTTGATCTTTTTTTTGTGTGAACTGCCCAAAGTGCACCTTTTCTTTCCTATCATCTGGGCTCTGGCCATTTTAGGGGTATTTTGAGTATTTACTCAGGGAAAGGGCAAAAGAAAAACAGAAGATAAAAGAACTCACAATTGTAAATTTATTGTGTAGCTCAGAATTTTCTTTTTTAGTATCGCAACTTTGATGTGAAATAAAAACACTTTAATAAAATATATCCTCCTTTCCACTTATCAGACAAAAATGTTGGTCTACCAAGAAATGCTGCTGGGCTGTATCAACCCAAGTAAAAATGATGATGGTTTAGACCATGCCATGCCTAAGGCATTCTAACAATTCAGAAAGAAAATTCTTCTCCTTTAACTCAAGAAAGACTCAAGTTAATATTAAAAAACTATTGGTAAGGCTAATCATATTTCTAAATTAACTTTTATTTTTGTGGGATTTTTGGTTTCTGTCATCAGAATCTGGTATAGTTATATCTTGAGTAATATGTAACTACTTTTATGGATTACTATGAATAAAATATATGTAAAGATATAATTTCTGGTATAAAACTATAATTTTACATTAAAAATAAAACAACTTTAAGCTCATCTACTTCTAACCTATCATGGAAAAATAATTTAATTGGGCCCATATCTTCAAAATGATCAGAGAGAAGAGAATTACAAATAATTACATGAAACAAACTAATTATGTGAAAAACAAAGTCCAGTCATGCTCTTCCCCTTAATGGCTTTGTCTTACACACATTAGGATATCAGTAAATATTTGTGAAATAAATAAACTGAAAGTGATTTGATTTTATCCCCAATGATGTTAATGAATTTCTTTCGTATAATAAAAATCAACGATTTGTTTCAAATATCGGGCTGGGGCAGGGCACAGTGGGGCAGAAGGTTGTGTGAGCATCACCAGCAATCAAGAGCAGACTCAGCTTTAAGTAACTGTTCCAATACTTTAAAGAAAATAATAGTAATGACACTTCTAGACAATTTCCAAGTGAAATGCTTACTTATTCTCTGGAGATGTAGGTAGCACAGTGGTTAAGAGTACAGCCCTGGAGCCAGAGTGTCAGGACTAGCCCAGCCACTTTCTAGCTGGGGGACCTTAGTCAAGTGACTTCTCAGATTTCTCACCTGAGAATGTTTACCAGCACCTACATCTCAAGGAATTGTTGTAAAGATGTAATGCATGAGGCTACGTAAAATATTATATGCCTGGCACATCTCAGATAGTGATGAAGGCGATGATTTCTATTACTATTAAGTACCGTTAATACTATTAGTCTTTCCACTCCTAGGAAGACCAGAAGCTAGTATTCTCAAGCCCCAAAACAGGCTACTTTGGCATGGTAGTGTTAGACATACATTTGGAAGTGAGATATTCAGCACTGGAGATTACCTTTGAGAGCCTTTTACTGAGAAGGCCTTTCTTCATAAACTCATGTATTATGAAAATATCTAAAAATTCAGGGTACACTACCCTGTTATTAAATGAACATCTATCTTCAAACTCTCCACAAAAATCACCCTAAAACCAAAGACAATCTACATGGGGTATGAGATGGGGGTGATGACATTAAATGGGTCACAGCATGTGTACAGTACAGTTGCCCATAGATAACATCCATTATGAAAGGCAAAGCAGTTAGTTCCTACTTCCTTTACCCCTCAACCTTGCCTAGATGCCTATCTGGAAAAAAAGGACAAAACACTTCCTCAGCATCCCAGCACCCTTAATCCTTTAAGGGTACAGGATAGTAGCTATCTTTGCATATGGAAGGCTGTTTGGCTCTTTCCAAACAACAGGGAATAGGACGCTGCTCTGTTTACACACATCATATCTTCCTGGTGGGTCTGAGGGAATGACTGAAGGTGTGGAAAATGGGGAAATGATTGCAGCAATAGGATGCCGGAGCCACGATCTGGGGGCCACATGCGGGCTGGGGCCATAAAAGGTCTCAAGAGAGACAAGGAAGAGAGTACATCAGAAAGGAGAGGGAATGTACCCTTTCAGGCCTCAGAGTCATGAGAGGTTTGTGAGTCCAGGCAGTGCACAAGGAAACAATACATTATGATGGATTCAGAATCACTAAACTGACAAGTCTCTATCAGAGACATAGTTGGTGACTGAGATCCCCAGAAATGGTTCTGTAATGTCATGACAATTAGAGCATCTGTAGCAGCTTGGCCCAGACAGTGACATGAGGCGGGGGTCTCCACTTCCTCAATTTTGGCACTTTCTCCAATGTGATACACTCTCAGGGGATATTGTGGGGAATGGAAACCTTAAAGGGAAAGACAAACACATTGGTTGAGAATCACTGTTTTTGAGTATACCTTCACTTTTCCTCTGCATTTGGAATTTAACTTCATGGTGACTGCTCTTGGTAGGTGACGTAGTCCCCACTAGTGCTGAATCTGAGGTGCATGGCACACTTTGAGGAAAATTCCAGGAGACTGCAGTATGAATGCTTATAGGATTTCTGCTGGCAGGATTCAAAGAATTTGCTGAATTCAGTGGTGCATTCTGAGACTCATCAGGAAGCTCTTCCTCTACGGGCATGACATTTCCCTCAGAAGACAATACTTCTTCTACAAGAAAAAAGACAAAGGCAATTATCTTCAACGGGTTAACAGCTCAAATACTATTAAAAGGTCAAAAATCTCCTAATTGCCAACAACAGTTCACTTAAGCCATTCTATACCGAACCACAAACCTCTTAACACAAAGTACACAGCCATCCCCTTCTTGGTGTTTATAGTAATGGACACTGGCCTGAAATCCAGTGATTCTATGACATCACCTATATTCCTCATGGCAACTCTCCCTTGCCAGTCTTGCCACCAAGGCTATGAATACTTCACTAAAGCATTAATCTTTAGGAATGTAGTTCTTTACAACTATTTGTTATAATATGATCACATAGGTGGTTTCTAACATTTGCTTACTACTTGGGCACTTAAAACGTTCACTGGTGAAATGTACTAGGGTTTTCAAGTCCTCCTTCTATCAGCTTTTAGCAATACAAAGTTAAATGGAAAATGCTGCTATAATTGATTTTCTTTAATCCAGAAATGACAACTGTGCACTTCTGAAGGGAATGAAGTGCTCAACAAAACTGCCAAAGCAGTATGCTAATTGCCAAATTGATATGGGCAAATATACTCCTCTGTTCCCAACACCAACACCCAAAAGCATACATAAGTGGTAGCAAAGTGACTTTTCTTCCCAATCTTGGGAAGAAAACTATTTACCTTCAGAGGCATGCACTTTTGTTTTGGGAAGCTTAGGAGAGAGAGGAACATAAGGCAGAGGTTGCTGAGAAGGTCGTTTGGCGCTTTTCTTTTCTGTTATATCTTCTTTTTCTGTTTTCAAAAAAAAGATGTCTGTTATAACGAATTAATATACTTAGTATTTTCATATCAAAATACTTTTATTTCTGAATCATTTGCCTACTATAACTTCATCAATAATTTATCAATTATTTGATTGTTTATGAATAAGATGTGTTCATTTCAACCTACTAAATATTTCAGTGATACATTCAAGAGTTTAAAGTATTATGTCTAGGCTTCATTTATTCTAGAGTTATCATATCTTTCTAATTATTTCAGGAAGCAGTGAGGCAACCAATTATAATGGGTCTAAAAAGGTCTGGGAAAATTGCTCCCATAAGCAAGAAAAGATAAGAATTCAGAGAAGTTAAAGAGAAGATGGGGTGCAATGAACACTCCATTTTATAGGCAATAATCCTGGCCTAGGGCTAGCCTTACAACAATTCTATTGTTTACTTATCATTCAACCAAATGAATTTCTCCCTAAAGGACCACTCTTTAAGGCATACTCCTGAAAGTAAAGACAACTCAATTTATTAATTACATTCTAAGTATCAATCAATATTTTAATTTAATATCCAACTAAAAGGAAAAATAAAGTACAACAGAAATCTATAAAGTATGATAATAGGCCTCTAGACATAAGAAAGATTGCAATGAGAAAGTACCAAAGTCAAACTTCATCTAGTTTAACATGGCTGGGGGCCAGGGATGCCTCTCAAAAAAAATCTGATATAACCTTTAGCCATCCAGTTACTGACTGATTACTAATGAGTCTAAGAGAGCTCTTACCATTTGATTTTATTTTTAATCAACTACAAAACCAACAGGCAAAATATATTTCAGTGAATGAGAGAGATTTCTACAATCAGAACAGCTAAATTCTAAGAAAAGAAATAACTGACTTTTTTTATACCCACTTAATGATAAAGAACATTTGAGTACTAAAGTATACAGTTTCTATAGTTTTCTGTTGATGTTTATCTCAGAATCATAGTAAGATCAGAAAGAGTCTTCACTTATTTTTGACTTGTAATATTATAATTCTTTATGAAAAGCTTATGAAGCTGGTCTACTATCTGGGGTTGATACAAACACAAAATTAATTCTTGACTTCTGCAATTGGGTATTGTACTGAGCTCAGGCATAAAAACTGTTCCTGCAGAGGTAACTAGAAAAAGCCAGATAATTTACAAAGTACTTTAAAAGTCATCATAGAGAGGCATTTCCAGGATGACTGATTAAGGACTTAGGAAAATCCACTCCTCCATAAAAATAATGACAGCACTGGCAAAATTAACTTTCTCAAAACTCTGGACATCAATTAGAGGCTTATGATAATCCAAAAAGCATATATTCAGGAAAAAAGGCTGAATCTCAGAAAGAACAGCAAATTCTGTGGCATTTTAGCTTCCCTATATCAGTCCCTTCACCTCAGTTTCAAAGCAGCCTTGCAAACCAACAGCTTCACAGGTGCAGTAGCTGTGAAAGCCAGCAGCCTAGCACCAGAGGGGCACAATGGATTTGGAATTCTCCAAAAGCTCCATCCCCAGAGAACTGTCACTATTCAACCAATCTTGCAGCTCACTGAAAGCCTCTGATCTCCAGGCTTGTTTTATTTGACCTGAATCAGTTTGTTCTGTGAGAAACAGTCCTATCTCCAAAGCACTGGTCAAAAACTAAACCAAAACAAAATGAAAAAAAAAAAAAAAAAAAAAAGAAAGAAAGAAAGAAAAAGAAAACCAAAATAGTGGCAGTTGTTTACACAGCAGCTCCCTGAGGCAGTATTACCAGTTGGGGCTGACAAGAAGCTGACTAAAAAGCTTAAAAGGAAAAACTAGAGAGTGAGATGTCCATTAGGGGACTTGAAGAGCACTGAGACACTCTTGGGAATCTAGAAGGCCATATGTATGTACATGGCTATAGGAATGCTCAGGAAAGACTTGAGAAGGCCCTAATCTTTCATTTTTTTGCTGACCTTGAAGCTCTGCACAAAGGAGACTTGTAAAGAGCCTCCTGGAGTGTTCAAGGTAAGTCCCAACACATAAACAAAACCCCTTGGCTACTGGTTCCAAGGCATTTAAGAAAATCCCTGTCCAATCATCTGCTGACCATTAAGCTAACTGAACAGACTTTAGTAGCCATGTATGATAAAACTAGCCCAGGAGAAGTTATCAAATTAGTCCAGGAAAGTCACTAAAAACCAAATAGCACCAGCAACAACAAACCCTAGAAAAGGGGAAGGAATTTGATTTTCGGACTGGCTGCATTATTTTAAAATTTCAATTAAAAATTTAGGAGACCTACAAAGAAACGAAAAGTATGACCCATACACAGGGAAAAAAAGTCAAGAGAAATTGCCTCTAAGGAAGCCCAGGCACTGGACTTACTAGGCAAAGACTTCCGTCAGCTATTTTACACATGTTCAAAAAACTTTAAAAGAAAATCATGCCTGAAGAACTAAAGCAAAGTATAAGAACAATGTCTCACACTATCAATAAAGCAATAAAAGTTATAAAAAAGAACCAAATAGAAATTCAGGACTTGAAAAGTGTAATTAATGAAATTTAAAAGAAAAAAAGCACTAGAAGGGCTCAACATCAGCTTTGAATTAGCAGAGGAAAGAATCACTAAATTTTTAAAAGGTCAATTGAGATTACATAGTCTGAGGAACAGAAAAAAAAAAGAGTAAGAAAAAATGAACAGACCTCAGAGACCTGTGAGACACCACCAAGGCTACCAAAATACACATAATGGGAGAGTCCTGGAAGGAGAGGAGAGAAAGGGGCAGAAAGAACATATGAAAAAACAATGTCTAAAGCTTTCCAAATTTAATGAAAAACATTAATCTGCATAATCCAAAAAGCTCAAAAATTTCAGATAGGAAAAACACAAAGATATCCACACCTAGAAAAAACACAGTCAAACCATCAAAAGCAAAAGACAAAATCACAAAATGATCAAAAGAAAAGCAAATCATCACATACAAAGGATCCTCAATAAGATTAGCAACTGACTTTTTACCAGAAACTACAGAGGCTAGAAGGAAGTGGGATGCCACATTAAAAGCTTTGAAACAAAAAGATGGTCAATCAAGAATTCTCTATGTAGGAAAACTAACCTTTAAAAGATGAAAGAGAAAATAGGAAATTCTCTATAAATAAAAACCGACAATTTCTCACATGCAGAGCTACCTTGTAAGAAACACTAAAGAGACTCCTTCAAGTTGAAATGTAGCAAGTAATTTAAATCCACATTACCAAAAAAAAAAAAAAGAGTACCAGTAAACATATCTGTATTGATAACTCTTTTCTTCTCCCTTTTCATTTAAAAAAATACACTTAGAAACAATAATTAGTACATATATGTGAACTAAAAAAAGTGCAGTATACTGTATATATGTATTTACATGCAATATAATATGTGCAGTCAAATTGTAATAATTCTACATAATAAAATTGAAAAAAGAAAAAAATTTAAAAAATAAATAAAAAAACAACTACATAAAGGAATAATTATAAAATTGTATTTGGGGGCTTATAATGTATAAAATGTAATTTGTATAACAATAATTGCACAAATAAGGGACAGGAAATAAATTTATACTGGAGCAAAGTTTTTGCATAATATTAAAATTGAGCTGGTATTAATCCAAACTAGGTAGTTTTAAATTAAGATGTTAACTGTAATCCCCAAAGCAACTCAAGAAAAATTTGAAAATAAATAAAAATATTTAGTAAAAATAACAAGGGAATTAAAATGGCATATAAGAAAACATCTATTTAGAACAAAAGAAGGCAGTAATGAAGAAAAAAAAGATTAAAAAAAGACATACAGAAAACAGGTATCAAATGGTAGATGTAAATCCTACCTTATCAGTAATTATATTAAATATCCATGAAATAAACACTCCAGTAAAAAATTAGATCGGCAGTATGGACTTTTTAAAAAGTTCCAGTTACAGACTTACTATAAGAGACACATCTTAAATTCAAACACAGAAGTAGGTTCAAAGTATAAGGGTAAGAAAAAATATATCATACAAATAGTACTTAAAATAGGACTGAAAAGTCTATAGTAATATCAGAGAAAACAGACTTTAATGAAACAATCCAAAAATTAAATTAAGAAAATAATTCCATTTATAATAGCATGAAGAATGAAATACTTAAGGATGAATTTAACAAAAGAAGTGCCACGTGTGCTCTCTGAAACTATAAAACATTGTTGAAATAAATTAAAGACCTAAATAAAACGAAAGACATCCCATGTTTATGGACTGAAAGACTTAATATTAAGATGACAATAATCCCCAAACTAATCTGCAGAATCAGCACAATCCCAGCTGTCTTCTTTGCTGTGGGGAAAAAAAACAACACCTGAAACTCAGAGGCTGATCCTAAAATTCATATAGAAACGCAAGGGACTCAAAACAGTCAAAACAATCTTCAAAATGGGAGAACAAAGTTGGAATATTCATCCTTCCCAATTTCAAAAGTTGCTACAAAAAGCTACAGTAGTCAAGATAGTACAGTACTGCCATGAGGATAGACATACAGATCAATGAAATAGAACTGAAAATTCTGAAATAAACCCATATATTTGCAGTCAATTCATTTTTGATAAGGGTGCCAAGACAAATCAGTAGGGAAAAAGCCATCTTTCAACAAACAGTGCTGTGAAAACTAGATATCCACCTGTGAAAGAATGAAATTGGACCCCTATATCTTACAACATAAAGAAAAATTAATTTGAAATAGATCACTGACCTAAATATAACAGCTAAAACTATAAAATTCTTAGGACAAAATATTGGAATAAATATTTATGAACTTGTATATGTTGTTTTCTTACATATGACAACAAAAGTACAAGAAACAAAAAATAGATAAATTGGACTTCATCAATTAAAAATTTTTGTGCTTCAAAGGACACCATTAAGAAAGTGAAAAGACAACTCACAGAATGGCAGAAAATATATGTAAGGTATATATCTGATATGAAACTTTTATCCCCCAAATATAAAGAATTCCTTATATATTATATTTATATATAATAAATATAAATATAAAATGTAATATATACATCTATAATATATATTTCTGTATAATAAAGACAAATAACCCAATTAAAATGGGCAAAGGATTTGAATATACATTTCTCCAAAGATGATGTACAAATAGCCAACAGCACATGAAAGATGCTCAACGACATCAGCCATAAGGGAAATGCAAATCAAATCACAATGATATACCTCTGAGGTTTTCATTTTCAAGTTCATATATCATACATGTCTGATTAGTTCATTGTGGCTAAAAGGTTTACTTTGAGGAGGACATAAGGAAACAGTGAATTACAGAAGATTCTCAAGTTAATATAGAATGTAATATAAAACAGAAGCACAGTATACAATTTTACATTTTCTCTTACCTGAGTTATTTTGATCATGCTCTGTAGGACTATTATTATTACCTCTGTAAGAGCTAAAAGGCTGGCTACTCAAAAGGTTATCACACTGCAGGCTGTGGCACAAGTTCTCAAGAAAGCGAAGAGCAAATGATGCACTGTTCACTGGTGGGAGCTGGATGGAATGAGTTTCCCCATCAAAGGAGGCTATTATATGGAAAAAGAGATGTCAGAGTTACAGGATAGAAAGATGAGAACCACAATATCAACCCAAAAAAGCCATCATTTTAGGAAATGTAATGTAAGTTTAATTTGTAGTTTCTATAATTTACAAAGGAATAATCTTAAATTATAAAAGTTCCTCTCATTCAAACACAACAGCCTGTGTTGATAAAAGCATTCTCATTTAAAAATATCAGTAAGGAAACAACAAAATAGATACAGACACCCACTCATCTGTAACAATACTTCCTGTTCTTCTAAACATTCCATGGGTACAAACGCAGTATCTATTTGATCACACAATCATGAAAGCTAGATGTATCTTATCTCTCAATCACTTTTTGAATCACATTTTCTTTTAGAGATTCTTATAGCTCAGTCTGTGTTCTAAAAAAATTAAAATATATTATCAACTAAGGTACTTTATCTATAGTGAGCTTACTGTAGCATGTGAAAGGAAAAATCTGTACCTTTTACCTCAATTTACAATACTACTCTGACATTATTTACCAATTTTCAAAGTTAAACTTTCCAAACCAGGGTTAAAAGTCTATAAACATATAATTATTATAAATAGTCTATCATATTAATATACTAAATAATCCAATATTATGGTTAATAGAATATAAATTTATAAAATAATCTATGTATTATAAAATCCTTGCCTTCTCGAAACCTAAAATCAAATTTGGGGGGAAAAAAGATAATAAAGGATTAGATGAACATACCAGTTATCACTTCTCCTCCACGATGATCTGGCTTAAGGAATCCAAAAACAGTCTTACTTTGAATGGCACAATCCACGCAGGCCTGTACGGTCCGCCGGAGAACCACATTCACGGGGCCCGGGCCAAAGTGATCAGGCAGCTGCTGGATTTTCTTCTGATCCAGGTGAGGGCCACAGTTTCCATGTTTGTTTATATAGACACAGACTTGAGAAAAACATGTATATACAGATATAACAAACAATGAGATTGGTTAAAAGGAACATAAACACTACATAATCAATCACTATATATCCCGTTAGCCATGCTTCACTCAAAGAGAAACTAAACAGTTAATATCAATGATCATTTCTGCTAGCTAAAAATATGTATGTAAATATATTTTCACATTTTATAAATATATTAAACCTAGAAAGAAATAATTCAAATGCTTATTCAATTTTCTAGAATTCTGCCCAAACCGACTATAATAAAAACAATAGAAGTTTTAGTAGCATCACAAAACAATTCTTCACACATTCCCATAATATATAAAATGGCTTAAAGACAGATGAATGTTTTCACCTTTTAACTGGAATCACAGTACGGTAATTTTCTTTCAAAACTGGTCATGTAGCACACTCCTTTTGGACTGAACTTATTTTGAATCAACAATTCATTAAACAGTATTTTCTAAAGTAAGCAAATAATTTAAGATGTGTGTCACAGTAAGTACTAATGACCTAGAGAAAATTTTTTTATTAATTTTAATAAAAACATTCTTTATATACATGCTGAGGTTCACTGAAGAAAATCTTTAAATAAGTGCTTTCCTTAGTATAATAAAAGCATTTAGAATTTAGAGGCAAATCATCTATAATCACAATCAGTCCAGTTTCCATAATTTTTCTTCACTCAGAATCAACAAATACAAATTAACATACAATGTAATAATAATATGATTATTACCAAACAAAATATATTGTCCCCCTAAATCAACAGGCACATTATTTTTATCCATTACTTAATTTATTGCAAAATTTTCATATATATATAGTTTATATTTAGTATAATAAAAACCCATTAATCTCACTTTCACTATGTTGAAATATGATAATTCAACTTTGAGGCAATAGCCAGAGGAAGGATGGACTCTGTCACAGAAATGAAACAGCTATTAAAAACTTAACCTGAGGCACTGATGGCATGGACAAAGTTCTACTTGTTCAAGTGAAGCTAAACAAGGATTCTAATGTTTTATCTCCTTTGCAGTATACTCATTTAGGTAGTCTCTCCTGCTAATGGACTAAAAATCAGAAATAATAAAGTGACAAAATGGCATATGTTACAATAATCATTTTTAAAGTGATTTCTATTTCAGAAAATTAAATTTTAATTTCTTTTTACTAAGAAAAGAAAAATCAATGGAAAAAAGTCCAGGGAACAGAAGAATATACGAAAGATAATTAAGGATCTAGGAGAGGAAGTAATGAAACATGCTTCAAAAAAATAAGAAAGGAATAAGGAAATTTGCAGGAGATGACAAACAAAAGGGATTGATTAGTCTGGGTCTGTATCATTTCACACTCTTCAAACAGCAAAGAACAATTTAAAGTCATCATGCCCCTTGACAGGCAAGAATCTGTAAAAATCTTAACAGGCATTAAAAAATGGTTTGAGGTAGCTTTAAAAATACAAGACAAAAAGACAAATTGTGAAATGAGATAAAGGGAAAAGAAGAATAGATTTGACAATAATGTAAATTTTATAAATCTTACCAAGATGGATAAAATACCTTAAGGGTATTGAATTTTCAAGTGACTCATGTATTTAAACATTGTTTTTCCTTAACACCTAAATGAACAATCAAAATTTCAAAATACTTTAATATGAAAAATGATAAATGTTTATTACTATTATCATCTTTTTCTCCTCTTATTTCCAGGACTTCAAAGACACTGAAAATACAACAAAAGATAATTTTATACTCCTTTAAAAATACTAATTTACCTGTGGACATCACTATTTTAGATGACTCAGGAACAGCATCCTTATATGAAACGCCACCATGTTCTCTGGCTAGCGCACTTAAAGAAGTTGAAGATGTGGAACACATAACAGGAATACATTTTTCCTGTTTAAAAAAAAAATCCTAGATAAGGAGGTCAGAGAAGTATTGGCATCACTGGTTCACAAATTATCAGCTGTCGGAAGTCTTCAGGGTTGGAAACCCCTGTGTCACAAACTGCAATACTTTTCAAACTGTCCTCCTAAAAGGGGCCCATATGCTGGTCAGTGAGGAGAGGAAGAGACCAAGAGGATGAAATTCCCAATGCTAACCCTGCTCCAACTAGTCACACTTCAGACAAAGTAATTTGCTCTGTAAAATTTGTTTTATTTTTTTTAGTTTTCCCTGTAGGTTTTTTTTACACTAAAGTAGTCTGGAAACCTAATCCAGCAATTCATCAAATGACAGTGGGGGACCTCAACAAGGCAGAGGACAGAATTTGTCTTTGGAAAGCAGTCACTCATCTGGGTGTTTATTGTTATCGAGCCTGTATTTCTTCATATTGCATACGATAATTCTCACAAAATCACAAGTGGCTTGCTAAAGTCCATACAAGATTATGCCTGTTATATGTAAGAGCCAAATGTCTTTTGGGAATTACTAAACATCACTAGTGTTTCATTTATTTTATATCAACTCTTGAGGTTTTCTTGAAGCTGCCTTCAAACATGACTCTCCAATGTCAGAGAAGGCACTCTTGTGCCTAGAAAAGGTAGTAATAGAAGATATTTAACAGGCAAGGAAAAGGAGAAAAAAACAGAGTAACAGTGTTTTCAGATTTTTCTTTATTTATAAATTAATGACTGTCATTTGGGCTCACAGTATCCTAGTAAATCATGTTATTTTTAAAGTATTAAATTACAAGGGGCTGGGTACAGTGGTAGAGCATATGCTTAGCATGCATGTGGTCCTGGGTTCAATCCCCAGTAATTCCATTAAAAATAATAAAGTACTATATTATAATTACTGTGTTAATATATATTCTCATTCTTTCAGTATTTTAAAAATCTGAAATCTAAATCCTGACTTAAGACTTATCAAAATATTATGTTTGCATTAACACTGTAAATTGAATAAAGATACATCTATTTGGTAAATGTGCTTCCATACATCTATAGCTGACAAAAGAGAATCTACTGCAAGAACAATTCTTACTCTAGTTCAGAGTTAAATCTTCATCTTTTTATGATGAAATAATGAAGCTAAAGAAGATGAAAGTAAACTGAAATGCTTCCTTTGAAACCAGAAAGTTTATTATCAAAAAAATTACAGTATCTGTTCCTTGCCCCTCCTCACCACCATAGAACAGTATTTTCAAAAAACTCTCATCAAAATTGTCAAATTAGCATTGGAATTATTTGAAAATAAAGGAGTCAAGAGAAACTTCTTTGGTTGAGGGGATAATTAGGTTTTTTTTTTAATTTATTTTTAATGGAGGTACTGGGGATCGAACCAGGACCTCATGCATGCTAGTCATGAACTCTACCACTGAGCTATACCCTATACCCAAGAGAAACTTTTTGAAGCTATCATATCTTCACCATATACCAACTAATCACAAAGACTTTTTTTCAGCAGTTGGAAAATATGCATTAAATATATGCATCAATGATCTCGATACATTTTAATTTTTAAAATGCATTTAAATATTATTTGCCTTTACATTTCATTAACTTTTAAAAACTTCATGTAATTTATTTTTAATTTGAAAAATTTCATCTGCTAAGAATTTACATTAGAACCTGCTTATTTGATTTTTTCAATGTTTATGATTTTATATTTGAAATACATTCAGTTTTATTGACTTTTGATTTTTATTTCCTAAATTTTGAATGTTTTTTAAAAAATACCAATATTTATGTAAGTTTTTAAAAATCAAAATGGTGTTGTCATTTTACTCCATACCACAAACATTAGTTGAAACAAAATAGAAGTGTTATATATATTGATATCAGATGGTTGAACTCAGAAATGTTTAAGGTAATACTGCTGAAATTTAATTCAGTTCTAATAGATTTAGAAAATTTGTATGTCTTTAGAATTTATCTCTTGTAAACAGGATGTATTTGGATCTTTTGAAAAATCCATTTCGATTATCTTTGTCTTTTAATTGAAGAGTTTAGTGCACTAACTTTTAAAGTAATTGTTAACAAATTTGGGCCTGGGTCTACCATTTATTATTTGTTTTTTGTCTGTTTCCTCTGTATTTTGTTCCTCCATTCCTCTGTTCCTATCTTTTTTTTTTTTTTTGATTACTTGAATAGTCCACAGAATTCCACTTTAATTTTCCTATTGGCTTTTTAGCTTTATTTCTTGACATTTGTGTTTTCATACCGTGCCCTGGGAATTACAATGTACAATCCACATAAAGTTAATATTGTACTGCTTAACAAAAAATATTGAAACCTTGCAGTGATACAAATCCATATCCCCCACCCCAAGTCTTTATACTATCATTATTTTATGTATTATGTTTATGTATGTTATAAACTCCACAAGATAAAGTCATACTTTATAAAGAAATTAAAAAGAAGAAACAAAAAGAAAGTCACATGCATTTACCCAGAGATAAACCTCCTTCAGCATTTCTTATAGTGTTTGTCTGCCAGTGATGAATTTTTTATGCTTTTATCTGACAATGTCTTTAGCTCACCTTCATTCTTGAAGAGTATTTTTGCTGGATATAGAATTCTGTATAACATACCTCCTCCTGTGTGTATTCCCCCCAACCAGAGTCTGTTTGCTTCCATTCACTCTCCAGTGTCTTCAGGTAACTGCTTTTCCTATTACCTCCAGGTCTTAGAGTTGTTTTCTTTGGGGGAGTCAGGTAGGTAGGATGTGACTCTAGCATCACTGAATTTATCACATTTATTTTCCCCTTCCCCCTGTTTTATTGAGGTTTAATTTATGTACAGTAAAATTCACTTTGCATTGATTTTTTAAAGTATACTGAGTTTCAAATAAACTGGTCTGAAAATAAATACATCCATGCAGTATTTTCAATGTGGTTTTGAAGGAGTTGAACACTGCATTCAGTTTTAAGTTCATCTAAGAAACAAGTATCTTGATGGCTATGTAGGCCCTTTAAAAAGTCTTATACAGTCTTGGTACATTCCTAAAAGGCTTTATCATACCTTTAGTAAATTCTAAACTGCATGTTTAATAATCAGGCACTGCACAGACCTATGATACAAATTAGTAAGAGGTACAACTAACCTTTCTTCCAGAGTTTGTGCCTTTTTTCCTTGGTATGATATTTTTAACAGAGCTTCCCTTCTTAGGGGCTGAAGTATGTCCAAGTGGTTTAGCCCGACCTGATTTCTTGACCTGCTGTGTTGGTAATATTATAGCAGTTTTCTGTGGAGACTGCATTGAACGCTGGGTTGCTTTGGAAGGAGAAGGCTGTGTTTTTGCTGTATTTTTTGCAATGGGAACTGAAGAAAAAAAGACACAACACAAAAGGAAAATTAAAATAAATAACATAATTAAGGTATATTCTTCTTAGAACTTAAGAGAAATTTAACTCAATCTTTTAAAATATTCCAAAGGTTATTCACTGAAAACCACTTAAAGGTACCATTTAAAATCAAGTTTAAGGTATTTAAGGTTTCAGATTATCAGGAAATAGTCTGATTCTCCAGGAAAAACAGAGGCTTTTATAATAGGAACCAGTAACTTCAAACTTATTTAGTTCAGTGAAAATTTCTAGCCATTTGCTTTTTGTCTGCTTCTCATATTTTCAATTCTTAGCAGAGGGAAGAGTATGCCCTTCAGAAAATACTATCCAACTATGCCATATACAGGAATCATTTTGCCCATCAATACAGAAAAACATAGCAAAGCAGCTACTGACAGCTCCTGCTTATCTTTAAGAGGCCAGGCTGAATGTGGCCCTTGGGTTGTTGTTTGCCAACTCCTGCTATAGAACATTATGATATTATCGATCACTGTAACATCCACACTAACCTCACCTGGGGTGTCACTGCTGCAACTCACTGATTTCCAAGTATGTTTCCATGGCAGAATGTTTTTCCCTGTTTATGTTCCTATCTCCCTCTCACCCTATTCCACTCAGCAAATGACATTACTTTCTACTTTATGAGAAGATTAAAGGCTATCTTTTGGGAGTAATCATAACCATCCCACTTCTCTGTCTTAAAATACTTCTATTTTCATTCATTCTCATCTCTTTCTCTTGTATCAAATGAAGTTTTCACTCTGCTCTTCTAAGCCTAATCCCCTTTTACTTATGTCTTAATAACTATCTTTTTGGTTCCTCTGGGATATTATAGTTTCAATTATCTCCTCTCTCTTCATGGTATTTAATCACTCGATTCTCAACTCCTTGCTCTCTGTTACAACCCTCACATATCCCTTATTTTGAAGTTTCCTCCCCTAGTTTCTGGTACTTCCAAGCCCTTGCATGAATCCTCCTTCTACTCACTATTAAGATACCAAGAAGAATCACCTTTACTTGATATTTCAATTTCCTTATTATTTTGTGTTTCCTTATAATAAGATTTTCTTCCCCCAACCACTTTAAAGAAATTCTTTCCAAGGTCAGTAATGACCCCTTCCTAGTAGCTAAATACAAATAAATCTTCATCGTCTTGACCAATCTATTCATTTCCACAGTTCTGGTCCCCATCTCTGAATATATGGCATGAAGAAAAGGAAATAGATTGAGCTCTAGACCTGAGTTTAAAAATTCCTGTACCAGGTTAGTTTAAGATAGAACCTAGGAGTATAGGTTTTCAAAAAATACTTATTAAATGAATGAAAAATATTTTCAACCTGCAAGCCAATGTTACAACTACAAAACAAGCATTATTTTATATAAAGAATTAAGTTGTAACAAATAAAACATTACCTTATGGAACATGGCAAATGTAATGAAGTCAATATTTGATTCAAGAATTTTGATATTTGATATTAATAAACATTGAGACACAAAAATTTGAGCCATAGCTTCAAATACTCCCCTAAAATATTATATTCTAGTACAATAAAAACTCCTTGATGCATGGTATATATATATGTGTGTGTGTGTGTGTGTGTGTGTGTGTGTGTGTATATATATATATATATATATATATATAAGCAAAATAAGAAAAATGCATTACAAAAAATTTTAAGTATGAAAAAAAATTTCACTTTAGAAGCTTTTCAAAGGCAAAGACTCAGTTTTGTTCACTGCCATATGGCCAGCACTAAAACAAAATACTTTTTAAACTACTAAAGAGGAAAGAGTAATCATTCAATATACTAAACAGCAAAATTAAACTGTATACATTACACATGTATTTTTTGGTCTCCTCCAAAGAGCAATCATAGAACATAGACATATGCTAAAACTCTAGTCAGTATTAAACTATTTCAAATAGAAAACAGGTTTATTTAAACAAGGTTAAAATTATATACAGCACTATAACCATGTGTTCACAGTGGTCACAAAGTGAGTAAAAACCTCTTTTAAAAAATTATGTGAAATATATAGGCTATGTTAATCACCTTTAATAAAAAATTTTATGTGAATACCTAACACAAAACTTGTCTGGCTCCTTAGCTTATCTTCAGGTAGAACAGATAATGTTCAGGTAAGAAAAATGTCCAGGAGATGAGAAGTTACTGAATTGTGAAAATGCAAAAAAAATTAATAAATCTTGGGAAACAATCAGAAGGCAGGAAACAAAGTCAAAAGGAGGCCTGGAAGCCTGGAACCGGGAGAACTGAAGAAAGAAAGGAGGTGGATGCCAATATTTATTGGCTACCCATTACGTGCTAAGCATTCAGTATCTGTTATCGCATGTAATCCTCCCAAATGTCCTATGAGGTAGGTATTACTGCCCTTTATACATGAGGAAACAGGCTCTGTGAAGTTAGGTAACTTAGCCAAGATTACTAAGATTATAAGATTGGCTAAGAGAGTTTCATCTCCTAAGGATATGCTTTTTCTAATATGCCACCTTATTTTCTTTCCTCTAACAAAAAAGGCTATTAAATTCACCTCCGAGTCAAAGTGCATGTTTGTTTAAAAAAAAAAAAAAGGCCCAAAAGACAACCTTGCAAACTCCTATGTGATATTCCACTAGTTGCTAGGTGCTCTCTGACAGAGGAAGTCTTGGGTTTTTAAAAATCAGATGTAGAGGCATACTTATAAGGAGAAAACATTAACAAGTACAGACAAAAACATGCTGGTTAAACTTGTCATGACTGGGAAGTTAACATTATTTAATATTGATGGGGGGGAATGGCTATGTGACTTTATTTGGCAAATGAAATGTTAATAGTTGTGATATGTACAGAGGCTTTCCCCATTTCAGCATTAGGTCTGCTCTCCTGGGCTTTTGCTTCCACCTTGTGAAGACTATGTCTTGGGCAGCCCACCAGTCACTGAGGAGTGAGATATGTGAAGCACACTTGAACTCGGTTCGTGGCTGGAGCCAAGTTTCACTGATCCTGACTAGATTAACCAAATATCTAGCGGATCTTCTAGCTGAGGCCAGCAATGCAGGATGCAGAATCCCAGCCAGCCAGTCTGACTGAGATCTCGGCCCACTCCTTACACTACCATCTCCAAACTGGCATGCACTCTCATACCTGATTTCTAAGTAGTATTCATTAAATGTACATTTCTGCTGACACATGAAGACGCTTTATTATTGAAAGATAGTGCTTGCATTCTCTGAACTATGAAAAGAGAATAGCATATACAATTACAACACGTAGAAATGAACAACAACCCCGTATTTCCAGTTACTGTCACACATGTGCTGGTTTGGCCCACAAATGGCTGACGTGAACAGTAACTGTAAAATAGGTTGGAGATATAAACTAATATGTACCTTGCTTTTAATCTAAGAAGACTTGATAGAGGTATGGTTGCTTACTGTTCTCCAGATTTTCCACCCACCCTTTACTTAATACCTAGTGGGGTTTTTTTGAACCAGTCTAGGCAATTTAGGAAATCAGAAGAAATAAATACGGTCCCAGTCATATAGTTCATATTCCATATATGTATTTGTGTATACATAAAAATTCCCCTCCTTAAGTAGACAGATTTATGATTTCCTTCTCCTCAAATAGACTGAATGTTACACATATGTATGTGTGTGTATATATATATAAATATATATATCTCTCTCTCCATATGGGAACAAGGGCAGAAACTATTATAAAAACAGATGATTTTCTCCAAAGGCACATGAAAAGATGCTCAACATTGTTAATTACCAGAGAAATACAAATCAAAACTACAATGAGGTTATCGCCTTACACTGCTCAGAATGGCCATAATCAAAAAAGTCTACAAATAATAAATGCTGGAGAGGATATGGAGAAAAGGGGAGCTACCATATGATCCAGCAATCCACTTTTGGGTATATATCCATAAAAGATGAAAACTCTGATTTGAAAAGTTACATGCACCTCAATGTTCTTAGTGGCACTATTTACAATAGTCAAGACATGGAAGCAACTTAAATGTCCATCAACAGATAACTGGATAAAGAAGATGTGGTACGCACACACACACAAACACACAAACTGAAATACTACTCAGCCACAAAAAAAGAAATAATGCCATTTGCAGTAACATGGATGGACCTAGAGATTATTATACTAATTGAAGTCAGACCAAGTCAAATATCATATGATATCACTTATATGTGGAATCTAAAAAATGATACAAATAAACTTATTTACAAAACAGAAACAGACTCACAGACATAGAAAACAAACTTACAGTTACCAAAGGGGAAAGGAGGGGACAAGGATAAAATAGGAGTTTAGGATTAGCAGACACAAACTGCCATTTATAAGATAGATAAACAACCCAATCCAAAAATGGGCAGAAAACCTAAACAAGCAATTCTCCAATGAAGACATACAAATGGCCAACAGGCACATGAAAAAATGCTCAATTTCACCAGTTATCAGAGAACTGCAAATCAAAACTACAATGAAGTATCACCTCATACCAGTCAGAATAGCCATCAATCAAAAGTCCACAAATGATAAATGCTGGAGAGGGTGTGGAGAAAAGGGAGCCCTCCTACACTGTTGGTGAGAATGTAGTTTGGTGCAGCCATTATGGAAAACAGTATGGAGATTCCTCAAAAAACTAAAAATAGACATACCCTATGATCTACCAATCCCACTTCTAGGTATATATCCGGAGGGAACTCTAATTTGAAAAGATACTAGCACCCCAATGTTCACAGCAGCACTATATACAATAGCCAAGACATGGAAACAACTTAAGTGTCCATCGACAGAGGACTGAATAAAGAAGCAGTAGTATATTTATACAAGGAATACTACTCAGCCACAAAAAAGAATAAAATAATGCCATTTGCAGCAACATGGATGGACCTGAAGATTGTCATTCTAAGTGAAGTAAGCCAGAAAGAGAAAGAAAAATACTATATATAACTCATATGTGGAATCTAAAAAAAGAAAAAAGACACTAATGAAATCATCTACAAAATGGAAATAGACATGCAGACATAGTAAACAATCTTATGGTTACTAGTCAGAAAGGGGGTGGGAAGGGATAAATTTGGGAGTTTGAGATTTGCAAATATTAACTACTATATATAAAAATAGATTAAACAACAAATTTCTTCTGTGTAGCACAGGGAACTATATTCAATATTTTGTAATAACCTTTAATGAGAAAGGCTATGAAGATGAATATACATATGTATATGTATGACTGGGACATTACTCTGTACACCAGAGACTGACACAATGTAATTGACTATAATTCAATTAAAAAAAAAAAAAAGAAGTGAATGAAAGTTTCCTGCACACAAAAAAAAGTTCTACTGCTTGGAAAAAAATTAAAATAAAAAAGATAAAAAACAACAGGGTCCTACTGTATAGCACAGGGAACTATATTCAATATCTTCTAATGACCTATAACAAAAAAGAATATGAAAGATTTTATATATATATATATATATATGAATCACTATGCATATACACCAAAAACTAACACAACATTGTAAATAAACCATACTTCCCCCACAAAAAGTAAAAATTAAAGAAAACCCAATGTCTTGAATTTGAGATTAGAAATAGACAAAACCGAGTGAGACGGAGAAGATGGCGGAGTAGAAGGACGCTCGCAGGTCACCCTCTCCCACAAATACACCAAGACCCACATCTACAGACCCACTCAGTCAACAAGAGCACCTGTGGAACTCTGACAGAACATCGCCCTCTTCAAAAGATAAAGACCCCAAAAATCTGGTAGGAGAAAAGGAAAAAAGAAAACAAAAGGCAAAGCAGCCCGGGACGGGTCCCGCGGGGAGGGAGCGGCAAAGGAGGACTGGCGCTCGCTCGCTGGGTCTCCCCTCTCCAACTGAGAGGCCAGCGGGACTGAGCGGGAGCCTCCGAGGCTCGGATCTGTACAGAGCAGCCCTTGACTAACAGAACTAAGTTAAACGGGCACAGAGCGTCCCCCCGACACCCAGCCTGAGACGCGGACCGGCAGCGGCGGGAAGGGCCAGGCTGCACAAGCCGGGCGGAGGAAGGGGGCGGCTGCACAGAGGCAGCCCCAGGGGACTGCAAGGGGCTGCGCGCCATGGCTGTGGGTGCACAGGGCAGAACCAACTGGGCCCTCCATAAAACAGCAAGGTTGATGTGCTCTCGGGGGAAGGGTGCACACCCCCATCTCTGAAAACCAGCGGAAAGTTTTCCAGGGAAGAGAGGCGGGGCTCAGGCACAGCCTCCATATCCTCCGGCGCTGAGCACCCAGGCGGGGGCGGGGGCGAAACCTGCATCCGCACCTAAGGGCTTAGCAGCCTCAAAGGCCAGACTGAGACTGGCCTGCAGCCGGGGCAGATAGGATCCTTCCATCCTGGTCCCTCAGAGAACTTGCTCCACAAAGACAAACAAGGAGCTGTGTTTTGGCTCGGAGCAGGGACAGGGCTGTCCCTGGGTCTTCCCCAAGCCCACCTGCGGAGCGCCGACCAGGGCGGAGCGCCGACCAGGGCGGAGCGCGCAGCCGCACAGAGCAGCGGAGCTACCGGCAGCGGCGCAGGTAGAGCAAGAGCGGCCCCCCCGCCTTTTGGGCAGGAACACAGCCCCTGACCGAGGTGCTGGGAGGGGGCACGACCCGCCCTCCTACTTGGCCAGTCTGCAACATCTGACTGCGGCATCCGGAGGGCAGTGACCCGCCCGCCCACAGCAGAGAGCTGCACCTGACCCAGTGTTAGGAGGAGGCGCGATCTGCTTGCCGACAGGTGCTGGGAGCAGCACAGAAGAGGGCGCCAGCGGAGGGCCTCTGAAAACAGCAAGCTGAGCTTCCAAAACAGGACGAAGACAGAAAGACTTCACAGTAAAAGCACACAGACTCCAGGAGAACACCGACAACCCCCCCCCTTTTTTTTTAGTTTTTACCTGTTCTATTTTCTATTACTCTCTTAATCTTTACTTCTTAATTCATTTCTATTTCTCTTCGGTTTTGATGTCCTGTTATTGATTAGACACAGGTTTCAAATACATCTATTCATCTCCCCCCGCCCTTTTTTTGTAAAGGTTTTAAAAGGACGTCTCAACCCGATTAATACTCTGCTTCAACTCACTCTTCTATTATTCATTATACACTGTTTTCAAACCCTCTTTCTCCCTTCTTTTAAAATTCTTTCTCTCTCTCTCTTATTTTTTTTTCTTTTTTTCCTAAGTTCTATTCCTAAATAGGCATCAGATAGATAAAATCCTTAAGGACCAAAATAAACAACTGATACTCCATAAACCACAGTGCCAAAGAGGTATGAGCAAGATGAAGAAGCAGAAAAACCTTTCCCAATTAAAAGAACAAGAGAAATCCCCTGAAAGAAAGATCAACGAAATAGACATCGATAGCCTACTAGATCAAGATTTCAAAAAAGGAGTGATCGAATTGCTGAAGGAATTAAAAAGAGATAGTGTTTAGAGATATAAAATATGTCAAAAATGAAATTGAAGCTATAAAGAAGAGCCAAGTAGAATGGGTAAACTCATTGACAGAGATGAGGAATGATCTAATAGCTGTGCAAAGCCGACTAGATAATGCAGAGGAACGAATGAGTGATCTAGAAGACAGGGCAATAGAAAGCACCCATTCAGAAGAACTACAAGAGAAGCAAATAAAAAATAATGAAAATAGCATAAGGGACCTATGGGATAATATAAAGCGTCCCAATCTTCGCATAATAGGGGTCCCAGAAGGAGAAGAAAGATCAAAGGGGATTGAAAAGGTTTTTGAAGAAATCATGACTGAAAACTTCCCAAACTTAAAGAAGGAATCAGATATCCAAGTACAGGAAGCTCAGAGGGTCCCAAACAGGAAGAACCCAAATAGACCCACACCAAGACATATCATAATCAAGATGGCCAGAGTCAAGGATAAGGAAATGATTCTAAAGGCAGCAAGAGAAAAGCAAAGAGTAAGTTACAAGGGAACCCCCATAAGGCTCTCAGCTGATTTCTCTACACAAACACTACAGGCCAGAAGGGAGTGGCAAGATATATTCAAAGCCCTGAATGAAAAAAAGATGCAGCCTAGGATCCTTTATCCAGCAAGGCTATCCTTGAGGATAGAAGGAGAAATAAAGAGTTTCACAGACCAAAAAAAGCTGCAGGAGTTTAGCAACACTAAACCCATGCTAAAAGAAATACTGAAAGGGCTATTCTAAATAGAAAAGCAGCAGGATGCTACAGAAATGAGAAACTCACAACTGGAAAGGTGATAACTCATGAATTACAAATAAAGTAAACATGAAATTATAAAAGAAGACATACAAATCACTGAGAGTGGGAGAGGGAGGCAGGGAAATATAGAATATTTTTTTCTTTCTTTTTTAAATTTTTTTAACAGTAGGATGGGTTTGAGATCATGTTACTATCAGTTTAATAAAAACAGTTATAGTAATGGGTTGATAGATTTACAAAAAAGGGTAACCACAAGCCAAAAATTTACAAAGGAGTCACAAAAATTAAATAAAATCCATGATAATACAAAGGAAAATTACCAAACCACAAAAGGAAGAAAGGAACAAAGAGGATATACCAATTCAACTGCAAAGATAAGTTCAAAATGGCAATAAACACACATCTATCATTAATTACTGTAAATGTTAATGGACTAAATGCTCCAGTCAAAAGACACAGAGTGGCAGACTGGATAATAAAGCAAGAACCTTTAATAGGCTGCATACAAGAGACCCACTTTAGGGAGAAGGACACATATAGATTGAGAGTGAAAGGATGGAAAAGGATATTCCATGCAAATGGAAAAGCCAAAAAAGCAGGTGTTGCAGTACTGATTTCAGACAAAATAGACTTTAAAACAAAGGCCATAAAGAAAGATAAAGAAGGACATTTTATAATGATTAAAGGAGTGATACAAGATGAGGATATTACACTCGTTAATATATATGCACCCAATATAGGAGCACCTAAGTACATACAAGAATTACTAACAGAGATAAAGGGGGATATTGATGGGAATACAATCATAGTTGGAGATTTTAACACTGCATTAACATCACTAGACAGATCTTCCAGACAGAAAATAAACAAGGCAACAGAGAAATTAAATACTACAATAGAAAAACTAGATTTGGTGGATATTTTCAGAGCATTACACCCCCCAAAAATAGGATATACCTTCTTTTCAAGTGCACATGGAACATTTTCGAGGATCGATCATGTACTTGGGCACAAAAGAAACCTCAACAATTTTAAGAAGATAGAAATTATCTCAAGCATCTTTACTGACCACAATGCCATGAAACTGGAAATCAACAACAGAGAAACAAAGGAGAAAAAAAGGAAAGCATGGAGATTAAACAATATGTTACTGAAAAAACAATGGATCAATGAGGAAATCAAAGCTGAAATTAAAAAATACCTTGAGACAAATGATAATGAAAGCACAACCACTCAAAACCTATGGGACACAGCAAAGGCAGTGCTAAGAGGGAAGTTTATAGCGATACAGGCCTTCCTCAAAAAAGAAGAACAATCTCAAATAAACAATTTAACCCACCACCTGAATGAATTAGAAAAAAGAAGAACAAAAAGCCCCAAAAAGCAGCAGAAGGAAGGAAATAATAAAAGATCAGAGGGGAATTAAATACAATAGAGATTAACAAGACCATAGAAAAAATCAACCAAACCAAAAGCTGGTTTTTTGAAAAAGTAAATAAAATCGACAAACCTCTGGCCAAACTCACAAAGAAGAAAAAAGAGAGAGCACAAATTAGAAAATAAGAAAGGAAAATGGAGAAATTACAACAAACAAAATAGAAATACAGAATATCATACGAGAATATTATGAAAAACTATATGGAACCAAACTGGATAACCTAGAGGAGATGGACAAGTTTCTGGAAACATACTGTCCACCAAAACTGAATCAAGAAGAATCTGAACACTTGAACAATCCGATCACTAGAAAGGAAATAGAAATAGCAATTAAAAACCTCCCTACAAATAAAAGTCCAGGACCGGATGGCTTCACCGGGGAATTCTACCAAACATACAAAGAAGAACTCATACCAGTCCTTCTCAAACTCTTCCAGACGATTGAAAAGGAAGGAATACTCCCAAACTCATTCTATGAAGCCACCATCACCCTGAAACCAAAACCAGGCAAAGACACTACAAAAAAAGAGAATTATAGGCCAATATCACTGATGAACATAGACGCCAAAATCCTCACCAAAATTTTAGCAAATAGAATCCAACAACACATAAAAAAGATTATACATCATGACCAAGTGGGGTTCATTCCAGGGACACAAGGCTGGTTCAACATAACGCAAATCAATCAGTGTAATACATCACATCAACAAGAGAAAGGACAAAAACCACATGATCATCTCAATCGATGCAGAAAAAGCATTTGATAAAATTCAACACCCATTTATGATAAAAACTCTCGCCAAAGTGGGTATAGAGGGAACATATCTCAACATAATAAAAGCTATATATGACAAACCTACAGCCAGCATAGTGCTCAACGGTGAAAAACTCAAAAGCTTCCCACTAAAATCTGGGACAAGACAAGGATGCCCACTATCACCACTCCTATTCAACATAGTCCTGGAAGTCCTAGCCACAGCAGTCAGGCAAGAGAAAGAAATAAAAGGGATCCAAATTGGAAAAGAAGAGGTAAAAGTGTCATTATATGCTGATGACATGTTACTATATATAGAAAACCCTAAAAGGTCCACACAAAAGCTACTAGAGCTGATTGAAGAATTCAGCAAGGTAGCAGGTTACAAAATTAACGTTCAAAAATCAGTTGCATTTCTTTACACTAACGATAAATCAACAGAAGAAGAAAGTAAAGAAACAATCCCCTTTAAAATAGCACCCAAAGTAATAAAATACCTGGGAATAAATCTAACCAAGGAGGTGAAAGAATTATACACAGAAAACTATAAACCATTGATGAAGGAAATTAAAGAAGACTTTAAAAAATGGAAAGATATTCCATGCTCTTGGATTGGAAGAATCAATATTGTTAAAATGGTCACACTGCCCAAGGCAATCTACAGATTTAATGCAATCCCTATCCAATTACCCAGGACATAGTTCACAGAACTAGAAAAAATCATAATAAAATTCATATGGAACCATCAAAGACCTAGAATTGCCAAAGCATTACTGAAGAGAAAGAAAGAGGCTGGAGGAATAACTCTCCCAGACTTCAGACAATACTATAGAGCTACAGTCATCAAGACAGCATGGTATTGGTACCAAAACAGACATATAGACCAATGGAACAGAATTGAGAGCCCAGAAATGAACCCACAAACTTTTGGTCAACTCATCTTTGACAAAGGAGGCAAGAATATACAATGGAATAAAGACAGTCTCTTCAGCAAATGGTGTTGGGAAAACTGGACAGCAGCATGTAAAACAATGAAGCTAGAACACTCCCTTACACCATATACAAAAATCAACTCAAAATGGATTAAAGACTTAAACGTAAGACAAGATACAATAAACCTCCTAGAGGAAAACATAGGCAAAACATTATCTGACATACATCTCAAACATTTTCTCCTAGAAGAAATAAAAGCAAGAATAAACAAATGGGACCTAATGAAACTTACAAGCTTCTGCACAGCAAAGGAAACCAGAAGTAAAACAAGAAGAAAACCTACGGAATGGGAGAAAATTTTTGCAAGTGAAACCGACAAAGGCTTGATCTCCAGAATATGTAAGCAGCTCATGCGACTCAATAAGAAAAAAATAAACAACCCAATCCAAAAATGGGCAGAAGACCTAAACAAGCAATTCTCCAAGGAAGACATACAAATGATCAAAAAGCACATGAAAAAATGCTCAATATCACTAATTATCAGAGAAATGCAAATCAAAACTACAATGAGGTATCACCTCACACCAGTCAGAATGGCCGTCATTCAAAAATCCACAAATGACAAATGCTGGAGAGGCTGTGGAGAAAGGGGAACCCTCCTACACTGCTGGTGGGAATGCAGTTTGGTGCAGCCACTATGGAAAACAGTGTGGAGATTCCTCAAAAGACTAGGAATAGACTTACCATATGACCCAGGAATCCCACTCCTGGGCTTGTATCCAGAAGGAAATCTACTTCAGGATGACACCTGCACCCCAATGTTCATAGCAGCACTATTTACAATAGCCAAAACATGGAAACAGCCTAAATGTCCATCAACAGGTGACTGGATAAAGAAGTGGTGGTATATTTATACAATGGAATACTACTCAGCCATAAAAACCGACAACATAATGCCATTTGCAGCAACATGGATGCTCCTGGAGAATGTCATGCTAAATGAAGTAAGCCAGAAAGAGAAAGAAAAATACCATATGAGATCACTCATATGTGGAATCTAAAAAACAAAAAAACAAAAACAAAAACAAACAAACAAACAAAAACAAAGCATAAATAAAGGACAGAAATAGACTCACAGACAGAGAATACAGACTTGTGGTTACCAGGGGGGTGGAGGGTGGGAAGGGATAGACTGGGATTTCAAAATTGTAGAATAGACTACACTGTATAGCACAGGGAAATATACACAAAATGTTATGATGGCTCACAGAGAAAAAAAGGTGACAATGAGTGTGTATGTGTCCATGGATAACTGAAAAATTGTGCTGGACACTGGAATTTGACACAACATTGTAAAATGATTATAAATCAGTGAAAAATGTTAAAAAAAAAAAAATCAATGTAGATCCGCCATACAAAGAAGCTTATGTTTAGAACTTGTAAGAATTGAGAAAATATACTTTGAACTATCACTCTTAAAAAAAAAAAAAAAAATCTTCCAAAATCTGGCACATGAATCCCACAAAGTTTTTTTCTAGATCTGCAGAATTTTTTTTTTTTTGCAAGGGGGAGATAATTAGTTTTATTTATTTATTTACTTTTTCAGTGGAGGTACTGGGGATTGAACCCAGGACCTTGTGTATGCTAAGCACGTGCTCTGCCACTTGAGCTATACCCTCCCCCCTAGATCTCTAGAATTTGATCAAATGATTTCTCTTGTAAATAATTACAATACTTTATATTATTATATGAATATATTTTAAACTTCAAGTTGATAAACTCAAACCACAATTAAGTAGAGGTGGGAGACCACAAAGGGGAGCGCTCATGCCCTGAGAGGGTTGCAGAGCCCAAATGGAAGAAGAAAGACTCCTCTTCTTTCCTGGCAAGGACTCAGCCAGTGGAAGGCTTACAGACTCGTTGTTCACTACAGCCCTCTCAACTTCCTTTTTCTCTCTATAAAAGCATTCTCCTTCCCTTGCTGTACAGGAGAACTTGCACTTGGCTTATCGTGGTTACAGACCCCAAATTGCGATTCTCTGCTGATTCTGAATAAACCCATCTTTGCTGGAAAAAAAAAGAAATAGACAAAACCAAGTATGAACAGCCAAAAACAGAAAAGCAAAATATGGTTTGAAAAACCAAAACTGAGTAAAAAAGAAAAAAAATCTGTCATTGTAAACATCTGACACTGGAACCTTTTGCAGAGTTAGAAATTCTTTGCAAGTCATCATCCTTATTTTTAAAACTCCATATACAATGAAAATATCATTTATACTAAGGATCTTTCATAGTGGTAACTATAAAACCAAAGAAATACTAAAACCCTCCATTTTAAAAAACATGGAGATATCGATTGAGACAGTTACACCTAAACTATCCAGCCTTGAGACTTGATATTCACAGAAACTCAGTCAAGGTACCTAATGTCTCTATCTGGAACTTTGCTCCCTGTTCAACAGAGCTCACGTTGCTACATACTGATCGGTCATGGACAGAAATAAGAGCAAAGGGGAGGCTGAGTCAAATGTAAACCCTCTGAACTTCCTTCATTCATTCTTGCTACCATCCCACACCATAGCTCTGACTTCCTTGACTGGTATCTTCAGACACTGCCACACTTCTTTTCTCCTCTTCCCCAACCTGTATGAAAGAACCCACAATCCCACCCCAGAAACCTTGCTTTAGAAATTAAATGTTCATAACAGACAGTTTGCTTTACCTCTGAAACTAGCTTTATGAATACCCAAAGACTATCATTGTTACATAACAGTGACTTTACCTTTTCATAGGCATAGTGATAATCTTTTAAATGTATATATTTCCTTATTTTTAGCAATACAAAATCATGTTAGAAAACCTCAAATAAGCTAAGAAAAACTCTTGAAGGAAACCACAAGGGATAGTTACTAGTAGAAAAAGAAACAAGGAAGCATGTTCCTACCACTTTTCACAGCAGGCATTTTGGAAGCCAGCTGAGGACTATGAATTTTCTCAGATGAAGTGGGGAAGAGATCAGATGGACACAGGACTCTGGTACCAACTGCTCTTCATACCTGCTCCCTCCCGTTCTTACTATCTAGTGCAAAGACACTGGGTTTCAGATTAATTAGGTTCAAATCCAGCTTTACCACATAATAGCTATGAGAAAGAATAGCTCGGGCAAATTATTTAAATTCTGCATGTGGCATGTGGTATACACTCAATTAATGTTATTAGCTGCTATTATTAGCAGCACCACCACCATCACCATCCCTGTGTCTATTCTCACTCTCCCTTCCCAGGCTCTGAGGGTGCCCCATGCCCTCTTTCATCAATGGATTGGATGTTGGGGAAAATCTGCTGTCAATGCCTAACAAATGGAAGAAAAAGTTTCCTCCAAAGATGGAACTCTTATTTGTCTACATTCTAACTAACACCTTCACTCCTTCCTTTTATGACCAATGTTCACTTTTTAGCCCACGTTCACTATTACTATCATTTTCTCATTTTTCAACTCTCTGCACACTTCCAGGCACCTCTTTTTAGGGAACCTCTGGGTGCTAACATCACCCACAATCTCCTAACAGCAGCCATTGAGAATGATGCTTCTAATCTTATTTGACTTCCAGTAAGCACCAAACATTTAATTTTAAAATTCTCCCTTCTCCCTGGGTTTTGCACAACCACTCCCTCCTTTTTTTCTTCCTACTCTCTGTCACTTTTCCTATGGTGTCTCTGAGGACTAGCTGTCTTCTCCCTACCCTCATCTCAGTTTTGAGTGCTTTAGTTCACTCTTGATCTCAGCTACCGCCTATACATAATGATTCTCAGACTTCTTGCTCTCATGTTCTCTTGCTCACTCAAGAATTCACATGCCTACCTCCCCCAATTCCACCCCCTACAGGCCTGTCTCAAGTTCCAGAGCTGTGTTTTCAATAGCTAGCTAATCTAAATAAGCATCTCAAACTCAACATGTCCAAAAGCAGAATCATCATGCTTATCCTATATGCTGTATCTTGATGAATGCCATTACCTTTTTTTCACCTGATTACCAGAAGTCAGAAATCTTGAAGTCATCTTTGTACCATTCCTCCCTCCACATGTCTAACCAAGCCTACCTCCTTTACGTATTTCCCAGTTGTGTTCTTCTTTATGGCTGTCAATGACGTGGTCCAAGACCTCGTTACTTCTCATGTAAGCTATAATACAAGCCTCTTAATTGCCATTCCTAGCTGCCCTTTCCAATCCATATTCTATAGTGCATCAGCATGATCTTTCTAACAAATTGTATGTCACTTTTCCACTTGAAAATCTTCAGTGATGCCACATTACCCATATGCTAAAATCTGAACTCCTTTGCCTGGTATCCCAAGGCCCTCTACACATCTTCAGAGCCTCTTTTCATCTCTTCTCCAAGTACCATTACAGACTCAGCAATAATCATCTGCTTTAGATCCTCAAACTTTCTGACCCTTACTGCCTTTGCAGAGGCTGACCCAAGAAAGGCCTTCCCTCCCTTGTGAACAGCTTAACTACCATACGTTATTTGAAACTCTGCTTTGTAAAATTCTAGCACTAAGCTCCAAGGCAAATCATAGGATCTTAATGTTCATATACCACACATACTGCATTTATCTCTATTGGCCAAGATCTTATAGCAGCTTATCTTTACTTACACATCTATCTGTCCTGCCACACTGTGAGTTCCTTTAGGGTAAATAACTATGTAAGTTCCATTGTTATATCTCCAACATCTGGTCTAGGGTCTGCCACATAATGGGAATCCAATAAATATTTGTTAAATGAATAAATGTTTAATATTCAAATTTTGTCTCTGATCTTATATTCCTACAGAAATAATTCAGGTAGGTTTCACATTTAACAGATGATCATGGCTTAATCACATCAGTTTTCTTAAGTATGCTTCAAATACTAATCAACCAACTTAAAAATCACCCTCTAGAATACACTCCATTCAAAAATGAAGTAAGGACTGTAAATCAAAACCACAATGAGGTACCACTTCACATCCACTAAGATGGCTATAATTTTTTAAAAAGGAAAATAACAAGTGTTGGCAAAGATATGGAGAAATTGTAACCTTCATACATTGCTGGTGGGAATGTAAAGTTGTGCAGCTCTATGGAAAAGTTTGGACATTCCTGAAAAAGTTAAACATATAATCAACATATGAACCAGCAATTCCACTCCTAGCTGTACAGTCAAAAGAAATGAAAACAGGGACTCAAACAAATACATGTATGGGCATGTTCATAGCAGTACTATTAACGGTAGCCAAAAGGTGGGAACAGCCCAAATGTCCATCAATGGATAAACAGATAAACAAATTTGTGGTATACACATACAATGGAATATTATTCCGCCAAAAAAGGAATAACTGATATACGCTATGACATGGATGAACTTTGAAGACATTATGCTAAGTGAAAGAAGCTAGATACAAAATCATATAGTATATGTTTCTTTTTACATGAAATATCTGGAATAGACAAATTCATAGTAACAAGAATACAGATTGGTGGTTACCAGAAGAGGGAGTAGAGCGTAACTGTTTAATGGGTACAGGGTTTCCTTTTAGAGTGATGAAAATGTTTTGGAACTAGACAGAGGTGGTAGTTGCACAACACTGTGAATGTACTAAGTGCCCTCAAAATTGTGCATTATTAAATGGTTAATTTTATATTATGTGAATTTCACATCACTAAAAAAAAAAAAAAACAAAAAAAAAAACTGCCCTGGGGAGAAAAAAGAAGAGAAATTTGTATACTTCAAATGAGCCAGAGACTTTACATATTATTAAAATTTACCTTTACAATTTTGTAAAGCAAGTATTATCATCACAATTTTACATATAAAGATATAGAGGCTCAACAAGATAAGTAACACTGAATCCAGTATCACACATCTAGTCTAGAAGTGGTAGAAATGGGATTCAAATTCAGGTCTGTCTCACCCAGAAGCCCATGTTCTTCGCTTAACCTGGGTACTGTTTTTAATTAGTGAGGGAAAAAAATGAAAAGATATGGTTTTTTAATTAAAATATTTTCTTCCATAAACTTAATGAACAAAATGCAGAATTAAGTAGTTTAGTTAAACATTTTTTTCACGCTCAAATTTGAGGGCACTTACATGTAAACAACAAAGAAAAATATTTAAAGTAATACTGGAAACAAATTAACAACATGGCCTTAATAATCCAGTGTTTAGGTGCTTTAGTTTTTTCAATTCCCTTGGCTGAAAATATACCCTTAAGAAAAAAATTGAATCAAATATTAGAGGAATATCTTCTGATAGTCTTTCTTTATTCTTCTAATTTTCTTGTGGATTTTCTCCAATTCAAATATTTACAATCATAACACATTTTATATTTATCTATACATTATTAGAATAACAGAGTAAGACTACTTAAGTAGATGGGACCAAATCTATACAATTCTATGCACATGGAACAGAATACAACATATGCTTTTGAAGATGTCGTCAGTTAGTCTCAATGACTATTGGCAATGAACATTTCTGATTTTTTAAGTTTCCTAAGGCTTATCTAACAAAATGTTAACAGTGATTATATCCAGATGGCAGGAATACAAGCAGTTTTTTTATTTTACTCATCACTTATTCTTGTTTTCTAAATATTCTACAATACCAATTGTCACTGAAAATATAAAATGCCCCCAAAGATAAACAACCTAGTCACTTTCCTGAGTAACAACAGAACCAGTCACTCTAAATATTTAGATGTCTCTAAAGAAAACAACTTTTCAACATAAGCATTACAATAGTCTATTATGTAAAAAGCCATACAACTTTAAGACTAGCATACATGAATCCACTAAAAATAACATTAGAAAAACCGACAGAGGCTTACTGCATACCTTCAGTGAACTTAGAATCAGCAGTTTCAGAATTAAAGGGCAGATCCCCTCAGTACCAAGACAGAAATCTTTCAGAGAAGCCGACTCAACATAACATAATCATAAAAGCATCTCTATTGCCCAAGCAGTTGACCGTCAGAGACACATAGCCTACCATTCATAATAACAGGAGCACTCTCTGATCAGATATCAGACACCCCCACACCTCAATTCTGCTTCCCACAGGTCTCTGCTTATCATTCTTCCTTTTATCATCACTTACCATATTGCTTTTTAAAAATATTTATTTTATTATATGTACATTAATTTATTTATTGTTTTGGGGAGAGGCAATTAGGTTCGTTTATTTCTTTCTTTATTTGTTTCTTTATTTATTTAGATGGAGGTACTGGGGATTGAACATAGGACCTCATGCATGCTAATAAGCATGCGCTTTACCACTTTAACTATACCCTCCCTGCATACTGCTTTTTCACTCTCTTACTTTCCTACTGTGCCCGAAACAAACATAAAAGTCCTTTTTTGAACTCCCTCTTCATTTTAAAAGATTTGTTTTACAACTAATCACTACAAGGGAAAAAATGGCAAACACTGGAGAAGTTACAAAGGAAAAGAAGATCTCTTAATTTTTAGTGGTAGCTAATCTTGCACCCAGTTACCTATTCTAATCTGAGGGTTCTGCTCAGTTTCCTGCTCATTTACCAAGCAGAAACACTTTGTTTGGCATGGTGAGAGTGCAATAGTGTTAACAAACCCAGCCCTCTTGCCTAGCTCCTCCATTGTCCTTCCTGATTCTCCTTCATGACCCACATAGGTTTTTTCCTCAACACCAAGAACCACAGTCTTACAGTATTAAAAATACCTTAAACATATAATAAAAGGTAACTCTCACATAAAAAGAAGTAAATCATTCACTCAGCAAATAAAGATCTCATTTAAAAGAACTTGCTTTTGGGGTCTGACACAGGATTCCCATTTGGGATGTGCTGCTATGTCTTTTCCAGTAGCCTTCAAAAATTATGTCTGGACAACTAAACCAAAACCAAATATACTGAAAGGATCTGTCTTTAATTCACTCCTCCTTCCCTCATCTCAAAAGGGGGCTTGGAGATCTAAGATGAACACATTAAAGAGAGAAGAAACTCTTCATACACCTACCTTAAAAAACATAAGTTAATCTGTATAAAATACTGTATCTTAAGGTTATTGAAAACTTATTAAACTGTTACTGGGAAAAATTTCCCAAACACAACTGAAAGGTTAAAGGATAGCTCTCTAACTTAAACAAAATAATAAAGTACAATTAAAGTTGTTTATCTCCATACCCAAGTGACAATGCCTTTTTTCTTGTCATACATGCAAAACTAAAATAAAAAAATCTAATTTAGTAGAATTTACATGGTTTTTCTACCCTGTTATATAATTATATCTCATAAGTATTTAGTCTAGAAAGGAAATCATAGAAGTTTAAGAACAAGCTAGAAACCGCAATGAGAATTTAGAAGAGCTTTAACAGTGTTGTTTTAAAAATATATTTGTTTTCTACTTGCGGATCACAGATGCTTTGCAAACCACTCCCTCCAGTTTGATAGGGTTTGCTTCCCATGAAGACTATTTTAATTTCACAATTGCTCCTCTTGTCTGCTCACTTCAAAAGAAACCAAGATTTTGGTTATAATGACATTATTAAAGAAGGTGATAGTTTCCAAAACCTTTAATATTTTCAGAAGAAAGTTCACAGGAAAAAAAAGCACATCAGCAGTTTCAGGACAATTCATAATTCATCTAATAAGACTGAGCTTTTAAAAACCACTCAATTTTTAAATGATAGCATATTTTGTCTTACTGAATGATGTCTGTACAGTGACTTCGATTATACTCCTAAAAAAATCATAGCAGTCACCACTATAATTTCCACAAAATGCATTAAATGTATTGACACTATATTTAATTAGTAAGATACGTTATCCACATTTCTATACCATAAAAATCCTTTTAATAAGTCTCATGTAATACCAGGGAAAAAACATGTAATATTCCTCAAAGCTATAAAAAAAATTTGGCAACACTTTTCATTATAAATTGGAGATTTAAATGATCGAGTCTGACTTAAAATAATAGGGTTGTTCCTTTTTTAAGCCATTTTTATGGTGGAAATAACCAAAATCTGACTTTTCCCTTGTACCATAAAACAATTTTTAGAAGTGACTAATCAAATAATAGTGCCCACAATTTCAACAAGTAATATTTAAAACAAAATAGAGGATTTTTTGAGATAAAAGAAATGACTGCGATATTTAGTATACAAAAGATAACAAAGCAGACAATTAATTTCTTTAACCACATTTCAACTGCAATATAAAGAAACTTTTGGGGTAATTCCTACCTTTAGAAATATTTCAGAGAAACAAGCTGTTGCTGTATTTACCATGAGGGTGATTTAGGTTCCACCTGAGAGCCTTTCTCCTTTACCAGGAATAAAACTGCCTTTCTGGAGAAAGCAAGTTAACAACAAAACCCATGTTGCCCAAGCAAGCCTGAATTTCTAGCAAATGGGGATGAAGCGATTTGCATTTGTTGGTTTGGAGGGGAGGGAGTGGGAGGAGGGGACTAAAAGGACTGCTAAAGTAATTCACATTGTCTGTGAGCTGTATAGTCAGTCATCATCAGTCACCTGCTCAAACTTCCTTCACTCCAGCCTTCAGAGAAGAACCAAAGGTTACCCTGGGTCAGAGAATCTGGAAAGAAATGAGAAGACATGCGAAATCTAACTGCCAACCCACTGTATCTGTTGACAAAGTTATCCCCGCTGGACTACATGTCCTAAAAACCAAGACATTTTAATAGTCTCAAGAGAACTTGTTAAAATATATCATAGAACAGAAACAAGAAAGAAGCTCCAGGTTCTGCTTGCAATTACTGTAGTATTTAGCTGAAATACTTAAAACAGAGAAAGGACATTTTTTTTTTTTCTTCCAGATACTTCTTTGCATCATAATAGCTGACTCATTTGCACAAGTAAAACATTTGTTCCAAGCTGTAAATATCAGCTGTTTTAAATTTCTTGGCTTTTGAGTGAATAATTTGGGTTGAGAGCATTTCTAACTACTTCATTTATACCAAGCAAGAAAAGTACTAAATATGCTAAGCATATTAGTCTGTATTTTATTATAAGCTACATTAAGGGCAAAAATCTAAACAAATACTTGAGTGTTTATTCAGAAGTTTTCTGATAGGACTGATATACATTGAACTTTTTATACCGCCTTAATTTTATGTACCTCTGCTACATCTAACCCACTGTAACATAAAGGAAAAGTGCTGCTTTATGTGGTGTTTACTAAACACACAGTCGTATAAAAGGAAAAGGTTTGTAAATATACGTCTGAAAAACTATAAAATTTTAATTTTAATATTTAAAGAGAGATGAAGCACAAATTATAGAAACCACATAGTCCTCTGGTTACGTCCTCTGGTTACAAAGAGCAAAAGCAGCCATAATTTCTGGTTTTGTTTTGTTTTTTTTTTAAATGAGAATGAGGTGGGGGTGGGGAGCAGCTACTTTGCTCACTGGGAACTTTGAAATACTTCTCAAAAGACTAACTTTGAAACAGCTCAAAAGAAAAATATTACATAGGAAGGGCTTTACCAAATAGGACTATAATATAAAATGACTAGTTACATTTTTAAAAAGATCAAAAGTTTAGATTTTAAAACCCACTCCCTTAAAATTTTAATTAAAAACTAAACCATACACATGCATGCATACACACACAACATAAACCAGCATTCAAAGAAGCAGCTAACAGTGTCCAAGATAATTATATTTAAAATCTATTTTTTACTTTAATCTTTAGAAGAAAGTTCCTATTCATACAATTTATGTCTGAATTACTAAACAAAGAAAACCTAACATGATAGTTCTACCAATTATTCATTATCAAAAATGTTTTACAAAGTTGTGAAGGAAATGTCATATTACCATTAAGTTCCACTTGAAAATTAAAGCTATTTCCATGAGAGGCAGGGGATGGGGAACCCAAATAAACAGGAGGATTTTATTAAGAAAAGAGTTAAGTTGACCACTGATAGCATATGGTGCCACTACACAGGAATGCTTGGCTACACCTTCCTGATTCTAGGTTTTCCCCTCCTCCGCATTTCCCTTTGGACTAGGGGAATTCCTCTATACCCTTGGGATCCTGCAACTTTATACTCAAAGCATCTGGAAGTTTGCTGCCCTCTTTCCTGGTCTGTACGGTCACAATTGCTTAAAGAATTAGACTAGAAGACTACACTTCACATCAGTGTGGGTCATTAATTTATAATCAATGATGCATAAATCTGAAGCTAAGTCAAATAAAACTAATTCATCAATGTTTTAGAAATTACATAAATTTAAAGTTTAATTATATAGTTAACTTTAAAAGTATTTAAGTACCCTTAAAGCCAGGTAAGTGGTTTACAATGTAGCAATTTATAAAACAAAATAAAAATTTTTGAATATCCCACAATACTAGAAAAAAATTAATACTGGATCAAACTTTTGAGAAGAATCTCCTTCTGAATTTCCCCAATTTCTGAGAAGACTAAAAACCTACATTTATTGTGTTTATAAAGTGAAACAGTAACCTATTTGTTAACAAACTTTCCCAAATAAAGACAGGAAAAAGAAAAAATTTTTTTAAATCATAAATAGCCTTTAAAATAATAGTTGTCCCAATAATGATTCTAAATTGCTGGATTCCAAGTCTTGCTCCTTTGTGTATTAAATATTTGAACTTTAATGAAATGACTGGCCATAAATTTCTATAACTATATATGCCGAAGACAAAGGAAGGGGCAATATGAGAAGAAACCAACAGTTTACAGGGCATTCCTAAATTTCTATCACTTTTTTAGAGAAAACTATATGTATAAGCTACAAAGTGGAGGGGGACAAATTGAAACAAAGGACAGCAAGAGCAAGTAAATTCTGCAAGAAGAAAATCTACAACGGACCTTGTTTTAGTTTACTTGATTCAGCCTTAAGTTGCCAATGACATAGCAGCACACACACTCTTTCTCACCAGACACCCTGTACAGGTCTCCAGAATAAATCTGATGAGCTGTGACAGCACGAAGCAGAAGTAAAGAGCTTTGAAAGACTTAAGAGTCATTAACAGGAGACAAGACAGGAAAACCTAAATAAACAAGGGGAAAAAAGCCACACGGTTTGCTTAAATTTCTGCTGGTTATGTTTCTCAATGGTTTTTTTCTACCAATGATAAACCTGATAAGAACTTGGCTGTTTCTGATTACAGAAATGTTAATACTGGGGGAAAAACTGTTGGAAAAAGTTTTAAAGGAAATTAAATTTAATTACTATTTTTGAAAAGAAAACCATAAAGCTTAAAGAAGGTTTTAATGTAAAGTCAAATAAAGTAGCATCCATGGATGCCTCACTACATTTCTTTAAGAAAATATACAAGCAAATTGTCTTTAGTCCTTATTTGAAAACGTTTTAAGTACTGTATCCTATAAAAATGTTGAAAAGCAAAGGTTGAAAAGCAAACATTTCCAATTTGTTTAAGAAATAGTCAAAACAAATTAAAACAATACAGATCTTTTAAATTTATGACATTCAATTAATTTAATATTATTTGTGCCTTTTGAAATTATTTAACTTTAAGGCCCTTAAATTATTAAACATTCCATTTCTTTACACTAACGATGAATCTACAGAAAAAGAAAGTAAACAAACAATCCCCTTTAAAATAGCACCCAAAGTAATAAAATATCTAGGAATAAACCTAACCAAGGAGGTGAAAGACTTATACATGGAAAACTATAAAACACTGATTAAGGAAATTAAAGAAGACTTTAAAAAATGGAAACATATCCCATGCTCCTGGATTAGAAGAATCAATATTGTTAAAATGGCCATACTGCTCAAGGCAATCTACAGATTTAATGCAATCCCTATCAAATTACCCAGGACATAGTTCACAGAACTAGAACAAATCATAATAAAATTTATATGGAACCACAAAAGACCTAGAATTGCCAAAGCATTACTGAAGAAAAAGAAAGGCTGGAGGAATAACTCTCCCAGACTTCAGACAATACTATAGAGCTATAGTCATCAAGACAGCATGGTATTGGGACAAAAACAGACATATGGACCAACAGAACAGAATAGAGAGCCCAGAAATGAACCCACAAACATTGGTCAACTAATCTTTGATAAAGGAGGCAAGGATATACAATCAAATAAAGACAGTCTCTTCAGCAAATGGTGTTGGGATAACTGGACAGCAGCATGTAAAACAATGAAGCTAGAACACTCCCTTACACCATACACAAAAGTAAACTCAAAATGGATCAAAGACTTAAACATAAGACAAGATACAATAAACCTCCTAAAAGAAAATATAGGCAAAACATTATCTGACATACATCTCAAAAATGTTCTCCTAGGGCAATCTACCCAAGCAACAGAAATAAAAGCAAGAATAAACAAATGGGACCTAATTAAACTTACAAGCTTCTGCACAGCAAAGGAAACCATAAGTAAAACAAAAAGACAACCTACGGAATGGGAGAAAATTTTTGCAAACAATGAAACCGACAAAGGCTTGATCTCCAGAATATATAAGCAGCTCATATGGCATAATAACAAAAAACCAAACAACTCAATCCAAAAATGGGCAGAAGACCTAAACAAGTAATTCTCCAAGGAAGAAATACAAATGATCAATAGGCACATGAAAAAATGCTCAATATCACTAATTATCAGAGAAATGCAAATCAAAACTATGATGAGGTATCACCTCACACCAGTCAGAATGGCCATCATTTAAAAGTCCACAAATCACAAATGCTGGAGAGGCTGTGGAGAAAAGGGAACCCTCCTACACTGCTGGTGGGAATGCAGTTTGGTGCAGCCACTGTGAAAAACAGTGTGGAGATTCCTCAAAAGATTAGGAATAGACTTACCATATGACCCAGGAATCCTGCTCCTGGGCATCTATCCAGAAGGAACCCTACTTTAAAAAGACACCTGCACCCCAGTGTTCACAGCAGCACTATTTACAATAGCCAAGACATGGAAACAGCCTAAATGTCCATCGACAGATGACTGGATAAAGAAGATGTGGTATATTTATACAATGGAATTCTATTCAGCCATAAAAAATGACAACATAATGCCATTTGCAGCAACATGAATGTCCCTGGAGAATGTCATTCTAAGTGAAGTAAGCCAGAAAGAGAAAGAAAATACCATTAGAATACAAACTTGTGGTTGCCAAGGGGGAGGTGGGTGGGAAGGGATAGACTGGGAGTTCAAAATTTGTAGATACTGACAGGTATATGTGGAATAAACAAGATTATACTGTATAGCACAGGGAAATATATACAAGATCTTGTGGTAGCTCACAGCGAAAAAAAATGTGACAATGAATATATGTATGCTCATGTATAACTGAAAAATTGTGCTCTACACTGGAATTTGACACAACATTGTAAAATGACTATAACTCAATAAAAAACGTTTAAAAAATTATTAAACATTCAAGTGGATAAGTTTAATATTTCTGTACGTTTTCTAAAAAGACCCTAAATAACATTAAAAAGCAAAGCACTGAGGAAAAGTTTTTACTTTTCTGACAAAGGGTTGATATGTGCAATAAATGAAGCACTCAAACAGAACAACAAGTTAAGGAACACTCTAAGAAAAAAGTGGGAAAAGGTAATTAGCAGGAAAATGATAAAGATATACTATTGGCCAAAATACATGGAAAGAAAAAGATTTAACCTCACTCGTAATCTAGGAAAAAAAAATTTTTTAATAACATTTTTAAAATTAGCAAAAATAAGATAATGACCAAAATTGACTGGAGAAGGAAAAAAACATTTTCACCCACCTCTGAGGGGAGTGGAAATGAGTACACCTTTCTGAATGACAATTTGTCAGCCTGAGAAACATACCCCCCTACTCAGCAAACTTATTCTATGTAAATAACTAGAGAAGTATGCAAAAATATAGTCTTCATATCATCTAGTTTAGTAACATAAATCTTGAAATGTTATAAATGTCAAACAAAATAGAAGTTTGGTTAAATAAATTACGATATAACCATATGATGGAATATAAAACAGAAATAAAACTGAATTTGTAGAGATATATTTCACATGGGAATACAATCACAAGATATCATGAAAAAGTAGTCAAGAAAGTAAAATATGAAGGATAATCTCTTTTCAAACTGAAACTGTTAATTAATCTAGAGATACTAATGTAAAATACAAATACATTCTTGTTTTTTTTAAAAAAGGCCACAGATAAAATCAAGTCCCCATTACCACTTCCTTTACCACCCTACACCCCTTTCCAGAAATAATTACTATTACAGATTCGATACACTGTGTAGCCTTTCAGATCTTTTCTATGGAATTATACACATGCATCAATAGTTACATATAGAAATACATACTTGTTTTGTTTTAACTTAATGGCATTATACATATGTATTTGGTTTTTTTTTTTATTTAATACATCCTGGAGAATTTTCATTCTTAGTAAATGGGAAAACTCTCACTATTCTAAATTGTTCTATATTATTCTAAGGAGTAAATATACCATAACTTACCATTTTTCTACTAATTTGGCTGGGTGCATGTTCTAAACATCCATGTGTAAAACAAAAAGAAAAAAGGGCACTATGAAAACAAATATAGATAAAACTGTTTGCTATGATTATCTCTATGTGCTTTTCTCATTTTTTTGTTTTTTGCATTTATTACTTTTTCTATTAGAGAAAAATTACATTAAAAATAATTTTAAAATATTTGGCTTTCAAGAATATATCACATTGTATCTAAAAATGATACTTTATATTATAGCTGTCATCTAATGAATGATATATTGCTAAAATAAATGTTTTCTCTATGCAAAAAGAGTATTTCACCTTGTGTAAGTATAGCACTAACCATATTAATCTGCAATTAATAAGCAAATGCTTGAAAAAAATCAAAATGAATCATATATACAATGTCTTTTGAGTGATTATGCACTAACAATTTTTTGTATATATATATATATATATATATATATATATATATATATATATATATATTTTATTGAAGTATAGTCAGTTTACAATGTTGTGTCAATTCCCAGTGCACAGCAAATGCTTCAGTCATACATGAACATACATATATTTGTTTTCATATTCTT
The DNA here is from genome assembly GCF_048773025.1 of Camelus bactrianus. Classification (NCBI taxonomy): domain Eukaryota; kingdom Metazoa; phylum Chordata; class Mammalia; order Artiodactyla; family Camelidae; genus Camelus; species Camelus bactrianus. The sequence continues at coordinate 13,742,927 of NC_133575.1, forward strand.
TTTCACCATAAGTTACTACAAGACATTGAATATACTCCCTATGCTATATAGTATGAACTTGTCATTTATCTATTTTATATATATATTAGTTAATATTTGCAAACCTCAAACTCCCAATTTATCCCTTCCCACCCCCTGAACTAACAATTTTTCACCATACTGTCCCCAGAATCCTAAGGTTATTCTGGGGACTTCTGTGAATCTACAAATCAGAATGTGGTACCAATGGGCACATCTTTGTTTCTACTCTACTGCTTCCAAAACCTACCTTAGCATGGGTTGGATTATTTGTATTCAAAGAAAGTCATAAACAATACTACAAAGCTACAGTAATCAAAACAGCATGGTACTGGGACAAAAATAGACATATAGATCAATGGAACAGAATAGGGAGCCCAGAACTAAACCTACACACCTATGGCCAATTCATCTACAACAAAGGAGGCAAGAATATACAATGGAGAAAAGACAGTCTCTTCAACAAGTGGAATTGGGAAAGCTGGACAGATACAGGTTAATCAATGAAATAAGAACACTCCCTCATACCACATACAAAAATAAACTCAAAATGGTTTAAAGGCCTAAATATAAGACATGACACCATCAAACTGCTAGAAAATAGGAAAAACATTCTCAGACATAAATTGTAGCAATATTGTCTTAGATTGGCCTTCCTAGGAAAAAGAAATAAAAGCAAAAATGAACAAATGTGACCTAATCACACTTAAAAGCTTTTGCACAGTAAAAGAAACCATCAACAAAATGAAAAGACAAATTATGGAATGGGAAAAAATATTTGAAAATAATGCGACCAACAAGGAGTTAATATCCAAAATTCACAAAGAACTCATACAACTCAATATCAAAAAACCAAATAACCCAATCCAAAAATGGGCAGAAGACTTAAACAGACACTTCTCCAAAGAAGATATACAGATGGCCAACAGGCACATGAAGAGATGCTCAACATCGCTAATTGTAAGAGAAATGCAAATCAAAACTACAATGAACATCACCTCACACCAGTCAGAATGGCCATTAACAAAAACTCTACACATAACAAATGTTGGAGAGGGTGTGAAGAAAACCCTCCTATACTGCTGGTGGGAGTGTAAATTGGTTTAGCCACTATAGAAAACAGTATGAAGGTTCCTTAGAAAACTAAAAATAGAGCTACCATGATGATGACCCAGCAATCCCACTCCTGGGCGTATATCTGGAAAATATGAAAACCAATTTGAAAAGATACATGCACCCCAATGTTCACAGAAGCACTGTAATAGCTAAGACATGGAAACAATCCAGGTGTCCATCAACAGATGATTGGTTTAAGAAGATGTGGTGTATACATACAATGGAATATCACTCAGCCATTAAAAAAAAAATGAAATACTGCCATCTGTAGCATCATGGATGGACCGAGAGAATATCATACTAAGTGAAGTAAGTCAGACAGAGAAAGACAAAAATTAAATGATATCACTGATATGTGGAATCTAAAAAATAAGACAAGAATCTATATACAAAACAAAGAGACTCACGGACATAGAAAACAAACTTATGGTTACCAAAGGGGAATGGGGAGGAGGGACAAATCAGGAGTATAGGATTAACAGATACATACTAATATACAAAAAGTAGATAAGCAACAAAGATTTACTATATAGGACAAGGAACTATATTCAATCTCTTGTAATAACCTAAAATGGAAAATAATCTGAAAAAAATGTATATAACTGAATCACTTTGCTGTACACCTGAAACACAATGTTGCAAATCAACTACACCTCAATTTTTAAAAAAGGACAAAAAAAGAAAAATGAAAAAACGTTGTAAAAAGTGTCTTACAATGTCACATTGCTTGTGTCATTTGAAATCCTTAATGATAAAACAGTTAAATTATAGTATCAAACATTTAAAAATTTTCACAATGAAAGTAAACAACTTATCATTCATGTAAGCATAGTTTTGCCAAGATTCAACAAAACCCACACCTAGAAGTATCAGAGTGAAAATGCAAAACACAAAGACAACAGGAAAATATTAAAGCAGCTAGAGAAAAAAATGAGATTATAGTCAGAGGGAAGAGAATGACAGCTGAATTCTCAACAGCAATGGAAATCAAAAGGCAAAAGAATGGTAACTTCAATGTGCTGAAAGAAAATAGCTGCCAACCTAGAATTCTACATCGAGAGAAAATGTCTTTCAAGGAAAGAGTTGAAAGAGTTGAAAGACATATTCAGATGAACATAAACTGAGAAAGCATGCCACTAGCAAATACTCACTAAAGGAAATTCTGAAGGCTCTACCCTAGACAGAAGAAAATTAATTCCAGATGAAAGGTTTGAGATGCTATGGAGGAATAAAGAGCAAAGAACATGTTGAATATATTGGTCAATCTCAACAAATATTGACTATGTAAACAACAACAATAATAGTTTATAGGATTACAAAAATACATAATTAAAATATACAACAGTAATAACATGAATTTGAAAGGAGTAAATAGGTATTCTAAGTTCCTTTCACTGTCAGTGCAGAATAGAGATATTGATTAATTTCAGGCTTCCTTTAAGAAAGCATGTTAAAATTCCTAGAGTATTAAAAGAACAGAAAATATAGTGTATAACTTTCAAACAAGAAGAGGGGAACAAATGGAATAAGAAAAAATAACCCAAAAAAGGAAAATAAAACATAGAAAAGCCAAGACAACTACAAAGCACAAAATTAGATGGCATATTGAAAATTCAATATATCTGTGATTACAATAAATATAAACAGATTAAAAGCTTCAGTTAAAAGACAAGCTGACTTGCCAAAAAATCAAAATCCAACTATTTGCAAGAAATGCACCTTTTTAGATTAGGATAGATAAAGGTTGAAAATTAGACAAAGAGAGAAAAAGAATAAAAACACCAACAAAAGCTGGTGTAACTACACTGACACAAGATAAAGTAGACTTTAAGGTAAAGCAAACAAACAAACACCATAAAAAGGATTACTACAGAAGGTTCAATTGACTAGGAAGTTATAAGAGTTCAAAATTTGTATACACCTGATAATGTAGCCAGAAAACAGATAAGCATAAAGTAAACATTGGAAGAACTACTAGGAAAAAGACTCAATCATAATGAAACTTATAGGGGAAAAACAATTCGAATAAAAGCAAACTTCTCATCAGAAACCATGGAAGTCAGAAGGAAGCTGCACAACATTTTTCAAGTGCTGAAAGAAAACAACTGCCAACCTGGAATTCTATATCCAGCAACCATCTTTCAAGAATGAAGGAGAAATAGAGACATTCCTGGATTAAGGAAAACTAAGAATTTGTTGCCAGACGACATACTCTAAAAGAATGACTAAAAGAAGTTCTCTAAACAAAACAAAACAAGACAAAAGAAGGAATCTTTGAAAATCAGGAAGGAAGAAGGAAGACTGAAAGAGTAAAACTGTGGGTAAATACAATAGACTTTCCTTCTCCTCTTGAGTTTTCTAAATTATGTTTTATGGTTGAAGCAAAAAGTATCACACTGTCTAATGCCACTCTCAATGAATGCAGGAGAAATAAGACAGTTATGAATGGTGGAGGGTAAAGAGACATAAATTGAGGTAAAGGATCTAAATTTCACTTTAACTGGTGAAAAGTCTAGTGTGGTAGAGGACAGAGGAGGCAGATCTCAGAAAACATTGGTGAAGCCACATTTTAAAAAACACTTTGCATCTCCTATTTACTCAACTCTCTATATCCATTTTTTTCAAATAAGTCTAGTAATCACACTTTTACTTAAGACCACTAATGAGCTCTCCCTCTTGACTTTAATGCTGCATTTGATAGTGCTGAATATTTACTGCTTAAAATCTTTCTTCTCTTGTTTTTGGAGGCATCAATCTCGTGACTCTTCTACATTTATACATGCTTTTTCTCAGTGTCCTAAATTGAATTCTATCATCTACCCATCTCTTATTCTTGTGTTTCTCAAAGTTTAGGCCTCAAACCATGTGCAATGGAAACACTTGAGCCCTACTCAGGACCTACTGATTCAGAACCCCTAGATGTGAGTACTAGGGCATCAGTCTTTTAACAAGTTCCCCCAGGTGATTCAAGTGATTCAAGAGAATTACTGTCTTAAATGTTAACCCACAAGGTTCTGTCATGGGTCCTCTTCTACTTCCACCTGTTACATATGTACAATTAAAACCACACCTCAAACTTTCACCACTTACATCTCTCAACAGGATGTGTAAACTGCCCACCCCTTCCCCGCCAGCACCTATAATCTCTCCTGACAAAGAGTATTTATTTGAATGAACATGGTGATTTTCAAGCCTGCTCTGTCAACCAAAATCTAACTCTTTTAGGCTTCATACTTGTATATGCATCGATCCAATGGACATGGCCACCAGGCTGTCCTGAATTAGTTAGGATTAAATTCAGCTAATAGTAAGAGAAAAGCCTGAAATGGTGGTTTACATAACACAGAAGTTTCTCTCTTACAACAGTCTGGAATAGGCTACTATAAAAATTCTGCTCCACAAAGTTCTCAGAGACTCTGGCTCCTTTCTGCTTTCCACTCTACTCCATATGGCCCCCATTTCAAAGTTCAAGATGGAGCTCCCCCCAAAATAACCACATTCCTAAGCAGCAGGACAGAAGCAAGAAGGAAGAGAGAATGGGGCATTCACCTCTCTGTAATACACTTCCTGGAAGTAGAACACACTACCTATACTTTTATCCCATAGACCAGGACTTAAGTCTCATGGCCATATCTAACTACTAGAAAGGCTAGAAATCTAGTCTTTACATTAGGCAGCCGAACTCTGCTACTAAGACAAAAGAAAAAAAGGTGGGGGGAGACCAGATAGTGGAGGAAAACAGCATTCTTGACCACTCATTCCAAAGTCACCGTGTCCCAAATTGAACTCATCAGTTTTCAGAACACACTGTGTAATTTTACCTTTGTTGTGCCCCCTACCTTTGTCTCCCTTCTGCCTGGCAAGCTCCTTCTCCTCTCTTAATACTCAAATCATGTGTCTTTTTGTGAAACTTTCCTTTACCTAACCACCTTTACCTCCAGCCTAAACGGACTGGATGTCTTTGGGCCACCTTAATATCTAGCATACGTCACTATTTTTATATACTAATTCTGTATTGTATTTTTAAAAAACAAATCTATCCCTCCATTCATCCCTCTCCCACTAGAAGGTAAACTTCTTGAGGGCAGAAACTATGCCTTATTTTAGTGCCATATGCACATATATATCTGTATTATACTAAATTTTTTATAAAAATCTACCATTAATATCTGTCTTAAAATTATGGCAGCAGAGAACTGGTAAAAAAGGTACCTAATAAAAAGAACATCATAGTATGCAGTATTGTAGTATAATGGGATGTGTTAAAGTTCCAAATCACAGAAGATTCTAATAGCAATTATAAAAATAATATGGCTATATTCTCATATCTAGCCACAGCCTTCCTCCATACACATTACCTAATCATTTTCTAGACCAACCTTTCTTTTTTTTCTGGTATAAATAAACAAATTTAGTAGGGTAAACATTAAGTATGTTTACATGTGTTCAACTAGTAAGTTTACATTTAACTTAGGCCAATGATTCAGTTCTGTGCTTAGACTCCACTAAATCTCAGCAGTAATTCCATCACAGAAGACCAGGTTAGGCATGTCTATATACTTGGAAGAGACAATCAAGGAGCTTCAATATTTTGATGACTTTTCTCTGAAAGAAAATATCTAGACTAGATGACATAGTATTCAACTTAGGAAGCACAGCATTACAACTGATAAACACATGACTAAAACGAAGCACTAATCCACAATGGCTTCCACAGTCAAAAATTTTCACTGACATGTAGATTTTACTTAACAATAATATCAAAGTATCAATTTAACTTGGAAAAACAAATGAAATCATGTAAAACGTGTATATAACAGTTGTTATGCCCAACCTTTAAGAAACTATCTTTGAGATATAAACAATGGAATACTATGCATAATTTTAAATAGAATATCAACTGTAAAGGTAGCTGAGCACCCCAAAATGCTTACAGCAGCAAGGCTTCAATGGTCTAAGTGTGACTTATAGCTTTGCCCATATTCTCTGTTACGGACTGTCAATTCAGACTATGATGCTAGGTTCTAATTATAGCTTTCTTTTATCTCCAGTTCTCTAGCCTGGACAGTACCCTCACTGTTCTGCCTGCTGCTCCTCAGTTGGGCATGAAGTCCTAACCTTAATGCCAACAGCAGTTAGACCTAACTTCAATAAAATAAAAGAACACGTACTAGTCAGTTATCATCATTATCTTACCATGAGCTCCTGGTGGTTGTAATACATCTCCTGTGAGGCGACACCACCCTACTGGGAAAATATCTCGACAATCATACTTGCACCAATAATCAAAAGCTCCACTCCAGCCATCGAATGTGATATAAACTTCATCTCCTTTAACATCTCCAATAGTTGCAGGGCAGATCAGATAAGGGTTCTTTTTGTCTATAGCTTCAAGTTTCATTCCCACTTTAAAATTATTTAGAGGTGGCTTTGGTGGCTCCTACCAAAACATTAAAAAAGTTTTCATTGTTAAGATGTATTAAGAAGCATTTGCTCAATTATATTCTTACAACCTTTAGCAACCAGAAGTTAAGCTTCGTCTTTATCAATTAAATACAGGAAGAAACAGTTCTCACAGATCCCTCTGAAATTCTGCTCTACAATATCTCACTTACTCTGGAGCAGAGCCAAGAGCTTAGAAGAAAACAAAACCAGCCTGATAGTACTTCATTCATTCATTCAAGAAATATGTATTATATACTATGTACCAGGAATTTGGCATTTATTGGTGAAAAAAAATATAAGATCTCTGTTCTGGTGGAAATTACATTCTAGTAGTGGTGGTAGCAGTGGTTGTGGGGCTGGACAGGATGAAGGAGAGGAAGCAACAAAAAAATTTTTCAAAGATAATCAAACAAACCTAACAATAAGTAAATTACAGGGTATACTGAAAGGTAGTAAGTCCAAAGAGAAAGAACAGCAGCAGATAATACAGGTAATACCTAAAAAGAAACTCAAAGTATGAAATGAAGACACAAGAATATGAAAGTCATCTATATAGTCTGGGGTCATTTATGATATCCAATCCAGAAACAAATATTTAAAAAGTATTTGTTAGTTGAAGTCATGCAAATACTAAAAGGATTCTTAGAGAGCCCAAGTGCTACATTAAAAGCAACATCTTTTTTCAATTTGCTTTTTATCCTAGTAAACAGCACCATCAGCAATCCAGTGACCCAAGCCAGAAACCTGGAAATGGTCCTAGACCAGTAGTTCCCAGTCTGACAGTATTAGAATCACCTGGGGCCACACTGCCATTGATGCTGATTAAATTCGTCTGAGGTGGGGCCCAGGTATCAGCATATTTTAACTGCCCAGATGATTCTAACATGCATCCAAGGCTACGAACCACTACCCTAGACACATCCTTTACTCTTAACACTCACATTCAGTCAAAGACCACAACCTGCCAATTCCAACCCCTAGATTTCTAAAATGACAACATTAAAAGTTAACTTTCAATTGTTAGTATATGCCAGGCACAGTTTAAATGGTCGCCATATATTCATGTAATTCTCACAACAATCCTATAAAGTCAGTGCAATTATTATCCCCATTTTACAGATGGTAAAACTGATGCACACAATTGCCTAAGACTACACCATAAGTATCAAAGCTAGATTTTAAATCTAGGTAGCCAACTCCTTGTTACACTGTACACCCACCATCTGCCCAGCCAACTCCAACTCAACCAAACTTCAAAGCCCAGCTCTCCTGGCCTCTTTAAGGCTTCTCTGACCAATGCCTGCCCACTCCTAGGTCAACCACAGAGATGCTCTTGCCTTCAATTGTGAAACTGTTAAAATGTGTTCACTCCTCTATGAGAATAAGGGATTCTCAAAAGCAGGTACCTCATCTTTTTCATATTGTTATTTTCAGCGCAGTACCCAACAGTAAGCATTGTTTTTTAAATGAATGAACCAAGGAATCACCTGGAGAACAGTAAACAAGCTCTCAACTCTTTCACCAAGATATTAATTAAAAAATATATCTGGTAGGTTGGTTCCCTTTTTAAATGCCCCTTTTAAACCCATCTCATCATCCTGTACTTTCCCACTATTACCCTACCCTTTACAGCCTTGCAATCTGAAAGTTCTTTCAAAGTCCTTTTAATTACATATTCTTAATTTGATTCTTAAAAACCACCCTGAAAGTCAGCAGGGCAAAGGTTAGTTTGATCAAAGACCAAAGTATCTGATAAATAGCTGATAAGTAAGAAGTAGTCACATACTGTCACTTTATGAAGGAGCAAAAGGTCTATTGTCAGTTACTACATACGGGAAGAAAAATGGGGGCAGATTTTACAAAGGATAACCATGGCAATTGATAAATTTGTGCTGGACATTCACAGAATGCAGAAAACATTCAAGGCACAAATAAGGATCCCAGAACCTTACATGGTCATTTAAGAGAGTAAGAATAAGGCTTAAGACTTTCTGTAGCAAAGTAAACTAAGTTCAAATGACAATATACATTTTCCGCTACAAAACAGAATTAAGACAGGAATGACTCGAGAAACAGAATTTTAAGATTCAAATGTATAACCTAAAAAGAAACCCCAATATGACAGGAGGTTATCAATGCCACTATTGGCTAGCAAGTAACAAAAACCATAAAATGATTACAGAAAAAAATGCAATTTATGCTCTGAAGATTTCATACTGTTTATTAATTCTTCTAAATTTCATGACTACTCTATCAAATTTTCTGACATCAGCATAGCCATACAAATAAATATAAACAGAGCTCTAGAAGAAAACAAAATTTTATTAAGAAAAAAAAGGAACTACTCTTTTTTCATAACATAGTAAACGAAAGGGCTTTATCTCAAAACAGTCTCCTTTAGATTTAGATAACTGACAAAATGGTACCCTCTGCTGTCCACAAAAGGTAATGCTATAAAGTTGCCTTAAAATATGTTTTCAAAGAATATAGTTTGTCATCATCAATTCTTTTTGGGGGGGTAGTTAGGTTTATTTATTTTTAATGGAAATACTGGGGATTGAACCTAGGACCTCATGCATGCTAAGCATGCACTCTACCACTGAGCTATACCCTCCCCCTCATCAATTCTTTTTTTTTAATTTTATTTTTTATTGACGTGTAGTTGATTTATAATGTTAGTTTCAGATGTACAGCAAAGAGACTGAGTTATACATATACATACATATACATATGTATATATGTAATATATTTTTTCAGATTTTCCATTATAGCTTATTACAAGAAACTGAATATAGATCCCTGTGCTATACAGTAGGTACTTGTTGTTTATCTATTTTATATATAGTAATGTGTATCTGTTAATCCCAAATTCCTAACTTACCCTTCCCACATCATCATCAGTTCTCAAATGACTTCCTAAAACACAAAGATTTAATTTGCAAAAGCAACAGCTAAAATAAACAAGGGATCAAACCCTTTTCTTTTACTCTAAGAAAAAAAATGATTCTATTCTGGAAGGTAGCTAGCAAAAAAATGGCCTTTTCACCTCCCTCTGCTTACCTACTTACTACATGGTTCTCCTTACAGGTTATTTCTCCCTAGTCTCAGCATTATCTGCATTACCCCTCTGCCTGGCATATTTTTACCCTTGTAGTCTCAAGGTTCCTTCTCTCCCGTTCTCATATCTTCACTCAAATGGCACCTTCTCACCAAGACCTTCCTGGCCAACTTATCGAAAATGTTACCTTCCCTTTTCCTTAGCATGTACAACTATCAAACATAAGATACATGTATTTAGTATGGTTTACTATACATTTCCCCAGCTAGAAGGTAAGCTCCATAAAGGCAGTTTTTTAACTGCCTTGTTTATAGTTATATTCCCAGAGTCTACATCTGACCACAAACTTCTATCTTTTAATTTCTACTTCCTTACTTTTAATCAACTACTTCTTTGACCTCATCAAGAATTCAAGTCCCATAGCATTCATTTATTCATTTACAAATATTTACTGAGTGCCTACTACACCAGATACTACTGAAGGTTCTTGATATATATTAACTAGCAAAATAGACAAAAGTCCCACCCTTGCAGTACTCCCATACTAGTAAAGAGAAAGATGAGGAACATAATAAATAAGTAAAATATATTCTACGTTACAAATGGTGAGTGCTATAGAAAAAAAAAAGGCATCAGAGCAGAGTAAAGAAGATCCAGAGAGCAAAGTAGGGGAGGAGTTGTGCAATTTTAAGTAGGGTAATCAGGACAAGCCTCATATGGAAGGTGACATGTGAGCAGAAGCCTGAAAGTGGTGATTATTAACATGCAGTTATCTAGAGCAAGAGTATTTCAGGCAGAGACAACAGGCAAGGGCCAAGGCCCTAAAGCAGGAGATGTGTCCAAAATGTTTGAAGAACAAGTGTGGCTAAAATGAAGTATGCAAGTGGGAAGGCAGTAGGAAACCAGGTCAGAGAGATAATGAGTGGTCGTATCATGTAGAGGTATAGATGCCACTGTAAGGACTCTGGCTTTTACTCTGAATAAAACAAAGAGCCTCTGCATGGTTTTGAGCAGAGGAGTGACATAATCTCACTTTTGTTTTAAAAGGAATTCTTTGATTGCTGTGTTGACTACAGACTATAAGGTTACAAATAAAGAGACTAATGAAGAAGTTACTGTAGTAGTCCTAGTGAGAGATAAAGGCAGCTTGTACCAGTCTAATAGAAACTGAGATGGCAAGAAGTGGTTGGATTTCAAATATATTTTGAAGATAGAGCAGGTAGTTCCTTATGGAATGGATGTGGTGTGTGAAAGAAATAATCACCAAGGTTTTTGGCCCAAGCAAGTGGAAGGATAGTTGCAACTTCCTGATATGAGAAAGGCTGCAGGTGGAGCAGCCTGATATATCTATTAGACATCCAAACAGGGATACTGAGTAGGTAGGCTGGATATACAAACCTGAGTTGGGAGCAAAAAGTCTGGATTGGAAATACAAATTTGAAGGCCATTTGCATATAAATTGTACTTAAAGACAGGAATTAGATGAAATCACCAAGGAATTAATACAGATCAAGAGTTTCTCAACCTTGGCACTACTGGCATTTGGGGCCAGAACATTCTGTTGTAAGGTTTGTTCTGTGCACTAGGATGTTCAGTAGCGTCCCTGGTCTCTACTCGTATAAGGAACAACACCTCCCAAGCTGTGACAACCAAAAATGTCCCCTGTTCAGATCCACTGATAAAAGAAGAGGACCAAACACTCAAACATTCTATCACACTCTTTCACATCCACATTACAGAGCATTATGTTACCACTTTCTTTTCAGCACCCCAAACCAACTTATCCCCTTGTCCTTGTTCTGTTATCTCCAAACGTTAGTTCAGTATTACCATCCACTTTAATCTATTTATACTTAATTGCTGAGCACTGCTGGAGAAAAGTCCCACATGCTTATTACATGTAGTGCTACACATATTTAGTTTTCATCCTCAAGTGAACTCTCCAAAATACAGTCATGTGTCCCTAGGTCATCCCCTTTCCCATCCCATACGGCAGCTATTCCAAACCTTTATCACTTGCCTTAAGACTAATAATACATTGTTTCCTCATTATACCTTTATTATTTTATTTGTTAACTTGTTGACTTTCTCCCCAGCCAGAGAGTAAGCTCTCTGCTTTAGTGCAGGAATATAATAGACTTTCAATCCACATATGAACCCTTCCCTCCAGCCTGTCAGTTTCCTATTTCAGAGTAAACTGAGGCCACCAGGAATGAACTCTATCAATATTCTGCCCCCATGATTCTATCTGAGAACATTTTTTTATCTGGTCGTCAGTTCTTGCTAACATAACTGATGAACTTCCTATCTACCGAGTAGTCAAGAATTGGCTTTCCTTGTAATTGACCTCTATGAAGTACCTGATATTGGTACTTACACATCATAATGGTGAGTGGGTATTTCTCAAGGTTCTAAACTTGACACTCCTCTCTTCTCCTTCTACATATTCTCTTTGGACTAGGTCATTCATACTCAAGGCTTCCATCACTATCATTTAAGCTAAAAACTCTCAAATTCATATACCCAAGCCAAACATTTCTAAGTTCTAAATACTTTATGCTCAACATCTGGTGTTAGTCATCTCTCCTCAAACTTCCTAGAGACACTCCAACATGTCCAAAACTAAATCCATCTTCTCCCTCTATATGTATTCATCTTCTTGTACTCCCCATTCTTTCTTCATTCATCGAATGAACATGTACCAGGATCTATGATAGGCACTACTGAGAATGCAAAAACATGTTAACTTCTCAAAAGGAACTCACTGTCTAGGAAGCAAGAGACAGTGAAATTAATAAAATAATCCAACACCTACAAAGACTGACATATGCACAAGGTGTTACAGATGTGTAAGAATGAAGAGGGGAAATTAGGGAAGGTATTTTTGAAGATTTAATGCCTGAAATGAATCTTAAAAGAAAAACAGGAGTTATCCAGAGAGAACCAGCTCTAAAAAGAGGAACATAGTATCGACAGGCTATTATGAGCAATTTAGAACATAAAATCTATAGCAAGGAGTAGCAGCTGTAAACCAAATCACACAGCACCTTAAAGGTCATATTAACAAACTTTTATTTCATCCTGAGTGCAAATGGGAACTTCAAAATAGTTTTAAGTAGGGAATGATGTGCTAAGGCTTCTGTGTCAGATATTTCTAACAGTCGTGTTTAAGGGTGAAAATAAGAGGCAGTTATAAGGCTAGTTGAACCAGTCCAGGCGTGAGGAAAGTCTGTACCAGAAGCAATGAATGACAGTAAGGTTAGAAAGAAAGGATGTGACAAAGAAATAATTGGCAAGCTAAGTGGGTGGGCTTTCCTAATTAATTGGCTATCCAGAGGCCAGGGTCAAGGAGGAGTGAGGATTTAAGATGGCTCCTGGCCAAGTTTCAAGGTTGGCTGAAAAGGGTATCCACAAATCACAAGGAGTAAGAAAAGAAACCCAACTGAAAAAGAGACAAAGGCTATAATCAGGCACTTCACAGAAAAATAAAAGGCCATTAAACACGTTTTAAAAGCTCCATTTCACTGGTAATCAGTTCAATGCAAATTACAATGAGATACCATTACCATCCCCACCTCCAAAAAAAGATTCACAAAATTTTAATAGATTGATAATATTCAATTTTAGTGAAGGTGTGGGAATGTGAACATATCTATACACTAATACTGCGGCATAGTTTGGAACACCTTATTAAGGTGCAATTTAATGGTATATTTCAACACTTAAAGCATACATTCCCTTCGAACCAGGAATTCTACTTCTAAGAATATGGCCACATTCATACTTATACAAAAATCTCCATACGAGAATGCTAATTCTGGACGGTTTAAACAACAATATGAAGGCAACCTAAATATCAATCCTTAGGGAGAGGTTAAATCAGTTATGGTAATCCATACCACAGAGGAGCACAATACAACCTAAAATATATATGAAACGAAAAGATTTCCAAAATATATATATTTCAGGGGAAAAACTAAATCACAGAATATATTCTAATTTCTGTTTAAGAAACAAAAGCGCATATATGGTTTTGAATGCACAGATAAAGGTCAAGAAGAACATTTTGTAGAGAAGAGTAGAATGGAGGAATGGATGGGACAAATGGACATGGATTTTTTTACTTTAGCTAAGTGTATAGTTTGATTTTTTCCCCAAAGATGAATTACTTTTATAATTAAAAAAATGAAAAATATAATGTATGTGACATGTGGCAAGCTGATAAAGCAATTTATTAAGTAAAATAGATCCAATGGCTTTTCTAAAGTCACAGCCCAGTTAACAGGTATTTAATAAAGACTACTGCTAAACATCTCTTTTGTTATTAGCTATCCTCACATATAGTTTACACAGTGCCTAAAGGGAATGTATTCACCTGTATCCCTTGCTGGTAGGACAAGCCCACTTTCAGCATTCATGATGCTCAAAGCTACAAAGAATTTTTCTTTGCAATGCAGGAGTCATGTCAACTGATGTTTCACATCTTTATGTCTTTAATCTTGAAAAGTTTTTTAAAACTATGATCAATTCCTGCTATGAATGGTTGTAATAAAGTTTAGGTGACTGAAAAAGCAATGAGGACAGAGTGAGAAAGAAATATTTTGACCCATAATTTAACTAAAACTTGGCTTTCATTCATTATTTCTTAACACAGTGTACTCTTTCAACATTTTCTCAAGAGCATAAGCTATTTTTGGAATTTTCCCTCTCTGTTATATAACAAGTATTTCCTTATAACAAATTCTTTCTGACAACTGTTTTTAACATTCTTTTACTTATGCAACCAAATTTCTCCAAGTAACTTTCAAGTGATTTTTTTTTTGGTCCCATCATTTCCTCCAATATCAAAGGGACAATTAACATAGCAAACCACGGGGAAGCTTCATTTATGAATGTAAATTAAAAATAGTAACTGGGGGAGGGTATAGTTCAGTGGCAGAGTGCATGCCTAGCATGCACAAGGTCCTAGGTTCAATTCCCAGTACCTGTTTTTAAAAACCAAAACAAAAACTAAAATTACCCCCCCAATTAAAAAAAAAAAGTAACAAACATTTGCTTCCAGGAGAGCACCCCTTTCACGTCTAAGATCAAGAAAGAAGTTACTAATTCATTTTGACTACTGGATGATTTAATTGAGCCTTTTTTATGACTTGCTGTTGTGGGCTAAATTGTGTCTCACCCTCCCACCACCACCACCACCACCACCACCAAAACTCATGTTTAAGTCCTAACCCCCAGTACTTCAGAATGTGATTGTATTTGGAAATAGGATCTTTAAAATGGTAATTATGTTAATTACAGTGGGCCCTAATACAATATGACTGGTGTCCTCATAAGAGGAGGAAATTAGGACATAGATACACAGCTCACGTGAAGACCCAAAGAGGAGAAGACAGCTATCAATAAACCAAGGAAAGGGGTCTCAAAAGAAATCAAGCCTGTTAACACCTTGATCTTGACTTCTAACCTCCAGAGCTGTGAGAAAATTAATTTCTGTTGTTTAAACCACTGTTATGGACTGAATTACATCCTCCCAAAATTCATAATGGGAAGCCCTAACCCTCAGTGTGACTCTACTTAGAGACAAAGCCTTTAAAGAGGTAATAAAGATTAAGTGAGGTCAAAAGGGTGGGGCCCGAAGCCCACAGGACTAGTGTCTTTACAAGGAGAGGAAGAGAAACCAGAGATCCCTCTCCTTTCTCCCATGCACAGAGAAGAGGCCATGTGAGGACACAGTGAAAAAGCAGCCATCTATAAGCTGAGGAGAGAGGCCTCACCAGAAACCAATCCTGATGACACTAGCCTCCAGAACTGTGAAAAAATAAATTTCAGTTGTTAAAGCCACCCAGTCTGTGGTACTTTGTTATGGCAGCCCTAGCAGACTAATACACTTGCAAATCAAGTAATTTAAAAGGCATTTTTGCTTTTCCATGTCATAAGACAAAGCATTTAAGCACCCTCATTAAAACAATAAAGCCACAGCCCAGTTGATGGAAGCTTTTTATAATATCTTTCTTACCTTCTTAAAGAATGTTGCAGGTGCCATTTCAGATGCACTCAGTGTACGCAAGAGGAACATTGGCCAAGATGATGCATTCATCTGATATCCTATTTTATAAAATAAAGCAGATATCATTTCTTTAAAAGCCTCCCTCTGATATTATAGCAAGTTGGTATAAAAAATGTTTCATTTATGATTCTTCTCCAGAGAACAACTTTCTTATCAAGGAACTCAAGAAATGGGCAAGAGGAGCAGATGCACCCTCCAACCAGTGCTACTTGTATCCACTGTACTGTTTGACAAGTGCTACAGTAGGGGTAGAAATTCTCATTTTAAAGAAGCCACTGGCTAGGGTTCACCAACATACACATGTATGTTGGGAATGGACCATAATACTAGGAGTCATCCAAGCCAGAACACAGGAGAGCTCCCATTCCCCACCAACAGCCACATAAGCAGGGTAAAAAGGCCGCAACAGACTTCTAGTCCCTTTTTTCCTTCAGAGCCCCTGCCTCATTTCCTTTCAGAAAGACAATTTTCTGTCAAACTCAACAAATGTACTGTTATGATGGTGCATTTCACTGTATATAAGTTTCACCTCAAAAGAAAAAAACTGTAAACAAACACTAAACTCTGGTTAATGATCTACATGCTAAAGTATTCAGGGGAAATGCACTGATGTCAATAACTTATCCTGAAGTGCATTAAAAAATAAGATGGATTAATGAATCGATAGTAGGGCAGATGGATAGATAAGTGATAAAGCAAGTATAGTAAAATGATAATGGGTAGAATCTAGGTAACAGGTTATGAGGGGTGTTCACTGAAAAATTCTCTCAGCTTTTCTGTATGCTTGAAATTTTTCATACATTATGTTGGGAAAAAAGACAGCTCTTACCTTAGCAATCGTTATATACACTAAATGATCTTTTCTTAGATTTTGTAACACATGCTATCAAAATAGACTCAACAGGTGTCTTTTCTAGAGACCTCATCAATTAATGGCGAATATCACAGCATCTGGCACATGCATCGGGGGCAGGGGTCTGTTAGTTTTACTGCTCTCTGGGGGCAATCTGTTACATGCAACATTTGCCTGACTTGATTCCAGAATTGGTGACAACCTGGCATGCATCCCTGATGGATACATGGATTAAGATAGGGAGGCACGTGAATCACACTGGCAATGGATCCATCATTAGGATAAAACATGCAAAAAAGTTCAGAGAGTCATCTTACAATATTTTTGTACCAAGTCAAAACATCCTTAATCTGGCTAGGAAAATAATTGTTGCAAGGAAAAGAGTGAGATGGGGGTGGGCTTGCTCCATACTCCTTTATAATAAATCAGTATTATTAGTGATCTATAATAAATAGCTACCCACAGCATGGATTCTCCACACTGTGGTTACAATAGTGCAAAAGAATCATTCTCTGGTCCTTATGCCTTTCTTTTAACCCCCATTTTACCATGTTACATGATGTATTGTGATTTTTTTTAATTTGGAATTTTTTCCTAATTCTCTACTTGCCTAAAATCAAACAGATTAAAAGGCTAAAAGCAGATGAAAGTGCATGTAAAAAACTCAAACATAGATAAAACTAATCTACGATGTTAGGAAGTTTGGAAAGTAGTCACCTTTGGGAAGCAGGAGGTTATGACTGGGAATCAGTAGGAGTGGGCTTCTAGGGTGCTAATGTTCTATTTCTTGATTTGGGTGTTGGTTATACAAGTGTGTTCATTTATAAGACGTATACTTATGTAAACTTTTCTGCATGTATGTTAAGAACTTTTAAAAACCTTTTAAATAATAACCTTTAAGGGTTAAATAAACCTTTTAGAAAGGAAAATTAAGGTGTGTTACATTAAAATGGAAACTAAACTGTTCAAAAGTGCCAAATAAGCAAATTGGCAAAAATTGTATGTGAGGGGTGGTAATCAGGTCTGTTTATTTTATTTATTTACTTATTTATTTATTTATTTATTTATTTATTGGAGGTACCAGGGATTGAAAAATTGTGTATTTTCATATACACTGTCAAATACATATATTAATCTAAAAGTAATTTGAAAAGAAGAATGATTATAAATCTGGTTATATGTTTGAAATGCTGACAGTAGCAATAGCTGTGTTTCCTTTAAACAAAATACAAACACATACTATCATTGTAAACAGAGAAATAAAATCGAAACAGGGTGGCAGTAAGCCTGATTTACATTCATATCTCTTACAGAATTCTGTATGATTTAAGAAATATTATAAAAATAAGCAACAAAAAATGTGAATGATATGAATAAAGAAAAGAAGGGGAAAATCAGAAAACACACACACCCTAAACCATCTTCTTGGAGTAACACATCTCCAATTAGTTTTTTAAAACATTTTAAACCAAATTAGAAATAATTAACAATTGGAGCAAGGACAGCATAAAGAGATACTGCTAAAAGAGTAGTTATTACTATCTTCAATTTTTGGTTCTCAGGGAATTTTTCACTAGTAGGAGACAAAAAAGTCCATTCTCTCACCTTGCTTTTTAATAGAGAATTTTCATTTTCAGCATTGTAAAAACAAAAAAGTAAAAACCAATACCTATAATTCACTCAGAATGTAGAAGTAATAAAATAAACTAAATCACTTATTTTGTACAGAATACCATGGTATGCCTAAGTAGTCAAAGAGAAAATTTTTGCCCCAAATTAAGGTTACACACTTTTTACCTTTTAAAAACTTGGTCAAAATTGAGAGGTTTGTATTAAAAAACCTTTGCTGAAGAGTTTCATTCATCCCCTCCTTTTCGAAGACCTAAAGGTATTGATTCCTACCCCTCTCACTATGATATCTTCCCTCTATAGGTGTAATGAAATTCCCAGGTCTGAAACTGGAGTCTGGATGCAAAATCATACCCTTTCGCTGTGCTCATTCCTACACCAAAAATGTTGAATGGCTCATTTGATAATATTGAGGGAGGAAGTGACTCATATCAAATGCTACAAACTTCTCCTCCAGAAGGGTTTCTGAATCTGCATGTGTAATCTAGTAGACCTGCTTCTGACAGTTCAAGTTTAAAGACAGGTGAGTCCTATTCTGGAGTAGGGAAACTTTAGCATACATATGCAAAATGTATATTTAAGTGAAACTCTATAACATATGGTACTAAGTTCCTCTCTCATACATTCTTCACAGTAACCACCTAACCATCTATCTACTTGCAAGATTGCCTAGGAGAAGAGATTTTTAAAAGGCCACTTAAAATTATTTCTACTGAATATTACATTAGCAAGAATATGTTATTTTAAAAACTGTTTATCCTTACCCAGTGGAGGCTGAAGTAAGTCCCCTTCCTTTTCACATGTCCCAACAGGCTGTATGTCCGGAGAATCGACAAGCCGCCAAAAATCATTTCTGTTGTCACTACCATCCAGTCTTAAACGTAACCTGGCACCAGTAATTCCAACGACTGTGGCAATACATATTGAAGTCACATTCCGAGGGTCATGAGCTTCTAATTTCATACCAACTTTGAAGTCATTAGCTGGTGGAATCTTGGACTATATATATATATACACATATAGATAAAATGTTGTTAAAATGCATCAACCATAAGAAAATCAAATGGTCAGTTATGTTACTAGAATACCTGAGGAATGTTTTAAGTAATAGTCACAGCAGATGTGAACAAAAAGAGTTACAAGGGTTAAGGAAAAGATCTCCAAACCCTCTCCTTGGCTTGACATGCAGCTTGACTTGGCTGCCCATTGCTGATCTTACTCATCTGCCCACTTCCAGGCAGCCCCAAAACAGCCTCCAAAATGCACCCTGAGTGGCAGTCTAAAACAAGAATCTGATTAGGCCATTCTCCTTCAAATAAACCAAATGGCAGTTCACCACTGCTTAACATAAAGTCCAAATCCTCAATACAGTTTAAAAGCCACCACACTTAACCTCATTCCCACACTATCACCTCTAACCACTTTGTGTTCCAACCACCCCATGCCATCCTGCAATAATCAGGTTTTTTTAGACCCATGTGCCTTTGCTTTGTATGGTTTCTCTGCCTGGAGTATCCTTCCCCCCCACTGCAACCATCTCAGATAGCACCTCTTCTGTAAGCCCTCCCAGTATTGTTATCACACTTCCCATAATTATTTACACGTCTTTCCCTCCAGAGAGGCAGTCATAAGGGCTTAGTATACCTGACATAAAGTAAATCCTTAACAAGTGAATGCAAAGAGACCATCTGGTTCTTAAGTGGCACTACCACAATCCCACTATCTCCTCACACTACCAGAACCTAACAATCAAACAAGTTAATAGTTTACATCAGTAAATACAACACAACATCTACAGAATTTTGGCATACCTGTCTGAAACATTCTGAAGGAGCACTTAAAGATCCAGTCTCTTTCAAGTAATTTTCCCAGTGGAAATCATCTGGGAAAAAAACATGTACAAAATAGTTTTTAAATACATGTATAGTACCTTTCAGGAATAAAATGGGTTTTAGTTCCGTGTCTCAAAAACAAAAACAAAAACAAAAACAAACTTCCTAAAGAATGATTCAAACTTCCTGATATACATTTGACTACCAGCATGGAAGTAAAAAATTAGACAACTTCCTGATAACAAGGGCTCTGATATAAATTACAATCCAGATCTTCTCGATGTAATGAAGACTACAGCAGAGTCATTCTAAAAATGTGAACTCTAGAAACAACTGAAGGACTTTTTACAGAGCAATAGCAAATTCTACTCATTTGTCTCTAATATAAATTTACTCAAAATGTGTTTTTACCATTTCATCCCATTAATGTGAAGGTGCTTCTTTGTTTTTCAGAAGGATCTAAAGGTTTTTAGATGTGTGGTCTAGCAGAAATAAAGCAATGCTTTACGGAAAGAAATACTCTGAGAAACAGCATTGTTTCTCAAGTGACTGTAAGATCTCCATCCAGGGTGTCAAGAATATGGTGGCAGAACAAAGCAGTAAACCATCATCAGTGTGATGCCTGATATGGATTAATGATCTACATTTTCTACAAACTCTTGCTGTCCTTTCTCTCATTTAGTCTTCACGATACATTATAATGCTAGAAGAGAAGGTCAGAAAGCAGTATACTTTGCCTGGCTTGAACACTTCAATTCACTGAACCAGTCACACTGCCAAGAAACTGAGAGAAAGACTTGACAGCAGTATTAAGAGTACTATTAATTCATACAAAGTTTAATTTTCATCAATCATGAAGGTTTTTTTCTATATTCTTGTTAATTTTCTCACGATAAAAATACTGGGTTTGACAGTTTCCTCCCTACAGGAATCTGTGTTACCAGCCTCTTATATACCGTTCAAAGGATATAACACTTCCACTTACACACACACACACACACACACACACACACAGTGCTGATAAATGTTTAACAACCAGCTTTCCAGACAATACAAACAAAAAGCCTGATTGGTAGTGTTTGCAGATTTCTGTGGTGTAAAAACTACACCATGGATGACTGCAAGGTGCTAAGGCAAAATCACCAACCACAAAGTTAGGGAAGAAATGTATACAACTGGCTCTCCCAAGCTGGTGTGAGCCAGCTTCATAATACCACTGTTACATGTAAGTATTAATTTACATGTGCTTGTACACATATTATACATAGTATTAAGTATGTCATATATAACATTGTACATCTTTTTTTAAACTTAACAATGAGTTTAAGAGATTTTTCCACTAAAAAAAAATACTGGGTTTAATTCTGCTTCTAGATAATGTAAAGCAAGCACTACCACAGTGCTGAAAGGTATGCAGAAGAATGTGAAGAACATAGGCTCTGGAGTAGAACCTGCCATCTCTCAGTATGACTCTGCCTCTTACTAGCTATGTGACCGTGAGCAAGTCATTTCACTTTTTCAGCCTCAGTTCCTTCATCTATAAAATGAAGAAAGTAATACATATGGTATAAGGTATTTTGAGAACTAAGTGAAGTAGCATACATGTAAATAACTCAATAAATGGTCTGTGTTGTTGTTATAAAACTAAATGTCATAGTTGTGCCTAAACTTATGAACACTGGATAGCTTTATTAAAAGTGAAAATGGAGATTCATGGCTCCAAAATTTAAATGACAGGTTATTTCAGTGACCTTCTAAGTACTAACCTGACAGTCAAGAGACCCAAGGTGATACCTGAAGCTCTACCACCATATGATCTTGGAGAGCATTAAAAAAAAAATTAATGGGGGGAAAATCTGACTAGGATGTCATTAAGGAGCCACTATTCCAGGAAGAAAGGAGTATAAGTTGAAAATAATGTCTGAGAAATCAAAACCATTTCACAATTACATCTTAAAGAACTTAATTAAGACTCTTTCACAAACCAGTTACATTTGTAAATTTTTTCAATGACATTGGAAAATACTTACTCCATCTCCCTAACCCAATTATTAAAATATTATATTACCACTTGTGTCTTAATGGGCTATCACTTGAGCTAGCAAATCCTTTATACCAGTGCTCCATAATATGATTATTTTCTATTGCACTGCTAGCTGATGACCATATATAGCATTTAACCATTGGAGCCTTAAGTTTTTCTTTATTTGTAAGGCAAAAATTTTAGTCCACAAAACTGTTCAGCTTGGCTGCCCATATGATGAGACCCTACCAATAACACAGGGGAAACACACATAGCAACAGGCTTTACTAACTTAGATTTGATACATCTACAATACCACAGCTGGAATTCCTGACTAGGAGCCAAAATAGTCAGAAAGTCTCAGCTAAGCTTGAGGTCCCTGTCTGCCTCTGTACCTTATTCTCACTGACAGATTGCTGGGGCAGGGGCTGGGGAGGAGAAGAGGGTCAATCTCTCTCAGAAAAGAGGTCTGGAAACCGACAGGTTTCTTCATGAGACAGGTGTACATATATAACTTTGTGATCAGATTGTTACCCGCATATGTTCATGGTCCTTCCTGTTTGACTTGTACTCTACTCTAGTCCATACATTAGCCCAAACACCTTTTAGCAAACTAAACATAATCCACAAGGCTCCCAATCTTCTCCAGGGTACATCAAAACCATGTCTTCCACCAGTGTTAAGCTTGGTTCAGAGGCTACGTAAAGAAAATGGGCAAAGTATACAGAGCTCAAAGCTTCTCAGCTGAATCATTTGCACCCACTACCTCATAGCATTTATCACAACTGTAACTGGGCTTCTGTTTAATGTCTACCCTGCATCCTAAGCTCAAAGGGGGCAGGAATCATGTCTGTCTTATTCATCACTGGATTCCCATAGAAGGTCATCAGTATGTTCCAGGCACTGTCCTAGGTATTGCAGATACAACAGTTAATTAAACAGACAAAAATCCTGGCTCTCTTGGAGCTTACCTTCTAGCAGTCACTCACTGACTTCTAAAATGAGATGTTAGGGTCAAAGACCTGAGAAATACCTGCAGTTGTCTGTCAATTAGATTAAGTAATCTCATTTTTTAAATCAGAATTTCTCAAACAGAAAAGTCTAAGAATTTTGAAAAGTTACCAGTTTCAACCTTTAAGAATATGTATTTTTAAAATTTATTTTTATGAAATTTCCAGAAGAGGAAAATCTAAAGAGACAGAAAATAAGGGGTTGCCCAAGGCTGGGGGAGGGGAGGGGCACTGGGAGAAAATGGGGAGTGACTACTAGTTGGGTACAGGATTTCTTTTTAGGGTGATGAAAATGTTCTAAAATTGGTAATAGTGATAGCTGCACAGCTCTGTGGATATACTACTGAGAACCACAGAACTATATACTTTAAATGGGTGGATTGTATGGCATATGAATTATATCTCAATAAAACTGTTATTTTTAAAAAAAAGGAAAAGAATTTAGAGGGATAAGGAAGAACATTCTAACCTAATGGGCTCCACTTACTTGGAGGATTCTGGGGGTTGGAGGGAAGAGCTAAAGAATAAATAAGGCCAATGAGAAAGAAAACTGAGGAAGCACTGAGGGCCCAGCTTTACGTGAAAAAGAATGATTCCATTAGGATTACTTCTGTAGGCAATCTTCCTATAGGAACAGAAAGTCACGGTAAACTACTTACTTCAAGAGTGCGGCTAAAAAAAAAAAAAGAGTGCGGCTGGCAGGGCAGACACAACAGAAAGATAAGAAACAAGAGGTTTGCCTGGAAATCTCTGGTAAACACAGTAAGTTTGCTATAGTATGTTTTAAATTCAGTCTTTTGTGTTCATATGACTTATTTTCTCATTTTTCTTAAGAGCAGGTGCAATGGGTCAGATTCTATCTCCTGAGTCTCTAATGCAGTGCTATACACATGCCGTTCACAGTAAGAAACTTAAAATATGAATTAATAACTCAGAGTTAATAAACACTTACTCTAAGTCTAGGCATTATATCAGATGCTTTACATTCATTTTCTTTAATTCTAATAGTTCCACAAGGTAAGTAGTATTACCTCTGTGCTACAGAGGAGAAAAAAGAGAATAAGAATGTTGAGTAATTCACCCAAGGTACAAGGCCAGTGAAGAATGAGGCCAAGATTCTAGAATAGGTCTGCTAGACCTCTGCAATGCCTAAGCTTTAATCTACTAAATTGTTTTTTGACCACCAAAAAAGGACTTTCACACTGACTCTAATGTTAAGAGTTTTTTTTTAGTTAACAATCAAATTATTTCAAATTAGTAATACATGGTAATTAATAACTAGATATATTTAATTTAGCAAAATTTGCATTGAAATACATGTTTATGTTTCTACTTAATCCCATACCAATTTATCCCTATGTGAAACCAAAGTAAGATTTTCAAAATGAAATACTATCTTTCTGACCTTTGCCATTGCTCAGATTTTATATTTACAGTTTACTGTACATAGATGATACCAAAAGCAATAAGAAAAGAGTTCATATTAACACTGAGTGAGGAAGAAAAATATGTTGTACTGAACTAATTTA
Source organism: Camelus bactrianus (assembly GCF_048773025.1). NCBI lineage: Eukaryota > Metazoa > Chordata > Mammalia > Artiodactyla > Camelidae > Camelus > Camelus bactrianus. The sequence goes on from NC_133575.1 coordinate 13,767,510, forward strand.
AAACCTACCATTCTGCACAGAAGATGTGCCTGAGTGAGGAGCTTTCTCTTGATTCTCCTTCTTTACATCCATTGACTCTTAAAGATAAAGAACGGAAGAAAATAGTGAGCAATACCAGAAGGCCATAGCAACAGTCTGAAAGAGCACTTACAAAAACTATAAATTAAAACTATTTTCCAATAGGAGCCAGTTTTAATTTTATAATTAATATCCTCATTTTCTGCACAAGACTTTACTTTCTAATACACTATGTAACTTATAATTTGCTTATTTGTTTACTGTATGCCTCACTCCACTCAAATGTAAGCTCCAAAAGGGCAAGGATTTATTTATTTTATTATGTCTCTTTTGTATACTGCTGAAACCTCAGTGCCTAGAACAAGACATGGCATGCAGAACACCTTGATGCATTTGTTAAATGAATGAATGAACAAACCAAAATGAGCTGGGGTGATCAGTACAATGTTCAAATTAATGTGCCCTAGAAATAAAGTGGATGCGTTTGAGAATTTAAAACAACAAGGAAGTTACAATACAGTGTAATTCAAGGACTAGGCAGTTTTTCTCTGTGCCAAGCTGAGGAGCTCAAATAGCACTGGACCTTGAGACTTCATCAAATCTAAGATGTTATTTCATCCACATTTATTACAGCATATATCTCTTCAAGGACTCATTTAAAAATTAATCATAATACTATTATGCTGAAAAAATTAACCACAATTCCTTATTATCAAATAATTAGTCAGTGTTCTTATTTTCCCAATTGTCTTTAATATTTTAAGTGTGTCTGTTTCAATCGGGACCCAAATAAAGTCCATACATAGCAATGGTAGATACATTTCTTAAATCTCTTTTGAGCTATAAGCTCCTCCTCCTCCTCCTCTTTTTCTTCCCCTCTTTCTCTAGCAATTTTTTTGCTAATGATACCAGGTCAGAGTTTTCCAGTCTGGATTTTGCTGACTACCTCCTCATGGTGCTAGGATCTTCTGATCTTTATATTTTCTCTAAATTGGTATTGATATTTCGATCCAGAAGAGCTTAATCAGATTCAGGTTTGGCTTGGGGGTTGGGGGGAGAAGATGACTTCATTGGTGGTCTCGTGTACTTCTCACAGGAGGTTCCTTATACATCTGGTTCTCTCTCCTGTTGTGATATAAGCAGCCATGGATGACTATTGCCTAGATCCATTAGTTCATTAGTGGTTGCAAAATGGAGGTATTCTAATTTTATCATCCTGTCTTTATTAGCCAGAGAACTTCTACAGAGAGAAATCTCCTCTCTTCAACCACTGAGTTACCCTGAGGTACAGATCACAAAGGGAAGTCACAATCAATGCTTTATTCTTTTCCTTTATTTTCTAGTTTTCAAAATAATGAGATGGATCCCTAGCATTCTCCACAGATGACCAGTAAGTTTTATTTTGTTTTTTTAAATATCACTATAAACTCATGAATTTAACCACACTTGATGTGTTTCCATTTATTGCTATTTTATCCTTATTGATGCTCCAATTGTCAAGTAACAAGTTTCTTAAAGAAGAATATATCAATGATACCAGGTATACTATTTAATAACAGATCTACTTTCTGGTTATAACTGAGTGACTGTTCAAGATATGCGAACACTCCAGGGGGATATATGGGCTGCTTTCTATTTAAATAATTTGACTAAAGAAAGTACACATTTATATTTACTATATCGTCCTACAGTAATATTTTCTAATAGGAAAGAAAGTGAAATTATAAAAGCATGGTTCCTGCTCTAAAGAAGCTAACAGTCTAGTTACAGAGACTATACTAAATTGATACACTTGACAAAAATGGAAATAGCAGAGGATAACATTCAGCATGCAGCCAGAGAAGAAGTCTTAAGAGACACAGGACTTGAACTTGGTCTTGAAGGAAGAACAGGATATAGGATGGCAAAGGTATGAAGAATGTATTATGGGAAGGAAAATACCACTCAAAACAGAGTGTGCAAATGAGTGTGGCATATTCATGGGACAGTGAGCAGACTTCTCACTAGAGCAAGACAGGATGAAGTATTTTTTTTAATCACCCATATTAGAGTAATAAAATTTGAACTCTGATCTTGGCTGTCACAGATTGTTACATGACCTGTTCACTTAACCTCCCTGAGTTTCAGCTTTCTCATTTATAAAACTAAGAAGGGAAGACAAGACTACCTTTAATAGCTATTTAGTTCTAAAATTCCAATTCTAAGCACCTAACACCTTCTATAATTTTATTTTATTTTTTAAACATTTTTATTGAGTTATAGTCATTTTACAATGTTGTGTCAAATTCCAGTGTAGAGCACAATTTTTCAGTTATACATGAACATCCATATACTCATTGTCACATTTTTTTCACTGTGAGTTACCACAAGATCTTGTATATATTTCCCTGCGCTATACAGTATAATCTTGTTTATTTATAATTTTATTTCTAAAAAGGCTTTTTTCAAACATTCAGTCTACCAGAAGATACTCATTCCAAATGAATAACCAAAAATATTTATCATCTTTAGACAAGTAAATCTTACCTTCATTGACTGTTTGCCCCATGGTATCCCTCTCTGGTGTTCTTTCCTACAAGGAGAAAATCAATTACTGCCTCCTTTTAACACATTTCTGAAGGATAGTATTATTAGAAATCAGCTATTATGGTATTACATTAAACTAAAAAGCTTGATAGGAAACTATCAACAAAATGAAAAGGCCAACTACTGACTGGTAAGAGATATTTGCAAACAATATATCCGATAAGGGGTTAATATCCAAAATATACAAAGAATTCATACAACTCAACATCAAAAAAAAAAAACAAAACAAAAAAACAAACAACCCAATTTAAAAATGGGCAGAGGATCTGGATAGACATTTGTCCAAAAAGGTATACAAATGGCCAACAGGAACGTGAAAATGTTCAATATCACTATCATCAGGGAAATGCAAATCAAAACTTCAATGAGATATCACTTCACACCAGTCAGAAAGGCTATTACCAAAAAGACAACAAGTAAGTGTCAGCAAGGATGTGGGAAAAAAAGGGAACCCTTATGCACTGTTGGTGGGAATGTAAGTTGGTGCACCCACTATGGAAAACAGTATGGAGATTCCTCAAAAAATTAAAAAGAGAACTACCATACGATCTAGCAATTCCACTCCTGCATATTTATCTGAAGAAAATAAAAACACTAATTAAAAAAGATATCCGCACCTCTATGATTACTGCAGCACTGTTTACAATAGACAAGATATGGGAGCAATCTAAGTGTCCATCAACAGATGAATGGATAAGGAAGATGTGGCATATGTGCGTGCGCACACACACACGCAATACAGTATTATTCAGCCATAAAAAAGAATAAAATATTACCATTTGCAACAACATGGATAGACCTATAAAGCATTATGCTAAGTGAAGTAAGTCAGACAGAGAGAGACAAATATTGTATGATTTCACTTACATGTGGAATCTAAAAAACAACCAAAAAAACCCTAACAAAACAAAAACAATCATAGATACAGAGAACAGGTGGTTGCCAGAGGAGGAGATAGGAGAAAGAAACAGGTGAGCGAGAGTAAGAGGTACAAACTTCCAGGTGCAAAATAAACGAGTCACTGATATGAAATGTATAGTGTGGGGAATATAGTCAATAATTATGTAATATCTTTGTATGATAACAGATTGTAACTAAACATATTGTGGTGATCATTTTGAAATGTACAGAAATACTGAATCACTATGTTGTGTAACAGGAACTAACATAGTGCTGCAGGTCAATTATACTTTAAAAATAAACAAATTCACAAAAAAAGAGATCAGATTTGTGGTTACTAGAGGTGGGGTGGCGGGAGGGGAAATTGGCTGAAGGCAGTCAAAAGGTACAAATTTCCAGTAAGATAAATAAATGCTAGGGATGTAATGTATCATGTGATAAATATAATTGACACTGCTGTACGTTATATATGAAAATTGTTGAGATTAAATCCTATGAGTTCTCATCACAAGGAAATTTTTTTCTATTTCTTTAATTTTGTACCTATATCAGATGATGGATGTTCACTAAACTTACTGTGATAATCATTTCATGATGTATGTAAGTCAAATCATTATGCTGTATACCTTAAACTTATACAGTGCTATATATCAATTATATCTCAGTAAAATTAGAAGAAAGTAAAATAAAATGAAAGTTAAAAAAAGAAATCAGCTATAGTTAGGTCATTTTAATCTCTGTCCCTTGGATGAAAAATGGTAAATTCAGTAGATTAGTAGTTGTCAGTAGCTGAGGGGAAGGAGGACTCAGGAGTGACTGCTAATAGGTGTGGGTATGGGTATGGGTAAAGGGTTTCTTTTTTAAGGAAATGAAAATGTTCTGAATTAGATGGTGGTGATGGCTGCAGAACCTTGTGAATACATTAAAAACCAGTGAATGGTACATTTTAAAAGGCTGAATTTTATGGTTAAATGAATGAAAACAAAACAAAACAAAACATTGTAAGTTGGTGGAGTTGAGATTCACTAAAGCCTATCCCAAAAGTCCACTTAAGCCCATGTTACCAAGAGGTAGAGGAATCATGACTGTATTGATGAAACTTGTAAGAACTACAAGAGTCAAGTCTTCTAACAAGACAATTACTTGTTAGAAGGCCTGTGTATTTTGAGCCACTAAATCATTAATTCAGACTTTTTCTGCATGTCCACAATATGCCAGACATTCTAAAACAAAGATAAATAACACACTGTACTTGACCTCTAACAGCTCTGTCTAGTCAGAAATAGGCACACGAATAAAACACAGTATAAATGTTATAAAAGAGGTATGTACATGGAAATACTGAATATGGCAAAGTGATATCTACCTCCCACTGCTCTATGCTTGTAGTCAGAACATGAGCAGGGTAGTTTGTTATTTAAAGGAAGCCTATGGAGAATATGTTCATTAAGCCACCCAAAACATCTCCTGCACCTGACTCAATAGACTTACACTCAAGCATCACCTCCCCAAACCTTGCTCCTTCTAACATTTTTGTTTTTCTTACTAACACCACTACTTTTCAAGGTACATGGCCTTAAAACCCCACGTATGACTGAATGTGAAAGGTTCTCTTATTTCACTCACACATTCAATCAGTGGCCAATGTGTGCTCTCTCACTTTCCTTTCCCATGCCATTAACTGGTTTACACTCTCATTAGCTCTTACCTAGTCTAATATCATAGCTGCGTAACTGTCTCACCACAAGGGTCTTTCCCCACCGCAACCTACCCAATAATGTCATACATGGTCTGAGCTGTTTTCTGCCCAAATCACCCTCTTATTTCAGTAATCTCACTGACTACTGAATTGAACAAAAATATCTTCTGTGGGGCATATTTAAGGCCTCTCACAATTTCAAAGCCACCTGACTGACATTTACCACTTAAGCTATCCTGCAGCCTAGCCCAAAACTCATCACGTGGTTCTATCTGCATGGGATACCCTTCCTTCCTCTTCTGCTTCTGGAAATCCTATCCATCCTTTAAGGCTTAACATAAATGCAACCTTCTTCTCGAAGCCTTTCTTGATCTTTCTGCATTACTACCATCTGTTTCCAGATGTGATCTACTCATTTATTTAACAAATACAGAATTCTTGTTAAGTGCTTGATGCTGTTTGGACAGAAGATACACAATCTACTACAAAAGAGCTATAAATCTAGTGGGAGACACACACTGACAAATAATTATTGAACAAAGGAGAGTAAAATACAGGCTCTTTGGGAAGATAGGAGGCACAAGTAACCAGGAATATAAAAGAAGGCTTCTCAAAGGAAGTGTTCCTATAGAGATGAGCATTTCAATGAGCAGAGAGGAATTTCAGGCTGAAGATACAAAATGAGTGGAGGCTAAAGAGAATCCTGCTTCCTCTACTTGATTATGAAATTCTAGAGTTGCTGAGTTTCCTTCAGGGCACTCATCTCCCTCTATAGTCTCTCAGGGCCCACAGCTTCAGGAGCCGCCCATACACATATGACCTGCAAAGTATTACCTCCCCTTCACAGACCTCATCTCTGAAAGTCAGAGTGAAATAATCAAGTGGATTGCATATTCAATACCACTGTGAAGATGCTGTCAATTAAGGACTATAGCTTAGTGGCTAAAGAAAAAGACAAAGTGAAATATATAGAGGGTGCTAAATCGAAGCATAAAATAAAGGCAGATGAGCTGTAAACCAAGTGGGGAGCAAAGGGACTTAACCAACTCTAGTCAGAAAGCAAAAAGTTGTGAGTTACATTAAAGTAAGTCCCATTACTATGCAAAGGGGTTCAGTTAAAAAAACTGTGGGATGGGTCACACATAGAAGGTATACTCCGGTTCCTGTGTCCGTCTCTAAAATCTCTAACCCACAACTGAATTCTTAATCTCAACTGGTATCAATTGCTCCTATTAGTTGAGCAAGTGATTTTGTAAATCCTAGAAGGTGAAAATATATGTATAGAAATAATTAAAAGCACATCTTCAAAGGCCTAGATAAATAAATTCATGCAGCATGTTCACAAGTTGGAAGATTTCTTAGATAGGCATAAAAATGCACTAACCAGAAAAGAAAATATTGATAAACTGGATTTAATCATGATTAAATTTTCTGTTTAGCCAAAAGCACTATTTAATCAAGATGGAGTAGTATTGGCATAAAGACAGGCATCTGGATCAATGGAACAGAACAAAGTCCTTAAAGATTCACATATATATGGTCAATAGATTTTCAACAAAGTGCCAAGTTAATTCAATGGAGAAAGGATAGTTTTGCTTTTTTTGGGGTTTTTTCCCCAATAAAAGATGCTAGAACATATCTACATACAAAAAAAAAAAAAAAGGAAGAAGAAGAAGAAAGAAAGAAAAGAATGAAAAAAGAAAAATTATACTTACAAGTTAATAGACAAAAATTACCTTGAGCTAGATCATAAACCTAAATGTAAAGCCTAAAAGTATAAAATTTCTAGAGAACAGAGATCTTGTGACTCTGAGTTAGGCAATGATTTCTTAGATATGACACAAAAAAGCACAAAGCATAAAAGAAAAAAAATTGATAAATTGAACTTATCAAAACTAAGAACTGCTCTTCAAGTTACATTAAGAAAATAAAAGGATAAGCTACAGAATGGGAGAAAACATTATAAAACACATACCTGATAAAAGATCTGTATCCAGAATATACAAAGAACTCTGACAATTCAAATTTAAAAAGGCAGACACAGCCCAATAAAAACAGAATTGGTGAAAGATTTAGACAATCACTTCGCTAAAGAAAAAACACAATGGCCAACTAGCAAGTGAAAATATGCTCAACATCATTAGTATTCAGGGAAGCACAAATTAAAGCCACACAAAAAAATGATATACCATGACATAAATGGCTAAAATTAAACAGACTGACACTACCAAATGTTGGTGAAGACGTGGAACTGGAACTATTATTCACTGCTGATGGGAATATAAAACAAGTATTCCTATTAAAGCAGAGCTTTCTTAAACAAAAAATAATCTTAACTCCAAAACCAATGTTTTAGAATTCAAAACACTGAATTTAGAGGTAGAACCACAGACCAAGGAATAAAATACTCTACCTATCTCCAGATAAAAACAGGAAAAATTCCAGACTCCTTTAGTTTGAGCTTAGCCATATTAGATAAAACCAACTCTTTCAGTGTTTGGAAATGTTTCCTTTTCAATTATTATAGTCATTCAGCACCACTGAGCAGACATACCCTTCTGTGAAGTCCAAAGTCATGTCAAATAAAGAATTCAATATACAAAAAGAACTCAAACTGTTTAGGAAATGAGTCAGTGATTCAATAAGCCTTCCCTTTCAGTCATTATGATGTTAAATGCAGTGAGTTGTTGGAAGACATCATCAACAGTGAGCTTATGTCCACTGTGGTAATTTAATAATTCTTTCAGGGTCACAATAAAATCAAAATCATCTGCCCTAAACACTCTTCTTCACTACAAACAGCCTTTATCGTTTTCCTTCTTGAGCCACGTGGCTTCCATGTTCCACTACACCAATCATTTCAATGTTAAATAGTTTTTCCTTTAAGAGAATATGATCCTGCCCTGTTTTATTTCCTTTACATATATTCCACAGCACCTAGAACAGTGCTAAGTACAAGATGGATTCAAACTGAACACCTGAGTGGATATTCACCAACCTTTAATAAAACAACACTTCTTTTCAAATATTTTGAAATTCACACACTCCACTGGAGATTTATTTTCTCTCCTGACTCTCCCCAATATTCCTACTGTCCAAGTTCTAAATTTGGCAGATGCAAATATGTAAATTTTCACTCAATTTATGCACCAGATAGATATACGATCAAAGTGAATGCTTAAACTTACTTTTGAGCAAATACAGATTTCTGTGTTAGAAAATATCACTACTTAAACTATCTTAAACTTCAAACTGCCATGCACTATACAGACCAAACTGTACAGTATAATATTACAGCTTCTTCCTTGTTACAAAAATGCCCAAATCTTAAAAGAAAGAAAAATTAAATTCTCTGATAGGAAAATGGACAATTCCATTCCAAAGAAATAAAGTTAATAAACAAACTGCTTCTCTACTGGGCTCTCAAACTACAAAAGCTAATCCATTTAACCCTGTAAAAAGGATAATTTTTTTTGTTTTACTTGAACACATGACTTATTTACAAACACGTGGGCATAATCACATGTCAAGGGTTTATGCCCCTAAGAATCAACAAGGAAAAGCCTGTCCTCCAGGAGCTTCCCTGCAGGGCTTCCAGGCTGTGTATCCAACCAACATTTAGCAGATTATCAAAGCAAGTCTTATATAATACAAGTTGTTTACCTGCTCATCTCTCCTCATAGACTGTGAAGTGATCGAGAATACAGGCCACATATTACTTTTCCTTGTAGCTCTCCTACAGGTAGCACAAAAATTTGCACTTAAAAAAAAAGTACTCAAACGTTCTACTAGTAACTAAAATTTTACTATAAGTGCATACATAGGTCTCTATAGGATTATATGAGTAAAAGATTATTTAACCATGGAGAGAAACACAGGACATATTCTAGGTTGTTAATAAGGCTTACCAGGGAGGATAAAGACGATGGTGTGTGGGGCAGAGCGTTATAAATATATTTTGTGTGATATAATTCTATTTGTAAAAAATTTGTGTAAATTTGCATAAAGAAATACAAAAATATTTTGGTGAGCCTCCTTTTTTTGCATCATAGGGTGGTGAGATTTTAGGTGACCTTTATTTACTTCCTTATATTTTTATGTATTATTTGAATTCTTTACAATGGTATGTATTAAATCATCAGAGAAAGTTATTTTCACTGTGTGGGGGTGTACCCTGATAGTTTTCTTAAATAACCTCTAACTGTTGTTGTATTATTAAGAAGCTCTGTATATGCAATGCTGGTCTATCACATAAGTTTTAAAAAATTATATAGTTATTGTGATGGTTACTGGTAGCCATAACAATCACATAGAAATATTATTTCTAGTGCTTAAAGCCATTACAAATTACTTCATCTCCCTGAGTCTTGGTTTTCCCATATATGAATTAAGGCTGTTACCATCTATACTTCATAGTGTAGTCATGAAATTAAATGTAGTCAGGAAATTAAATGAGATGGTGTAGGCAGAGCACCTAGCATAGTACCCTGAACAACTGGAAGCTCAAAGACTGTTTTCTATCCCACTACATCTGTCCTTATTAAAACTCCCCGAGATGAGTGTGTTTTAGCATTAATACAACAGTAATTATGTTGTAAAATGAAGCTATATTCCTACTTTGATTCCTGAACATTACTTCCTTATTCTCTTCCAAAGTACAGATTAAAAAGGTGTTGTTTAAGGAAACAAATGCTAATTTTAAGGCACTCTTAAATTAAACAGTAATAAATAAACATGTAATGCTCAGACACATAATTACCAAAGAAAGCAGCCACCATCTACCAACCAGCATTATATTCTAGCTAAAGCCAAAAGAAATCTGATGTCACCCCATACTGGATGACTTTGAGGTATTATTTCCTTTAGGGTTGGTGAGTACTGAAAATAGCTTTTGGTCCTTTGTGAACCAAAATGGCCTTTGCGGACTCGTAGAAACTAGAATAGTTTTGTTTCTTCTTTTTCACACCTTCATCATCACACTCAAAAAAATAGAATACAGATTAGTAAAGGGGGGAAAAAACCCCACCTATAATCCCAGTTAAATAATACCTCCTGTTAACCATCTGGTGTATATCCTTTCAGTTTTTAGAAATCACATATACGATACACATTTGAACCACTTTCAAATGTACATTTTACAAATTCCATATACCAATAATATTCAAATGAAATTCTGCCCATATTATAAATTTATAAAGCCAATATTTTTAGCTAAAATGAAAAGTGGACAATAATAAATGTCTTTTAATAGTCAGTGACTTATGGAATAACTCCACTATTCTCAAGATTAGCACTCAAAACAGGACAAAAGTTACTGCTTATTTTGTAATCTAAAAAGTGATCAACAAGGCAGATGAAAATTCATTTACTAGGATTTGGGGGTAATTTTTAAGTTTAACAAACATTATTTTTTATAATGTTGGATCTCATCAAAACTTTCCACCATTTTCTATGTAACTGTTATGTAATATACCATACTATTTTAAAAAAGGATTAGCAGTTCCAATTTAAAAAATATGCCTATAACAGGAAGGGGTTTTTTTTAATTAAAAAGAGCAAATAAAAATGTACCAGTTGGAAAAAATTTAGTACTCAACCAGAATGATTAACTTCTCTCTGGTCTGTATAAGTCTCACTTCAAGATAAAAGTACATACAAACTGAATGGGAAAGATAGACATTTTCCTAGGAATGAACACTTGGAGAAATTTGCACAAATTTGTACAGAAAGTATCTTTGACTATAATATGAAAAAAAAACAGAAATTCTATTGTCACTGTTAAAATGCCCCAGCATTACAATGAAATTAATCTGTCTTTCAGTCACAATACAAGGATAGAGACTATAGAAGTTGAAGGAATAGACCATGATCTGTTGGTAAATGATGGACAGCATCAATTCACAGTTGATTCCTCAGAATCCCTCAAATTAAGATACACCATGGAGTTAAGAACATATCTATATGACTTATATACCAGAAAGGCAGACTGCACAGCTGTTATCTTTTTGAAAATAATATTAGGAGCCTGACTTTCTTTTAGAAATAGACACACCTCATCTCCACAGTGGTGGTCTGCAGACCAAACTGCAGAAAAACTTAACTTGGTTCTCAGTATACTTTGAGCTGCCTCAGCACTTTAAGAAAAACTCAAATAAGACCCCCAAAGTAGTTCTCCATGTTACATAGGAGAGAAAATTTTGGCAAGAAAAAAAAATAAAAGCTTTATTTTTGCCAGCACTAAGAAAAGGTGTTTCACTAAATGCATGTAAGGAGAAACCTTGCTGTATAAAAAAACTGAAATATAAAAAAGCCAAAAAAAAAAGTATTAAGTTACAGTGCCTGACATTGACATTTCCTTTACCAAAAGATCACAGTTAGACTAAATCTAGCAATTGTATCCAGGAGACTGAGTAAGGATGGATAGTCTGGGATCTTTCACAAAACCATTTGTTTTGCAGATTTTATCTTAGAATTAAGAGCTGGTAAGAGATCAACAAATGTTTTGAAAGTCTTGTACTATTTTAAACCATTATCTCAATACAATTAAACAATGTAAAACAGTGATTAATAGTGGAATTATTAAACCTAGAACTCCTATTGCTCTTATCTGATTCTGGAGAAAATTCTGTAATTTTTTTTTGAAAAAGACAATTTTAAAGGACTATTTAGCAAGTTAATGGGTCTATAATTCTAAGATTACAGGGTTCTTCCATTATTTGTTTGTTTGGGTTTTTTCTCTTTTTGCCTCTCCATTTTGCTTTGTTTTGAAAATGAGGTAATATTCTTGGAGTCTCTAATTAGAGATCACTACCTGAAGAGTCAATAAGCAGTAACATTTTGACAAGGGCAGGAACTAAACAAGTCTAACTGGCAAAAAATTTCCCAGGGCTCTTTTTAACTTTCAGCCATTAGTCAGATGTTATAAAATGGATGGAATTACAGAATCTCAACCTGAGAGTGTATAATTTTTATCAGTGTAGAAAAGATTCTCAACTATATTATATATTTACCAGACTGACACCTTTCCCTGATGACCAGGGTTTTGGTAATAAATATAATAATAATACGCATAATGCAAAGAGTTGCTGGGATACCTCACTTTCTGCATCTGGCCTCTACCTTCCCTCTTCTCCTATAACTGCTTTCCAAGGCCCCAATTATCTCCCAGGCATCAAATCCTATTTCAGGTTTCAGTCCTACTTCTCCTTGACACTTCAGGAGCCCTCCACGATGTATCGGTCACCCCTGATCCCAGACACCTCTCCTCTCTGAGCCTCATTCATTATTCCCTGGTTGTCCTACCTCGATTATCCACCCCTTGTGTCTACTTCCTCCTGTTGTAGCCATTGATCTTCTCTAGTCACTCAGTCTCTTCCTCTAGATTCTACAAATTTTAAAGTCCAGAATTTCATTCTATTCCATGGCTGATGCAACATCCTTATGTAGATGACTTCTGTATCAGCATCTCTATTCCTAGTCTCTCTCCAAAATTTCTAGTCTAGCCAATTGAACATTAGTCTAAATGCCTCACAACCACCTCAAACACTACATATTTTAAAAAATCAAACTCTTCTGCCTTCTAAAATGAGCTCCTCTTCCTCTGTCTCCTATCTTAACAGACATTACAAAGTCCCAGTCTTTCTGAATTAAAAGTCATCTTTGAGTCTTCTCCTCCTTTGTCCAATATACTATCAGTTACCAAGCTCTGTTGATTTTTGAAGATCAGAAAGCTGGTAATGAAAGAAAAATGATTCAAACCTAGATTTCTCAGACACCAAAAGACGGGGCTCTAATACACTCTTCATGCTTTGAAAGGGAGAAGTAAGGAGACATACACATCATGCACCCTGGACAGAATGGATCCATGAAGGCAGGAGAAAATAAAGATTATGGTCTGGGGTCTACTGATGGTGGTGCTGGCAGTGGTAATAAAAAAATACTAAGAGCTATTACTTACTGAGCTTTTGTTAAATGTGTGGTACCCTACTAAGGCATTTATATTCATTTTTCTTATCTAAAGCCTATTATAAGCCTATAGAGTTAATACTGTTATTAATGTCCATGTGAAAGTTAAAGATATTGAAGCTCAAAGACCTGTACAATACCACCTAGCTAGATTTAAACCTAGGTCCATGAATGCTAAACCATTATGCTAAACTGCTTCTGTTGTGTTTATATATGTGCCTTATCTCCCCTACTAGATGATAAGCTTTTGGGGACAGTATTACACCTGGTTTACCTTTATATTCTGCAGTGTCTATCCACCATGTCTATCATATAGTAGGACCACCAAAATGTTTCCTAAATGAGTAAATCTGTTCTGCCACAGTATACTTTTATCTAAATGATATAATCCCAGAATACTGTGGTTTTAAAAAAATTTTTGGTGAAGTTTTGTTTTGGCTGTCATTGTTCTCCATTCCTTTCTGCAATGTCTAATCTGCTGTCTTAGCTTATACACAAGTCTAGATCAATGAGCCACGGAGAAAATGATGTGAGATCTGAGATAGTCTCTCACTCTCCACATCTGATAAACTTCCATTTTTAAATTCTGAATTTGATTTCTAGGATGTTTGAAGTCTCAAAAAGACACACTGCAGTATAAATGGGTTAGTATTATAGGTATTTTTCCAGAGAGAACAACTAGGTATACTATGCTATACAAGAATTCAGTTTATAAATTGCAATTATATAACAGTTGGAACTAAAACATGTGCTTTAAGCCAATTTTCACAAAAAATGGAGAAGACACAGTCCCTATACACAAAATAATTTAAGTGCAAAAATATTTCATTATATCCCCTTGAGTATAATCAATAGTATATAGACTTATCAAGGCTAAAAGAGGTTTACAAATATGCTTGCTGGTAGTTTTAAAGAAAAGGTTGAAATAAGTGATGCAAGCTATATACACACATAATTCACCAGAGACTATTAATGAAATAACACAAGTAGAACTTTTTTTTTAGTCTTTATTGTTATAAAGATACTATTTTAGCTATGTTTTCCTTTGACAAGGAAAAGCTGGCTATTTTAACTAAAAATTCGCTCCTGGTAAGATGATCGTATTAGTATAATTTTAAAAAGTATATACAGTTGGCCCTCCATACCCATGGATCCAGAGGGCCGACTGTACTAAGCCATTTTATATAAGGGACTTGAACATCTGTAGACTGCTAGAACCAATACCCTGGGGTTTCCAAGGGACAACTGTAGTATATCCACTGCAGAGCTATACATAACTTGTTGAACTGGACGTGATTCACCACTTTAAGATTTCACAAGCATCTACTCAATTTACTCAGTAATCATATTTCCCATTTTCTGATATATTTATAAAGGTTATCATTTAAAACTTAAATTATAATGTTACAATTACCTTTAAAATAAAATCCCATCTCTGAGGAGGGTATAGCTCAGTGGTAGAGTGTCTGCTTAGCATGCAGGAGGTCCTGGGTTCAATCCCCAGTACCTCCGTTAAAAAAGATAATAAAATAAATAAATAAACCTAATTACCTCCTCACCCCAAATTAAAAAAAAGATGAATAATATAAAATAAAATCCCATCTATGAACTGTGAATAATCAATATTAAGAATGAAATTTTTAGTAGTGAGGATTTATCAAATTAAGCCTGCTGGAGGAGCAATTTTAATCATGCTTTAGTAAAGTCTACCCCCAACAAATTAGAAATTAATCTTTTTCTGTGTCAAAGTAAACCCAAAAATAAAATAACTATTTTCAAGAATTTTTAAGTTATCTAAAAAATTAGAGTTTCCAACTTAAAATAATTAATCTCTCAAAATTTAAAAACAATTTATGTGAAAGCTATGCATTTAGTTAAGAAGCATGTCATGTCAGAAAACAGATAAATGAAAGACAAGTCAAGCATTGCCAAAATCCCAGTTTATAGCTGTAAATTCCTAAGGTTTTAAAGCACAGTCACAGGCTAATTGCCCAAAGACCTGCTGCCCACCGACATTTGCAAAGGACTGAAGTTAATAGCAGGGCATGTCAATTTACTACAGGCAGCTCTCAGTGCGACATTTTGACAAAAGAACTAGGTCAGGTTACAGCCTGTTTCTATTATCACAGCATTCTAGATTTATGGTTTCTAACACTGGCCCTACAAGAAATAATGGAAATGATGACAACAACAATCCCTGTTAGACAACAGACTACAGGAAAGCATGCAATAAACCACAAACTAAAGTGACCAGAAAACTAAGCATCCCTGACAACACTTCAAACATGAGGCAGGTGTCAGTAAATTACTCATTTAAATATTTCTACAACCTCTCAAAGTCTCAACACAAAAAATCTCAAATCAGAGTTTCTAATCTAAAACCAAGCAATATATAAATGTATTTGTCATTATTGAGTACTATATTTTAATTCTTTTAATAACCAAAGACAATTTCATTTGAACAGATTTATGAAACTCTACCAAATTAATAAAAAGTAAAGAGAAAATAATGATAATTACTTTTCAAGTAATTTTAACACATATTGGAAAATACTCCAAATAATACTTGAAATCTTTGAAAAGAAAAAAAAAGTTTCACAGCAAAGGGCACAAGTTTACAACTGCATTCAGAGAGGCAAGAGAACTAAAGAGAAGAAACATACGATTCAGTCACTGCTTATTTTAAAACTAAAAGAAGTCTGTCAATACATGTGTTTAAAAGGCTACATGAAAGCTATAAGGTACATACCAAGCAAACGAAGCTGTTCATCTGGAATTCAGCACCAGTTAATCCTTAGGAGAAACAATGATCAAGAGAAACAAATTTGTATTCCAAAGACAAGAAGTAAAAAAGTCCCACCAACTTTCCCCTGAAAAAAGAAAGCATCCTCAAGCTATGCCCTAGAATTGCAATATATCTATCCCTTCTGAAGTTTACAATGGCACATTACCACAAAAGGTGGGCACTCTCTTTCCGCTCTTACAACAATTTGCTTCTATAAACTTAGGAAGGGGCAGAGCCACAGCCATAAACACAGGTCACAAGTAGTAGGTAGTCAAATGCTCTCTATCTTCAAATGTTTCCCAGCTCTTTCCTCATACAAAGCTTATTCTTTTTTTTTTTTTTTAACTCCTCGGTTAAATAAGGAATTGAACAGCACGGTCATATAAACTGCTTATAGGAACCTCAAATCTTCCACCGTTCACAGAATAAGATATCTTCATTTCTTATGTTAAAACCTTTCCAACATATATAGGGATATATGTTTAGTAGAAATCACTTAGCATAAAAATCACTAGTATTACTATATCTCCGGTGGCCAAGGTTTACTTGTATTAGACAACATAAAGACCAAATTAGCAAAAATGCCTTATTCATGAAAACCAAACAACATATACGTTTTTCAAATCTTTCATGGTTTCTGAAATCTTCTGAAGTTGTCCTGCTTTAAGAAACCACCAGCCCTGCTATCTTTTAAAAAATGAGATGTTATCACTACAGTAAGGGCATTTCTATGCTTAGAGTAACCAAAGCCCAAGCTAGTTAGAGCCTGGAAATTTTACTTAACCGCTAAATTATACCAACCCATTCTAATCTACGATAAAGAGCAGTGGCTTCTCTCACTTATTTCCCCCAAGACAAAGGGATCATAAAGATTAAGACTCCAAGCCAAGGAAGGGTAAACTTTTTCTTTCAGAATGACCATTTGCCATTTTCAAAATTTCCACATTTCTGGTTCCTGAAATCAACAATCACTTCAAATTCTAAGTTATTATGTAGTAATTTTCAGATATTAATAATGTTCCTAATATTCTCAGAGGTACTTGATTTGCTCACTCCAAACTACAAAGCATCTGGCAATGCCAGACCAATATTTGCACCACAGCCTCAAGGCTCTAACGTTGATGGCTAGCAGAGCTCACTTTCTTCATATCTTATATACCCTAAAACCCAGCAATATTACTATATTATACTAACTATACTACATTATCAGGAGACAATGAGACTCCCAGGGAGGTAAGCTAATAGAGAAGATGACCTCAGATTTCCATTCACAACTGGAATGAGAAGAGAGCTGGCATTAAGGGAAAAAAAGCAGGAGACAGAGTAACCTGGCAAAAAAAAAAAAAAGAACTAGAGGTGACTAATAACTCAAACAGCAGAGGATCCTTTGCATCCTTCAGTATTCCAGTTACCAAAGTTCCAACAGTCATGTCTATTAACCCAAACAGAAGGGCAGTAAAATATTCAAGTGACATCTTCCTCTCCCCTCCCTCTCTCCCCACCTTGCAAGAGCTCAAGCTAAATCTGGGATTTGGATTTTCCTTGAATGGAAAAAGGGGCTACATCATTTTCATTAAAAAAAAAAAAAAAAAAAAAACTTGGCATTTATTCAGCCTTTTCAAAGCACTTTACTATCATCAATTATTTCTCAGTGAGGCAGTGCAGGATTACCCTGACCATTTCATTGATGCGGAAACAGACACCAACAGCAAAGGGAACAGGGGCAGGAAGAGGGGCGATAGGAAGCATCTGGGAGGAACAGGCAGACAGCTAAAAAGGAACAAACCCAAAAGAAAATGAGAGTCACATCTGGCTTATAGCTGACCATCATAACACTTATTTGTTATTTTTTGAGCTCAGAGAGATGTCTGAAACACATTGAAAAAAGAAAGTGCTCTAAACTACCAGTCAGTTAATATCTAGTTACAGCCTAAACTACTCAGTCATAGATGTAATGTTATCTAGCATTAAAAAATACCCACTCTCCAAAACACATACTGATTTCAATTGATACCAGCAATTATTTCCTACTTCAAGCTTAACCAGTATGTTAACTGTTTGACCCAGAAAACAATCTCTTACAAAAATATATAGCTTTATATAATCATAACAAAAGAGGCACAAACTTTATATCACATAAGTCAGAAATAATTCAGTTACACCCAAATTTTGTTGAGAATTATGAACAATATTGACTCCCTGAATTTGCCACTGAAATAAAAGACTGCTTGTTCTACATTTATACTGATTTTCTTAGATATAACCTTGAAATTTTCAGGAATAAATTACTGATGAGAAGCCTTAAACCCTGAGAAACCAGCACACACAGCAGGAGGTTGAACTACACTCCATACTACAGACAGCATAGGTACTTAATAAAGATATGTTGATTGAAGGATAAATCAAAAACGATTGACCAACTGCCTCATGAAAAAAACACCTCGTTAAGACTGACTCCAAGATTTCTTGTACATATGACATCATTAACTTTAAAGCATCCTCACACATAAATAATATAGTTCAGTTATGTTAATCTTTTGTTCCCCAAACTATCAATTTCAAAACAAATCAGGTTCTCTGGGGGAAACAGGTATACACCCTTATAAGTTTTCAAGGTTGTGTTATATATGAAATTTACTCAAAAATGTCAGAGCCATTTAAAAATTGTGTTTGACTAAGTTTTTGAAAAAATTCTATCACACTGTTTTGAAGAATATGCATAGAGATATAACCAAATAAATATAAGGCATCAGGTGAGTGTTCATAAACTCCTTTCTCAAAATCCCAACTGGACTCATTTCCAAAGGCTATTTTCACATTTCTCCCATTAAATATACAAAAGCACAAATAGACTGAAAGAACATTCATCCTTGGAAATACGTTATTTAATGAATTAAGAAAAAGTGGTGAGAAAAGCCAATCTGTCATTACTGAAGAACATTCCCACACACTTATTGAAAAAAGCATTAAATAGGCGTCTATGAACTATGGCTATAACACATTGTTTGTCACAGGAAGTTGTACTCCATAAATGTTATACATCTTGTAACACTCTTTCCCCAAAATAGAAATATGAATAGGTTTAGGAGCATTAAAAATGCAGCAGCATCTGCAGTTTTTTGGGGAAAGAAAATCATTTCCAATAATTTCGCAAATCATATGATCGTAAGGAAGTACTCACTTTCCCTGCCTCTGTTTCCCTCTACCAACCGATTCATTCACTTTTGGAGATGTCTGTCCTAAAGTCACCTTACAGGAAAGTCATAACTGCTAATCTTCTAATTCTTCAAAGTAGAAGCTAGTTCCAAATTGTAATCACACTTTATAACTAATGTAAATGTACTACAATCTTAAAAAAAAAAAAACAATAGTCTTAAACAGCAACTTCTAACTAAATACCTGTGCTACCCAAACATTTGGGGCGGGGTGGGAGATACAGCGCGAATTTCATCTCAGCCCTCAAAGCTACCTAAAACCTTAAGGCGCAAAATCTATTAAATTCGCCTACTTGCTCTCCCCCTGGTGATTCACACTAGAACGTAGCACAACCATTATCCAGGTGGAAAATGCGAGAACGCTATCTCTAAATGAAGGCAGCAGTCAGTGATCCTTTGACCCAGTCATGCCGCGAGAGCTCGGCGGCCACCTCGCCGTTCCGGGGCAGAGCTGGAGCCCCGATCTCCGGCCCCCACCCTCACCCGTACCCCCACCCCCAGGACGAGCCGCGCCTTCCCGCTCCGCTTCTTCCCGGAGGGCGAGCAACCGGCCGCCCCCCTCACCCCCCCGCCAACCGCCAGGAGCCACGGGGCGGGAGTCCGAAGGACACCTGGCACCGGGACCGAGCCCGCGCTCGGCCACAGGCGCATCCTTCCGGACTGACGTTTCCCTCCCAAACTCCAAAAGTTACCTAACAAGTCCCCGGAAGGTTCCTGGGAGAGTTTCAGCCCAGACCACGCAAAGTCATCCCTACTCCTCAGCCCCGCTGCCCACCGCGCTGTCCCGGGGCCCCAGCCCCACCCACGGCGGGAAGATGCTCGGTTGGGTGCTGTCCGCGCTTCGGGTCAGGGGACGGTTGGAGGAGAATGGTCCGGAGCCCAAACGCCACGGGCGGGATGGGCCGGTGCACGGCGACCGGGCCCTGGGTGAGTATGAGGGGCGCGAGAGCTGCTGAGGGGCGTCTCGGAGAGCGCTACGTGGGGAAGGAGGGGCCCTGGCCTCGGGGCTGAGGCCGCCGAGGGGCAGGGGAGCCCTGGCCTCGGGGGTGAGGCTGCAGAGAATGGGTGACCGGAGAGCAGGGCCGAGCTGAGGCCGGACCCCGCGGGGCGGTGAGGGGGCGTTCCTCGCGCGGGACGCGTCGCCGAGGACTCCCGCCCGCCGGCGCACAACGGCCAGAGCTAGGACGCCACGGCTCCGCCTCTCTGGTCCTCACGGGGCCCAGAGTCGCCACGTACCTCGAGTCTCGTCGGCGAAAAGAGCAAAATTCTGTCACACGGGTCCCGCGAGCCGGTACCGGTCTTCACACCGCCGCCGCCATGTTTGAGAAGCCGCGCGCGAAGCCGCGCATGCCCCGCAACCGCCACCGCTGCCCCGCCCCCTCCTCGCTGCCCGCGTGCCCTGGGGTTGCCGCAAGCACGCCCTATGACCGCAGCCGCGTGCGGGGCCCGAGCTGGGGACCCAGCCGGAAGCTCGCGCGGGTGGTGGCGAGCGATGAGACGCTGCGAGCCCGGGAAACCCCAGGGCAGTTTTCCCTCATCCTCCCCCCGCCCCAATCTGCACTCCCGCCAAAAAAAAAAAAAAAAAAAAAGCCGGTCGCAACCCATGCACCCAAGACTGTGGTGTGTCCCAACTGGCAGCCCAGGCTCCGCGTCAAGTTTCATCAGAGGGAAACTCGGTCCCCTTGGCCATCGCCTTCGACTCTCGGCCACCGCCCACCCTGGTCACGCACCGAAAATGCAGGCGCTTCCCTAGAAACTCAAGCAAGGTCGTTGAGCTAGGAAAAGGCAGCTCGTTAGAGCAGCTTGAGCAAAGCCACTCCTTCGCGGGTTACAGCATAGTCCTTGAAACAGAGTTTCTTTTTTTTTTTTCCAAGGGTTTTTGCCACGCATTCCCCTCCAGCTCCACATTCTGTATTTAGTTGTCCTCTAAACCCAGGCATGAACTAACGGAACTAGATTAACCTGGAGAGTAAAATACTTTGCTCATAGACTTTAGGGTGCTCGTGAGCGTCTTCGAGAGCGCATTTTGGGTCTCCTCTGTTGGATCCCTCCGGACCAGGACTGAGCGGTTGCGCAGGTGGAGGTCGCACCGCACCAAAGGGGAGGGGGCGGACGTAAAAACAGCTCCAAAACGAACCATTCCGCACTAAATGTAGCAAACAGAAAACCAGAAGAAGAAGAAAAAATCCCATTCCTCGTTGTGTGGTTGGGTATAGGCAGATTTAAAACTTTTGTTTGAAAAATAATACAACGTGCTGTGTTAGCCAAAAGTAAACTATTGGCAGGCCTTCTCTCTCTCTCTCCAACTCTTTCAAAAGTTGGATGGAGGTTTTGCATCCGTGATCTGCTTAACTTAGTATATAGGGCATGAATATTTTTAAAATTAAAGTTTGGAAATCAGAGCCTAAAACTTAAAAAAAAAAATCTTGCAGAATATAGCCATTCTTTACAATGCAGAATAAAATTATTTTCATACAACGCAGCTTTTGCAGTGTTAAACAAGGACCAAATTAAAGTATTTTTTACTGGGCCTAAGTACTGGCGAATGGCACAAAATCAAACGGCTCTGATTGTTCTTGCATCCTTTAAAAGTGAATAAATAAATGTTAATGCAAAATTCAAGAAAACTCAAAGGCAAAAACAAAAAAACTAGACCATTGATGTGCAAATATTAGAGATTTGGCCCATCAGTTGTATGATTTGTATCACATAGGAAGGAATGTTGAAATGGTCTTAGATAAAAGTTCAAAAATGTTTTTAAAAGCCAGAAAGTTATCTTTAACAGAAAGAAATTAAGTAGAGATTTAATCTTAGCAAACTCTTACTATGGGCTACAGCAGGGCTGGGGGAAAACTTAAATTTTTAATTACTGCCCATTGTCTTTCTAACTCTGATGCAATGGAAATATTTGAAATTCATCTCTACATTCTATGAAAGATTTGAGTTATCATTTGCCTCTTTTACATGTATGTATCCTTTATTAAATTGTTGAAATACTACTCAAATTGTTAAATTGCCTGTCTCAGGGATGCCTCATCTACTTCCCATATTTCTGCTTTTAACATGAAATTAACTGAAGCTCTTACCCTAAAAATGTAATTCGCACTTACCTATATTAGAACATCTTCTCAATGACTATGTTCACCTAAGCATTTATAGAAGTGTCTCTTTGTTATATTAAATATGAATTATTGATAATTATTACAGCTACTATCCATTGAGCACCTACCATGTGCTGAGTCATGCTACCATCTTTAGATAAATAATTTTCAATATTCATAATGTTCTTTCACAAAGTTCTTATGAGGTAGGTGCCCTTATTCCCATTTTACAGATGAGGAAGGGGCATTGGTGGTTCAATGGTAGAATTCTCACCTCCCATTTTACATATGAGGAAACTGAATACTACACAGCAAATAAGTGGCAGAAGCAGCTTCTGAACATATACTTGAACCTTTCCTAACTATCCTTTCCACCCTTGTCATCAATCTTAGATTTCATTATAAATTATATATATAAACATTCAATGAAAAGTCTTTTATTTGCTTATACCGTGCTTTTCCCTCCTTTGCCAAAATAAAGTCAAGACTGCTTTTTAATGATGTTAGCATAGGTTGGAACATCAGTTTCTTTTATGTTATATGGAATTGTCTTGCACACAGTAGGGATTTGGTAAATATTTGTTGAATGAGTGAATAGATGAATGGGTGAATTTATATCTATTATTATGACATTCAATTAATTTTGACTAGAAAACATGAAAATGAGGAGACAATTTGAACTGAGTAAAATCCAAATTTTCATGATTATTTTTCAAGTCTCAGATTTGCTTCTGTGGGTTTGCTCCTATAGTTCTCCTGACTCAGCCCCAAAACTGTGACAACCTTTAAAGAAGATCCATCATCCCTAGCCAGATCCGTCATCCAAATCCAATGAAAAATACTCCTGTATCTCAGTGTGTTTGATTACTTCCTTTTGTAACTTTCTTTAGAATTTAATATTAGTCCATCAGAAAGAAAAGATGATCTTCTTTCCTACATAAGCAGGTTTAATCTAGTTTTCCATTAGCATGCATACTTATATTGAAACTATTATTTGTGTATGTAAAGTTCAAGTTTTTGGATAATCAGTAAAGACCTCCTCTAGTTTTCCCACTTCATGCACTCCTTTCTTTCTAAAACAGAAGCTTAACTAAGCCTGGCAGAGACCAGAGATCCAAGATATTCTTGGTAAATTTACCATGCGTATTTTCATCTCAATGAAAAAGTCCATATGGTAGGTATTAGATTACTAATAAATTAATTAAAATAGTAACTGAGCTTACAAACATCTTCAGATCCTTGTTTCTAACAAATTGTCCCTTTTCCCCCATTAAACCAAGAGCACATATCAGCAAGATATAAATCGTTTTTAGTACTGTTATTGTTGATTAAAATAAATCTCTTTTCCTAACTTCGAAATAGCAGCTTCCGTGGAAAAATATAAGAGAAGTGTGTGATATGAAGAATGAGATGCCAGTCTAACAGGAAGGCTATGTCTTTTCAAAGGACAGAGCCACATCAGGAGGTCAGAGCTCTTGTCCTGAATTCCTAGTCTATCATCCACTAACTGGATTTCTTTAGAATCTTTCCATGCCTCAACTTTTTTCATTTTAAAAATGGGGATAATAAAATCTTAGATGAGAAAGTGCTACTCAGATCTATCAGAAAACTACAGGGTCTTCCCTTAATGGATCCCCACACTTTTTAAAAAACATAAATTCACCTTTTACCAACAAAATGTATGAGATCTAAGCTGACTTTGGCCAAGTATTTTATATGCTGTGAAAACTGGCATAACCTCAATGAACATTATGCACTACACTTGGCCATTATTACATTGACTAGTCTTTCATTCAAACACCAAACATCAACATTATTGAATGCTTGTCATATATGGCTCTGCTAGAGGTGGGGATACCAAGATGAATAAAACAAACTGAACACTCTGGAGTTTATACCCAATCCAGAAAGAGAGTGAGAGAGTAAGAGGCAGAGGGAGAGGGAGAGGGTCTTCAAAAGAACTAGGTTATGCTGTACACCAGAAATTGACACAGCATTGTAAACTGACTATACTTCAATAAAAATAAATACATACAAAAAAGAAGAACTAGGATCTCCTATAACGCCTTTCATCATATCAACCATTTTTAGATGTCCCCATATAATACTGTATAACTAAATGAATGGAATTGCAGTTGACCAACTGACATAATGTCCTTTGAACATTTAATTAAAACGTTTACTAGTTTTTTTTTTATCAGAGAAATGCAAATCAAAACTACAATGAGGTATCACCTCACATCATTCAGAATGGCCATCATCCAAAAGTCCACAAATGGTAAATGCTGGAGAGAGTGTGGAGAAAAAGGAACCCTCCTACACTGTTGGTGGGAAAGTAGTTTGGTGCAGCCACTACAGAAAACAGTATGGAAGTTCCTTAAAAAACTAAAAATAGACTTACCATATGATCCAGCAATCCCGCCCCTGGGCATATATCTGGAGGGAACTCTAATTCGAAAAGATACATGCACCCCAATGTTCATAGCAGCACTATTTACAATAGCCAAGACATGGAAACAACCTAAATGTCCATCGACAGATGACTGGATAAAGAAGATGTGATATATATATATATACACACACAATGGAATACTACTCAGACATTAAATATATATATATATATAAAATGCCATTTGCTGCAACATGGATGGACCTGGAGATCATCATTCTAAGTAAGCCAGAAAGAGAAAGAAAAATACCGTATGATATCACTTATATGTGGAATCTAAAAAATTACACAAATGAACTTATTTACAAAACAGAAACAGATTCACAGACATAGAAAACAACAGGCTCTAAAAGTGAGTGGAAAACAACCCCACCAGCCAGCCATAAGCCCCTCTGGAGCTGGTCTAAAGCCAGCATCTGGCATTGTAATCCATCTGCATGATAACCTGGGCATATTCATTCCTCATTCAGGAAGGAAGTATCTACTGAGCCTACTACACACAGGTTCTGTGCTAGATACATACAATCTGCAGACAAATAAACAAGTGATCTTAATGGTAAAGGCTATCATTGAAGTTACATATCAATTATAGGCACCAATAGGTATTCACTTGTTGAGTAAATGGACTTTTATGTGTTTATGTAAATAAATAAAAATAACCCTTCATGATAATCCTGTAAACTTTGCATATAGGACACAGTGAAATTAGAAATTTACATAAAATTCACTGAGAGCATTTTCCTCCTTTTCTTAAAGAAGTTCTTTAGCTCCTGGCTTTTGGAAATTTCCACCAAACTCTCCTTCACACATTCCCAGCAAGTTGTCCTTCCAAACCTTGCCTCTAGGCACCTAGAGGGAGGGAGTCAGTCAGCCACATGGTCTAAAGCCCAGGGTCCAGAACACCTCGAATAGCACAGTACTCTCAATGGCCTTTCTTCTCCCCTCTAGTGCTGGGAACCTCAACCCAGGTGCCTGAGAAAAGAAGATGGAAAGTTGTGGTTTTGTGGGATGCTTTGTGTAAACCCACAGCGTGCAAACCTTTTTTATTAAATAGTGTCGGCTAGGAAAAGGGGAAAAAAAAAATAACAAGCCTAAGTCCACGAACTTCCAAAGCACGAAACAACACGTTAAAGGTTTAGCATCATGAACAATCAGGTCCTTGTCATCCACTCATTTGCTAGCAAGTTTCCACAAATAACAGTCAAGCTCAAAATTTTCATAAAACGTTTTGGCAGTGCACGATGGGCCAGCTTTCTGGCTGTCTCTCTAAGGAAATGACTGCAAATGTTTTTTCGTGTGAACAGCCTTAAGTATTTTAAATCCTTGGTAAATAGAGTTGCCAACAGTCCCAAATATGTTTTACTATTTCTGAATTGGACATTCAGGATTATTTTAGGGGGAGATTTTTCAACAACAAATATTTCAATAATAAGTTATCCTAACTCCCTTTATTAAATGTTGATGACTTTGGAAAACTTTGTAAATGAGAAACAAACTTTAGTAGCCAAATTGCAGAGGATGAGATAAATGAAAATTTCCTAGAAAGCATACTGTAAAGACAACATGACTTGCAGGAATAATATACACCCATAGTTTTTACTATAGGAGAATGCTGATTTCTAAAGCAAAGGTCTGACACACCAGTATAACTTACTAACTTGAAATGATTCTAGAGTTCTTACAGCAAGTTATCCTGAAGGATGTTTGTTCTAAATCTGGCGTTCAGTATGGTAGTTACTAGCCACATGTAGCTATTCTGAATTGAATTAATAAAAATGAGATGAAATTACAAATTCAGTCCCTCAGTCACACTAGCCTCATTTCAAGTGCCATATAACCACATGTGGTTAGTGGCTGTCATATTGACAGTGCAGAACATTTCCATCTTAAATAAAATTCTATTGAACAGAGTTGTTCTAAATCTTTACTATTCAAAGTGTGGACCAGCAGCTTCAGCATGTGAGAGCTTGTTGAAAAGACAGAATCTCATGCCCCACACCAAATACTCTGAATCAGAATCTTCACATTAATAAGATGCCCAGGTGATTTGAGTGCATATTAAAATTTGAGGAGCATTGGTCTAAATCAGCATTTCCCAGACCTGGCTTGATCATAAGAATCACCTGGTGCACTCAGGAATCATTCAGAGTCCAGGGCCTTGCTCTAGATCTACTACATTTGACTCTTCAGAGCAGGTTCTTGGAATCTGTATGTTTAACAAGCACTCTAAGTAATTCTTATTACTCTGGAATAGCCATTGATAGTTTTTCAAAACTCTCCAGGATTCTGATGGGCAGCCAAGGCTAAGAACTACTGCTATAAATTACTTGATCTCAGAACTACTTCTGGTCTTAAAATTGGATATTCGATCTTTAAATAGAAGTAAAATGAAATGGCATTAAAAGTAAATCTAACAATCTATGCAGTTTAGAAACACAGCTAAAGAGTTTATTCTGTATTCCATGAGCTAAACAAGAAGTACTGATAGAAGGTTTTGGCTATTTTGCCAATTTCTATGTTATATAATCAGGCAGAATTCTATATGGTACCTTTTTTGGTTTTGTTATGTTTTATCTACTTTTTTATGTCTTGGCTTTCTGAATAAAGTGATTAGTTCCTTGAGGATTAAAAATGAGCTTTTCTAATTTTTTGGAGCCTATGACTCCTCCCCGAAAATATACACTTGTTGACTCAAATTAACCAATAATGAGATCCAGATAAAACAAAGTCACAGTATTTTAACAGCAACAACAGCAGGTAAGAAACCCCCAGACATAAGAATACCTGCCCATGAAGAAATAACATTCTTAAAGAGGTAAGGAATGGGTAATAAAAAGAGAAGTGTCAAAATATGCTATTAATAAGGAAAATGTGAAAGGGAAGTGTTCAGAATCAGAAAACAAAAGGTGGTTGTTTCCAAGATATTAATTTTATTGTTATGCTTTATAACAAATTTTATAGCCCTACATGCCTAGAGTAAAAAAGAGGAAAGGCTTAAAATTAGTTAGTTAACTGTCCAACTTAAGAAGTTAAAAAAAGAAAGACTAAATCCAAGGAAAGTGGAAGAAAATAAAAAATAAATACAACTATCAATGAACTGAAAAACAAAGAATGGAGACTAGCAAAGCTGAAAGTTGTTCTTAAAACAACACAACACTTAGAAATGATTCATATAGTCAGTCAGTTTTCCCCATTGACATAAATAGCAGCAGTATTTTTTGGGATCCATCTCATAGAGTAATAGAAACAAAAGCAAAAATAAACAAATGGGACCTAATTAAACTTAAAAGCTTTTGTACAGCAAAGGAAGTCATAAACAAAACAAAAAGACAACTTACAGAATGGGAGAAAATATTTCAAAATGTTGCGACTGACAAGGGATTAATTCCAAAATATATGAATAGCTTACACAGCTCAATATCAAAATACAAACAACCCAATCCAAAAATGGGCAGAAGACCTAAACAGACATTTCTCCAGAGAAGACATACAGATGGCCAACAGGTACATGAAGAGATACTCAACATCGCTAATTATTAGAAAAATGCAAATCAAAACTACCATGAGGTATCACCTCACACCAGTCAGAATGGCCATCATCAAGAAGTCTACAAATAATAAATGCTGGAGAGGGTGTGGAGAAAAGGGAACCCTCCTACACCGTTGGTACAGCCACTATGGAAAACAGAATGGAGGTTCCTTAAAAAACTACAAATAGAGCTACCATGTGATCCAGCAGTCCCACTCCTAGGCATATATCCAGAAAAGATGAAAACTCTAATTCAAAAAGATGCATGCACCCCAATGTTCATAGCAGCACTATTTACAATAGCCAAGACATGGAAGCAACCTAAATGTTTACTGACAGAAGAATGGATAAAGAATTGTGTTATATATATGCAATGGAATATTACTCAGCCATAATAAAGAATGATATAATGCCATTTGCAGCAACATGTATGAATCTAGAGATTATCATACTAAATGAATTAAGTCAGTTAAGACAAATATCATATGATATCACTTATATGTGGAACCTAAAAAAATGATACAAGTGAATTTATTTACACAACAGAAACAGACTCACAGACATAGAAAACAAACTGATGGTTACCAAAGGGGAAAATGGGGGAGGGATAAATTAGGCATGGGTGATTAGCAAATACACATTACCATATATAAAATAGATAAACAACAAGGTCCAGAGAACCATATTTAATATTTGTAGTAACCTATAATGAAAAAAAATATGTATGTATGTATGACTGACACTATATTGTACACCAGAAACTAACACAACATTGTAAATCAACTATACTTCAATTTAAAAAAATAAAAAATAAAATAAGCAGCAAGGTCCTACTGTATAGCACAGGGAACTACATTCAATATCTTGTAATAATCTATAATGAAAAAGAATATGGAAAAAGAATATATACTTATAACTGAATCACTATGTTGTACACCAGAAACTAACACAACATTGTACATCAACTATACTTCAATAAAAATTAAAGTAAGTTGGGAGGAGGGTATAGCTCAGTGGTAGAGTGCCTGCTTAGCATGCACAAGGTCCTGGGTTCAATCCCCAGTACCTCTGTTAAAACGAATAAATAAATTTAATCACCCCACCAAAAATCCCAAAAATTAGAAAAAAAATTAAAATAAGTTAAAAACAACTAAAATTTTAAATGGACTTTTAGGTCTGAATATAGATGAGATCAAGGAAAGCAAGAGAATGACTGACACAGGATTCCAATGGTTATCTCAGCTCAGAAGAAACAGAGTAATGAAATGACTGAAGACCACATAATTGAATGCTTATTTTTGTATAAGTCCTAGTTTTCATGTTAGATGGTAGGTCCACTAGTACTTACTTAATTGTAAATTTAATTAGATAGCTGGATAGATAGACAGACAGACGTAGTAGTTAGAAAGTGTCATAAACGGGCTAATGATGAGGGTAGTCCTGAACCAAGGATTAAAATTAATCCAAATCTGTGTTCCTAAGGTCCAGTAAAAATTTATATCATATAAAATATTTCATAATTAAAGAAAATGGGAAAATAATACAGCATTTACTTACTTGAACCTGTGGATGTATTTCTGAAAAACCATACACAGAAATTTTTTTGCCAGTAGAATGGGATCAAATTCCAAATGTCTTACTAGATCTTGTCTTTTATAGCTATTTTTATTTTTAATAGCAACCATATAACAAATCTTTCTGTAGGGTAAATAACCACTGTGATGTGTATATAATTATCTCCTAATTTACATTTTTAGTAAGTTTCTACTTTCAGCCACTCTCTGGCCTGTCTGTCTCTATCTCTCTCTTTGCATATATATAACCTCTACATGTATAACCTCCTTCGTACAAATAGCTACCCAGGGGACCTCCCACAACTCTCCTTCTCTCCCCTCATTGCCAGAATAGGGTTTCCATCCCCTCAGCCCAGCTTACCCTGCTCCAGCCTAGCATCTCTCTCACACTTCACTGGTCCTGGCATCTCATCTCATCTCATTGCCTGTGCAAGTCTATGCATTTTGAATCCACAGCTCCTTCTCCATCCCCAAAAACCACACTCCAGTCCCTATTTCTTCACTTCAGATAGCCAGGTCTGTTCCTTTATTCACTCAACAAATATTTACCTGCCACTTTCACTACATTAGGTACAATGAATTAGGTACAATGAGAAATATAATAAGGTGAACCAGAGAAAGCCCTTGCCTCAGGAACATGCAGACCAGTGGAGGAGGTGACATATATACAGCAGAAATAATTACAAGGGAGAAAGTCATGTGTCAGGTATTGCCCGCACGTATAAAATAACACTGATCCAGATTCCAGGATGAATATGACCCAAGGCAGGAAATATTTAACAGACTCCAGCCACCTGTAAGGCTGGACATAAGTACCCAGCTGCCTTTCCTCACCATTTGGTTCTGACCTGGCACCTTAATTCTTATATCCAAGATTCTGACTTTGTTCCTGTTCTAGAAACTTGCTTAACATCTCAGGCACCTACTGAGGGCTCCATATCTTATCATCAAATTCTATCTTGGTCTCTCCTCCTCATTTTTGGTTCTAGTAACTTTCACAGTATAATATCTTTTCTTTGGCCTGGGGTCCTTGCAAGAACTGGGGAACTGCCCCCAAACTGTAGCTACTAGATGGTGCCTTGTTCTTCTTGAAGATGCTCTCTGATGCCACATATCTACACTTTCGAACTGTGGCTTATTGAGGATGCTGGGTACTTCATCCTGGGTCTCCTATCCCCTGTTTCTGTCTGTGACTCAGAGGTAATTTGCTCTTAGACCCCAAGCCCCTTCCTATGTCCACCCTCACTGTCTTTCTAGCTCCCCCAAACTGTTGTCCACAGCTAGGGAGAGGCCAGTTCCATGTCTCGTCTCCCAGCCAGCCAGGTATAACTGCCCCTGCCCCCACTGAATACTGGCATATGACTGTAGATACTGGAACAGGTGTACAGGTCAAGTGTTTAGAGAGTTAAGCGAAGGAAGAGAGGGATTCCTTCTAGACAGGAGGATGCATTAGGGTAAACGTCATAAGGAAGCTCCAAAGGGCTTTTTCAGGCAAAAACACAAAGGTGAGGAAATCTGAGAGATGCATAGGAAACAGCAAGTAGTTCAGTTTGGCTGAAGCAAAGAGTATAGAGTAAAGTGAATGTGAAAAGCAGGCGATTCCGTTCCGTGGAGGGCCTTGAATGTCAGGCAAAGGAGTTTGGATGTTATTCACTAGAAAATGGGGAGTCACTATAGGTTTTTGAGGAGAATGATGTGATTAGGTTTTTGAGGAGAATAATGCATTTCTCCAGGTATAAAGTAATGTATCTGAAGTATATGTAGAGCCTATATATACAGGAGACCTGTAATGAGTATCCGACTTAAGACAATTACAGTGGGAAGGGGAAGGGAGAAACAATTACAAGATTGTTGTAGAGGAGGTAGAATTAAAAGATAGGATGCTATAACTGATACTTCCCTCTTTTTTGGCTTCAGTATTCTAGATGACTTAGGTTTCTGACTTGTGAACCAGGAGGATGGTACTGTATATTTGACAGAAATACAGACTGCACATAGTTGGGGTTCTGGTTGCCAATTTCAGTGTGAGTAGGGAGGCTCCCCCAACACCAACAAACAATGCTCTGACACCAGCTGTGCGTCCTACAATTCAACTCAATTCTGACAAACTGATTCATCGATTCCACAGGTTCAGGATTCACTCCTACAAGTCTCAAGTCCAGATTATCACCTGTGCTTCTGACTGACTGACTACAAATTGGAGGTTCCGACAACCCCCTCCAACTCAAGATGCCAACTGTAAGTGCAAGCTGCTACCTGTACTTCTGATTGACTGGGTATAGACAGGAGGTTCCCAGATCTCCTCCTCAGGTTCAATTAATTTGCTAGCAGCTCACAAACTCAGAGAAACATTTTACTTTTACAGTTTATTATAAAAGAATGTAACTCAGGAAAAGCAGATGGAAGAGATGTACAGGGCAAGGTCTGAGGAAAGGGCACACAGCTTTTATGCACCCTCCGGGCACGCCACTCTCCCCAAATCTCCACGTGTTCACCAACCCAGAAGCTCTCCAAACCCCATCCTTTTTGGTTTTTATGGAGGCTTTATGACATAGTCATGATTGATTAAATCATTGACCATTGGTCATTGATTGAACCTCCAGCCCCTCTTCCCTCTTCAGAGCTTAGTGGGCAGGGGTACTGAACATTCCAGCCTTCTAATCACAGGGTTAGTTCCCCTGGAACTAGCCCCCATCCTTGTTACCTAAGTCTCCTCAAGAGCATAACAAAAGAACCATAAGTTCTTATCACAGGAGATTCCAAAGGTTGTAGGAGCTCTGTGCCAGGAATGGGATCGAAGACCAAATATATATATTTTAAATATATATATATATATGTATATATATACATATATATATATATATAAATTAAATCACAATATCAAAGCAGAAGCAGTAGGTGGTGAAAGAAAATCAGAGCCAGTTTACAACTGATTATGCTAAACTGGAATCTTACAGAAAGGTATAGATAGGGTATAAATTTGAAAGTCACGAATTGGAGGGAGATTTATGAGGGAGGGATATAGAGAAAGGAGGGAAGGATCAATCAGAACCAGGGTCCCATCAGGAAACAGGAACCACACCAACGATTTGAACAGGGAAAATTGAATACAAAGGATTGTCAACTAGACAAAGGGTGGTTAACTACTGGAATCTAGAGAACTCTAAAGTGTAACAGAAAAAAACTACTGCGGAAAGAGGCTGCCCACTTCCAGGGCTGAGGGGAAATAAAACAAAGAAGGAACTTAGAAAATTTGAGGAGACCTCCCCCCTCCCCCCACCCCCGCCACTGTCATTCCCGAAGAGATGAGATTCAGACCTCTAGGAGATGGCGCGACTGCTGCAGGAACACATTATCCATTGACAGAGTGAGGAAGAAACCCACTGGAGGCGGCTGGGCAGATCTGTAAGAACAGCCCACTGCACAGAGAACGCTGTAGGGACCAGTTGCACATCCAGCCAATCAAGCCCATAGCAGCAGTGGGAAGAAGAAACAAATAAGCAAACAAGAAGCAAGAAAGTCCTCTGGCGCCCCCTATTGGCAGAGCCTATCAAGGAGCCAGCTGTCAAAGCAGAAAATAGGGTTTGCAGAGACCGGCTCCAGTACTACAAAGTGGGAAAAAGGTTAGGTTTGGAGCCAAGAATCAATAAATTAATAACTGGGTCATTGGTGTTCATCTAAACTTAGATATGTGAAGAAGGGAAGCTAGACAAGAAACAGGATAAGCTTGGGATTGCAAGTAGGAGGCTTTGGCCACCAATCAAAGCCTGAGAAAACTCCACTGTACTTAGGTAACTAAATTTTTAGAAATATTTAGGTTTTTTCTTTTTAATTTTTTTTCCTTTTGGCAAAACTAATCTATAGTTCCAGCAGTCAGAATAGTAGTTACCCTTGGGTTGTGGGATACTGACTGAGGACATGAGAGGGACTTCTTCTAAGTGTTGGAAACGTCTTATGTATTGATCTGGGTTGTGTATGTAACACGGGTGTAGACATAGGTAAAATTAATCAAGCTGTACACTTAAGATTTGTGCACTTGGGGTAGGGGGTATAGCTCAGTGGTACAGCACATGCCTGGTGTGCACGAGGTCCTGGGTTCAATCCCCAGTGCCTCCATTAAGGAAAAAACAAAATAAAACAACAAGCCAAAGATTTGTGCACTTTGGTGTGTGTATGTTATATCTTACTTTTTAAAAGTTTTGTAAAATTTGTTTCTACATTTAGAAGATAGTTTTTGACCTCCCCTGAGTAAATCTGGAAAACAAACAAACAAAAAAGAGCGCTTCTAGTTTCTGCTGTGGTAGATCATATTACCTGGAACAATTCTTACAAAAACAGCTATGATTTCTAGATAAAATATTGCTTTTAAAACTTCATAAAAGCATCAAAAAAGTTGACAAAATTGTAAGAATCAGGTGAAAATTTTAGAGAAATCAAGGAGCCCGAAAGGTAAGCAGGGTACTTTTTGCTGCTTTTGCCCTAAAAGCGTTCTGCAAATTACAAAACGAAGTTGCAAAATAAGGATTTCATTTTGAGAGCCAAAGGTGAGGAGTTCAATAGGAGACCCTAGCCGCAATAAACTGAAACAAGAGTGAACCAGAAGTAAGTCTGCCACTGCTCTTACCTCTAGGAGCCTGCAGTAATGCTTGCCCTGACTCAGAAAGAACAAGGAGGGGGCAGATAGAAAATTTGATAAAGAACTTTCATCTGCAGGTTGACCCATGCAGGGAATTGCAGCCCAAATTCACATCACTGGGCTGTCCACAAAAAACTCAAGTCATGAATATATTTTAGTGCCATCAAATACTAGACTCCTAGTTCCCTTAAGCCTCAGGCAAAATAAAGAAAAATCCTCACTAGAAGAAGTTGCCGTCATCTTAGATCATCAGGGAATTCCCACAAATAAATATTCAGGGCACTAACCAGTGCCCAGTCAAAGATAACCAAGCACACAAGGAAATAAGGCACCATAAATAAGAAACAACAGAAACCAGCTTCAGATATTGTAGTCATCTGGACCTTATTATTTAAAAAACCTATGCTCGCTTTCTTTAAAGGAATATATACATTTGAAATTATCTCCAGAAAAAAAGGGAAATTATAAAAAAGACTTAGTGGATAACAAAAAGATTCTTTAGAAATGGAAAATATAATAACAAAAATTAAAAGCTCAATTTGGGCAGTGATTGGACACAGTAAAAGAAAGACTTATTAGATAAAACAGAAGTTGGCCCCTTGCCTGTTTTGTAAATAGTTTTACTGTAACACAGCCATGCCCATTCCTTTATGTGTAGTCTATGGCTCCTTTTGTGCTAAAATGGTGGAGTTGAGAAGTTGTGACAGATACTGCATGCCCTATGAAACCTAAAGTATTTACTACTTGACCCTTTACAGAAAAAGTAAAGGTCTAGAGTAAAACTCAGAAGAATTTATCCAGAATTTAGCACAGAGAGACAAAAATACAGAAAATATGGAGGCAAGTTTAAGAGAGGTGGAGGACAGTGTAAAAGATCCAGCATACATTTAATTATAATTCTAGAAAGGAGAGAGAATGGGGTAAAAGTATTATTGAGTGATAATGGCTGAAAATCCTTCATTGAAAGATAACAGCCCATAAATTCTAAAAGCTTGGTGAATCCTAAGCAGGATAAATAAAAAGAAATTCAAAGTAGTCACATCATAGCAAAACTCCAGAAAACCAAAGACAAAGAGGCAATCTGAAAAGCAGCCAAAGAAAAGAAGATGGATCATTTCAAAGGAGTAATGGCTAGACTGACGGATGACTTTTGAACAAACAAGCAAGCAAAAACCTGGAAGGCAGGTATTTTCAATGTGCTGAAATAGAATAACTGCCAACCTTAAATTCTATACCCATTGAAAATATTCTTCAGGACTGAAGAAAAACAAAAACTAGAAGAATGAGCTTCTTGAAGACGTGCACTAAAGTAAATACTAAAGTGAGTTCTTTAGACAGAAGAAAAATGATTCCAGAGGGAAGACCAGAGATGCCAAAAGGATTGAAGGCTGAGAAAATGGTAAATAGATGGATAAATCAAAATAAATGCCGATTGTATGAAATAATCTAATAATGTCTTATAGGAGATATATATCTGTATTAGTCAGGTTGACCCACCATAATAAAATACCGTAAACTAGGTGGCTAAAACTAGCCACCTAGTTTACGGTATTTTATTTCTTACAGTTCTGGAGTCTGGAAGTCCAAGATCAGGATGCCGGCATAGTTGGATTGTGGGGAGGGTCCTCTTCCTGGCTTGCAGACAGGCATCTTCTTGCTGTATACTCACATGGCAAAGAGGAGAAGCTCTGGTGTCTCTTCCTCATCTTATAAGGGGACTAATTGCATCGTGGGGCTCTGCCTTTATAACCTCATCTAAACCTAAGTACCTCCCAAAGGTCCCTTCTCTTAACACCATCACATTGTGGGTGAGGGCTTCAACCTATGAATCTGGGGAGGACAAAACATTCAATGTATAGAGGGAGAGTGAGAGACAGAGACAGAGTCACAGAGAGAGACAGAGAGAATAAAAATATACAAAACAGTAGGATTGACCGTATTATTTTGTATACAATCCAGGACTGGAGAGTGAAAGTGGGTGATATGAATAATGACACAGGGACAACAGGCATAAACTTGGCTCAGCAAACTGGAGTAGATAATCACCCTGAAATATAAATTGGGAGGTGGGTAAGTAGATTAAAAGTTTCCTAAGGTCTGTGTAATTCCAGGAAAAAGGAAAAAGTATGACATATTTTTGTTGATGTTGTAAATGGCATGTTTACTTAAATTTTATTTTCTCTTTTTGTTTTTCAATATAAATATATTAAACAGTCATTAACCTCACTAGCAATCAGGGAAATGCAAATTAAAGCCACCGTGGGATACCACTACAAACTCACCAGATTAGCAAAAATTTTAATTTGCAGTCTTTTAAAAGAATGCCAGTTAATACAGCAATAAAAAGGTATTAAAAAAGACTGACAATATCAGGTTTTGATAATAATGTCGAGCATAGGAACTCTCATACACTGTTGGTGGGCATGTAATTTAATACAAATGCTTCTAGAAACCAGTTTGTCATTATCTAATAAAGTAGAAGATAAACATAGCCTGTGGCCCAGCAGGTCTACTTCTATGTATTACGTTGGAAAAACTTGTGCATGTACATCATAAACAAATAAACTTTTAAGAATGCTCATGGTCACATGATTTATAATGGCCCCCCAAAGGAAAACCCCAAGTCCACCTATAGTAAAATGGGAATGTATATTGTGGCATATTCATTCAATGGAATAAATTCTCACTAGCAATGAAACTACACAGCTACACACTGCAAGGTGGATGAAATCTCAAAAACGTAATGTTGAACAAAAGAAGAGAGAGAAAGAGAACGCAAATGGTTTGATTCCATTCAGACAATACTCAATCCAGGTTGCATACAATGAGGTAAAACAAAACAAAAAAAAACCTTGAAAAACAAGGATTTGCTTATCAGGAGTTAGGAGTTACCTCTGGGGAGGTTGAGAGTGGTGGTCAAGGAGGCTGCGTGTGGAGAAATTCCGTAAGGTTCTATTTTATTGACATGGGTGACAGTTACACCGTATTTATTTTTGTTTTTGTCTTTAAAATGAAAGTATATATGTTTGGCATACATTTTTGTATGTAGGTTATATTTCATAATTTTAGAGAAGAAAGCACAAGACAAGAAATACTATCTATAATCCACCACATGGGAATAGACATAGTTTATATTTTATTGGATTTCCTTCCTGTTCTTTTTCTCTTTTCCTAGGCATAACTACCCTTTGGGTTTTGTGTGTTTTTACAAAATTGGAATTATATTGCAAAACTTATAAAATTGAGATCAACACTGTTTTTTCTTTGCATTAATATTTTGCCCTGATCTTATTGGAATTCTTTGAAAGACCAATATCCTATACTGGTAGAGGCATAAGACATTATGTAGGAGGTTGTCTGGGTGATTGGCAAGGTACTGGAGAAGACAGTTTACTTTGCTTTTTTAAAAAACTTAGAACACCTAATGTCTTTTAGAATGAGTGCAACCAACACATCTTGTGTTTTGTGTTTCAATAGGACTTTGTGTGCAGACCTAATCATTGACCCAGCAAAATATGCTGAAACCTGGTACATGTGGAGAACACTGAAAAGTTAATTGAGGGTCGAGCATTGACTATGTAGGAAGTGGCTGAAAATTCATCTGAAGTGGTAGATGGAGCCAGATTGTGAAGGGTTTTCCAGGATAGATACTATTGGATTTGGATCAATCCTATAGGTAACAGGTAGCCAGGAGAGGTTTTTTTTTTTTTTTTACTTCTTTAAAATTTGAACACATTTTTAAGTTTAGAATGGTTTCAAATCTACATAAAAGTTGTGAAGATAGTACAGAGAGTTCCCATATACCCAGCTTTCCCTATCGTTACATAGGTATGGTACATTTTTTACAACTAATGAACCAATCCTGATGCATTATTGTTATTAACCACAGCTCATAGTTTATTCAGATTTCCTTAGTTTTTACCCAATTTCATTTTCTGCTACAAGATCCCATCCAGGATACCATAACACATTTAGTTGTCACGTCTCCTTAGGCTCCTCTTGGCTGTGACAGTTTCTCAGACTTTTCGTGTTTTTGATAACCTTGACAGTTTAAAGGAGGACTGGTCAGGTATTTTGTATAATCACCCTCTACTGGAATTTGTCTTGTGTTTTTCTCATGATTAGATGGGGATTACGCATTTCTGTCAAGAAAACCACAGAGGTAGAAATGCCACTATTATCGCATCATATAAGGGAACATACTATCAACATGACTTATCACTGTTATTGACCTTGATCACCTGGCTGAGGTAGTGTTTGCCAGGTTTTTCCACTAAAACTATTCCTCTCACCCCTGATACCCCACAATTTCCACACTCTACTCTTTGAAAAGAAGTCGCTTAGTGCAGCCCATGCTCAGGAAAGCTGTGTGTGTGTTAAGTTCCACCTTCTTGAAAGTGCAGTATATATATAAAATTATTTGGAATTATTTGGCATGGGAGGTTTTTTTCATTATTATTTTTTATTGCCGTATAGTTGATTTACAATGTTGTGTTAGTTTCTGGTGTCTAGAACAGTGATTTGGATATATATATATATGCATATTCTTTTCCATATCTTTTTCCATTATGGTTTATTACAGGATATTGAACATAGTTCTCTGTGCTATATAGTAGAACCTTGTTGTCTATCTATCTTATATGTAGTAGTTCGTATCTGCTAATCCCAAACTCCTAATTTATCCCTCTCCCATCCCTTTTGGTAACCATAAGTTTGTTTTCTTTGTCTGTGAGTCTCCTTTTGTATGTAACTAAGTTCATTTGTACCATATTTTAGATTCCACATATAAGTGATATAATATGGTATTTATCTTTCTCTTTCTGGCTGACTTCACTTACTATGATAATCTCTAGGTCCATCCATGTTGCTGCAAATGGCATTATTTCATTCTTTATTATGGCTGAGTAATATTCCATTGTAGATATATACCACATATGCATCCATTCTTCTGTCAATGGACATTTAGGTTGCTTCCATGTCTTGGCTGTTGTAAATAGTGCTGCTATGAACATTGGGGCGCATATATCTTTTCAAATTAGAGTTTTCTTTGGATATATGACCAGGAGTGGGGTTACTAGATCATATGGTAGCTCTATTTTTAGTTTTTTAAGGAACCTCCATACTGTTTTCTGTAGTGACTGCACCAATTTATATTCCCACCAACAGTGTAGGAGGATTCCAGACAGCAAGGAAATTGGACTGTCAGATTTGGTTTTGGGAGGGAAACTTTGACAGCAGAGTGAAGAAGGGAGTAGAGAAGGGGAAGACAGGTGACTAAAAGATCAGATAAGATAGTTTTGGGACAGACTAGGACAGAGACAAAGACCTAAATAAGGTAGTGGCCCTGGGAATGGAAAAGAGGGTCCGACAGGATTTGGGGAGGAGGCGGGAGAGAGGAGACAAAATGCCAGTAGTAGAGGAAATTATGAGTCTATGTTCAGTTTGACTGAGACATCAAGGAAGAGGTATAAAGTAGCCTGAGAGAATTTTTGGTGAAGAACTTTGATCACAGCTGGAGTTAAAATGTTGGCAGTTGTAAGCTGGCACTCATAAGGTGAAGCCGTAAGTGGAGCCAGAATCATCCAAGGAGAGAATACGTAGTTGAAGAAGAAAAGAGGAACAAGGGAAGAAATTCTGGGAACACTAATTATGTGGAACAATATATGCCAAGTTCAAAATCAATAGATAAATAATTTTGGAACATTCATGCATTTGCCTGCACTAGTTCTGGAAGTGGCTAATATTCAAGAACATATTTTGATACTGCTTTCTCTCTTTATGTAATTTAGAAAATTTTTCATGTGGATTTATAAAGGGACATAGTTCATCCAATAATGTATGAAGCATGCCAGTGTAATGTTTGTATGTAGAATACCAGCAAAAAAAAAATCAAGATTTTTTTCAGATTAAAACAAATGTTATTGTTCAGAGCAGGAATTCAAGAAAATACAAAACTAGAGGTTTAAGAGTAGAGTCTGCTTTTAAAACTATTCTTTTAATAAATTTTAAGTTGTGTGATATTTAAGACATTCAAAAATGATGAATTAGAAGTGGTAAGAATGATCATTTTTGTCTTTTTCCCTATTCAAAGGGAAGTTTTCAAAGTTTCACATCTAAAATGCTATTTGCTTTGCATGTTTTTGTAGTTTAACTCAACAAAATCTCTGGAGAATAGAAGATAGTGTAGAAAAAGTCTCATCATGGAAAAAAGCCTTAGACTAGCTGTTGGAAAACTCAGGATCCATTTCCGATTCTCTTACTAACTGGGCAGTCTTACGGCACTTGGCATTCTGGGTCTCTGCTTCCTCAATGATAAAAATAGGGTAGGGGGATCTACCTGCCCATCAAAAGATAGTTGAAAGGCTGAAAAGAAACATATGAAACTCCTTAAGAAAATGCAAAACACTATGAAAAACAAGACATTATTATTGTTATTGAAAATTTTCTTAGAGCATATTAAAGAAAAGAATAAGGACTGGAATAGCAAGAAGAGAAAGATAAGAAAATCTCAACTTTTAATATTCCTTTGATCATTTGATTTATTGAGCACAACTATCATGAATTATTGTTGGTGCTGAGGAACTCTGAGTTTGGGAAGAACGGTAGGCAGGTAAACTGAAACATACAGAAGTAAGGAAGGTCTGCTCTGAGAAAAGCGACTAATTCTGCCCAAGAAAATAAAAGTAGGCTTCTCAGAGGAAGTGACATTTAAACTGGGTCTTGATAGATGAATTGGAGTTTGCAGGCAAGAAAATTTCAGGCAAGAGACGAAGAAGTCACTATGACCCCTGTAGAGGATGGAGGAAAGAAACATACAAATATATCACAGAATTTTTTAAGGGAGAGCCAGGTGAGTTTGGGGATTCGTGAGACTTTTAATGCCCATGCAAATGATTTGTCTTATTAGTATGTAAATGAGTGTTTTTTTTTTTTAAATTAAAAAGCTCCTTTTGTAAAAGGACTGAAGTCCAATCGGGTTCAAAATTCTGTATCTGTGGCAGACTCCAGGCTGGAAGGGTTTCTGACAAAGTCTATTGGTATAACTAATTTCTGTTGTAATTATTCATATTAAAAAATCCTTGTAATAGTTTAAATGATAAGGATTTTGATGAATAGTGAAAACTTTTACTAGTCACATCTTGATCAGATTAGTGTCATGCTTTCTTTCAAGTTAAAAGATATTATATTTCATTTTTCTAGTTAAAAAATGCATTAGGCAATCAAGCCACCCCTCCTTTCTTATCTGCAAAGTTAGCTTCACATAAAGCTTTCACTCACACACATACCTTCTTAATGGTCTGAGGGCACTGAAAAACATTTTTCTAAAAGCAATCCTAAAGGTTGCTTAAAAGTTAGACATTCTCCTTTGTGCTCTTTTGCTGCTTAAATTCTAACAACGGGAAGAGTTTGCCCACCTGTTAGAATAGAAGCAAAGCTAACATTTAATGACATTCAATTAAATACAAAAAAGCTGAGGTAACTCAGAGTTTCCTAGTCTAAAGGAAGTACTTAGTGGCTGACTAGAGGTCAGTCAAAATTAACACAGAAAGACTCCTAAACCCAGACTCAAGATCAAAAATAAATGAATACTATTAGAAATTCACCAGAATCTAGACCCCATTGGAGAGGGTTGACTGATAGAAAATATCCCAGGCTACACCAGTGTGGTGTGATCTAAGACAGACTGATGCTAAGATTTTAACCTTTCCTCAACTTAAAATGTAAAGGAAAATTTCCAGTAAACCTGGGAACTGTAATATGTACAATGAGATTTTGTAATGACAAATGCAAGCAAACAGAGAATGGACCTCATAGATTCTTTAACAAAAGAAGAGGACTGACTCTCAGAACTAAAACTTAGTAATAACTAATTAGACATAACACTTCATCAGATATCAGAGTATTCTGTAAAATTGTGTGCTGATGCAGAAACCAGATCGATGAAATGGAAAAAGGAGTTTGGAAATAGACCCATATATGTGAAAAGTTAGCGTATAAATAAAGGTGATATTTCAAATCAGTTGGCAAAGGACAGCCTGATCAGTTGGAAGTGTTGGAATAATTGGCTATCCATTTAGGGGAAAAAAGGCTCATATTTCACACGATAAACAAAAAGGAATTCTGGATGGATTAAGGGTAAACTGTAAAAAAATCTCTAAAAGTATTAAAAGAATATATATGGGAACAT
Organism: Camelus bactrianus; assembly: GCF_048773025.1. Taxonomy (NCBI): domain Eukaryota; kingdom Metazoa; phylum Chordata; class Mammalia; order Artiodactyla; family Camelidae; genus Camelus; species Camelus bactrianus. Next base: position 13,810,155 of record NC_133575.1, read on the forward strand.
GTTTATAAACCTGATGTGGAGTCAGTCACTCCCGAGCAAGAAAAAAGTTCACAAACCATCAAGGGAAATGTTGACAATTTTGTCTAAGTAAAAATTAAACCTTCTGTCCCATTTTAAAAGACACTATAAGTTTAAAGACAGAGAGTGAGTAGACTAATAGAAAATATTTGTAACATATATTACAAAGAATTTATTTCCATAATATATAAAGAACCAGAGTTTATTAAGAGAAAAAGGTAAACCACTTATGCATAGATGACTTACACACAAACTTTTATGCTCATTACAGGCCTCTCCTGTGAGTACCAGACATCTATATTCATCTTCTACTTGACATCTCTTGGATGAATGACTCAAAGGCTCTTCCAACCCATCAGGCCTTAAACTGAATTTATGATCTTCCCACAGATATCCAGTCTTCTCCAACATTCTTTTTTCTCTGTGAAAATCCCTGTCTACCCTTTTTTTTTTTCAGTTGGAATTGACAGAATCAATTGATTCTACCAGTGCTCTGGGAATCAATTCCATCAATTGATTCTCAGAAATAAATCTGCCAGAAAGCTATGAGTCAACCTTGGCGTCTCCCTCTCATCCATCATTTCCAATCCCTCACGGAGCCCTGTCAACTGCACCTCCTTAACAGCTCTTAAGTCGATTCATTTCACCCCTTCTCCATCACCACCTCCCTTATCCAAGCCACCTGGCCTGGGCTACTGCTATAGCTTCCTAACTAGTCCGCTTTTATCCATTCTGTCCTCCTACAGTCTATTCTTCTCACTGTAGTTTAACTGATCTATTTAAAAGCATGTCTACTCTTAGAAGACTGGTCTTTAAATGCCATTCTTCATTAAAAGGAACCAGGGCTCTGTGGAGAAATGGCTGATTCCAGGTCTGGGGCATTAAATGCATGAGATAACCCTTTTCCTGCCAGGTAGCAAGAAAACTATCAAAGACTAATGAGTTGTGTCAAAAGGCAACAGGAAACACCTTGAGGGACCCTCAAGTCGCCTAAAATGAGACAATGTGGCATAAAAAAAATAATGACAGCATGGATTAAAACACATGGAGTATATAAAAATACATGGGATCAAACTGATAATATAAAAAAGAAAATGCCAAAACAAACAAATAGACTTACTGGTTGCCATTGGACGTAGCTATGTCATCAATACCTTGCTTTGTAAATTGGTAATGAAGGGGAAAGGTTAAGCCTTTATTAAGCATAATCCTGTCTTAGGATTGTCTAATAGTCTTAGTTGATGGAAAAAAGTTCTTCACAGAAGAATTCCAGCTTATAAGCACAAAGGGAGTGATAGAATTATAAAATCACCACTTTGGACACTCCTAATGAAATAACTGATAAAGCTAATCATCAAGGAATGCTAAAACCATGCAAGGAAAGGCTGCCATGGAACTAGACAATATCAGGGTGCAAAATATCACCTCATTGATCACCCACTGTAAAGGACAAACATCTTTACAATGGATGGATCTGACTGTCATCACCTGAACCCACTGCTCAATCTACAAGAAGGATAACAGACATTATTTGCCTTTTGATATCATCAGTATGAAGTGTATAGCATTGCCTATGAAATGCTGTGTTCTCCAAACCACTGAGCCTTACTCCAATTGGGCCTTTAGCTCTGACTTTTACTTTAGAGGAAATAGGAAGGATAGAGGAACATGTTAAACAAATAATAGGGAAGCAACCAGACTAATTCAGAGGATTGAATATTCTACAAAACAGCTCATCTGGTTTCTTTAAAAGCCAAGGCATAAAACAAAAAGAGGGAGGGAAGACTGTTGTAAAGTAAAAGAGATTTAAGAGACCCACTAAACACAATGTGTGGACTTTGTTTAGATCCTGATTCCAAAAAATCAACTGTTAAAAAGGGCGTTTGTTGAGACTCTTGGGGAATTTGAATATGAAGTGAATATTAGATGATGTTAAGGAATTATTGTTAATTTTATAATAATAATTTTATAATAGTATTGTGGTTATGTGAGAAGTTGTTCTTATTTATTAGATATGCACACTGGAGGTTTCAGAGATAAAATGTCATAATATCTGGGATTTATTTTAAAATATTTCAATTTTAAAAAGAAAGAGGGAGAAGAAAAAAGAGATAGATGACTCAAGTGTGGTAAATGTTCATAGCTGTTAAAATTGGGATGATGGGTATATGGTGTTTTTTTTCATACTTAGTCTCTATACTTTTGAGTAGGTTGAAATTTTTATTTTAGAAAGTTTTTTTTAATATTAAAAAAAGCATGTCAGATTCTGTCAATTCCCTACCTAGAATCTCTCCATGGCTTCCGACTTCTTCACATAAAGATAAAAGTCCTTACTGTGTTTTTCAAGGTTCTGCATAAGCTGACCCCTTCCTTCCTCTCCAGGGTCACCTCACACCACAAGCCTTGTCTTCTAGAAGCTAAGAATTCAGGTGAAGAACTGAGGGAGACATTTAGCATCACATAATTGATTTAATTTTGCAAGACTCTCTGTAGGAATTGGTTATATTCTCTGTGGCCCTAAGCCATTATTTCAGCAGCTACCACTGTGTGGTGGTGACTGTTAATGTGTTCAGTATTTGGCCACTCCAATGTGGCCAAGTGAGAGGTATATCAAAGCCCACAATTCTACTTCTACAATTTCAAAAACTAAAATTATATTTTAGACAAATTGTACAAAGGGATGTCTTGAAGATCCCTCTTTGAAAGGCGTTTTGGGTCCGTTCCATTGCCATCTGCCACTGCCCTAATCTTGGCCATCATTGTCTTGCCCCGGCCTGTGGCAGCAGCCTCCCAGCTGCTCTCTCAACTTACAGTTTCCTCCCCTGTGATCCATTTTCCATATGGCAGCCAGAACAAGCTTTTACAGTGCAAATGTAATCAGGTCCCTGCTCTGCTTAAGCAGCTGCTGTTGCTCCTTAGAGAAATCCTGAACTCCTTAACAGGCTTGGAAAGCCCTACAAGCCTTCATTCTCTCTCTCTCCAATCTCCCCTCTCCCCATTTCCACCTCCTCTTCCCCAACGTCCAACTCAGAGGCTCTAGACATTCTGAACTTCTTCCAGTTCCTCCAAGAAGCTCTCTTCCTTCACCTCTGAGCCTTTGAACCTGCTTTCCACTCTGACTGGATGGCTCTTCCAACACCACTTCACCTGTCAGCTTAAATATTGTTTTTTCTAGTTGTCTCTGTTGTGTTTTCTTAGTATCCTCTATTTAGCATTTACTCCGCTGGATTGTCATTTCTCACTTAATTACTATAAGCTTCTCGAAGACAGAGTCAGTCTTGCTTCTGTTGTATCCTCAGCATCTGGTGCAAAGCCTAGGGAGTAATGACAACTTGATGGGTGTCTGTCAAATGAATGAATGAATGAACGAAGTCTCTACGAAAACAGCCTCTTAGATAGCTTACCTGAGTCCACCTTCTTCTCTTCTAATTCTTAGTAGGCTTATCTTTCTAAAACGCCACTGTCATCATGCTAAAAACATTTAACTGCTCCTCATTTCTTATAGATCAAATACAAACATTTTCAAATGCCTTCATATTTTTTTCCTATGCTATCTATCCAAATTTGTATTTTGAGGAAGATACTTTTTTTCTCCAGAAATGATAGGTTTTTTTTTCTTTTTTGCAAAAAAAGAATGAAAACTCCCAGGGCTCCCCACCAGCTTTCATTTGCAGGGAACACATGGGGCAAGGTAGACATAAATCCCTGGGTCCCTCAGCTATCCTAGAGCAGCCCAGAGTAGCTGAAATGGGGAGAGAGGAAGTCCCAGTGGCTGTTTTCTCCTGGGAGGACAGACAGCATAGTTTAGAGAAGAAGGTAAAAAAATAGGGATTGCGACTATAATGATTGGATGCACAGCTAAAATCTTGTTTCCATGGCTACAATGGCCTCCTGACACCTACCAGGCTGACTAGACCCTCGATCATGGGTGCATAGACTGCCATGTCTTCAGGATTGTGCTTGCCAGCGGTAACACTGAAGAAGCAGGAAGATGGCTTCCTCCTCACTTCCACTGGGGAATGTAGTTTTAAGCTTTTTAGTCCCTGTAGTACAGCATACACATAAGAAGGAGGTTGAAATGCATGCCAAGTACCAACCAAACTGATGGGAGAGTAATAGATGGCAGAAGTAGAAGCTTATAGTGGCAGCAGAGGCAGGAAAGTGCCAATGACTATGAACCTTCTTTAATACTCATGAAAGAAACTGCTCAAGTATGACAGTTGCCTGATTGTCACAGGATGATGTATATTTCCATCATTGAAGCTCTTGAGCCTCAGTGTAGTAACCCATAAAATGACATGGTTAGACCAGATTTCTATTACTTTAGAAATAGTCAAACTCAATAATTACAATGAAGTAAGAACAGCATATTCATTTAGAGAACAGCAGGAATATTTTGATCTAAAGCAAATCACATTTTCATGCTTTCAAGAATATATAGCATCTGTAACTGGACTAATGATGCATTGCCCTGGAACCCAATTTTAGCAAACAGATCAAAATTTCTGTCATCAGCATACTGATTTAGTGCTTATATTTAGTATATCAAGTGTTTACATGTTGTATGTAAATGGTTACCTCTAATGGGATTGAATACAGCCTCTCCACTCAGTAATCTTGTCTACACAATTAATTTATTTAACAAACTTTTCTATAGAAAATACAACAATATGCTTCACCTCAACCACAAAGTCAATGTTACTGGTATAGTCATTAAGGAAGTTTAATTGTAATTATTAGTTGTGGTAGCAGCTACAGTGATCATTTGAGAAAATATTGTTATATCAATGTAACCGACAACCTGCCTCCTTGTATTGCCTCTGAATTTTCCAGTGAGTCATTGATTACATGAATAAATCTATGTCTCACCTCTTAAGCAGATGGTGTGGCATTAAGGAAGGATCTGGTTGGCTTCAGGGACCTCCCTTTTCCCTACTACCCACCAAGTCTCTGACCTTGAGCAGTTATCTTTAAATGTAATTTTATTTTCAGTTTGGAACAAACTGAACACGAGCCCAAAGCAGAGTCAGCTGCAGGAAATAAATAGCATACATTTGGCCACAGACGAAAAGTCATGATAAAGCTTCAGCATTCATGAGATAAGACTGCCAAGATCCAGATGAGCCAGACATTAAAAATCATAGTGTACAATTTGATGTTTAAAAAGATCTTACATTCAGAGTCCCTCGTGCACGTGAGCCCTGGCCCAGCCACCTACCATGGATGGTGTCTACGTATTGGGCATATGCGCCAGTCCTCTCTCTTTCACCTGCTGCTGTTCTGTTGGGTTTATGCATCTCACAGCCACCTCCTTTGTCATTGGGTTACATGGTCATGACAATTTTAAAGGTGTTCAATTACTGTGAAATCAGGATTTTTAAGCTCTAGAAGCTTTGACATTTGCTCCATCATTATGTCGTTAGTGGGAAGCCAGGAAAAGAGAGGTAGAATCTGCTTCTATTTTTGGTATCCACACACGACAATTAAATCAGTGAGCAGCAGGAGCTCTTGTCTCTATGGCTGTACCATCTGGGTGTTTGTCTGTGTAACACCCAGGCATCTGTGCCCTGCAGTTCTAACATACTTTGCCCTAGCACCCAGGATAGGGTAGTTTTGAAGGTGGCTTGGTGAGAACCAAGATATTAGAGCTACAGATTGCCCATGTGTGGGGGCAACATTTGCTGGAAATAGTTCCCCAGACATGATGAATTTTAAGGCACAAATTCCAATTTTCTACACCATGGAACTGCCTGCAAGTACTCAGGGAAACACAAGCCTGATGCACATATGAAACAATGACTACCATGGTCACCTTAGGAATATCAAGGCATAAAGAGAAGGACCACAAAGTAGGAGTTTTAATTAGATGCAGTGTGTAATTAATATAACATTTAAATGGAATCCACAAAAGAGATTGGCCAGCAGAGATTACATCCAGTGAGAATTCAAGCTGCTGTAGTCGATTTTAATTACATTCCTGAAATAGAAGTCTGCAAACAGGTTTTGAATAAATGGCTTAAATAAGTCTTTGCTCCATTGACAGATTTTACTAGCAATATTCTTAGTCTGCCAAAATTTGAAGGTGATAGCAACAAGTTGATAAAGAAGCATTCTAAAGAAGATTGTCAGAAGAGATCCAAAACTAGCGTGTTAATACAATTTAAAGATTTTTTTAAGGAGAATATATGTCACAGAAGTTTATGGAATTGGTAGTAAAGAAGTGTAAGTACCATTTTGAATCTCTTTTTCCATTTTTAGAACTTTCAGGTCAAATTTTCTGCCACTTCTTTTTAGCTCTAGCTTGCAAGGTAAAAGTGATTATCTACATTTCTGTAATATAGGATACTTCTTCATATTTCATAGAAAAGTTCAAGAACAATGAAGAAGTCTAATTACTAAACCACTCCCATTCCTACATCTTCTTTTATATTTCCTGCCATGGACTGGACAGCTGCAGGTGGCTTTTTAGACAATAATACTGTATCAGTTTCCTATGGCTGTTGTAACAAATAACCACAAACTTGGTGGCTTAAGACAAAAAGCATTTATTCTCTTACAGTTCTGAAGGCCAAAAGTTTGAAATCAGTTTCACTGCGCTGAAATCAAGGTGTCAACAGGGCCATGCTCCCTCCAGAAGCTCTACAGGAGACTTTCTTGCCTCTTCCTCATTCTGGTGGCTGCCGGCATTCCTTGGCTTGTGGCAGCATCACTCCAACCTCTACCTTTGTGGTCATGTCATCTTCTCCTCTTCTTTGTGTGTAATCTCCCTCTGTCTGCTTCTCATAAGGACCCTTGTGTATTGCATTTAGGGCCAATCCAGATCATCTACAGGCAACATATATTTGAGATTCATCACATAGGAAGTGCTGGGCTAAGCATATATGCTTATTTAATCCTCAGCATCACCCCAAGAGGTGGATACAACTGTTACCCCATTTTACAGATGAGAGAGCTGAGTCTTAGGTAACTTATCCACGGTTACACAGCCAGCAGCCAAGACCCATCTCTTGGTAACAGGGAAAATTAGGACCAGGAATATTTTAGGACATTTGATAATTAATCTTCTAGTAGTAGTAGTAGCGGTAGTAGTAACCGGAGTCAAGGCCATCATTGAGCTTCAGGCCAACCTGGGCAGGTTTGAAGGTCTGACAGGTGGCTGAACTCCTACCCGTATGAGGAGTGGTGTGGAGAACTGTTATTGTGGCCTGCTCAGCATCCTTTCAAGGATCAGCAAGATCTCCATTTTTCTGGTATTGGCTCCCCAGCTTTCCTTTGGGAAACGTCTGCTTGTCCCGTTTGGTTTGGTTCTGGTTCTTGTGAGGCTTTCAATTATATTATTTGATTTCCCTGATCACAAAAGTTGGCATATGTGCTAGTCATCTACTGCTGCATAACAAATTCCTTGAGAACTTAGTAGCTCACAACAGTGAACGTTTATTATCTTACAATATCTATGGATCAAGAATTTGGAAGTGGCTTACCTAGGTGGCTCTGGCTCAGGGTGTCTCATGAGGTAGCAGTCCAGATGTAGACTGGGACAAAAGTCATCTGAACGTTAGACTAGGACTGGAAGATCTGCTTCTAAGCTCACTCATGCGGCTGTTAGCAGAGGCCTCAGTTCCTTTCTGGCTATTGACCAGAGACCTTAGTTCCTCCCACATGGGCCTCTCTTCAGGACATGCAGCTGGCTTTCCTCAGAGGGAATGGTCCAAGAGAAAGGCCAAAAGGAAGCTGCAGTGCCTTTTATAACCTGATGTCAGAAGTCACACACCATCACATCTGCCTTTTTCTATTGATCACACAAAGCAGCCTGATAAAATGTTAGGGGACCATACACAAGAGCATTAATACCAAGAGGTGGGGATCATTGGGGGTCATCTTAGAGGTAGGCTACAACAGCATCTGACTTCACTATCCCATCCCCTTGGCCACTAATTTGTTCAAGGGATAGGCATATGACTCAAATGAGGCTTGTCAGAGTGCACCTCTGAGAATCACATATATGTGTGCTGGGAATGAGACCCACCCTTACATTTTCCTTGGATTTCAAGCTGTGATGCTATAAGCTTGAAGATTTTGCTGGTCATGTTCCCACTCATATGGAGGAACCCCTTGTAAACTGAGAGAGAATGAAGCCAAAAAAAGTAAAAAGCAGAGCTAAGGGTTAAAAATAGACAAAACCCTGTTAACAGCTTGTGGGCCCCTGGATCCTTCCATGCTTGAAGTTCACCTCCAGATTTCCCAGTATCACAAGCCAATACAGTTCTTTTTTTTTTTTTTTTTTTTTTTTTTTTTGCTTAAGCCAGTTGACTTGGGTTTCTGACTCTTGCAACTGAAAGGGTACAAACCCAGGCACAGCTTAAGGAGCCTCCTAGGAACAAACTCACCCGACAGGAACAGAGGATCAAACTTGGTGCAGTGACAGAGCCTTGGCTATGTGAGGAGTAACCTACAGAAGGAAATTGATCACTCAAATTTATCTTATGGCCTTGCTTCCTTAGAACCAGGCCTAAGCCCTATAGGTAAAGGAGGACGATTTTTTAAAAAGAAAGAAAATGTTTTCATTATAAACTCTGTAGGAGTTTGGCACAAAAGCAATCCCAAATTTGTGCCCTTGTGACAAAGGGTTACTCCAAGTGGACAGAGAGCCACTTTCATTGCTTCTGCCCAGAATTCACTGGGGGTTTTGCAGACTGGAGAACCCTGGCTCAAATCCACAGCTGATTCATCTGTGAGAGTGTCTTTCTGGTTGGTGCTCTGATGCTAGGTGTGGCCTGTAAATGTGCCTACTAGAGCAGATTACTTTCCAGACCTGGGAAGGTGAGAGATGTCCCCTGTCGGGTGTCTTTCCCCAAGCAGCACCAAGAAGCCCCTCTGAGCTTTCTCTCTCCCAAGAGGAAGCTCCAGCAGCTCCCTCGCACCCAACCCAGATTTTGTACTGCTCCAGCCCTATCCCTGGGGAGCTCTCATTACATATGAATCCCTGCAAAGGTCCAGGTGCAGAACTTAGCCCCTGATAGATGCTGCAAAGATACTGATGGAGTGAAAGCCTTGAAGGGGAGCAGAATATTTTACCCCCAAATATGCCCCATGGCTTAAGAATTATTTTGAGCTTGCTGTTTTTGAGAAACAGCAGACGTAGGAAAAGCTCTGAAAGTCAAGTAGAAGTTACCTTCTCATAAAAGACATTTACATTTATAACTGAAATCTCCATTTGTAAGGGTATCTCCCTCTCTGTACTAGGAAGATGATGACTCTCAATTTCTAGAAACTCTTACCAATGAAGAAGGCTAGGAGTTAAATCTGCATAATATCCTTACCTTTGTTTACTGTTCTTTGCCTGGTAACCTCCCATAACCTCCCCCACTCCTCATCTTCTTTTGTCTTTAGCTGGAGATGATATGTAAGGTGATGGCTTGATCCATTTCCAAGTGTTACCCATTTTTTCTGGGTCTCTCCCATGTATACAGGGGAATATATATTATTAAACTTCTGTTTGTTTTTCTTCTGTTAATCTGTCTTGTATTACAGGAAGGTCTCAGCCAAGGACTTAGAAGGGTAGAGGGAAAATTATTTTTCCTTCCCCAACAGCCTAATTGAATGAAAACCTCATTTCTGGCACCATCAAATGAAGACATAATAAAAATAAAAATTTAACTTTATTCAAGAGCTCAAAGAAATTCAAAAACCTTTATTTAAATGCTCCTAAAGAACTTTTAGGCTCTTTGAAAGTTTTAGTTATATAAAACTGTGGAAGTTTATTAGTGTTACAAAGCAAAACACACCAAAGAAACAGGTAATCTTGGAACTCCTCTGATAAAATACGGTACGCAGTAAAATAACTTTCAGGCGCCTGCCACTCTCAGACAATAGATGGCACTGTGGGACAACTATAAGGAACTGTTTTCTGTGTAGCTAGGAGGAAGCCAGGGAAACGCAAAATCAAACAGCAATCTTGGGCTGAATACGAACCTATTTTAAAAATGCATCTCCAAAGGAGGTTTACCTGTAAAAGTCCACTGCCCAGGCGCTTGTGCTACTCTGTTCTACCCCCTTCACTACTCAAATGTGGCTCTGGGACCACGGGCGCTGAGATCTTGGGAGAGCTTGTTAAAAATCAGACTCAGACCCCCTGAGACAGAATGCACTCCTTGGGCAGTGTCTTCTTAGCTGATCAAAAGCTTTGGGAATGTTTTCGGTTATGTAGAAGTGCAGATGTTACTCAGTGTTACAAAATGCAAAGCAAACCAAAATAATCTTCGTCCCCTTTAAGAAAAAAACAGCTCTTGTAAAATACAAGCTAAAGAAATTTGCGGTGCCTCGCACTTTCGGGCAGCAGATGGCACTGTGGCACAACACTAAAGCGACTCTTTTTCCTACAACTAGGAAGAAGCTGGGGAAACAGGCAGGATGGAACAATCTTCCTTTAGACATGGACCTATTTAAAATCTCCATCTCCAAGTTCAGAAGATTAGGAGCTCTTCCGGATAAGGAAAAATAAAATAAGTTTGTGGAGGAAGAGGTGAAAAAGAAGACAGGACTTTCCTCTGGAAAGAGAGCAAGAAGTCACATTTCTACGTGTTGTGTCAGAAAGGTTCTCTGATATTGCGTCATAAAATCCATTGTTAGAGCCCCAGGCATTTGAACTAGTGCCTAAAACACAAATGCTCTTAGGAGGTAACGTATTTCACCATCATAATGCCTTTTGGGGCATTAATTTGTCACCTCGCTTTGTAATAAAGGTCACTCTCTGGCAGCAAAGGAACTCCCCCCACACCTCTAGATAGAATCCCTTCAGTTAAATCTTTTGGTTTCACCATCTCTTTCTCATAGGGACTGATTGATTCAACTGCTGCAAAGGCACAATGAATAAATCTCAAAAACATAACTTTAGGTGAAAAAAAAGAGTCACATCAGAAATAATAGATACAATATGATATTTGTATAAAATTTTACAGCACACCAGTATAGATATTATTCTTTATGGAAATATACACATATCATTAAAAGTACAAACATTCATGGGAATGAGGACACTGGTGACCTCTGGAGAGAAAGGAAAGGAGCAAGTATACATATGGGATGGAGGAGGAGGCAAGCTTTAATTGTTCTCTGTAATGTTTTAATTTTCTTTTTGAAGATTTCTGAAGCAAATTTTGTTAAATATTAGCATCTGTTAAATCTGGGTGTTGGTAGCATGATTGTTATATCGGTGTCTATACTCTTCTATATGTTTGAAATATTAAAAAATGTAACAGTGTTATCTATCATGCAGAGAATCATGCAGTATAACTTTATACTACACTTTAGTGCTTGCTTGGTGCTGACCATACAAAGATAAAGAGAAAACTGACAATTCAACATGCCAGTGAAAGAAATCTAGTAATGACAGTAGAAGTTTCATGCCCAAATGAGTGCTTTAGAGACAGTCAGAAGAGGGAAGGAGTGCTAGGAAGATTCTGGGAAAGCCTTGTGGACGAGTGAGTATGGGATGAGGACTTGATGCTGCCTGGGATCCATATGGTAGGTGGGAAGAGGGTTAGTACTCCAAAGAGTGAAAATGGAATGTCTCAACGCACAGTGGTCAGTGTGGGGCATCCTGAATGGCCAGCAGAGTGTTGGGCAAGCCCAAAGTTTTGGCCCAGGATGGCAAGCTGGTTGGAGCAGGACTCTATTAAGTCCAAAGCTTCTCCTCCTGTGGATCATTCTGCTCATGCTTCTATTTTTAAATAGGTAAAGAGCAGCTTACAGAAGGCCTTCAAAGTCCCTTGAGGAGCCTAGATCTTTCTTTGTAGAGCGTGGGCAGTCATAGCTTTTCTTAGCCAAGCAGTAACAAGATCCAAGCTGTGATTTAGGCAGATCCACACAGGGTGGACTGAAGGGGAGAGACAGCCAGAGGCAGGAAAAACTGTTCAGAGGTCAAAGTCATTGTGGAGGCAGTGGCCTGAACAATGACCATGGCTGCAGGAGTGAAAATAGGAAAGAAAGGAAAAGAAACTGGGAAATCATTGATAGAACTCGCAACCGGTGCATCCAGAAGACTAACAAAATTGAAGAGGGCTCCGAGGATTGACAGAATAATGATGTCTTTAAGAACAGTAAATGGTGTTGGGAGAGGCAGGCAGCTTTGGGAAAGATTATTTCACTAGTATAAATTTTGAGCCCAAAGTAACATCTAAGTGGCCAATCCATTAAGCCAGAGATTTGAGACTGGGGGCTTGGGAGGCAAGTCACAGCTGCTGATTCAGATTTGAGTGCAGTTTTAGAAGCCACAGGATTGTATGTACTTTTTGAGATGAATGATTAAGAGAGAAAATGGTGCACTAAAGCGTTTTCTTGGAGAATAATAAGAAGATACGAGGAACCAGGGAGAGATAGGGAGAAGCAGATGGTGGAGAGAGTATGACCTCTAAGGTTACGCTGACCAACACAAGAGGAGAGCCAGGTTTCCATGAGCTTTGTCAATTGCTTGCCCACCTAGCATCCTTTGGGCAGGACAGAACGAAATCCAGAAGAGCTTCTAAGGATCTCTAGCTTTCTCTCAGCTCACAGATGCCCAGGAGGACCTAGATTCTTGGCCAATCTTTAATTCTCTCAGGAAGCTATCATTTTGCCAGTTCTCTCATTTCTTGCCTGTCTTGATATGGCACTAGTAATTAAGTGTGTCTCCCTCTGAAGCCCCATGACACATTTCTTGCCTCTCCATTGGCCATCAAATTAATCCATTCAAAGAAGCTTCTGGAGTCACACACCTAAGTTTGAATCTGGGCTCCATCAATTACTCTCTGTGACCTTGAGCCCATTCCTGAACCTGCCATGTTTAATTCACTTTGTATCCTGGCGGCCTAACACAATGACTAGTGCAGTTAATATTTATTGAGTTAGATCAGATTTTGCAAAACTCCTGGCCTCCACATGTCACTCCTGCTTTGTCTCTGTATTTTCATTCTTTCTGCATCATATTTTCAGCAGAAAAGCAGGAAATATTGACCATGTGTTCAAGAAGTAGAGAAGTAAAAGGGGTGACAACTAAAGGAGGCAGTGAAAGGCTTTTCCAGGATAGTGAAGACCTGCATATCATTGAAGAAAGGAGCAAAGAACCAATGTAGGTTCAAGAACCTGAGAGGGAAGGAATCTTATAGGACTGATGACTGGGAAGAGATCGGGAAGGATTTAAATCATAAGTACCAAGTGAAGGAGTTTGTCTCTCTTTTATTAAAATTTTTTATTTCTTTGGAAGCAATAAAAATCTTCTTAAATAGCAATTAACAGTAATTAGGTGAGAAAGCCATCATGCCAAATGTATTGTTACTTAAACTGATCCCTCACTGAATCCTTGAAGATTTCATGCATGAATGGACAGAGGTATATGCATTTTTATATCATGTATATGCCTAAAAAGGACTTAACCAACGCATTCAACTCAAGTGTTTCTAGAAATTTCACTAAAGAGGAACTTCAGAGAAGCTAAATGAGTTACTGAACTCACCGCTTCACTTCATTTAGATGATTAAACTGAGGCATGAAGTACTTAAGCGATTTGTCCAAGGTCAGCTGGGAAGTGGCTGAGTCAGAATTTGAACTATGCTCTTAACCACTCTACTGCCGTTATAGAAATGAATGTCTTAGATCAATCTTGGCGATAGTCCTGGATCCTTGTCACTTGCTTCTGATTTGCTTTTCATCTGAGTTTGGTCTCCCTCTGACTCATGACTCTTAGCTTTGTAAGACAATCTAGATCCTATTTCTGACCTTTGGAACAAATGTCTGTATTTGGTTTTTCCAGTGGCATCTCCAGTGACTCTGACTAGATTTGTCCCTCTGGCTCTACATTACCCACATTGTTCTAAACAGAAACCTGGTCCAGTTCTAAACCTGTTTGCTCTCCTTTGTGCCCAGCCTCCCAAGGCCCCACCCTTTATCTTCCACCTGGATCCAGCTAAATTCCCAAGGTGGGGTGGGGGAAAATGCCTAACAGTTCAGGGGTCAGACCCTCGCCCCACCATAACCCTCTCTGATGTCTGATAAAGGGGAGATTTGGAGATCTGGGGACTTGGTATCTGGGCGGACACATTTTTCAGCTGACACCCGGAGACAGAGGTAGGGAGAGAGCAGGTGATTAGGTTTGGAATGCAGGGGAATTGGCCCACGAAGCGGGAGGGATAGGCTGAGTGAAGTCAAGTCAAGGATGAAAGCAGAAGTGGTGACCACACATGGCAGGCTGGAAAAGCTGAGTCAGAGACCCATTCCTAATAAAAATTGCAGATGATCATGGGAGGCCACAGCTGCGGCTGCTTGGGTGCCATAAGGAACTGGTGGAGACTGTGATCGGTTCCGTGGGACAGGAGGTTTTTAGTCTCCCAGACAAAGATTGTAACTGTTGGGAGGCATGACTTCCTTGAAAATCTGATGAAAAATGTGGACGGTTTCCTAAGAAAGGCAGACGGGTGCACACAACCAATCCACATTCCACATTTAATTTAAGGGAGCCATAGACCTCCCCCAGAAATAAATTCATGGATCTCAGGGTAAGAATTCCCGCTCTGGAACTTTTTTTTTTTTAATAATGGGAAGTCATTGGAGGATTTTATTTATTAATTTATTATATTTATTTATTTACTTTGAAGTATAGTTGATTTACATACTGGAGCGTTTTAAACATGTAAGTGGAAAGGTCTGGTGTATATATATATACATTTAATTTAAATTTTAATTTTTTTAAGTTAAGGTATAATTGGCATAACGTTATATTAGTTTCAGGTGTACAAAGTAATGATTTGATATTTGCTTATGTTGCAAAATGACCACCAAAATAAGTCCATAAAACGTTTAACTTTGCCCCCTTTCATTACTGAAATTGAAGAACCTTATTTCCATACATTGGAGAATTTTTTAATTAGAAGTATTATTCCCACCCCTTCATATCACAACTGAGAAGGCTGAGAGGCAGAGACAGTATGCTCACAAATCCTCTTTAAAAATGGCATGGTCTTCCTACTGTGCCGTTTTCTGCCATTTCCCCTCTTAGCTTCAACTCCCCTGGAGGAGTTGGGAGGAGCAGATGGCTTTAAAGTGCGCTGGGAAACTTCAAGTACATTTTTGCATAAGGTGGGTGTTGTGGGTTGAATTGTGTCCCCCTCCCCGAAATCCGTATGTTGAAGCCCTAACCCCTAGTACCTCAGAATGTGACTTTATTTGGAAATAGGGCCGTGCAGGGCCGTGCAGATGTAACTGGTTAAGATAAGGTCATATTGGAGTAATCCAATATGACTGCTATCCTTATAAAAGGGAAAAGTTGGACACAGACATGCACACAGGGAGGAAGTCACATGAACATGAAGGCACAAAATGGAGCAATGCATCTACAAGCCAAGGAACGCCAAAGATTGCCAGCAGACGCCTAGGGAGGCAAGAGGCTTGGAACAGCTCCTCCCTGACGGCTCCTAGAAGGAACCAAAACTGCCGACAACTTGATCTCAGGCCTCTGGCCTCCAGAGCTGTAAGACAATACATTTCTATTGTTTAAGCCCCTCAGTCTGTGGTGCTCCGTTACCGCAGACCTAGCAGACTGATGCAGTGAGGGAAGTATGTTCTCTTGTTTGGGCACAGTGCTGGACAGACACGCACTGCCTGCTGAGTCTCGTGGGAGATGAGGTGAGCATTTCTTTGATGAAGATGAGGCAGGAGGGGAGGGACAGTGAACTCCACTGAGGTCCAGTCATAGAGGCCAACTGGCCATGGTCAAAAGGAGGCAGGTTTGCTTGCTTAGGACTGAGCAGACTTCAGAGCTGGGGAGCAGTGAGCAATTAGGCCAGAGAGTGGAGCAGGGTGCTCAAATATCTCAGAGTAAATGAGATAGGATTTAAATGGATTTGGTCATGGAAAGAGGGGCCTTGTGAAGGGGCTTGAATGCCGCAAATAATCTGGTCAACCCTCATCTTCATCAAAGCTAGTTTAAATAAATAAACAGTCTAAATAAAAACAGTGTATTGATGTAAACATACAGTCTTTAGGGAAGGTTGCCTAGACCAATTTGTTACTCTAAGCCCTTTGAATTAGTCTGCTGGGGCTGCCACAACAAAGTAACCCAGACTGGGTGGCTTAAGCAACAGAAATTTATTTTCTCATAGTTCTGGAAAGTCCAAGATGAAGGTGTCAGCAGGTTTGGTTTCTCACGAGGCCCCTCTCCTTGACTTGCCTTCTCCCTGTGTCCTCACATGGCCTTTCCTTCGTGCTTGCACCTCCCTGGTCTCTTCCTTTTCTTATTAGGACACCAGTCATATTGGATTAAAAGCAACCTTAAAGGTCCCATTTAACCTTAATTACCTCTTTAAAGGCTCTGTCTCCAAATACAGTTACATTGGGGGTCAGGGCTCCAATATATGAATTTTGGTGTAACTCACTTCCTTCCATGATACCCCTCCGGTGAAAAATTCTGAGGCTGACTTTGTAATGAAGACAAAGAGCTGAAGAATTACAAGGCACATGACTGGTTTAATATTACTTTGGAAAAGGGAATAAGAGCTGCTGGGAGGGAGAAGAGAAGATTGAACTAGAAGCGTCTGTCAAAAGAGGAGAACATTACATAGGTTAGCTGTTGTAGAGTGATTTTTTTTTTTAATTGAAGTATAGTCAGTTTGCAATGTGTCAATTTCTGGTGTACAGCATAATGTTTCAATCGTATATATGCATACGTATATTTGTTTTCATATTCTTTTTCATTATAGGTTACTACAAGATATTGAATATAGTTCCCTGTGCTATGCAGCATAAACTTGTTGTTTATCTATTTTTTATATAGTAGTTAGTATCTGCAAATCTTGAACTCCCAATTTATCCCTTCCCATCCACCTCCTATACCCCCTGGTAACCATAAGAGAGTGATTTTTAAAAAATATTAAGAGGATGAGGGATTGAGAAATTCATGGCACTTACATGATGGGAGAGATGTTGCAAGTGAGAGGAAGGGGAAAACTGAATTAGAAGTTAGCAGTGGGAGTTGCAAATCAGGCCTGCCTTGGCGCTCTATCAGGGACTCCAGTGAAGTTTAGTTACTTTTGGAGGCTGGGCTGTGTTGCTTTGAATGCCACTCAGTATGTAGACTGGATTATGTGAAGTACTGACTTTTATGTGGGTTACAAAAGAAGCAAAGTGCACAAATCTGGAAAGAGAGTGTGAGGTCACGGTTTCGCCCATGATTTGCACAATTTTATGACTCGGGTATCTGAGTGACAGACACCACCAGGACTGGATGCATTCAACAGGACAAAATGCAAAGCAAAAAAAAAAAAAAAAAAAAAGTGAGTAGATTAAACATTAAATATAGACAGAGGATTTCCCAGATGGTGTCAGTTTGGCACCCTTGCTCCCTCAAATTGTTTAACTATGACTAATTCTTTTCCCCAATTTGACATTTTGAAAGAAACCTTTTGGAACCGTATTTAATCTGAAATAGAGGCAAAGAAACCTTTCGGATGCTGAGTAAATATAGGCCTGGTTGCAGTCATTTCAGTGGTAGTCTCGTCATGGTAATAAAACCTGATCCTTTTTGAGTTCTAACTAATCTAAGGAAGGTTCAATTACGAGGAAACCAAAACTCAAGGAGGGGAAGTCACTTGTTCGGGGTCACCCTGGCGGTGAGCAGCAGAGCTCCAGGCAAGCGGAGGACCTGTGTGTATAATCTGAGCGCACTACTGCGGGGGCGGGATTGGGGGCGTCCTGTGCACAGATTTTCTTTGTTATACATTCTGTCTATAGAAATTTGCTACAGCTTGATGAGTGAAGGAATTTAATGCATATTATCTAAAACTCATATTTTTAGAAAATTGTAAGGGTGAGAATCTTTAATGCTTGCTGTATATACATATATACGTGTGTATGTGAGGAGGAAGAGAGGGAGAAGGAAAGGAGGAGGAGGAGGTGGTGAAGGAGGAGAGAGGCTTCAGCTTACAAAGAGGCTTTGCTCTAAAAGTTTATTTTTAAATTGATGGCATTTTCTCTCAGAAACAGGGTTACAGAGGTTGATTAAGGGCCTGAGTCAGGCTAGAAAAACACACTTAACCAATGCTCCAGAATCCTAGAGCCCAAACATTCTTTTATGACAGCAGTGTTTCTGTAAAAAAACTGTGTTGAAGATTCTGATTTGGAATGCCAGGAATCCATCTCCCTGTGGAACCACCTCTTCTCCCGGCCCCGCGCCCCAACTGCAGGGGAGTAGTAGTGGTCACTTCCTAGGCGTCAGCTGCAGATGGAAGCTTCTGTGCCCAGGAGCAGACGTGTGCAGTATGGTAGGTGGTCAGGGACGGGCCGATGAATGGGGCTGGGAGCAGGCCGGGGCCCTGGGGGACTGCGGAGAGTTGTGACAGACAGCACTTTGTGGGGACTGGAATGCTCTCCCAACCCCTTCTTGGTTCTCTAGCTGGACATAGCGATGACCCACCTGCTTCCCTTCCTACTACTACCAACCAATGTTTTCATTGACTTTCTTTCTTCCCTAATCCGTTCTGGAACAGCGCAGGGCCTCCATGTTTCTACTTTATATTCCCATTACTGAAGCAAGCAGTTTGCATTGTAGAAATTTAGTGTACTTTAGAAGAATGGTCAGACTTTGGCTGTCCTTGCTTTTTATCTTCAGAGCTATAAGGATTCCTTCTGGTGACAAGTTGGATAAAGTCTGGGGCCACTGGGTAGGCAGATGGTTGAGAAATGGGAACATCACTGTGACCAGTATATCTCCCATGAGGAAGAAGATTTTAGTGGCATAGAAGGGCCATTAGCCCTGAAATAGCCACACTAGATTACATTTGTTAGGGAAGGTGTAGGTTAGAAAGGCTTTTCCATTTGCAGATTCCTCTGAGAGCAGTGATACTTTAGTAATTACCTTAGCCAGAGTTGCCTAGTTATAATGGAGCTTTTTGGATTCATGGAAAAGCTAGCTATTTGTACTAGTATTTTGCTAAATTATAAAGGCTCTTCCATTCCTCATTTCCTCCTATAACGTTCCACGGTCTCTATTGAATGAGAGACATTTTTGGTGAAAAAATAAGAATTGGGACTTGTCACAGGTTGTGTTCCCTTGGAAGCAGACCGTGAGATGGGCACAGGGTGTTTATTAGGAAGTATCCTTGGTGTCAACCCCTGTGGAAAGGAGGGACGGGAAGCAGAACTGGGTGGAGGGAAAAGTGATATGGGCCCAACCCCAGCTCGGAAAGTTCTGGAGCTTTATTCTGGGTTGGACCAATGGCCAGGACTATATAACCTCGCATCCATCAGTCATTGGATGCAGGCCGCCTGGGCCAGGTGGCTCTCCACAGTGAAGCCACCTCCTTAAATGGCCAATACCTCGAGGCTGCCTGCTGACAGGACTCCCAGCTGCTGGGACAACAAGCCCGTCACTTAAGTGGGCTCCGTGTGGTGCACTAAGGTGTCTGTCACGATGAGGAAAAGTTGCAAAAGTGAACAGGCAAAAAGCTGAAGCTGATTAATAAATAAAGGATTTAGGCATCTGAAAAGTTGTTCTAAGAATTTTACCATTTATTTACCATCTCCACTGAGAAAAGAACAAGAGCAATTTTCTCCAAGCTGGGGAATCAGATTCTTTTTTAAAGAGAGTTTCCTTATCATAAAGGGAGGGGGAGCCGGCTTTATGTCCAAGTTTGTGGTTCTCAGGCAGGGCTGATTTTGTGCCCCAGGGGACATTTGGCAATAGCTGTCTCATCTGGGGGCAGTTTTGGTTGTCACAAATCGGGGGAGGGTGCTACTGGTACATTGTGGGTAGAGGCCAGGTATGCCGCTAAATATCCTACAGTGTACAGGGCAGCACCGCACTCAGCCCAGAACGTCAATAGTGCTGAGGTTGAGAAACCCTGGTATAAATGAATTAAGTGGAATTTCCAGGCACTGCAAATTATTATTACCAGCTCTACAAAATGCCTCTCCTGCTTGTTTCACTGACTTTTTAAAAATAACAACTTTATTGAAATATACAGTAACTCACATACCATAATGCTCACCTGTTTAAATCGTACGATTCAGTTGTTTTTAGTATATTCACAAAGTTGTGCATTGATCATCCCTTTCTAATTCCAGAACATTTCCCTTGCCCCTCTTAAAAAAACAACGTACTCATTAGCAGTCATCTCCCCCATTCTCCTGCTCCCCAGTCCTACAGTGCGATCTGCATTCTAAAAGCAGCAGGTACCCATACCTTGCTTCACCATGCATTTTAGAAGAGCAGTGAAGGGGACAAAGATGGCTTGATTTGGCTTTGCTTTGTTTTGTAACACTGATGAATGTCTGCACTTTTACATAACTGAAAACATTTTGAGTTTTTGGTCAGCTAAGAAAAGATTACCCAAAGAGTGGATTCTGTCTCAGTGGGTCTGGGACTGAGGTTCTGCATTTCTAACAAGCTCTTCAGTGAGGCCAGCGCTGCTGGTCCAAAGACCACATTTGATGGACGTTTGGGTTGTGCCCATTTTTTGACTAATGTGAACAAGGCTGGTAGTCTCACTAAATCTTGGAATTTTATAATGAGAGGTTTTGCTTCTATGTTATTGATTGATTGGTTACTTCACTGTTAAAATGCAAACTGCCAGGATTACACATAAGACATTAACAGCCATTTACAGGCTGGTTTCAATGAATTTGTCAGGTGTTTTTCTCACTTACTTTGGTGGGGTTTTTTAATTTTTATTTTTTATTGAAGTATAGTTCATTTACAATGTTTCAGGTGTACAGCAAAGTGATTCAGTTATACATATATATGTCTATTCTTTTTCAGATTCTTTTCCCTCATAGGTTATTACAAGATACTGAATATAGTTCCCTCTGCTATACAGTAGGTCCTTGTTGTTTAGCTTTTTTATATGTAGTAATGTGTATCTGTTAATCCCAAACTCATAATTTATCCCTCCCCTCCTCTCCCCTTTGGTAACCATAAGTTTGTTTTCTATGCCAGAACTACTTTTGAAAGGGAGAGGGTAGGAGAACACTGGAACAAGGAGCAGAAAGGGAGGCTGGGGCCCCTAAAACGAACACTATTCCAACACTATTCCTTGAAGTTGCCTTGTGTTAATGCATTCATTATGGATAAAGTTTCCAAAGGAGGCTAAGATATCGCAACCATTTAATTGGTATGTTTAGTTAGACGCTCTTTTGCTTGGAAGCCAGTGAATAGATAACAAACACATTGAAATTTTCTATCCACAAAGTCTTAAAGTTATATCTTTTACATTAGTGAAATTGCTTAGTGAGAAAATAAACTTAGGCTTTGCTTTTATTTGGTTCATCTATGCAATGCTTTCAGAAGTTGATTGCCCTGCTTATGAAACAGTAAAGTAGCAGATTTTTCTTTCTTTCTTTTCTCATGATTCCTTTTTGACTATGTTCACATTTTTCTCTTCAGTTTGGAAGAGAAATAATAAGGAAAACATAGCTTATGATGATTGGCTGTTCCATTTGTGTATCCCCACTGTGATAAGTATAGTGTTTTCTGTATCATAGGCTCTCATTAATCTTTGTTGGGTGGATGAACTCAAGCCAACCTGGCCATTTTCTAGCAATGTTCACGAAAAAAAGGTTTCATATGTGAGAAACTAACAAAATTGGTTTAAGTGAAATAGTTGGATTATTGATATATGTCAATTGGTTGCAAAAACTCTGTTTTCTGCTAGTATAGTAATATAGTTGTTCTCTTGATTTTGGAAGGCAGTGCATGTAGATTCACATGGTTTTTGTCTTAGGCACTGTGTCAGCTATCTATTGCTGCCTACAAACTACCCTCAAATGCAGTGGCTTCCAGTTGTTTACTTTGATCATGAATCTCAAATTGAGTAGAGCTTAGAGAGGACTGGTTGTCTCTATTCCAGGTGGCATCAGCTGGAGTGGCTCTTCTGGGGCTGGAGGATACACTTCCAAAAGTGACTCACTCACGTACATAGTTAAGTTGGGACTGGCTGTTAGTCCTTTTCCATAGTGACCTCCCTATATAGGGTGGCTTGGGTATCCTCACAATAGAGTGGCTGGGTAAAAACAACGAGTACCCCAAAGAATTAAGCAGAAGCTATATTGCCTTTTATTACCTAGTCTTGGAAATCACACAATGTCCCTCTCACCATAGTCACAAGCCAGCCTAAATTCAAGCGGAGGGGACAAAGACTCCCACCTCTTGATGGGAGGAGTGTAAGAAGGACATGCAGAATGAGAGATATTGTGGCCATCTTTGGAAAATACACTTTGCCATAGGGATTATTTATGATCCTTCCCTACACCCCAATTTCCCAAATTTAAAGGTTTTGTTTATTTGTCTTTATGATCATTTTCCCCCAACTATCCCCTCTAATTTTGTAGCTATAATATCTCAGAAGCTAACATTCTTTAAAATAATTTATTTGTGGAAGATTATCCTTTTAGTACACTGAAGGCAGGCACCCACTGAGCATCTTTCTAGGATATGCATGTGTTCAGCTAGGTTTATTCTTCTATTTAATTCTTATTTCTATCTGGTTTGGAGAACAGAATAACAGACAGATAGGCATAGTCCTGAATATAAGAAATAAAATAAATGAGAAAAAAATATATATTGCCTGGGGTAGCTTTAAATCAATTTTTGGAAAGTTCTATGGAGCAGATTGTGGGTGGATTCAGTGGAAAATCTTATACAGACGTGTGGAATAATAAGTGGTCTCTATTTTGGGATTATCATGGCAATGCAAGTTAATGATATATGTCGTGTGTGTGTGTGTGTGCACCTGGTCCTAGTTAAGTTGGAATACTGAGGTTAACAGTGATTTGTCATGACTTTATGTGAAATCCTGAACTTAAAATCATAAAGCAACATGTATATTTCCATCAAAGTAGCATCTTCCCTAACATTTTAATCAGTTTTCAAAATACTAAAAGTTGTAAGAATTGCACAGTTAATATCCACATACCCACCATCCAGATTCTACAATTAATATTTTACTTTATTTGCCTATATCCACATATACCACATATCTACCCATTCATCTATCCCTCTATCCATCCATCAATCCATCTTATTTTTTTATACATTTCAAAGTAACTTACATCAGTAGACAAAGTAGCATATTTTGAGTTCTGTTTAAAAATGTGGATAGTTTTCTTCTTATTTCAATCTATCTTGTAAAAATTATATCTGACAAATATATGAAATCAGGTGGAGTTGATCTTTTGTCATTATATTAAAAGTGAAATCTGTGAGAATTTAGTGAAGAAATTGCTGGAAAAACAAACTCTGTAAAGATTGTGATCTGTGATGCGTATTATTTAATGTGATTCAGATCACATCTTTGCCTTTGCTTGAGAATGTAATAAAAAGTTATACATGTGGAACTGAATAGTTGTGTCCCTTGGTAGTAAAAAGGCTGACATAAATAAAATAAACTTTGTACTTTTTCATTTCCTTCAGTATGTTAGGAGCCATACTGAATTTTTATCTGTAAAGTTGGTCAAGAATTTCTTTTGTAGAAGTGAAATCAAGACTCAAGGCAATTGAAAAGGTAGATCCAGTTCATTCCATAGCTCCCGTAACTTTTTATTCCAACCTGCCTCCTTCAAATGGTATAGCATCATTCTACCTAGTCCTTTGTCTTCATCTTTCTTTTCTTCTTTTTTAAAAACTGCATATTCTTTGGGTAATTGTCTGAATCCTTAATTTTCCTCTATTGTGTATCAACATAGCACAAAATGATGTGGGAACTCATTGATCAGTTTATTAATTGATTGATTCATTTAGTAAAGGCTTACTGAGCACCAGGTCCTATGATAGGCATTGGGAAAACCAAAAGAATAAGACATAATCTTTATTTTCATGTAAAGCCATTAATATGATACATTGATCGATATAGGTGACAAAACTGGATAGTTGAGGCCTATTAGATTGTTTCCACTTTTCCAATGACAGTAACTATTGATGTAATGATGCTAATCCCTGCTTTATTTTATGTTGTATAGATACCAAATAGGAGTGTACATACAAGACCAATGTTATGCTAATGATTCGTTATTGTATCAGACTATTTTTAAAAGCAAGAATTGTTTTAAGGATTTGAGAAAAAGCAAGATCAGTATGTTTTCTACTGTGTGTGTTTTTATATAACTAGCCCAGGATTCCAAGGCACCTTATAAAAAGGTCTGCAAAATTGCATTGAATCAGATCTGATATTAAAACTAGAAGATGAAAGCACAGCCATTTTATTACTTTTAGTACTTAGACTCTATGAACTCATTTGTTTCCTTTACAAATTAAATGCTGTGTGTGTTTCTATTTTTTCCACTTTTAATTAAAATCTTGAGATAAGATAATATATATTATATATTACATCTCAGTCTATCTGCATATATTCAAGGGAAGGGCATCATTTGGCATCATTTTAAACTTTCAAAGCCCTTTGAGGGAAGAATATTAGTAAGGTGCTTATCAAGTCAGCTCACACTTGAGCTAAGCAAGTAAGCAATGGACAGAAATGAAACGGACAACAGTGCTTCACTCATATCCCTTCATGCACATCATTATCATTCTATTCCTATAAGATAGTCACTTTACTTTGATGCCTCTGAAAGGCAGAAAAGTCTTCCTTGCAGAGATGTGGGACTAAATGAGACAGCATAAGGAAAGTTGCTGGCACACAGCACCACTACATAAATGGTTTCTGTTGCTGAGAGAGGGTAGCTTAGTGGTTAAGGATTAGGCTTTCGGAGTCAGACACCTAGGTCTGCATGCTGTTTCCACTACTACTGCCTGGATAAACTTGGGCACATTACTAAATCCTTGTCTGTAATATGGAGATAGGATCCACTTGCATTAATTACCCTCTGCAGAGTAACAAATCATCCCCAAACTTAGTGGCTTATAACAATAAACATTTGTAACCTCATAGTTTCTAGGGGTCGGGAATTCAGGAGTGGCTTAGCTGGTGGCTCTGGCTTAGGATCTCGCACGAGGTAACAGTCAGGATGTTGGCCAGGGCAGCAGTCCCCTGAAGGCTTGTCTGGGGCTGGAGGATCTGCTTCCAAGATGGTGCACTCATGTGACTGTTGGCAGTTCTTTGCTGGCTGCTGACAGAGGCTTCAGTTCTTCACCGTACGGTCTCTCTATAGGACGTCTTGAGAGTGTCCTCCAAACATGTGTCTGGCTTCCCCCATAGTGAGTGATCTTCCAGAGAGAGAGCAAGGAGGAAGCTGCAACTCCTTTTATGGCCTAGTCACAGGTCATGACCATCTGTGACCACTATTTCTGGCATATTTTATTTGTTAGAAGTGAGTCACTAAGTGTAGCCCACGCTCAAGGGGAGGGGAATTTAGCTCTACCCTTTGAAGGGAGAAGTAAGGGGAAATTTTTGTGGGGATATCTTAAAACCACAACATGATTTCAGAGGGGTAGTGAAAGGATTAAATGAGATAATCCATGCAAAATGTTTAGCACAATGCCTGGCATACAGCAAGCACTTATAAATGTTGATTAGTATTATTTCTAAAGAAAGATCAATAGACTGCTGTTTAGCCAGGGAAATATGGTTTTATCTGGATTAAGACATTAACACATGAAAAATTAATCTATTGATATTTTAAAATTATGTAGAATTCTGAATGTTCAGTAGAAACAGGCATCTGAGACAACAAGTGTTTCTAACACGCTTCTCTGACTTTAAGTCTCTTTCAGAATTTATTGTGCACTGTGTTGGGGAGGAAGGGAAACTGGGTGTGGAGGACTACCCTAAAATCATCAGGTCAGGGGTTTCAGGATTAAGAAATTATTTAGGCCAGATGGAAAGATGCTAGGATTACTCTCCATTTTGTGCCCCAATTCTCGGTGTTATTTTCCTGCTGCTATCTATAAAATTAGCTGCCTCGCTTCTTTCAAAGTCAAAGACAGCACATCTCCATTATCTTATTAGATATTCCTCTTGAAATAAAAAGCTCTTCTACATCAGTAACAGCACCTATTAGCACTGCCACACTTCAGCTCCCTGGAAACCGCTGATCTCAGATGATCTGGGCGTCTAGACTAAGGTAGACCACAGAATCTATGGCCACCCTTGGGGACTGAAAGTGGGGCAGGGAAGAGGGAGTTGAAGGAGGCTTCTAGATGTAACTGTTATCTCAGAGGATCCTCAAAATAGCCAATTTTCAGGCTTCTTCCTCGAAGGTTTAAATTTCTCCAAGAAGATCCTTCATCAGATGTGAAATCCCTAATATTCACTGCTATTTATGCTGCCAGCCTGTGGATGGAGAACATTTCCTAAGATGGCTGCAATTCTGTAAAATACATGTTCTGTAAAATGGGCATAATCATATTCTCAGTTGGGGGACATACTGTTGTGGCGCCAGCAGTGTCTATGTGGCACTCACCTCCACCTACCCAAGGCCACTTATTGTGATCACCTGGGACTCTCCACCCTCGGGTTCTTTCCCAGGCTGTGGGAGCACACTCCACCTGCACGTGTGGAGAACTGGAAATGCTGAAGAGTTAATGCCCGGAAGAGCTTTCAATATAGTGGAGAAATACCCCAGCTTCCTCACCTTCTAGGAGAGGAGATGGTTCTACATCATCTCCCAGAGCTCCCAGGCAAATCCTCTGAGCTCCAGTCGCCTACAGAAGAAACTGGCTTGATAACACACCTATTATTGGCTTCCTTCTCTTCCCTGTCTCACTTGCCCACGCATCTTCTGGTGTTTCTTGGGATCAACTTTCAAAACTACATACACTAAAAATCCTTGTGTCAGGGTCTACTTTGAGGGAAACCCAAACTAGGGTCGATGTGAGGATTGAAAGAGGTAATGTATATACAATGCCTGGTGTATACTAATAGTGGCTAGCATTTATTGATCAGCTTCTTTGTACCAGCACTGCCTTAAATACTTTACATGTAGCAATTCATCCAACCCTAATTAATCTTTATAAACAACCCGTTAATACTACCCTTCTACAGATGAGACTGAGACACAAAGAGTAACTTGCTCAAGATCATGCACTATTCAAACCATTGTAACCACTATTTAGACCCAGGCAGTAAACATGGCAACATCCTTGTAGGATGTTGGAGGGGCTCTTTGAGTTATTGGAGCTCTAATTTATTGAGTTGACCTTGGGAGATTCTGGCTTCTTTTCTGTGTATTATTGACATGTGGATAACAGTATTTTGAGAGAGATTTTTTCCTGTTGCCCCTGCCTAGGAGGGCTTCTCTGGGAGAAGTGACAGCTAGAGGCTGGAGGGGGGACTTATACCTGTCATTCAGATGCCCTCTACACAGAGGTGAGCTACAGCCAAGATGGGGGGTGTGGAGAAGAGAGGAAACAGAGCACAATATTCATGGGTTGTTAAGAGAAGAGCTGATGGTTCCTTCTCCCCTCTATCTCCTACGAACCCCAGTGGTCAGGGGAGTTAGGTTTGGTGAGGGAACTGACCACGCCCTCCAAGGAACTGGAGAAGACATGAAAAAGGGAGAACCACAGCCCCTGGTCACTTCAGGTGTGGTGAACCACAGGCTTGGTGGGTGATGATGGTGAGAAAGGGCAAGGGGGGCGGGATTTAAATCAAACACGACATTCGAGTTTTAGACTGGATTGATTTTTCCTAGCTGGCAAAGACCTATGAGTCACAAAAACTGTCCAAGATGTGAGGGACAGAAGAGGCAAATTTACTGTAAAAACACGGTTCAAAGTAGTGATTGAAGAAAAAGAAACTGCCTCAAGTTTATACCCCACAGAACTGAGCCATTCAACAGCAGCTAATCCTTAAGAAGTCCTTACCACGGGCCAGGTACTCTGCTAAGCATTTCACAAATAGTTATTCACATGGACCTACGAGGGGAGTACTATCATCATTATCATCATCCCCATTTTACAGAGGAGAAGCTGAGCAATTTGCCCAAGGACATAACTAGAGCTGGCATTTGATCACATGCAATCTGGCTCCCAAGTCTTTTAGCCCTGTCTTGCCAACCATCCACTTTCATAGGGCATTCTATTCTGGTGTGGTTTTCCCTCTAGGGTCTTTTGAGGCTGACATTACTCTTCTTTCTACATTGTTTGTGGTTAAACTTAGTGCCTGGAGGACAAGAATAGAGGTTTTAATAGTTGAAAATGAGATACTGGACTTGCATTTCTAAAATGACATTTTCCCAAATGGTATGATCTTTAAATGAAAACATGTAAGATCTGACAGTCTGATTTAAGCTCTGAGCAGGGCCAATGAATAACTAATGCTGACCTCTTCCTACAAACACTACAAATTTACAAATTGATTTGATTCTCAAGTTTTTCTCCTAGATCTTGATTGCATTATGAGGTCTAGGCCCGGATGGGCATTTCATAAATGCTTTCTGACAATGATTGGAAGGCTAATTTAGTCTTCTAGACTTGTCCCACATATATCCAGGAAAAAATGTCTTACATCTTGATGACCACTTTATTATTGAGACTCGTAATAAGTAGCACATTTGGGCTCTGTAGCAGGATGCTTCTGGAGGCATCTAACAGAAACTCGAATTCAAACTGTCTTAAAACACAAGGAAAAGGCAGAATTAGTTTAATTAAACAGGTCAGTGGTGTCATCAAGAACCCAGGTTTTTTTTTTTTTTTCTTTCTTTCTATTTTTCAATTCTGCCCTACTTAGTGTATAGGCTTTGACCTAAAGCTGGTTTTCTTCCTAGTCACAAAATGGCTGCCAGTGGCAACCAGGATACTTGCTTCCTTGTTCAGCCAGCAGAATACTTAGGGAAAAACCTCACCCTCAAACCACAGGATGTTAAGTCCTTTCCTGTAGTCTAATTGGGCCACACATTGATTGACTAAGAGTAATAAGCACCCACTGCCCTAGAAACATGGATACCTGAACACAGTGGAGATTCTATTAGAAAGAGGAAGGAGCAAATAGATACTAAGGAGGCTCTGAAGCTGTTTCTTCATCTGGAAAAAGGTGACCTAACAGAATCTTGCAGAGAATCATGAGGCTCAGAGATAATGTATGTAGGGTTACCAGATTTAGGTTTTTTTTAGTATAAGTATGCACACTTCTTTCTACAAACACTACAAATTTACAGAATGATTTGGTTTTTAAGCTTTTCTCCCAGATCCTGATTGCATTATGAGGCCTGGGCCCAGAGGAGAATTTCAAAAAAAATTTTTTTTTGGATAATGATTAGAAAGCTTATTTTGCCTTCTACCCTTGTCCCACATGTATCCAGGATAAAAATACATACTTATACTAAAAAATTATTCATTGTTTATCTGAAATTCAAATTTAAAAGGCCTCCTGTATTTTATCTGGCAACTCTAAATGTATGCAAAGTTCTTGGCACATAGCAGGCATTCAGTCAGTGGTAAGAACTAGTGTTCTTTCTATATAAGAAAAGAGCTCAGTTAAATGGCATTATGGAAAATATATGCTTTTGATCAAAATTGCAATTAACTGAACTAAATGTGGCTCTAAGAATCCCTTCACTGCTACTCAAAACCAGATCAAAGCAAAGTTCCCTAAGTGGAAGGTCATATTTGTATACACGGGATGGCACACTATAAAGCATCTAATATTACCACTTGAAACTAAATTGGACCTATATCACTGGATATTTAGTTATCGTTTTTTCCTTGTCTTGTTCTGAATCTATAGAGATAGACCATTCTTCATTTGATTCAAAGGTAATGCTGTTACAACTCCTGGGACAAAGATACTAACAGACAAGATTGAAAACGGAATGATTGCCCCAGGATTCTAGCTCCATGTGGGTGGAACTTGAGGTCACAGCAACTGTTACTTTGGAGTAGGTAGGAGGAGGCAGGAGACTCTGCAAAGCTCTCTGCTGTTGCCTCTGACTCCATTTTCCCTCACTGCTAATTTACCATTCCTACCTGTAAAATTTTCTAATATGCTTCCTGAAAAGCTGAAGAGAAAGCAGGCACCTTCATTTCCTCATCATCAAATATTCACCATATTATGAAAAAGAAAACCCTATTGACTTGGCACCGAGTGGCCAACCTCAGTGTTTGTTACACATTGTTACCAGATTCACGACAGGAATAGATTAAGTGGATTTTATCCAAGATATCTATTTCGCATTACAGTACAGTACTGCATATTTCTAATTTGGTGGCTGCTATGATCTCATATGCTGCTTATTTTCTGTGCTTTTCCCATAAACCAGAAAAAAACTGTTATTTTTCCTGTTTGCTTTTTTAAGTGGAAATTGTTATTCAGCTTTATATGGATTAATCTGCAATGTCTTTAAAAATATTATTGTTCTTAATTTTCAAAAAGTGGCATTGGAAATTTATCTCCTTCCATTTCATCACCTCTTCATCTTCATGGAAACCTGATCCATAGTAGATATTAAGATCTTTACATTCCTACTGGTTGGGCGATGACTTCATTGCTTTCATGCCAGCTGGGGAATCTTGTGTGGCTGAGCATTGGACCGAAGCAGAGCTGTGGGTTGCTGCTGCTGCTGCTGCTGCCGCCGCCGCCGCCGTTGCTGCAATAGCCGTTTGCATGCATCCAGCCGCTGTGTAAGGAATCCTCAGGCTACTAGTTCTTTGCACCTAAATCACCCAAGGGATCCCAGACTGATGGATGAATGTGAATGTGTGTGTATATGTGCGTGTGAGTGTGTGTGCGCGCGCGGACACGGGCAGCTGCAACAGTTGGGCATCATCAGGAATGGACTTCGATACCATTTTTATCAAAAGAGATAAACCATCCTCTACCCTTTATTTCCGAACAGAGCCTCCGCTTCCGCCCCAAATGTACTCTACCCTCTCTTCCTCGAGCCCCCCCAACCCCCACCCCGCACGTGTCCCTAGGGAGAGAGGCCAGGATAGCTGCGCTGCAGGCAGGATTCCCCTTTTTTTCCGCAGTGACAGGCGGATTCCCGGGCCTCCTCGGTCCCCCACCCCCGCAGCCTCCCCTTTCCCAGTCACGATCTTCCCCCCCTCCCCACTTCCCCCCTCCCCCGACAGCTCGCGGCTCGGGCCCCGCCCCTCCCAGCCGCCCAGCCCAGGTTGCTAGGGCCTGGCGGGGCAACCAAACCTGGACCTCGAGGAGGCGCGTCCCGCGCGTACGCGCGCAGGCGAGCTTATACAAGGAACCAGCAGTCTTCTGCTTCGGAGACCAGAGCACGAGCGGCGCGGGCGGGGCGCGCGAGCCCGAGCCCGAGGACGAGCGCTCTCTTCTCATTGGTTCCTATCATAAGTGGGCGTGGCTTAGGGGACCCGGCGGAGTCTGAGGTGCTTCCCTATTGGTCCGAATGGGACGATTGGGGCGGGGCAGTTAGCAAATTAGGCTGCGCGTTCGCCTGTGCGAGAGGGCGGGGTCGAAGGTTTCGATTAGTTGTCGCCGCCGCTGGGGAAGGTAAAGCGGCGACGGCGGCCTCAGGAGCTGTGGGGTCCATGGCTGGAGGTGGGGGACTCGGCGGGGTGAGTAGTCGCGCCGCCACCCGCCGGCCAAGCCTCCTTGTCCTCACATCGACCCCGTGCCCACCCAGCTTCTCCCGAGAGAAGGGAACCACCCGGTCCCCCCGGGCAGACGTGAGAAGGGGCGGTGGCGCGGGTCCCCCTAAGAACAGGGCGAAGCGGCGAGGGCACCTCAGTCTGGAGTGGCTCCTCCTCAGCGCCCCATTGCGCCGCTGGAAAGGCTACCTCAGCGAGGGGCTGGGGCAGTATTTTGGGGTGTGAGCAGACGGGAGGGTGTAAGGGAGGGCGGCGGGTCGAGGCTGTCCCGCGAGGCTCCCCTCAGCTGCGGGTCTGCAGCGTCCCCGCCCCGTCGCCCCCGCGGCGCGAGCTCCCCTGGGCTTGCGGCGAGGGAAGCCCCTTCCCGCCGGCGCCGAGGAGGAGCCTGTGCGCCGGAGCACCCCCGCCCGAGTTCCGTGGGAGTACGGGACCCGCCAGGGACTGCGAGCTGCGGCCCCGGCCCTGCTGACCTTGGCTGCCTGCGAGGTTGGGCGAGCGACCCTCTGCTTGCCCCGCGGCTCCTCCAGCCTCCCCCGAACAAGTTTCAGGCATCGTTACGAAGTTCATGACTAGCATAGTGGGGAGAAGCAGAAATTGGCCCCTCCCAGACCTTCATACCCTTTGGACCCTCATAGAAATTAAATACTAGGTTTGGAACCATTTCCCAGAATGAACAGGTACTGCTCTCACTGACACGTTTTGTGCCCACGTTGGGGGAAAAAATAACCTGAACATATTTCAGTGTAAAGACAGATCTTCCTTGAGGGTTTTGTTTTTCGTTTCACTTGAGTGTTAAAGCACAGATGCCTGAAAAAGAAAAGCCTGACCTTAGTATCTCCACGGTGAGATTAGACGGATGCTGTGATATTTAAGTAGTTGCAGATATGTTCTGTTAACACGATCTGTTTTAATTGGCTGAAATTTAAGCTGATTTTAGAAAGTATTGCAGACACAGAATAATTTTTCTGTGCATCCGAATTAGGTTTGTTTGGACGTAATGGTTTATGTGGTTAATGTGAAAGATTAAACAAATTTGTCCGGGAGCGTTTGACGGAAACAGGAGATATAAATATGTATAGAATAGAATTATTGTTTTAGGTAACATCTGTTGGAACGTTTCCAGCTTGTTTATTTCCTGATGTAGGGTTACAAAAAAGACATCTTTACTGAGGCTGTTCGGAATTATATGTGAATGATATTTAGATTTTAATTTGTTTTTAATTCCTTTGTTTTAAAATATTCATAAAATGTGAAGAACCTATGTTTACTTGTCTCTGTATGTTTAGTGTTGAAGGGAGGGCTAGTATAATCTTATATTTAACAACCCAATTAGGATCCATTAATAATTTTTTTTTAAAAGTGTGCCTCTTTGAGAACATGATAGTTGAGTACCTTAGCAATCCGTTTAATTTCTTTATTAAAAGTACTATTTTAGATTTGAGCATTTTTGGCGTTGACACTGGAACAGAAGTAAGGAAGCCTGCAGCAGTATTACCAGTTTGACACCACCAGTGGGTGTTTCTGTTGACAAATGCAGAGAAGAGAACATTTGGAAAGGAAATCTTTTTTTTCGGAGGGTGGGGGGTGGGAGAGGGGTGGGGGTGGGGGGAAGGAGCCTGAAGAGAGAAGCTGTAGAAGAACTAAAGCTGCCAGCACAGTGTATGCTGAGCATTTCACAAGTACAAGGAAACCTAATTAGGGAAAAAAAATTCCGTTTGGCTCTTTTAAATAATAGAGCTCCAAAAGAGGCATGCTAAATAAAGTTAATCATTCCAAGAGTGTTAAATAATCTACCATTTCAGAGGGGTTGGAGGGTCTTCAATTGGAGAGAGTATCAAGTCCCTTTGAATTTTCTTGCCTCTTAACCAAATCAATGCAACGATTCATTTGATATATCTGTATATACAGAAAACAGTTTACTATTCTAATTTTGCTTATTGAGTGTGTTTCCTATGCCTAATTTTCTTAAAAACAAAATTTGATATATTTAAAAAATAATTATAAATAAGCATTCTTTCTACAGAGAAGACTCCTTTCTTTCCTGCTCACATTTATCATTTATTCATGATTTAGGGGCTTGTGGTAGGGATTTTTGACCCCTTTATCTCAGGTTTCTAAAATTTTTACTTATGCAAGCTCCCTGGGCTAAATCTGCTACTATTTTCATTGTAATTTCCTTGGAGTCATTTGGATCAGAGTGTGGCATCTACAGTGTTCCCTGGGGTTTTAAAAGAAAAGGCTCCCATTGAGGGAAATTGCAGGGCCATCTTGCATAGATGAGTAATAGAAGGTTGACTGATTGCGAATCAGATGTATTCTGTTCCAAATATGCTGCATGGGGCTAAGGCAGTCTCATTTAATGAGAACCAGATTTTACTTGGTATTTTTACTTTGAAGGTGCGGTATTGTTACATTACAAACTGAAACACAGAGGTGGAGAAATTCCTTCAAGTATGCCTTTTCCCCCCAGCCTTACTTCACCACTGTGTCTCAAGAATCTCTGAGAGACTCTTTCAACAATAGTTGCATTGTTGGAAAAGACAGTGGCTTCTGTTGCAGAAATTTAACCTCTCATTATGATTTATGTTTCAATTTACTTTGTGATAGAAAATTCCACTGTATCTGAGAATATTGCTGTAGGAAATTTATAAGGAAGTGAGCAAACAAGCCTTATTTGGTGTGTCAGTTGAAAGTTCACCTTTTCTCCCTTTTTATTTTGATAACTTTGGTGGTTATCTCCTATTTCTTCTAGATATTAGAAGGTATGTTAACATAGTACTTCGCTTTTGACTGTTAGCATGGGGTTGTGACTTTTTCGTGTAATAAATTGATGTCAGATAATAACAGAAGGCATTTAAGAACAAGCGATTCCACATACATGGAACCAAAATGTGAGGGAAATCCCTTAGATATCCCTTAACTTTGGTAAAAGAATAGCAAAATTTGAAGTATTAGGTCGCTTTTTAAGTTTTAGAAAAGACTTTATTCAGAATTTGATAGTTTTAGATTCTAAAGTTTTATTTTTTGGCAACATCAATTTTCTTGATAGAGGCAGAAGTAGAACCTCAAAGGTTCTTTATCAACTGATAATGGTGTCAGTTGGATCATGTATTTCAACTTAAGAAAATGATGCAATTAAATGACTACACTTAAACTTTCTGTTTGAGAAGATTTTCCAATTTACTTTCAATCTTAAACTTAACATTAGATCTCTTTTATTGACGACGCATCGCTTTATTGTTTGGATTTAAATTCTTGATAGTTTCTAGAATGTTTGCTTTATATAGAACAGTGCTTACATGACTTGATTACTCAAAGATCTGGCCTCATTTCTCATTTGAGTTTATACAGTTACTTAATACCGAGATATGAACTTGGATACAAATCTGTCCGCGGGTATGAAACTTGTGACTGAGGACTTTCCACCTAAAGAGCCTGATAACATTTAGACCATTCAGATTTGGGAATTAACAGAAAATTATTCATTAGGTTAAGAACTTCAGCCAATTCAGGTCTTTGAAATTGATTGTTAGCATTTGAATTAAGCTCTTAGAAACATTTATGTTTGAGATAGTTCTAATTAGAGTCAGGTTTGGGTGTGGTCTCTCTTTTCGGCAGTTTTTTCTATAATAATTAAATTATAATCTTCTATTTATTCAGCCTTACCGAATACCAGGTACTATGGCAAATAATTTATTTGCACGAATATATTGTGTGTGTTCTCACAACATTTCTATGAGGGAGATGTTTTTCTTATTTTCCGTATACACTTGACCATATGGGCTCAGGGAGAGAAAATAATTTACCCAGATTAACCCAGCTAGTCAGCAGCAGAGGCAAAACTTCCATTCAAACCGGTCTGACTTGAACCTGTGCTCTTGAAAACTATGCTTTCTGCTTCTCTTTAGGAGTCTGATTTCCCCAAATGTATTTTGAGCTCCTACTGTACATCCCTCCTGGGATGGCACTAGAGGTATAAATATGCCACCTGGAGTTCAGAGGCAAGGCCTATGACCTTTAGTCACATGGGAGGCTGGATGCAGATCCATCAGCGCTGCTGGATAGGACAACTGCCCGTTCAGACTTTTCTAAGAGGGTCATTAGTTCTGTTTCTTCATAAATGATGGTTGTACAGAATTATTTATACCCAAAATGAGGTAGCTGTTTCTAATGAACCACTTGATATTTCATGTTTCTTCATGTTCCATTTTAACTTTTGACTGACTTTGATTAAATTTGCTACACTAATAAAGGCTATGAAGATATTCCTTGAATTCAGTTTTGTGGTTTAGATGCACTCTTGAAGTAAAATGGCAGCCATTAAAATTTGCCGATGGATTTCTCTTCTTAATTGTAATGACTTCAGTGAAATAAAATTTGGAGGTCTACAGAGATGTTATTGATGCTGCTTAATACTATGTAGAAGTTGGAGTCTGACAAAAATTTTTCTGCTTTAAAGTAGACTTTTCTGTTATTTAAAGCCTCATATAATTATGTGTTTTTTTTTTTTTTTAAACAAGACCCATCCTTAAGAGAGAGCTAAACGGTTGCTTAGCCCAAAGGAACCGTCAGGTCCATGTTAGGGAGGAAAAGGACTTAAAATCTTATTCTGTGATTGATGAGAATTACTTTGCCACTTATTAAAGTTAGAAAGGAATGATGAATATTGTAGAACCTCAGGGCTGGAAATTACCTTGGTCAAAGCAGGACAGTTGTTTTACAAAGATGAGACCTATACAGACCTGCTTGTGGATTTCTTTATGGGTTTTCAGTATGCATTTTTAATGATTTTATCGAGGTATACTTTACATACCATAAAATTCACCTGTTTTAAGTGTACTATTCAGTGATCTTTTTTTTTTGGTAGATTTGTGGAGTTTTGTAACCATCACTACAATCCAGTTTTAGAACATTTCCGTCATCACCAAAAGATCCCTCCTGCCAACATGCACTTTTTTACCTTGTTTACTTCCACCTAGATCTTTTATCACCAGACACTGATAAACGAAATCATGTAGATCGTAAAAGATATGTATTCTAAAAATATCGCCTTACATATATTACAACTTCTTAGTACTTTTTGTATTTTCAAAAGTTTTTGCCTAAACATAATATGTAGCAGGATACAAAGGATGCTACTGCAAGTGGTATACATTACCTTGTCTTTGTGGTTTTGATTTGATTCTATTTAATCTTTCTTAAACCAGCAAATAAAATACAATGTTCTTAGTGATATGTTGAAAAATCAGGAATAAGAAATCAAGGTAAAAGTAATAATAATTATTGGGCAAGAAAAAATTCCTTTAGGATTTCAGACCAAGGGCAAAATAATTGGTTTTCTTGATTTTAAGCCAATAACATTGTGCATTTTATTGTTTGAGCTCTAATCCCCCTTGAGAGATCCATGTCTACTGTGCCTGCCAGAGAGTAGGCTTCATTAAATTCAGGCTTTCCAACACGTTGTCTGCTTTCTGCATAGCTTCAGACTGGATTGTTGGGGAATTTAGAAATAGCTTGACCTGCAAGGTATTGTAGCTACTTTTCCCTGCCTGCATCATTTTTAGTTACCCTTAAGGGCAGGTGGAGGAGTAAATCTCCCTTGGGAACAAGATGTACAGGATAGGCTGAGTTCCGCTGTGTTCGGTTCCCAGGTACTCTCTTTGATCTGTTTTCTGCATGTGTAGATGGGCACTGCTGATAGGATGGCTTGAGGATGGTATTTTTTGGGGTACAAATAATAGAGGAATGCAATGGTTTGTTTGGAAGTAAAGTGTTTTGGAAACTAACTTTCATTACTTTTAGGTGAACATTTCTCTATGCAAAGTGACCCTTACAAGTGCCGGGCAGGTGAATCAATACCTCCTTGTGTGGTAGGTTGTGTCTGGGTTTTTAATAACAAACTGAAAGGACACAGCACTGCTCTGATAATAATAGTTTACTGTAAATTCAATCATAACTGGTTTTAAATAGTTTTACTTAAAAAAAAAACTGTTTAACCGCTACGACTGTGTGATTCTGTTGTTACTTTGCATCTTTTGTAAGAGAAAGACCTAACACCAAATAGTAACATGAAGTGCTTTCTGACTTTTTTGATTTAAACGGAAATAGTGATTTTGAAAGTAACAACTTTGGTTTCTGGAAGTTAGTTAACAAAATATATGGATGAATACATTATAGTTTATTTCTAAGACTACTTTAAGTTATTTTAAGTAAGTTGCAATTTTTCTTAGTTTTAGATTTTGTATTATGCCTAAAGATTAGGTTCTTGGCAGTGTAAGATTCTGTTACAATAATCAGATTAAGCACACACTCATGCAAGGAAAATATGGCAGATTAAAAAAATGGTGATAAGTAATAGTTGAAGAACAACTTACTGACTTGGATTTGCTCAATTACCCTGATATTGACTAAGAGTAGAAACTAGTTCACTGATAAATAGAGAGTACAAAAGCTGGTTTAAGTGTGACGTATTTATCCACACACCCTACTCTGGATTGTCAGTTTCTGGTGGGACGTTTTAAATTTAATTGCTAGTAATTATTATTGATAAAGTTACTACTGAAATTTAAAACTAGCATTGTAGACACAAAGAAAAAGTTTTATTTTAATTGTTAATAACTGAAAATAGTTGAGGTAGAACAAAAGCTACTTTTGTACAAATTGGTGTTTCATGATTTATTATTTCTTTCTAAAATAACCCATCCCATATCTTGAGGATCTGTCCTTCATTTAGCAAATACTTACTGAGTGTCTACTGTGTACCAAACTGATAGAGGCTCTCAAAGCCTCAAAGTAGGCCCTGCCCTCAGAGAACTTACAGGCTTAAAATGGAGGCAGAGAAGAGGAGACGTACCCGGAACTAACAGGTAGGTATAGGAGATCTGCCATGTGGGGAGCAGGTGGGAAGGCCACACTGAGGAGGTAACATTTAAGTGAGACCTGAGGGATGAGAAGGACATGGTTTAGTTGGGGAAATAAGTTTTTGTGGCAGAAAGTGCAAACGCCCTCAGGCAAAGTGAGAGAGGCTTTTGAAAAACCTTTTATAGAACTGAAAGAAATCCAAAATGGCTGGGAAGTAGAGAAGCAGATGATGACGCAGAAGTAGGCAGGGGCCAGGTCTTGAAAAGGCTTAGTAGGCCATCTGCTGGGTTTTTGAACTTGTCCTAAGCCTCCTGGGAAGCTATTAAAGGTTTCAAGTGGGGATGTGACATGAAATGAAATGCCACAAAAGACAAGAGTTTTAGCTCAGTGGAACTTTGATAATTTACCACAAAGGTCAAAGTCTCTGTAAAGTAAAATATTCTTCCCTCATCTCGTTAAAAATTTTGCAGCCACTTTCTTGATTGTCATCTGTGATACTCTCATCGTATTTTTAATAGAAATTACCTTCAATTTTCTAAAGACTCCTTTTCTTTTATCCTTCACCAGTCTGTTAACGTTATATAGGAATGTCATTTCTATTTATAACTGAGTTAGGTTTTTTTTCTAACAGTTTTAGCTCTCTTCCATATTTAAACTTAAAACTCTTTGCTGTGTTTTTCCCCTAGACATCTTTAATCCGCTCAAGGTATTTAATGTTTTAATGAAGCATTTCATTAAATATCAACATTAAATTTGCTTTATTCTTTTCTTTCCCCAAATACAATGTCTTAAGTCTAGTTTAATATTTTTCAGCATTTATGCTGTTTCATATCTTATGAAATCTCATTCTAACACCTATAGTATTTTTAGAGAATTTTGTTAATATCGTTTAGAAGTGCTAATATTTAGCAAGAGTACCATTTTCAAGTCAGTGTCACAGTCTGTTGCCTTACCATCTTTTATACTAAATTGGTCTCTGTTAAGCTTCTTATGTTCAAGTGAGCTTGTGTATGTAAAAGTGCTGTAAAGGTCTTATATATCCTAATTTGTTTCTTTATCCTTCTACAGTATGTGTCCCTGCATGCTCACTTCTTTTTTGGAAATCTTCAGCCATGCTAAGTTTTTGCTTGCCTTGATGACTGAACGAGCATTTGTTCAGGTCTTTCTTGGTGTTAAGTCGTTAGTTAGTTTGTGCCTGTAAAGAATGCTGTTGTGCACTCTCCCTCTCCCCATGTATACAAAGAATAACCACAGCATCACTGCCTTCTTCAAATATTTCCTTTGAAATCTATCTACATTTTGATGCAGTCTCTAACTTAGCTCACTTTGGCCTTGAGTTCTGAAGCTTTTCTGGACCATTCTATACCTGCTCTGTATTCCTTCCTTGTTGCTTTATTCTTTTTTTTTCCCCTCATGCTGGTAACTTGAAGAGTTTACAGTGGTTTATGTCATTACTTTTTTCACTTCCTGTCCTGCCCAAGACATTTATTTTTAAAGAGTTGCCTCACTTTAGAGCTTGAAACTGATGTTTTTGTGCTAGTGGTTTCTCTGTTATCCAGAGTGACTGCCCTTGATTTGGAATTGTGCTTTCCAGTCTGTCCCTCTGTGCAGGGTTGGTAAAGGAAGGCCATACTTGACTTTCTTTGGCTGACTTTATGATAAGGTGATAGTTTGGGTATCTTGGTGTCAGTGTGTAGGCAACCAAAGGAGTGTCAGCATCGTGGTAGGTGGTGGAGATATAAAGCCAAGCTGGGGTGTTGTGCCCTTTTATGGAGTTTATATTTTAGCAGAAGAGACCAAAAGAAAAGATGACTCAGGTTCATGATGATATGCACATTTAGATGGAAAAACAGGATGCTGGTACTCTAGGCCTGAAGAAGTGCACTTCATGCAGACTTAAGGGGACTGGGAAAGGTAATGATTCCTAAGTATTTGTGAAAAATCTCAGAGGAGGCCCGAGATGTCAGGTGGAGGGAAGGGATTTTTTGGCAGACAGTGTATTCAAAGACATGGGTCTAGGAAGAGCATATAAAAGCTGGGAGAATAGCAAGAAATAATGTGGATTTATGTATTGCATGCCTTGCTTTGATGCTTTTACCCCAGCTACATCCCAGGATCTTGGTTTTCCTTCTTTATGGCCATTTTTGGCTTTTTTCTGTCCATTTTCACTTTTACCTGAGAGTATACCTAGGAAATACTAAAGCCAGGAGTTTAAATGTGGGTGGACCATTGGTAAAATTCTACTGTAAGCTCCACAGAGGCATGGAATGTTGACTGTTGTCGCCTCACCATCTAGTGCATTGCCTGGCACAGAGGAAATATGCTCAGTGACTATTTCTCTTATGAAAGGTGCCTCCTTTTCTGCCCCACATCTCCTCATATCAGTTCCTTCCTTCCTTCCTTGTTTAGTGGTTTCTCTTCTCTGTCAGATACGTGTCTAGTAGATCTACCTTTCTTCTTGCCCTGTAGACATGCTTGTCCTATAGATGTAGTCACTGGTCTCGGACATAACTGTGTTATAGTTGAACCTGTGTTGGTGTGTAACTAGGTGCTAATGGCTCCCTGTGGGGCTCCCTGAAACTTTTCTATCAGCATTTACAGTATGCTAGATGAGGGGGGAGCCAAAGTTGACAACTATAAGAATGACATTTCTTTGAGTTTTTTCATGATTTGTTGCATGAATTCATAGAAATGCTGAATTCTGTTCCATAATAAACTCTTGCATGTGTGTGTATATGTGTGTTTGTATATGTCTGTCTTACTTAACATTAAGCAAAACCAACATTCTGTGAAGATGTTTGCTTATTTATCATGTGGCTTCACACCCCCCCACCCCAGATTATTGCTTAGGTCCCTCAGATTGGGAAGCTGGTTTTAAATGTGTTACCACATTGAGGTAAAATATTTGTCTTACAAAAAGGCTCTCTAGGATGCAATGACTTCACCAAAGAATCCACCATACAATAATAGTGGTTAGTTAGATGGAAGGTTTTTAAAAAAATTGTTTATTTTTTATTTTTAGCATGCTGTAGTAGACTTTTAAATATCCTATCTACATTTTGGTAATTTCTCATATTATGTGTCCCACTTTACCAGAAAACTCATCCCCAATCTCTTTTACAGCTAGGATATAGGCTTGTGACCTAGGTTTGTCCAGTCATTTATATAGAGTGAAACTTGTATATAGAGGAGAGCATTGTGAGGTGGCCATCATGTGTAGTGGAATTGATGACCTGGTGATCATGTTGACAGAGGTGTGTGGTTTTTAAGGAGTGGCAGTTGCAGAGTTTATGGAATTCAGTCCTGAATGGTGTTGGTGCCCAGCAGTGACAATACTTTTTGTTTGTTTGTTTTGTTCTTATTTTCCTTCCTATTCTCTGATCATTTGGGGTTTGTGTTAGATGTCTTATATTAACTTTGGAATATTGTCAATCATTATGTCTTCAAATATTTCTTTTGTCCCATTCTCTCTTCTGTTTTTGTGATTCCAATTATCAGTATGTTAGAATATTTGATATTGTCCCACACCTTGAGTGTCCTGTTTTGTTTTTTGTTTTTCATTCTGTTTTCTCTGTGTTTTTGGTTGAGGTAATTTCTAGTGACTTATCTTCAAGTTTACCAATTCTTTCCTTGGCTGAGTTGAGTCTACTAAAGAGCCCATTGAAGGCATTCTTCATTTCTCTTAACTGTGTTTTTAATTTTTAGCACTTTCATTTTGTTCTTTCTTATAGTTCCCATCTCTCTGCCGAGTTACCCATTTGGTTCTGCATATTCTTCTTTTGGGTTAAAGGCCAAGCATGTAAACTTTCTAATGAAAATGAGAATTCTATGGTATTTCCAACATCTGATTCTATGTCTAGTTTGGATGTATTGTCTTTTCTGAGTGTTGTTTTTTCTTTGCCTTTTCTTATGCCTTGTGGTTTTTTTTGTTGTTGCAAGCCTAACTTATTTTGTAGAACAGTAGAGAGTGACATGCACAATTTTTGTGTCTGTAAATGGGCACACCTTCCTTGTGCTTGGCCTTTAGTTCAGGGATTTGAGTTAATCTAGTTTGGAGTTGGGCTGGGTTTAAGTTTGGTTGTTGCTATGGTTACCCTCAGGTACCTCAGGCTTCAGATTCTCATAGAGATAGCTTGTGATTAGGGTGGGAATTGGTTTCTTTTATTCTGAGTGTCAGGTCTTCCTTTAGGACTGTGACTTAGAAAGAGTCTCCTTACATGCTCTTGGTCTTCTCTTGTCCCTCTGCCAGTATTATTCTGCTGTTTACTTGTTGTTGGAAGTAGGTTAGCTTAGAGGTGAGGAGTGATGGTGAGGTGTGGTCTTTTGTTCTGATTAAACCTCAGGTTTAGGCCTGCATCAACATCCCAAGGTCTTGCCCCTCCCCTACCTATTGTGGGCTCAGTGTGGAATCCTGCCCCTCTCCTGGAGTAGGGCACCCAC
This sequence comes from Camelus bactrianus, assembly GCF_048773025.1. NCBI lineage: Eukaryota > Metazoa > Chordata > Mammalia > Artiodactyla > Camelidae > Camelus > Camelus bactrianus. The sequence goes on from NC_133575.1 coordinate 13,852,942, forward strand.
CCCTTCCCCCAGCTGCAGTGAGTTTTCACCAGTGCTTTAAGGGTAGAAGGACATACTGGCCTTCCTTTCACAGATGAAGGTTTTTCCTCTAGCAGAGATAGGGAGGGAATGATCTGGGTGTACATAGCTGCAGTTCCCTTCCCCCAGGTCTGCATCACAATGGGCTCCTCAGGGCTCTTCCCTCTCGGTGAGTGCTTGGTGGGGTTGGTGGAGGAAGATCCTGTAGAAGGCTGGTGTCTCCTCAATTTCTGTGACCACCATTGGTTTCACACTGTTTCTTCAGCAAGCCACATCAATTTTTATCAATTTGCATTTATTCTAGCTGAACTCCTCTTGTCAGTGGCCAGTTGCAGTCTACCGCAGGTGAGCACAAGGTTGTCTCCTCTCTTTGCAGGCCCTGTCTCTCTGAAGATTTTGAGTCAACTGGTTGTTCTATGATGGGTTTCAAAAAAGGCATGAATTTGAAATTAGTCCAGCTCTTTTTCATTGTGTTCCTTCCAGCTTTCTTATTCCGGGGGGGAAGACAGAAGTTTAGTTATCCTTAAAATTTTAACATGCTCATTTAACTAAGTCAGAGATTAATTATTCCTGTCCTCCCAAATAAGAGAGAGGCTCTTCCATTTTCGTTATTTATGTTTTGGTTTTGCCTTGTTGAATCCACCTTATGCCTATAAAGTATTGAATATTTACTCATCAACATGTTTTCCAAATTTCTTTGCTCATCATTCTTTATTTACCCCATTTCTTCCTTTTGAATTTAGTTTCTGTCTTTATAAAGAATGTTTTTTAGTTCTTTTACTAAAGGCTTATTAGTTGTGAACTTGGTCTTGGTGTTTCTGCAAGTGTCTTTACTTCATTTTTTCTCTTGAATGGTTGTTGAGCTAGGTTTAGAATCTATGTTCATTGACAGTTATTTTCCCTCAGCACATTGATAATGTTCTGCGGTTTTTTTTTTTTTTTTTTAAATGTAAGAGACCTATACTATTACTCAACCTCTACTGGAAGGTTGGCAGCCCTGAGAACTCCTTTGTTCTGCAGTTTGACAGGTCTTGTTTGTTAACGAATCCTTTAGTCAGTTCAGGTGTGATTTCTTTGTAGGTAAGTAATTATCTTTTCTCTTAGGCTACCTTTAAGATTTTTTTGTCTTCTTTTTGATCTTTTGCAGTTTCTTTGTGATATCACTAGATGTAGATTTGTTTTTATGTATCCTGCTTTTTATTTGGTGTAAACCATGAGGCTGAAGACTCTTGACACCTTCAGATGTGGAAAAAATTTGAGCTGTTATGTTATCTTTTTAAATAATGCTTCTTGATTTTCCATTTCTGGAACGATTATTTAGATATATGTTGAAGTATTTCATTGTGTCCTCCTTGTTGCTTAAATTTTAAAAAATATTTTCCATTTTTACTTCTGGGTAATTTCCTGACTCCTATCTTACAGTTCACTAATTTCTGTTTAGCTGTGTCTGATCTTTTGGTTAATCCATTTTTGGAGAATTTTCACTGAAAACATTTGACTATGTTTTTAAATGTAAAAATGTGTTTTCTTTCAAATCTGCTTTTTAATTTTCACGAGGACATTTTCTTGTCTTTGGACATTTAAAAATATAGTTATGTTTGTCTTCTTTGGATTGTTTTCTTAGCTGTTGTTCTTGAGTAATGAAATCTCCCATTTGTCTTGCTTCCAAGTTTTACTTGTTTCTTTGTGTGGTTTGCAACGTGTGACAGTTTGGGAATGGCCTGTACTTGGGTTGTGGGATACTCTTTTGGGTAGCATTTGTCTCTGATGGACCCTTGGATTCACTGCTCATGGAGAGTTTTGATCTATTCGCAGATGATGGATTTCTGACATCTGGAGAATGATGTGAATTTGGACTTCATATCTGCGGTAGAGCAAAGACTTGGATTTTCCCTTTTGCTTTGGTCATTTTGGTCACTCCTGCTCAAAGCCCTGGGCTGCAGTGTGTAGCTTTTCTTTTTTCTTATTCACCCAAGGACAACTCTTTGTATCTCATAGCTTTCTGTTGGTGGTTCACTTTTGGCTTCTTTCTCATGCACAGACTTGAGGTATCTCCAGTTTCCTGGTCTCATAATCATCTGAGTTTGCAGCCCTTGGTTTAGAGGGCAGGAGTGAGTAGATCCTTTGTCTTGTGAAGAATCTCATTTAATAAGCTCTTGTCTTTGCAACCACTCCTTTTATTCTAGTCTTCCTGACTGTTGATCAGGAAGTAGTTCATCCAGTTAAGAACCAGGAAGTAGTTGCAACCACAGGCATCCTCTAACTTGAACAGATTATTTACCAAAAGTTCATTTAGATGTCAGTTTTGTTGAACACAGTTCCTATTATCTGATAAGAACCATGTTGTTTTTAAAAAATGGGTTAGTTTCCTGGGTACCTCTCAGGAGTCTAGTCTTTTCATTATGCAGTTTGAAATTCATATAGACTTGTGAGCTCTTTGGGACTGTAATCAGTACGTAGGTGATTTCTGTGGGGAGGTGCATTTTAACATTCTCAGTGAGAGAAGGGAGTATGTGGTTTCCAGCCTCAGTTGGTCTTCATTGGGGTGACCTGCTAGGACCAGTCCTTGTTACAAACCCTAGCCACTGTTCTCAAGCCTGCCGCTAGGTCATCACCACGCATACTCAGCACACAATCTTGCCTCCACTCCATTGAGAATATTAAGGGCCTTCTGGCTGATTTTTTCCAGTTTCTGGCACCATCAGTCCCTTTCTCCCCAGAGCTGCCCTTTCCCCTGTCTCAAGGACGAGGTGCTTCTGCTGCTGTTTGAGGCCAGTTCCTTGCCCGGTGCCTTTAGCATCAGTGCTGCTGCTTTGGAAGTCTTTTTTCATCAGTTATTTATTCCCCTTCTTCCTCCCTATCCTGTATCCACTAGTTCTCAACTAGGGGCAGTTTTGCCCCCAACAGGACACTTAGCAATGTCTGGAAACATTTTTCTTTGTCATAACTGGGGCAATGGTGTATATGCTACTGGCTCCTGGTGGGTAGAGGCCAGGGGTGCTGCTAAACACTTTACAATGCACAGCACAGCCCCTGACAGCAAAAAATGACCTGGTCCAAAATGTCAGTAGTGCTGAGGTTCAGTGACCTTGCTCTATCCTTAGAGTCTCTCTTTTGTTTCCTTTGCTTTTATCTGCCCATTTTCTTATTCCTAAGGTTCTTGTCCTAGAAAACCTTCCCTGAACTAACTGTCCACTCCTCTCCTAGCTGCCTAACCTCCTTTTCCCCTTCTCATCTAAACATCTGAGTGGTCTATACATAGTGTACATAGTGTATCTACTTCTCACACTTCACTCTTGATCTCTGACTTCCCATTCTCATACTACTTAACTGTTTTTGCTGAGATTGCCTGTGACCTCTTGTATGTTGTGTTTAGTAGATTCATTCAGTCCTAATTTTACTTGACATTTCTGTTTCACCTGACACTGTTAGTCACTATCTCCTTGAAGCACTGTGTTTCCTTAGCACCCTTGTTCTCCATGTCCTTCTCATGCATTTCTTTCTGTGCATCATCTGTGGGCTTTTCTCAGTCCACTCACTCCTTACATGCTGCTGTCACCTGGGTTTTACTTCTTGGCCAGCTGTTTTCCTAGGTCATTGTCTCAGTTACACCCAGTATTTCAGTTCTGCATACATGCAGATGTTTTTCTAAATTTCTAAATTCTTTCCCAACTTTTCCCGACAAGCTTTCACACTTATTCTTAATAACCTGCTGGAAATGTACACCTGACTGTTTTGTAGGAACCTTATACTTAGCATGTCTAATATGAAGTACAGCATACTTTCCTCAAACTTGCTCTTTCTCCTTAATTGAAAAAAAAAATCTCTTAATGGTTCCACCATCCATCCAGGCTCCTAAGGTAGATAGTTGGGTCTTATCCAACTCAGACATACTATCTACAGTTGGTAGTGTGATATAAAATGTGATTTTGATCATAGAACGGATCTGCTTAAAAGCCTGCAGTGGTGCTCTCTTGCTGACAGAAGGAGAAAGGAGGAAGTCTGAATTCCTTTATTTGGTTCATCGATGAGGCTCTCCTTGGTATGTTCTCTGCCTGCCTACCTCTCCAGCCTCACATCTTTTCCCTGTTTGTCTCAAACACTGTGCTCTCCAGCATGTAGAATTCCCCAAATTCTGTTTGAAATATGGTGTCTTTGCTTATGCTGTCTCCTCTGCATGGAACACAGTGTTTACTGTAGAGTGTGGGTCGCTAGCTCTCTGGGTGGTGGGACTCCCTATTCCTCATGGAAGCTACAGTTTATTGACACCTTTCCCCCACTTCTCTGGCCTCAGTGTTATTCAGAAGTATTCCTTGTCAGAGCCATCATTTTGTAGAGCCAGGACTGGGTAGATGCTGGCATCAGTCCTGCTGAAAGAGGGTAGGGAGTGGACAGAGGTGAAGGTATTTCATAGCTCAATTATGTGGTTTACTATTAAGCCATTTCTTTTTTTAGTCCCTACTACCTGTAGTTTTATTATCTTTCAAGGGTTCTTTTGGAAAATATATCTTTTGGGGGGATCTCTTTTATTCACCTACATGAAGTTGTGGGTTCTTTAGCTCTGTTGAGTTTTGCCATCCATTCAATCTTAACCTGCTTCACAGCTCCTTGGAATTCCTTGCTGATCTGTCTTCTGGGAGCACCTCCTACATTCCCAAGGCTGCTCCAGGTTTACTTTTATATTTCTTTTGCTTATTGCAGTGGGTTTTAGTGTGGGAGGAAAGTTACATATGTGTGTTGTTTGGTCAGCCATTTTAATGTAGAACTAGTGTCCTGTGTCCCATGCAGCTTCTCCTTTTTCTCTATTGTAGCCATCAGGGCAAAGAATGTCTTTTCAAGTGAATCCTTGTGTACATCTTTGATCATTTTCTTAGGGCACTAGTCTCATATCCCCCTTGAGTACCACTGGGGGTGATAATAGGTGACACTGATGGGAATGTGCCACACCTGTGAACGGTGTAGAGGAAACACTGCTGCTTTGCCTAAAGGGAAAGTTGCCAGTTAAAATGTTTATTATTTTGGCCATTCTTGTCAGCATTATTGTTTTTTCTTAGATTAAAAAAATTACTTGTAAGGTTAAGGGGAAAGGGCAGGGAGGGGTAAATTAGGGGTTGGGGATTAACAGACACACATTACTGTATATAAAATAGATACACAAAGACCTACTGTATAGCACAGGGAACTATATTCAGTTTCTTGTAATAACATAATGGAAAAGAATCTGAAAAGAAAATATTTATATGTATGTATATATATAGCTGAATCACTTTGCTGTACACCTGAAACTAACATTGTAAATCAACTACACTTCAATAAAAACTTAAAAAAATTGCTTGTAAGGTTGAATATTTGTAAAAAAATTTTTGTTGGTCATTTGTATTTTTCTGTGTATATTTCCTTTTCATGTTAACAAAGTTTTTTTTTTTTTAATACTCTTACAGGGTTCACTTCATTCTTTCCCTTTAACATGCAATGAGCAAATGCTGCCAAATGTAAGGTCCATTGCTTATTTTTTTTTAGTCTGGATTTATTATGATCTGATTTTTGGAAAATGAAAATCCACTCCTGGTTTTATGGTTATTAATACTTCACAAGGTGGCTGTGAAAATTAAATGAGATAACATAGATGAAGTGCCCAACACAGTACTTGATACAAAACAGGCAGCAGTAAATATTAGTTCCTTTTGTGCATTCTTTCTCCTTTGCCAGATTATTAAAATAACTGCAGTACAACATACCTGAGTGAGAGGGAAAGAACAAAATAATCACATGTGTTTACTGAACCCTTGTTAAGTGAAGGGCAGTATGCCAAATGCCTTGAGGGATACAGAGATGTTTAAGGCTGCTTCCTGTCCAGGGATAAACATTAGCTTACTATATATATCTTTTCTAGGCTTTTTTTTTTTAACATGCTGTTCTGAAAACCTTTCAGTCTTTAAACTGTGTTATTTTATTTGAGCACAGACCACTTTAAAGGTTGGTGTGCCACATTTAATTCATTACCTTTCTATGAGAGTAGTTATTAGCTCAATTTTATAGATAGGGGCCTTGAAGGGTGATCTGCCCAGCTTCTGGCTGGGGTGAAAATAGGCTATATTGGGATGTAGAAGAATGCTAACCATTGTATTTCCAGCCTCAGTAGGTGCTGAATAAATATTTGTTGAATGCAATGAATCATCTTTTATTAAATGGTATGTTAAGCCCACTCCTAAATCACATTTCTGCTTCTTACTGTTTTACTTTCCCCTCTTTTATATTTTATGCTGTGAAAGTGGTTAAATAAGCTTTATAAAATTCAGTGGTTGGTACAGAAGACGTTGGAGGTTGGAAGACAAATGCTACACTGTTTTAGTCAAAATGAAAAAAGGCTTTGAGAGGAGGAGATTTTTGTGCTCATGCTGATTGTATTTGCCAATTTAATTTTTTGCCCTGGTGCTGATGCTTTGCAAGACCATCTTTCTGGTTCCTGTAACACAGCTGCAAAGGGTTTCCCAAGTTTGGGGCCAGGGAAAATGGCCCGATTTGTTGCACTCTAAGGATAACTCTGCTGTTAATAGGTTTTTCATATAATCTTTAGTAAAGAAGGAAGAATTAGCAATTATAATTAGGCTGTGGAGATTTGAGGGGGAAAGTTTTTAATGGATGAACTAGCAAATATACAAACTTTAATGGAATAAGTGATTAACATCTCAGAGTTTGCTCTGTATTTAGCTTTTTATAGTTGGTGGCTTGTGTAGTGAAATAAGTGTTCATAGTAAAAATGATAAGACCCCAGAAGGGGTTGGTGGTGGGACATCATGGACTTAGTGCAGAGAGCAGTATTAACACATCTCCTTCACTCTGCCTTGGAACACTCCATTTAGTCTTAAGCTTGCTAAATTCATTTGTTTTTACAAATTTTATGAGTAGTTAGATCTGTTCATCACATTTTTGGTTTTCCCACTCCATTTTTCTCCTCAAGATGCTTTCAGTGAGGCTTACAAACATCTATTGTCTTATAAAATAATGTCATAGGTAAAACTATTCCTTTGGGGATTGGAAAAAACCTTGGTTTGATTCTGGCCTGGACACTTATTTGCTGTGTGACCAGGGACAAGGTATTTAATAACTCCTGGACTGTTTTCTTATCTTTTAAAAATATTAGGGTTATAATATATGTAAGAATACTTAGCATCATGCCCAGTGTATGGAAGTGCCCCTAAAGCACTATTTCCAGCTGCGTGGCTTATCTGTTAACGATACAGCATAGTGGCTTAAGTATGGGGATTCTGGAACCTGACTGCCTGGGTTTGAATCCCAGTTTTGCCACTTGCTGGCTAGGGGACTAATTTCTCTTAGTCTCCTTATTGGTAAAACGAAGTTTCTGATAGAAAAGGATCATAAAGTATTCTTGTGAGGATTAAATATATTAATTTAAAGCAACTAGATCAGTGCTTAGCACAAAGTGCTATTGTGTTTTAGCTGTTATTATTTTACCACATTTCAAAACCCAGTATGCCACCAGATTTTATTTGAAATGTTTTGTTCTACTGGAAGCTTTTGTTTTTCTTATGATTTCAAGCTCCATGAGAGCAGGGTCTGGTCTGTTTTATTCACTACTGTATTGCTAACATCCTGTAGAGCAACTGACATAGAGTACTTATTCAGTAAATATTTGTGGAATGAATGAATTAATGCATGATAAATGTCCACTTTCCTTGAATTGTATTTGCCAGTATTCTAGTTCAAGTAGTTTTTTTCATTGTTAAGTCGTAAAAAAAAAAAAGCTGTAATTTGTAATAAATTTACAGGCTGAAATCCAAGTTTCTTAGCTTTGTTTTAAAAAACCTATGTAATCTAACTGTACTCAGGTTTTTTTCTCTTTTACAATGTGGAGTTTTAACCAAATATCCTTTTTCTATCTCAAGTGTATGATTCTCTGGAATGTGAATTAATTTACTGGATTGTTGGAATAGTGAAGTGGTAAACATGAAAGCACTTTGCAAATTATATATTATTATCATCATTATTTATAATAATCCTCAAGTGTTTTTTAGCCCAATTTTGCTGAAATATGCCCCCCCCATGTTTTGCTCACACAACTGAACTGTAACCCCACCCATTTTTCGAGACCTAGTTCAGATCCTCTTTCCTGTGTAAAGGTCTCCCCACCCTAAAATGAGCACTCTTTGAAGTTTTATAGCCATTGTGATTTGTATAGTTCATTTGGTAATCATAAATCTGAATTGTCTCATCTTGCCTATTGTCTTGATGTATTAACTAGGATCTTGAAATGTTTAACTCTTAATGAAACCAGTAAGTTTATTGGAAATTTATATTACTCTAAACTCTGGGCACAAAATTTTCATGTATTCCAGTTTTCACAATTGAGTTATAAGATGCTGTTAAAACATAAACTGAAGTGTATTAAAATTTTTGAGAGAAAAAAATCGACTTGAACCTGGACGGTGCCAAACTGGAAGTGATTAGGAGTGCTTGGCCGACAGGAGCTAGGGAAAAGTTTTATTTGTGGAAGATGTGGTGGCCAAGAAAAGAAATTATTTGATTGCCTGTAGTTTAAAGCCTAGTTGGCTGTTTGTGATTGGTTGTCCTTAGGTTTTGATAGATTTTGGTTTCCCTATGGATGCCACCAAGAGCTACCTCTGTTTAGTGGCCTCCTTGTTTCGTTAATTTAACGCTAAGAGCAAATATTATTGTGTACTTCCTGGTTTCATGAACGATTCCTTTATACATGGTAAAATGTGGCAGTGGGTGATTAGTTGATGTATCATTAATGTTAAAATCGAGTTGCAAATATTTTCCTCTTCAGAACCAATCTAACGTTTGTGATATCTGGATTTTTGTTAACATTGGTTCGTATTTATATTTTCCTCTTTAGTTTGTTTTCAAATATGTTGACTTATTTCCTGCTTCTGCACCACGGTAGAAATACTCTTTCCTTAAATTGTTTACCTTGGATTTTCATGGATCCTTTTGGACAACTATCATTTCTCTCACATGTTATCTTTGAAAAGATCTAGTTTTGCAGTGATCTACTGAGGTCATTATGTTTTACTTTTTGAGCATCAAGATCAGAAGAAAAACTATTAGAATGTTTATTATCCATTTTTTGAATGAATGAATTTGGTTTGTAAAAATGGTTTGACATTAAAATCAATAGCAGTCTAGCACCATTTGAGGCTATTTTGAAGAGGCAATTAACACTCTGGGGGATTTCTGAAGGAGGTGGCCTTAGTGCAGAGATGTGAGTAAGTGTTAGCAGGTTGTTTCTGGTGGAAACCCCCTTATTTGACGGATTGGAGTCAATAATTGGAAAGCTAATTTTAAAAATTACTGATATTCAGAGTAATAAGAATGCACATACAACAGAAATATTTTGCCATAAAGCATTTTCCTTGCTAGTATTTTGAGGTAGGGCCAAGGCCTTTTTTTGAGTATGGATCAGCTGACAGAAGTTCAGTGTCGTTTTCTTGTAAATTCATCCTATCTGTGCAGTAGGTCCAGTTTTGATTTCTTGAAAGTGGAGCAGTAATTTGGACAATTTATGAAACCATTTAGTGCAGAGTTGTGAATTTTAACAGATTTTTCGTCTTTTTAACATTATCTAATTCAGATCTAATTTGGCAGCCACATTTTTAAAGTGACTCATCAGTTATTGAATCTTGCCATAGCATCCAACCTAATTTTCACTGAACTGTCATTTTCTTTTAATTGGTTTACATACTGTTTAGTTGAAAACCATGTAATGGCTTTTACAAGAGGAGTTGACAAATAGTTTTTGGGAAGAGATGCAAGTGACTTGTGGATGATGGGCATGCAGCTCAATTTAAGGGAGCAGAAGTATCAAGTTAACTAAACAGTTACCTATTAGCCAAAAACTTTTGTACTGTTGGCATCAGCTGGTCTGTTTTACAGAAGTAATGAGGAGTTGGTAACTGTTAGATCTGTTAAGTGACATGCTGGTGGCCAATAGGGCTTGAGTACACAGTGCAAATGGATTTTTAAAATCCATTTTATACTTTTCAAAAAGTCCACTTTCCATGAATAACATGCTTTTTTTTTTTTTTTAACAATATAACAGATAACTGAGTTACTCAGAGTGCCTGGAGAAAATCACTGTTCAAATAAGATGTCTGTGAAGCCTTTTCCCCAAGTACTTTCTTCCTTCTCCCAGACCTAGGTAGTTTCTACCTCTTCTGGGCATGTAGAGCACCTTGCATATACCTTTTTGCATTTCTCATATGTAGTTAATTCACCTACCTGTTCGCTTCTTCAATGAGCTCTTCCTCCAAGGAGCTTTTGTACACTATGTCTCATCATAGTTGGTGCCCAACAAATTGAATGAAAGAGAAGTTCTGGCCATTTAAACAGATGGCGCAACCCAGTCTTGCTGAGGTATAGTTTTCATTGATGAGCTGTAAGGAAAGAAGCCATCATTATCTATAAATAAAGTCCAGAAAATATTTTAGTATAATTATACTCAACTGAGTGTATCGTATTCCATATGTCCAAGATACTGTGTTATGTCTCCAAAAGTACTGAGTTTAATAATACGTGGTTCTTGTCTGTGAACATGTATCCTAATAGCACAATGGGAATATATGGAGAGGCAAAATTAATTAATGCCTGGAGGGATCTGCACCGTTTGAGAGTGGATAGGACCTGAACTGGACTTGGATGGTAACAATAATTAGGGCTTTTCGGCATGTATTTACAGCTTAATGGCATTTGATAGTCTGGATCTCCTTCAAGTTCTTCCCTTCTTTTCTGCCACACACTCCCAGTCCTCCTACTCCCATTTCCAGCCTTCTTCCTCTGCAGTGTATTTGTTTTCTTTAACGTTCTACCTTTGGTCACCTTCTCTTTCTGTCCTTGGTGTAATGCTTTATTGTTTTAACCCTAACCCTGAACTTCTGGAAACACGCTTTTCTCTCTCCTCCACATGCACAGCACTTCATCAGTGTCCCTCTTACAGCATTTATCGCTCGCTCTCTTTTTGCACTGTAGTTAACTCTACTGGACTGTAACTTCTGAGAGCAATTTTCATCTTTACATTTCTTAAAATATGTAGTATATAGTTTTGTAAGTAAAAAAGTGCCACGTATCTTTCTTTTAAATTTAGCTTCTTTCACCAAACTCATCTCCTCTTCCAAACTTTCCTTTTTCTGTTCACATTACTGGTGTTCTTCCCTTAATTCCACATTCTGGTTAGCAAGTTCTGCTGCTTCTGCCTTCAAAATATTCATAGCCACACCATTATTTCCACTTTCATGCCAATTAAAAAAAACAAATATTGAGTGTTATATTCTAAGTACTGTATAGGTGCTGGAAATAGAAATATTACGGATCCAGCCCCTTGTTCTTAGATTACCAGTGAGGGGGGGAGGGGAACACTTAATCTGGCACTTCATTGAGACCATGTTTATTGAACGCCTCTCTTTGTGCTCGATGCTGTTGTAGCAGACCCGTTATAGAGTGGTTGTCCACAGGCTGCTCACCTCCAGGGAGGAGAGGCCTAGAAAGCACAGTTACTGGATCGTCTCCATTATAAAGTGCATTTTCCTTCCCAGGCTTTAGCCTTGTTCCTTTTCCTTCTTCCTCCTTCCTCTTTTTCCTTCTCCCTCTTCCTTCGTCCTCTTCCTTTTGGTTCCTGCCCTGTAACTTGATTATGTTGAATGCTGTGTTCCTATTGCCTTTTGCTGTGGGAACTTGTGTTCTTTGCATGTCATTGATATCACTACTGTTTGAGGGCTTATACTGTGAAGTGTGTAGCAGAATAAAGAACAATTTGAAATGCTACTAGTTAAATTCAGCAAGTTTCAAACTGAGTTCTTGGTACCTGCAAGGTTCTGTCCTGGGCATCTCCATGTCCAAGACCAAAAAGAATGAGTCTTCTAACCTCATAATCCTAGTCTAATCGATATGGAGACATGTATAATGATACAAGGCCAAATATATTGTCACTAGAATTACAAATAAAGTGCTGTGGGGCTTCTGTATCACAGCATACATATCACATCTTATTTGTGTTGCAGAGAGGGGAAGGCACTCGTGTATGGCTTCATGTAGTGGGGTCAGGGTATGAGGTCAATCTTGAAAAAATTTCAGTTGCGGTGGTTGTATACACCAGGAGAAGAGAATTGCTTGATGAAGTCATGGAGCAGGAAAGTATTATCTTTACTAAGTGGTTTTCAGAGTGTGGTTCCCCAGACCAGCAGCATCAGCATCACCGGGAAACCTGTTAGAAATGCAAATCATTGGGCCGCATTCCAGACCTACTGAACCAGAAACTCTGTGAGTTGATCCCCAAAATCTGGATTTTAACAAGTTCTCTAGGTGGTTGTGATGTGCTGATGTTTAAGAGCCACTGGTCGACACTTGCTTGGTCAGAGAATAATCAGTTTCCCTTTGGTTGAAGAGTAAGGTTTAAGAAAAGCAATGATGAAAAAAGGGCAAGATTACAACAGGGACCTGCAACACTAGAGTGGGAGTATGTAGGGACTGGGGAACCATTTCAGTTACAGAAGGGACATTCTGGGGGCTTACTTTAGAAAGAGCAAGCTGACAGACTTTTTATAGGGTGAATTAAAACTAAAAGATCACTGGGAGTGGTGAGGCAAATTAGGGGAGGAGTAGCCTTGGGAATTGAAAAGAAACACCTACCAAGGAGCGGTATGGCTGGGGTGGCTAAGCTTTGACAGCCAGCTCGGTCAGTGTCCAGACAAAGGCAACTGCCTTAGAATAAGCTAAGGCTTTGCACTTGCTGTTGGGAGAACATGGTGGTGCCTCCTCACACAGCGCGGACAGAAGGTGGAGATGCCACATAGTACGGGAAATGGGATGGGGGGAAGATCATTTTTTCTAAAAATAAGAATAGCTTCTCCAGAATGATGCAAGCTTGTAAGAAATTCAGACACTCAAGGGAAGGTGAAGAAAGTAAGATCACCTCAAATCCCACTTTCCAGTGAAAAGCAATAATGTATTTTTCCTTTTAAATATTTGGGTATCTGTTTATTTAAACTCAATGTTGTATACATAGAATTATATAATTCTAAAAACAAAATTCCTTAGATAAATTGATCTTGAACACCTGTCAGTATTTTACACATGAAAGAGTATGCAGGTCAGCATGTGTTTGGAAATTAATGGATTTTATATTTGGGAAACAGAAGGTTTTTATATAAGCAGCTAATTGGTCAAGAGTGCAGTTCATTTCACATGGTCATGAAAACATCCTGTGTGTATCAGTTGTTACAGAGAAAATCTGGGGCAAAACAGTTTCAGATGCCTGGTATGCTAACATTAGTCTAGGGGAGAGGAACTCCAACTATATTAAAAATGAAAAAGATGAAGCATTGTGGCATTTATTAGAATTACAAGGTTATTCTGGTGTCTTATAAGAACCAGTTAATGTTGGACATAAAGCTGTCTTATACATAGGCCAATACCAAGTTCAAAATTCTCCTCTTAAACAGGAAGTTAACTACCAGTGAATTTCTTTCTTTTTTTTTAAACCAGTGAATTTCTTGAGTGACAAGTAAAGATGTAGAATACGGTTTGCTTGTTTCTTAGTTTTGTGAAAAAGTTTTTTTTTTCATTGACAAAATATACCATGTTATGATTTTTTTACATAAAATATTATGGCCATTTTTCTGTATTAGTAAATATAGTCAAGTACTTTTAATAGTGGCATGATTTTCCATTTATATGATGTGACTTCACTTATTTTATCAGTCCTACATTGACTAGTATTATGCTGTTTTTTTTTTTTTAATTGTTTATTACTATGAATAGCTCTGCAGTATCCATCTTTGTCCATTTGTCAGTGGTTTCCTTAGCCTAAGTCTCCTTGAAGTAGGATGGAATTTTGAATCAAATGGTGCGCATACATTTAAAATGTCTGGGGAGAGTATAACTGAATTGGTAGAGTCTGTGCTCCGCATTCTAGGTTCAATCCCCAGTACCTCCCTTTAAAAAAATAAATAAATAAACCTAATTGCCAGCCCAAAACAAAAAATGTTGATACCTGTTGCCAGATTATCCTCCAGAGACTTTTATATTCCTACCTACTGTGAATGTGAATTCACATTTTCCCCATACCTAAGGAAGAGCACTAGATATTTGTCAGTTGCTTTAATCACTACCAGCCGGATAGGTTAAAAGTGATTTCTCTTTCTCTTTCTCTTTTTTTACTTAATTGATTACTAGTGAGATTGAACAGCTTTTCACAGATTTATTAAATATTTGTATTTCTTTTGTGAAAGGCCTGTTTGTATCTGTTCTTTCTCTGTTTTCTCTGAGTGCTTCACATGACATTGATTTGTCAGATGCTAACTACAATTCTGGCACCAACTCCACTTCTGATCATCAACTAAGATTCTGTACCCAATTCATGTGTGTGTGTGTGCCACCAAGCAATTCTCTGTCATCAGCTGGGTGTCCTACAGTTCAACTCAGTTTTGACACTATCTACCGGGACGTAGCATCAGATCCCACAAGTTAAGGGCTCAGTCCTACAAGTCCCCCCATCTTCAGATGTCAGTCTAAAGTTCAGGTGGTCACCTTGGCTTCTGACCGCCTGGATATAGATTGGAGGTTCCAGTGACCCCCTCCTTGTTTTTAATTAATTTCCTAGAGTGGCTCACAATTCAGAGCAGCATTTTACTTACTAGATTACCAATTTATTATAAAAGTCTATAGCTCAGGAGCTGGCCAAATTGAAGAGATGTATAGGGCATGGTATGGGATAAGGAGGGTCGTGGAGCTTCCGTGCCCTCTCTGAGTGTGCCACTCTCCCCAAATCTCTACAAAGTCCCCAAATCTCCACGTGTTCACCAATCCAGAAGCTCTCTGAACCCTTTCCCTCTAGGTTTTTATCGAGGCTTCATTATATAGGCATGATTGATTAGATCACTGGCTATTGATGATTGACCTCATTCTCCAGCCTCTCATCCCCAGAGGTAGGATGGTAGTAGGACTGAAAGTGCCAACCCTTTGATCTCGTGGTTGACTCCACTGTCAAGCCACCCCCATCCTTAGGTTTCCTAGGGGCTTTTGAAAAGTCACCTCATTACCATAACAAGAGATACCTTTGTTGCTCCCATTCCTTAGGAAATTCCAAGGGTTTTAGGAGCTCCATTCCAGAAACTTGAAGGAAGACCAAATACATATTTCTTATTCTATATCACAATATCACACTAACGTATTCAGAATATTAAACTTTTGTCTCTTTTTAAATTATTTTGTAAATCAAGAGGTGACTCACCCATTGAATTTTTCCTTTCTAAAATTTTTAACTTTTTAAAATTGAGGTTTAATTGATTTAAAATACTATATTAGTTTCAGGTGTACAATGTATTGATTCAAATGGAGTACAGTACTCCATTTATAGTTATAAAATATTGACTATATTCCCTGTGCTGTAAAGTATATCCTTGTAGCTTATTTATTTTATACATAGTAGTTTGTACCTCTTAATTCCCTACCCCATCTTGCCCCTCCCCTTCCTTCTCCCTACTGGTAACCACTAGTTTGTTCTCTATATCTATGAATCTGTTTCTGTTTTGTTGTATTCACTAGTTAATTTTTTAGATTCCACATATGTGATATGTATTTGTCTTTTGTCTTTTTCCACTAAGCATAATACTCTCCAGGTTTATTCATGTTGTTGCAAATGGCAAAATTTTTATCCACAAAGTAAAAAGACAGCCTACTGAATGGCAGAAAATATTTACACGTGATATTACTGATAAGGGGTTAATATCCAAAATATATAAGCAGTTTATACAATTCAATGTAAAAAAAAAAAAAACCCAACAATCTGATTAAAAAATGGGCAGAAGACCTGAATAGACATTTTTCCAATGAAGACATACAGATGGCCAACATGCACATTAAAGATGCTGATCATCGCTAATCATCAGAGAGATGTAAATCAAAACCACAATGAGGTATCACCTCACACCTGTCAGAATGGCTATCATCAAAAAGACCACAGATAACAAATGTTGGTGAGAATGTGGAGAATAAGGAACCCTAGTACACTGTTGGTGCTAATGTAAATTGGTGCAGCCACTGTGGAAAACAGTATGGAGTTTCCTCAAAAAAATGAAAATAGAAGCATATGATCCAGTGATTCCACTGGAGATATAGATATATATATATCTCCAATATATACTCCTGTGTATATATCTGAAGAAAATAAAAACATAAATTTGAAAAGATACTTGCACCTCACTGTTCATAGCAGCATTATTTGCAATAGCCAAGATATGGAAGTAACCTAAATGTCCATCAACAGATGATTGGATAAAGAAGATGTATCATATATATATCACACACGTATATAGTAGAATACTACTCAGGCATAAAAAAGAATAAAATCTTGCCATTTGCAGCTCATTGACTTTTGAAAAGTTTTATGGTGAAGCATGATAAACACTTAAGGTATACAAGACATCAGTGAATTGTCACAAAGACAATACTTATGTAACTTGACCCAGGTGAAGACAAACACTGCAAACCCTCCAAAGTTAGTAGTCTGTCAAGGGCTGGGAGAAGTGGGTGTGTTCTGCTCCAGGCTCAGACATTAATAGTACATTTTCTATAGAGAATTTAAAATCAGTATAATTATTGACTAAAAGTCAGTTTGCTTTTTGTTATCACTATGCATTGATCATTTAAAAAAATGTATGTGTAATATCTACTTTACTCTGTCCAGTTTATCTGTCATTTTGTTATTGATTGGTGCTTGTTGTATGCACAAAGATATACTCTTTTCCTTTTAGGAGCTTTATTGTTTTGACTTTTACATTGAGATCTATGATCTGCCTGAAATTAATGTTTATGTATGGTATGAGTTAGAGGTCAAGTATAATTTTATTTTCCCTTATGCATATCCAAATGACTTAGCACATTTATGCAAAGGTCAAACTTCCCTCACTGGTCTGCAGTGGAAACTTTGTTATACAAGCATCCATTTCATGTATGATCTGTTTCTGTGATTTCTGTTCTTTCCTTTCATCTCTTTGTCTAATATACTGTCTTAATGACTGTGCTTTATAACAAGTCCTGATAGGAGAAAGTCTTTTTGTTTTTCTTCAAGGTGTCTTGTCTTCATTGGCTATTTGCATTTCTGTATGCATTTTTGAATCAGACTGTAAATTTCCATTAAAAAACTTGTTAGGGTTGATTAGGATTCTATTGGGTCTCTAGCTCAGTTTGGTTAGAATTAACATCTTTACAATGTTAAATCTCAGAAACATGGAATATCCCTTCACTTATTAAATACCCTTTAATTTTTAAAAATACTGTTTTCTGCAACATGGATGGATCTAGTTGTATCATACTGAGTGAAGTAAGCCAGATGGAGAAAGACACATTTTATATGATATCACTTATATGTGGAATCTAAAAAATAATACAGATGAACTTGTTTACAAAACAGAAAGAGACTCACAAACATAGAAAGCAAACTTATGGTTACTAAAGGGAAAAGGGAGAGAGGGATAAATTAGGAGTATGGGATTAGCAGATACACATCCCTGTATATAAAATAAACAGCAAAGATTTACTGTACAGCACAGGGAGCTATATCTTGTAATGTCTTGTGATAACCAATAATAGAAAAGAATTGGTAAAAATATGTGTGTATAACTGAATCACTTTGCTGTATGCCTGAAAGTAACACAATATTGTGAATCAGTTATACATTGATAAGAAAAAAAGAGGTAAGGGGAAATTTTTTTTTAAAATACTGTTTTCTGTAGTGTTATATGTAGAGGTTTTCCACTTTTCTTATTGTTTATTTCTAGGAATTTGATGTTTTTTGATAGTATTGTAAATGGTATTAAAATTTCATTTTCTAACTTTATTGCTGGTATATAGAAAGACAGTTGGTGTTTAGATAAAAACTTTTGTATCGCTCAGCTTTGATAAAGTCATTTTTTCTGGTAGTTTATTTGTAGCTTATTTTGGATTTTCTGTATGTACAGTCTGTGAATAATAGTTTTTTCCCTTTATTCCCAGTTGTCATATTTTTGTCCAGCTTTCTGCTTGTTTGCAGTAGAAGGGTTGGCCTAAATTACCCAGTCAGCAATATTGGAAGCAGAAATTTTTCCTAAATGAAAATTTCAAACAGTATTCCATTCTCATTTCTGAATTATCTTTGAATTTAAACCCAAATCTCTGAGTACTTCAACAGTCATGAAGCCCAGAGAGAGATAATAGTGTCTTTTGAGACATCATAAATGTTCCTAAAGGCTGTATAAACAGATATTATAAAATCTTTATTTTAAATATTTAAAATTAGTTTTGGTGGTGAGAACTCTTACTGTGTATCCCAAGGACTTATATATGAAAGCTTATCAGTAGTTTAAAGAATTCCTCAAAGTAGTGAAGCCACAAGGTGCCTCTGATGTACTGTCTTCTTAAGTATCATTCTTAGAAGCCTCCCACTGGAGGTAGCCCAGGAAGCACTCCACTTTGCAGAGGGCATTGTCTTGCCCCAGTAGTGCCATGTGGTGCCAGTAGAGATGAACAGCAGGAAGAGCTCTCAGAACTGTGTGGGGAGAGAAGTGGCATATGAGTGTCAGTGTGGGCAAGTGTCAGCTAGTGCTTCACAGAGGAAAATTCCAAGTCGACTATTACCTTGGGGTTGCAGCTGAGGGATCAGTCTTGTTGCAGCTTGTCCTCTGGCAATGTCATGCATGCTTCTGTGAGCTGGAGGAGTCTGTGGGTTGCCATCAGCAAGGTAGTCAACAGATACTGAGTGTCTCAGGAAAGTGATTGCAGTTTAAAACAGACAACCTCTGCAGGGTTGTCTCCATGGGGGAATCTGTGCCATCCTGATTGTAGAGTTTCAATGGTAACAATATGAAGCTGTGGAGATGGACCAGCAAAAGGCAGTTATAATGAGCAAGGGCTGTATTAACTATTTTGGGAATTAAGGGAATGGGCAAACAAAAGCTGCAACTGTAATTAGTGTTGTGGAATGAAATCATCCCTCCCTTTTGTCTTCCACAGTGCTTTACACGTGATGGGTGTTCAATTAATGTGATATGTGTGTGAATTGTCATTAACACTTCAGACAACTTTTAAAAACTATTGCAGATGATGATGCAAATATGTTCATTAAAAAATTAGTATCTTTAACCAATCTAGCAGGTTAAATAATTTTATTATTCCTCTAGATTACAGTTTTTAAAAGATCAAATTTAGGGGAAAATCTTGTTCTAATTTTGGAGCGTGATATATTTGAATTTAGTTTGCAGTTTTCTAGCTTAAAAAAAAGCTGTAATTATAAACAGCAAATGGATGGGATGTGAGACTGATTTAAGTTAAAAAAATTTGTGGCCTTAATTAATTTAGAAGGCTGTATGTTTTCAAAATGTATTGACATTGTAAGTAAAATTTATTTTCATAGTAAATATTTTAGGATTCTGTAGGAAGCCACATAGAGTAAAATGCTACTTATTTTTTTCCCCAGTGATGTTTTACTGAATCATTTTATTAGTTGTATGTGCCTTTCTTGAGTTGGAGATTTATGCAGGGGGCTAAAGAAATCTTTCTACCCGAAACGTAAACTCTTTACTGTTTTGTGGGTAGAAGTCCAATGATGGGCCTTAAGTAAGCACAGATGCTAGCTTTGCAGTGGGAGGGTATAGTTCAGTGGTAGAGTGTGTGCTTAGCATGCACAAGGTCCTAGGTTCAATTCCTAGTAACTCCTTAAAAAAAAAAAAACTAGCTTTTACAATTGTGTATTTTTATAGAATAATACTATCTTGTCCAGTAGTCTATTTCTCTGAGTTTTTCTAGATAGAATAATTTTTTTTATTTTTTTATAGATAGAATAATTTTAACCACTCCTTAAGACTCTTCCAATAAATTATGAGGCAAATACTTTTGTTAAACAAGAGTTCACTTATTAGCATGAATATTTCCTAATCTTTCTCCATTCCGTGTATATTTTAGCTACTTAAAAAGCTGGGTTTTCATATATGATTTTTTTTTTTTTTTTGGGTAGAGTATACTTTATTGATGGTACATGACAAGGCAGGGCTCCCTAAGCCCCTCTCCTACTTCAGGGGGTGTGGGATGGAAACTGTGTGGAGGTCAGATTCTCAGCGTGTTGGGGGATCGAGTTGGGGCCAGGACTCCCCAGCAGCTGAGGGCCTCTCTCTTCCTCTTGTACTCTTGCTGGGGCTGGGGGTTCAGGGGCTCTTACTCCTTGGAGGCCATGTGGACCACGAAGTCCACCACCCTGTTGCTGTAGCCAAATTTGTTGTCGTACCAGGAAATGAGCTTGACAAAGTGGTCATTGAGGGCAGTGCCAGCCCCAGCATTGGAAGTGGACTAGTGAGTGTCACTGTTGAAGTTGCAGGAGACAACCTGGTCCTCAGTGTAGCCCAGGATGCCCTTGAGGGGGCCCTCCGATGCCTGTTTCACTACCTTCTTGATGTTGTCTATATTTGGCAGGTTTCTCCAGGCGGCAGGTCAGACCCACAACAGACACGTTGGGGGTGGGGACACAGAAGGCCATGCCACTGAGCTTCCCATTCAGCTCTGGGATGACCTTGCCCATAGCCTTGGCGGCGCCAGTAGAAGCAGGGATGATATTCTGGGCGGCCCCTCGGCCATCACGCCACAGCTTCCCAGAGGGGCCGTCCACAGTCTTCTGGGTGGCAGTGATGGCGTGGACTGTGGTCATAAGTCCCTCCACGATGCCAAAGTGGTCATGGATGACCTTGGCCAGGGGGGCCAAGCAGTTCGTGGTGCAGGAGGCGTTGCTGACAATCTTGAGGGACTTGTCATACTTCTCGTGGTTCACGCCCATCACAAACATGGGGGCATCAGCAGAAGGGGCAGAGGTGATGACCCTCTTGTGAAGGTCACCCTTCAAGTGAGCCCTGGCCTTCTCCATGGTAGTGAAGACACCAGTGGACTCCACAACGTACTCAGCACCAGCATCACCCCATTTGATGTTGGCGGGATCTCGCTCCTGGAAGATGGTAATGGACTTTCTATTGATGACAAGCTTCCTGTTCTCAGCCTTGATAGTGCCATGGAACTTGCCATGGGTGGAATCATACTGGAACATGTAGACCATGTAGTTGAGGTCAGTGAAGGGGTCATTGATGGCAACAATGTCCACTTTGCCAGAGTGAAAAGCAGCACTGGTGACCAGGCACCCAATATGGCCAAATCCGTTCACTCTGACCTTCACCATCGTGTCTCAGAGACTTGGCTGGCACTCACGAGAGATGCGGCTGTCTGTTGAACGGGGAGGAGCAGACAGCCCATATATGATAATTTTTCTCAGTCACAATGAGCACTTTAGAGATCAGTCTCTAAAGCTGGTATTTAATTTTGGTTCTTACTCATAGCAATATGTCTTTTCAATCATGAGTTGTCTTTATGCCCTTGAATATGGTAGGCTAACTATAGGTTATCTAAATGTCATAGTCATGAAAGAAATAGTTGATAATTTATAAAAGCTGTATTGCCTCACACCATACACAAAAATAAACTCAAAATGGCTTAAACACTTAAACATAAGACAAGATACTATAAACCTCCTAGAAGAAAACATAGGCAAAACATTTTCTGACAAATCTTAGCAATGTTCTCCTAAGGCAGTCTACCCAAACAATAGAAATAAAAGCAAAAATAAGCAAGTGGAACCTAATTAAACTTAAAAGCTTTTGCACAACAAAGGAAGCCATAAACAAAACAAAAAGACAGCCTACAGAATGGGAGAAAATATTTGCGAATGATGCAACTGAGAAGGGCTTCATTTCTAGAATATATAAATAGCTTGTACAACTTAATAACAGAAATATGAACAACCCAATCCAAAAATGGGCAGAAGACCTAAACAAGCAATTCTTCAATGAAGACATACAAATGGCCAATAGGCACATGAAAAAAATGCTCAATATCGCTAATTATCAGAGAAATGTAGATCAAAACTACAATGAAGTATTACCTCACACCAGGCGGAATGGCCATCATTCAAAAGTCCACAAATGATAAATGCTGGAGAGGGTGTGGAGAAAAGGGAACCCTCCTACACTGTTGGTGGGAATGTAGTTTGGTGCAGCCATTATGGAAAACAGTATGGAGATTCCTCAAAAAACTAAAATATACTTACCATATGATCTAGCAATCCCACTCCTGGGCATATATCCAGAGGGAACCCTAATTCAAAAAGACACCTGCACCCCAATGTCCATAGCAACACTATATACAATAGCCAAGACATGAAAGCAGTCTAAATGTTCATCAACAGATGACTGAATAAAGAAGCAGTGGTATATTTATACAGTGGAATACTACTCAGCCATAAAAAGTAAAACAATGCCATTTGAAGCAACATGGATGGATCTGGAGATTGTGAAGTAAGCCAGAAAGAGAAAGGAAAATACCATATTAAATCACTTATATGTGGAATGTTAAAAAAAAAAAAAGACATGAACTTATTTATGAAACAGAAACAAACTCACAGACATAGAAAACAATGGTTACCGGGGGAAAGGGAGTGGGAAGGAATAAATTGGGAGTTTGAGATTTGCAGATACTAACTACTATATATAAATTAGATAAACCAGTTTATGCTGTATAGCACAAGGAACTATATTCAATATCTTGAATATAGATATAATGAAAAAGAATATGAAAGGAATATATGTATGTATTTGTATGACTGAAACATTATGCTGTACACCAGAAATTGACACAACATTGTAAACTGTCTATACTTCAGTAAAAAACTGGGAAGAAAAGGTATGTTAGGCTGTTAAGGTTAAGTTCCAGATAGAGCCTGGGGAATCTTTAGAAAACATGACTTTTCTTTTTTTTTTTTAAAAAAAAAGTGTGTGATTGAATCAGACTTACTAGTGTCTAGTTCAGGCCATGAGTGCTTAGTATATATTTGTTTCTTTTTGAAGGGAAAATGTTTCTAATGACTACTTGATAAGTTTTGTATTTTTATAATTTTATGATTAGAATTCATGGGTCCATTTCACAGAAGACTTCTTAAAAATTACTGATTTTTAGTCCATTTGTCTCTTCTCTAGCAAGTCCCCAAATGATAAATTGATTCAAATAACACTTAAAAAACTGAAATACTAATACATATTAAAACAACTTAGAATAAACTATAATTTGGATTATTTAGTATGTATATTTTATGTGCTATATGTAGGAGAATAATTAAACATAAAACTAATGGAGCAGTCTTTTTTAGGAATCACTTGATAGAAAGCAGCAAACATTTCTCACAGAAGTAAATGGATGAAGTGAACCTGGTTTATCAGGAAAAATTCAGCTTAGTATTAACAGGAAAATGGCTTTCAATAATTCAGTCCATTCTGTCAGTACTGCTGGACAAATTAATTGCTGAGTTTTGAGTATATTAGTCAAGATTCAACATGGGAAATAGAACCACTGTGAGAGTTATTGGATAAGGGATTTATTATAGTACCTAGACTGTACACAACTGTAGGAGTTGTTGGAAATGTAGAAGTCAGGAAGCAGAAGGGTCAGAAAAATAGTCACTAGTAGATCCTTCTGAAGTACTGGTACAGGTGTGTGAGTCAGAACTTACTAGGAAAATTTTAAGAAGCCAAATGTGTACAGCCATCAAAGTGAGAATGCAGTGAGGATGATCGTGGAGAGGTCTGAGGGAGGCTGTTGCTCCGTGTAGCTGTTGCCTTCGTGGGTCCAAAGCCCAGAGCCAGGCATCTGTTGATGAGCCTTAGGCTGCTGTTGGTCAGGTGGGGTCGAAGAGCTGAACACAGGGGATAAAAGGAGAGTGAGGACAAGCTGAAAGCTGCCAGGCGCCTCTGTATTTGTCCTCACCGTTTGTAACCATAAAGACCTTCTAAGAGTTTGGCCATCTCTGACTTGGTGTACTATACAGGGAAGGGAATTCTGTGAAACAACAGTTCCCAGGTGGACCAAGTTCATGATAGAATGGTCCAATACGTTTCACTTCCCATTTTGGGCAGCTCTTTTGGATTTATCTCATCAGTAGATAATGAGGACATTGTAATACTTTGAGCCTCAAGATTTCTATTTCCTTATGGTATTTACTGAGGAAATGTTCATATGCTGTTATCACTTGAGAATTTGAAATGCTATACTTTGGATAACTTTTCTTTTTCTTACTAACACCATGGCCTTCTCCTAATGTATTTTATTATAATTTCTCTGTACCTTATTAACTGATTTTTCTCTTTGGTGTTAAAGTTTTGTAATCCCAGTAAATGAATTACAGGTCAGAAAATATTCAAATTTTGAAGAGGAAAGCGGGTACAAAATTTAAATGTGAATAACTACATAGTCTTTGGTGGATTTGGAATTTAAAATAACCAAGTGTGCCATAAGACTGCCTGCTGACTTTCTGAAATGTTCATACTCCACTCTAGTTAAGGGGAAATAAGAGGAGGTGACCTTTTGCAAGAGATTTTAGTTTGAGGACTTCTAGGCTCTTTGAAATACAGAGCCTCAAAAATTTGTCAGCTCCACTGACACATTTAGCCAGCAAAATTAAGTGGTCTGCTATTCTCAGAATCCCACTAGATCCTTTGTGCTCCAGGTCTGCCTTCTGTCTTCTGCAGTGCATGTGTAAAACATATGCTTGCTAGTTAGTTTTATTTTTAATGGATGATCTGACAGGGTAGGGGAGTAAGGACACGATTTTTAAAAAAAAAGTGCTAAAAATAATGGGGGAAGATATAGCTCAGTGGTAGAGCTTGTGCTTGGCATGCACTGCATTCAATCCCCAGTACCTCCATTAAATAAATAAATAATAATTAAAAATAAATAAACCTAATCCCCCCCCAAAAAGATTGAAAAAAATTTTCTTTTAAAAAAAGACAAGTGCTGAAAATAGTTTTCATTTATCTTCTTTCTGCAGTCCATAGTGGGTGGAGATTCATTTCTTTTTTCCCATTTAATTTTCCTTTTTTCTTCCTTTAGAGTTGGGGAATCTCTTCTAATTTCTTTTTTTTAAATAGACTTTTTTCTTTTATTTGACTTAACAAAATTATTTTCAAGTTTATTTTCTTTTTATTATTTTTTTAAATTGAGGTATAGTCAGTTTATAATGTGTCAATTTCTGGTGTACAGCACAATTCTTTAGTCATACATGAATGAACATATATTCATTTTCATATTCTTTTTCACCATAAGCTACTACAAGATATTGAATATATTTCCTTGTGCTATACAGTATAAACAGTATAAACTTGTTTATCTATTTTATATATACACCAGTCAGTATCTGCAAATCTCGAACCCCTAGTTTATCCGTTCCCATTCCCCTTCCCCCCAGCAACCACAAGTCTGTATTCTATGTCTGTGAGTCTGTTTTTGTTTTATATATAATTTCATTTGTCTTTTTTTTTTTTTTTTAGATTCCACATATGAGTGATATATGGTATTTTTCTTTCTCTTTCTGGCTTACTTCACTTAGAATGACATTCTCCAGGGCCATCCATGTTGCTGCAAATGGCGTTATTTTATATTTTATGGCTGAGTAGTATTCCATTGTATAAATATATCACAGCTTCTTTATCTAGTCATCTGTCAGTGGACATTTAGGTTGTTTCCATGTCTTGGCTATTGTAAATAGTGCTGCTATGAACATTGGGGTGCATGTGTCTTTTTGTATTAGGGTTCCCTCTGGATATATTCCCAGGAGTGGGATTGCTGAGTCATATGGTAAGTCTACTTTTAGTCTTTTGAGGAATCTCCATACTGTTTTCCATAATGGCTGCACCAAACTGCATTCCCACCAACAGTGTAGAAGGGTTCTCTTCTTCTAATTTCTTTTAAGAACATTCACTGATAATAACTAAAGTATTCCGGAGAGTTACATGTACTTCTCAGTTATAATCTTAGAATATTTAGTATATTCCAAGTTGGTTTTCAAAACCTCTTCAGTTTTAGTATACAGTAGACCTTTGGAAAATGAAGGGGTTGGGGTGCTTAACCCTCTGCGCAGTTGAAAATCCAACTATAACTTATAGCCGGTCCTCCGTATTCAAGGTTCCACATCCTTGAATTCAACCAACTCAGATGGTATAGTACTATAGTATTTACTGTTGGAAAAAATCTGAGTATAAGTGGATCCTTGTAGTTCAAACCCGTGTTGTTCAAGGGTCAACTGCAGTAATTGATTTTTTAATTTCACGCTTGCCACCCAGGTAAAGACTACGTTTCCTGGTCTCTTTTTCAGCCAGAGGTGGATATAAGATTGAGTCTTAGTCATAGGATATGAATGGAAATATTGAGTACATCTGAATTGTGTCCTAAAAAGGAAGGGAGTTTTGCCATCCTGTACCCCACTTTTCTCTTTTCTCTGACTGGGATGCAGGCAAAATGGTGAGAGCTGAAGCAAGTATCTTAAGTCTGTGAAATGGACAGCACTGGAACATTTAACCAGGCTTTTACATGAGAAAGAAACAAACTTCACTTTTATTTAAGCCACTGTTATTTTGGGTGTCTCTGCTAGAGCAGCCAAGTTGATTACCTAATACATATATTAATGTGATATACTTCATATTATAATTAGGCAATATCTTAAGGAATAGAAACTTGTTTAACAAAATGTAAGTAAAATGAGATTTTCTTTTAAGAACCTGGGATATCTCCTGGACTCAATTGCAGAGGAAATAAACAGTCAGTTGCTTCTCTTGCCTGCTCTCACAATTGCTTCTCTCCAAATTTTCAAATATCTCACTTACTCACTTGCAAGGTAGTATGTTATGTCTGCCTTAAAATAGCAATAGCAATAGTTTGAATTGCTATCTCCCAGAAAAGAGAATATGGTGGGTCCAGCCTTAACCAGTTTTTCTCTAGTCCAATAGGCTGTGGCTACGGGGCAGTGTCCCATGATGGTGTGGGACTGGCTTCTGGGCATACGAGTAGAATCTTTTTTTTTTTTTTTAAACATGTAGCTGGGAAGAGGTAACAGTTCAAGTTATATCGACATGAACTTAGACAATCAAAGTTTTTTGAAATGTGTTAATACTTTCTCCTTACTGTTCAAGTGGTTCCTTAATTTTTGTAATATTAGAAAAGGGTTTGAAATATTGCGAGAGTCCTCTTAGTGTGTTAGTGTCATAGTGTGGGCTAGGTCATCAGCCCTAAAATAAAATGCTAACATTGCTCAGGAGAATGTACGAGAATATCATGTAAATCCATGAATTATAATATCACTGTGAAGTTTGAAAAATGTAATTTCTATTATTTGACAAGACAAGAGAGGTGATGATACAAATTGAAAGATAAGAAGTTTGTTTTCTTTTATATTGTTTATCTCATTAGATAATATGACATAGCTTCTATTTGGTACCTTCATTTGGAACAATTTGGATAAAGTTAGTGATGCAGTATCCTTCCATACTAAGTTTGTTTTCTGAATGTTGTAGTGCTTCTTGGATTTTTATCCCTGGGATATACATCATATATTGTCTGGAATTAGGAACAGTTATTAAGAGGTATAGATAATATTCATTTTATGGATTATTAGAAATTTTTCTTTAAATTTAAATTCAGTCATGTCAGGACTGAATTAATATGACAGATGCATCTGTACTTTCATGAATAAAGGGAAAAACAACTAACAGAGCACTTATTTTGTGTGCCAGATTGTGCATATAATTGGAGACTATTTACTAGAATATGTGAGGCAGTTAATTATTGTGAATTACATATTTTTAAACCTTTTGAGGCAGCCGGGACCCTTTGCTTAGTGACTGAAGACGCTTGATATTATTTGATGTTGTGGCCTCAAAGAAGGAAGTAGAATAAGATACTATACAAGATATTTTCACTTTTGGCAAAAGTTTTCGGTGCCCACCCCCTCCCCTAGTTAACACCATTTCATTTTGGTATCTTACCTTTCATTAGTGGTTCAGAAAAATCCAACTTGGAAGTGATATGTGTGACACCAACACTTTTGCTTCTGATGGACCATAAAGATGCTCAGTTTAAAACAAAATTTTAGCTTTATTTCTTACCTAATTTAGTTTCTGATATCTAATTTTATTTAAATTTAAGGATTGTGGCATTTTAATTTCATTCTTTTACATGTAGTTGTTCAGTTTTCCCAGCACCACTTATTGAAGAGACTATCTTTTCTCCATTGTATATTCTTGCCTCCTTTGTCATACATTAATTGACCATAAGTGTGTGGGTTTATTTCTGGACTTTCTATCCTGTTCCGTTGATCTGTGTCTGTTTTTGTGCCAGTACTAGGTAACCAAAGCTACAGTAATCAAAAGCATATGGTTTTAATTACTGTAGCTTTGTTGGTGGGAATGTAAATTCGTGCAGCCACTATGGAGAACAGTATGAAGGTTCCTTAAAAAATTAAAAATAGAGTTACCGTATAATACAGCAATCCCACTCCTGGGCATATATCCACATAAAACTATAATTTGAAATGATACATGCACCACAATGTCTATAGCAGCACTATTTACAATAGCCAAGACATGGAGGCAACCTAAATGTCCATTGACAGATGAATGCATAAAGAAGGTGAGTTTTATAATGTATACAATGGAATATTACTCAGCCATAAAAATGAAATAATGCCATTTGTAGCAACATCGATGTACCTAGAGATTAAGTCAAGTAGGTCAGACACAAAAAGACAAGTATCATATATCTCTTTTATGTGGTAACTAAAAAGAGAAAAATGACACAAATGAACTTATTTACAAACCAGAAATAGACTTACAGACATAGAGAACAAACTATGGTTACCAAAGGGGAAAGGGGTGGAGGGGAGGGATAAATTGGGAGTTTAGGATTAACATATGCACACTACTATATATAAAATAGGTAAACAAGTTTCTACTGTATAGCACAGGGAACTATATTAAATATCTTATGATAACCTGTAACAGAAAAGAATCTGAAAAAAAAATATATGTATAATTGAATCACTTTGCTGTGTACCCAAAACTAACATTGTAAATCAACTATACTTCAATTTAAAAAAAAAGAATTGTGGCATTTAAAAGACCTGAGGGATATGAAAATGAATATATGTATGTATATGCATGACTGGAACATTGTGCTGTACACTGGAAATTGACACATTGCAATTGACTGTGTTTCAATTAAAAAAAAAAAAAAGACCTGAGGGGAAAGGATGGTAAATGAAAAGCAGGCCATTAAGGGAACTTTGACTCTAATGAAATAAAGTCTCTACAGATTAAAAGGGTCATTTTTGATCTCATGATAGCATCAGTCTAGATTTTGTCCATTTTTATAAGCATTTCTGGCATTGATTATTCACCTCATTGTCTAGTGTGGTAGCAAACATTTTAAGAGTATGGTTTGTGTTAATAATTTCCCTGAAAATGATCATATTTCCAACTCTACTACCATACCTTAATTATGGTCCATAGCATCTCTCATCTGGCCTTTTGCAATAATATCCTAATTGTTTTGCTAGTGTCCAAGTTTATACCTCTTCCAAACTGCTACCCCGCACCCACTGCAACAGTGGTTTCTGATTTACAAGTTTAGTGGTGCCACTATTCTTAAAAACCTTCAATAACTTCTAATATCTAGGGATTAAAGTACACATACTTTAATCACATTAAAGTATTACAATCAAGGCCCTTTTACAGCATATTAATTAAATTGCTGAAGTCACTTGGCATGGTTATAGAGTTAGTAGCAGAGGATGGTAAAGTTGGAAGTATATTTTGCTGCACAAAAGAAATACGAAAGTGTGAAAATGGAATCCCTGCTCCTAGGGACCTTACTTAGTGGAAATGCAATTCAGAGCATAGACACTGACTAGTCCAAAGTTAGTAGTGCATGAATTTTGGAGAACCTGTTGACCAAACTACTCTAAAGAAGTTGAATAGCAAATATATATTGAATTACATCAGTTTCCCATGATGTGTTGTTGTTTTTATGTTTCAAACTTTCTAATTTTTAAGCAACATTTTGAGAAAAATGACAATTAGAAAAATAACATCCCACTTTTCCTCTCAAATATTGTGTATATCATTGTAATACATTTGAGCTTTTTAATATTTAGTATTAATACAAATTAGAATTGATGGTGGTACTTTAATGTTCCAAACTTGATCTGTTGTTTTTCTTGGAAAGGATAATGTAAATAACTATTTTAAAGTTTATGGTTCTTCCTATTTTCTAATATCTGAATTAAAAATATGTTATATAGAGTTATGTTTGTTTATAGAACAGATTCTGAGTTTTGTCCTTGCAATATATTCATAAAAGAAGCAACTTTACTATTCTTTAGTAACTTGTGTAAGTCAAGACTGGAAAACTTGAATTAATCAGACAAAACTTGAAATCAGAATTAGGCACTGATAAATGAGCAAAGGATAGATCTTGAGGGTTTTCTCTGCAGTTGATTGCTTATTATCAGTCTCTTGCTTGTGCTCATTCAGATTTTATTTCTTTGGTTCAATTTATGTGTAGTTTGGGCCTCTGTTGTTAGGTGCGTATATAATTTTTAAATCTTCCTGATGGATTGACCCTTTTATCACTATAAAATATCTCTCTTTATCTTTAGTAATTGATTAATTTTTTAATGGAGATACTGGAGAT